>NC_052146.1:80989981-81615587 GCF_902713615.1 Scyliorhinus canicula | reverse complement strand
CCCCCAACGCCGCAACCCCCCCTCCAACGCCGCAACCCCCCCCCCACGCCGCAACCCCCCCCCCCACGCCGCAACCCCCCCCCCCCCCCCCACGCCGCAACCCCCCCCCCCCCCCCCCCCCACGCCGCAACCCCCCCCCCCCCCCCACGCCGCAACCCCCCCTCACCCCCGGACACTGAACGGCGTCAACCATCATCAATGGTTGACGCCGTTTTAAAGCTACTCTGTTTTTCGCCGACGTGACCCATGGCCACGTCGGCGGGACTTCGGCCCATCCGGGCCGGAGATTTGGTGAAAGAAAAATATAATGAAATCCCGCCGGCGCCAGCTGTTTTCAGAGGCTGCCGGCGGGATTTGCACAACGCCGGTTTTTGGCCGGTCGGAGAATAAAAAACCCGGTGGGAGCGGGATTAACGCCGCTGCTGGCCGGTTCTCCAACCCTGCGTGTAGTCGGAGAATTTTGCCCGATATTTCTCTTTTGTGTGCAAGTAGGTTATAAAATGCCCATGCATTTCTTCTGTTCAAAGTAAAAAGTTTGCTGAGATCTATTTAAAAAGTTGCACATGTTTTACTTTGCTGCAAGTGAGAATGTAAATTTTCCCCTTGATTTCTGGGTGCATTCAGACATGAATGCTGTTGTATGTGAACTGCAGCATACTGATTTTAGTGCGGAATTAATCATTTATGGCAGAGAATTATTTTGTTACATAAGCCTATTTTGGGCAGTAATGTGGCAAATGAAATTTAATCCAAAGAAGTTTGGGAATGACAAGACTGAGGATGGCAAGACCTCAAAAGGCAGTGGATACAGTGTCTTTGAATATTTGTGAAGGCGGAAGTAGATAGATTCTTGATAAACAAGGAAGTGAAGGTTATCTTGGTAGGCGGGCAATCAGGTCAGCCAGGATCTTATTGAATGGTGGAGCAGGCTCAAGTGGCCGAATGGTCTCCTCCTGCTCCTAATTTGCATGTTTGTATATAAGACATCATGATAAATGATTCAGATTCAGAAAAATATAGAGAAACCTTGGAGTTTGTCTATAACTCCCTGAAGGTAGCAAGACACGTAGATAAGGTGGTGAAGAAGGCATGTGTGATTCTTTAAAAGCAAAAAACTGTGAATGCTGGAAATCTGAAATAAAAACAGAAAAGCCTAGCAGATCTGGCATTATCTGTGGTGAGAGAAACAGAATTAACGTTTCAAGTTTGTATAGCTTTTTCAGAACTGGAGGCTTGACGGGCCTTACAGTTTTCTTCTGCTGTTACTTCTCATGTTCCCGGGAACCATTCCAAGTGTAGCAATGCAGTGCAACGCTTACAGTCAGCTGTTTTCCCAGCACCTTGTCTGCACACATCCAACATGTATTCGTTCTTTGATCCCTACTTACGATGAGAACTTAAAATGAGAGAGCTTAAAATTTTACATTTAAAGTGACAGGAAAGCAAAGAGCCAACTGTGTTTTAAATCTGTCATACTGTTTGTCATCTTTGTTAGTCCTCTGGTTTAGTCCTGGTGTTGCCCCTGAACGGAACACTTCCATCTAACGCACCAAACTTGTACTTTTACACTCCTGCAAAGGGAGTATTTTGAGATTCAAATTTTGTATACTTGATATTTAATCGTGTCTTTGGAATGACACGTTTCCATAGTAGGTGGTGTTCATCTTCTATGGTTGATATTATTGACTGAACTGTGGTAACTTGGTGAACCCCATTAGCTGTTGAGTGAAGGAAACACAGCCAATCCCATCACACGGGTATAAGCCAGTAAATAGCATTTGTGTTCTATGTTAATTGTATAACTTAAGGTTAAGTATCAACAGGTGAGGAGCTATCATTGATAATGACTTATGCCCTTCTAAATAAACATTTATTGTCGTTGGTCGTTGGTAGTGGGTTGTGGGGTTAGGAGCTGCACATTTGTAATTTTTTATTTTGTGAATAAATCTAAAACTGACTAAAGATTGACTCCTTATTTAGCAGCTGGCAGCAAGACCAATGTAACATTATAATCCTTTATCATAAGGTAACTGGAAAGTCAGCACCACAGCCAGATCTGGTGGCTGTTAACCTTAGTGTCCAAAAATAAGCCCAACGTCATTGATCACATGGTAGTTTTACAATTATTTTACAATTTTCGGTGTATCAGATGTTTCTTTAGAGATGTTCAAAGGTTTGTCAGTCCAAAGGTACCAGTTACAGTGTTATTAAGTGGACAAAGCTATTAATTAAATGACTAGCTACCGCAGTAGTCATTAAATGGTTACTACAGTACCAGTATTTAAATCATACCGCCCAGTTAATCTTGTGTGGAACGTAGTCAAACACAAATATTTCCTATGGTTTTGCTAAATTCTCTTTTGATGTGAAGTTGTTCATAAAATACTTTTGTTCTCGCCAACAACTGCACATTGAGAAAACATTTTAGTACAATTTGATTAGAAATTGTCTTTAAGCTTCAGCAAATATACAAATAACAGTGTACTCATAATAAAAACAACTTCACCAGATAGGAACATAAAAAATAGGAGCAGGAATGGGCCATACGACTCTTCACACCTGCTCCACCATTCAATAAAATTATGATTGAACATTGGATGATTTGATTGGGGCTATTATTTTTCCATTTCAATGATTTGTATACAGGTTAATATTTACAATTTACAATTTACAGGGGCTGGTTTAGCTCACTCGGCTAAATCGCTGGCTTTTAAAGCAGACCAAGCAAGCCAGCAGCACGGTTCGATTCCCGTACCAGCCTCCCCGGACAGGCGCCGGAATGTGGCGACTAGGGGCTTTTCACAGTAACTTCATTGAAGCCTACTCGTGACAATAAGCGATTTTCATATACTATTTAGAATGATTATATTGTAATGATCCTTCCCGTTTGTTCCCTGTTTATTCCCTTATTTCCGTTTTCTTTTATTTTTGCCATTATATTTTTGATCCATGGATGAGTAATGAACATCTGACTTTAAGGCAAGTAGTCCTTATCTTTAATTCATGCTGGAAGAATTCCGAAGGCTGTGCTGGTTTAAACTGGAGTTGCAAACTGGTCAGCATCAGTGACAAAGAGATGGGTTGTGCATCTGTTTGATTGGCTGGTGGCCAATGGATTGGCCCAAAAGGCTGTGCTGTTCCCAGTAACAGGTGGTAATTGGATCTGATTCCATTGGAATGCTTTTCAGAGTCCAGGGCTTGAATTTGGTTTTAGTTTTGATTCTGGCAGCATATTGAAGTAAGATCCGGCTACTCTCTCCAGAAAGTTTATGGGTACTGTTTTCCTGGTTCTGTAGGGGCCTGAAGACAAATCACAAACTGAAAGCAAAGTTTGATAAGTTAGGTGCCTCGTCAGGAAAGTTGTGAATGCAGCATTTTTAAAATACAGAACACCTGAATTAATGAATCTACAAAGAAGATTATTGCAGGCTGCAAACCAAATACTTTAATCTGCAAGCTTGCTGTGAAGGAACACGTGATCAAACCATCATCTGGAACAAAGACTCTTCTTCCCTCCACTTCTGATTTTTACCCCCTTTCTACCCCTCTGTGTTTGTCTGTCTTATGTGTGTGTGTAGAGGGTGAAGCAAGATAAAGTGGGTATTTGGTATTAGCTTGATAACCAATTGTATTTACTGCATATTTCATGATGGTTCTTGTTATAAATAAATGGTAATTGTGTTTACATTTACAAACCTGGTGATTGTGATTATTGGGCAGCCGAGTACCAAAGACTCTGGGTATTTTTGTAAGAATTATTGGTTAATTTACTTGTATTGTGACTTCGGGGCACATGAGGCTGGAATTGACCATGCACTAGCCCAGGGTGTCGTAACAACAATGTTGAGATATAAATCTCTGGCCAAGATTTAACCAAGCACCATTATCTTGCCTTTCCAGTGGCGTGCAGAGGGGGGGGGGCGACGGTGCATTGGCCCCGGGCATCCATTGGATGGGGGCATCCAATCAGAGAAGGAAAAAAAAAATTTTTTAAAAAATTTTTTTTTTTTTTTTTTTTAATTTTTTTTTAAAATTTAGATTACCCAATTATTTTTTTTCAATTAAGGGGCAATTTAGCGTGGCCAATCCACCTACTCTGCACATTTTTTGGGTTGTGGGGGCGAAACCAACGCAGACACGGGGAGAATGTGCAAACTCCACACGGACATTGACCCAGAGCCGGGATCGAACCTGGGACCTCAGTTCCGTGAGGCGGTTGTGCTAACCACTAGGCCACCGTGCTGCCCCAGAGAAGGAAATAAGATAGTAATTTTAAAATTTCAGCGGTGATAAATCATTTTTGGAGGCTCACCACACTGCAGAGGCAGTTGTTAGCCCTTTATTCCTTTAACATGGTGTACCCTTTCTGTCTAGAGAAAATGGTCCTTCTCCCCATCCCCCCACACACATGCGGATGATGTACGTGGTGCAACCATCAAAAGCAACAAGCAGACATGGCTGTTCGTTCCTGCGTTTCCTCGAGTCATAACTCGTCTTTTCTTCAGCTTTTTGTGCATCTAGATTAGTTCTTTTACCTACTCATGTCAGTGAATAGCTCTAGAACAGGTGTAACTACGGTTTTTTTATAGGTTTTTTGGCGATATTTAATGAAATATTTACGTGGGATGTAGTAAGAGTGAAGCCTGGATGATCAGAGGACTGCTATGGCATTTAATCTCGGAATAGGAGACATTTATTCCTTAACATGCTAATATTCGAATACAGATACCACTAATTTGCAAGTCTATGATATAAATTGCACAAAATTATCAGTGGAGAATCAGTGTGAAATAATTTGATACGAAGGAACAAAGAAATGAAATATGGTTTATCCGTCTGCAACTGACCGATTGTTTACCATTTTCTTCCCATTTTCTCATGCGTCTTACGGTTTTTGAGATAGAAAATGAAATGTTACGAGTATTTCGTGTACAACCGAGTGGAGCACAGAACAGGAAAAAAAAGAGGGCTAGAGTCGAAGAAGAGTCCCATCAAAGAGGGGCATTAGATGCATGGATAAAAAGAAGTAAAGAAGAAGTAGGAGAACCTGGAGAAGTAAAAGATGATGTGGGTGCAGAGAAGGATTTTTCTGATACGGATTCAGCTCGGTCAGAACATAATACTCTCTCTCCTCAGTCTCGTTGTCAGGATGATGATCCATGTGAAGAAAATAAAGAAGATTTTTGCATATTTCTGCAAAGAAGCGATTTTGGCTGTTTGAAGAAACCGATTCCAGATCATTTGAAGATGACAATATTACAACATGGCCCTGAAAGATAGAACATAGAACAGAACATAGAACAGTACAGCACAGAACAGGCCCTTCGGCCCTCGATGTTGTGCCGAACAATGATCACCCCACTTAAACCCACGTAACCCGTATACACGTAACCCAACAATCCCCCCATTAACCTTACACTACGGGCAATTTAGCATGGCCAATCCACCTAACCCGCACATCTTTGGACTGTGGGAGGAAACCGGAGCACCCGGAGGAAACCCACGCACACACGGGGAGGACGTGCAGACTCCACACAGACAGTGACCCAGCCGGGAATCGAACCTGGGACCCTGGAGCTGTGAAGCATTGATGCTAACCACCATGCTACCGTGAGGCCCGAATATCAGAATAAAAGTGATATCAGAATAAAAGTGGTCCATTTGCTGAGAAGGATGGGAGATAATTTTCCAAACAGTGGTTTGATAAAGTTTCCACAAACGGAGAAATTGTGGAGAGAAAATAGTTGTTATACTCTCCATATCGGAAAGCATGCTACTGTTTTGTTTGCTTTTTGTTTTCAAAGGAGCATTTGTCGTCTGTGTTAAACTTTGGAAAGGAAGACGGTTTCTCCACTTGGAGAAAATTAAATCCAACAATACCTGACCATGAAAAAAGCCCTTCTCATAGAGCTCACATGAGGGAATACCTGAACCTCGTAGTTCGACTCCATCATTCAACTACGATAGATGCTGAACTTCAACAGCAAATGTCTGCTGAAAAGAAAAGATGGAAAGCTATAACTGAACAGATTGTCGAGGTTATATCCTTTCTGGCAAAACAGAATCTGGCCTATCGTGGACATCGAGGAGAAGGAATATCTGGGTTATCAGAGCCAGGGGAGACAGTCAGTGAAAATACAGGAAACTTTCTAGCAACAATCAGACTTTTGGCCAAATATGATGACATCTTAGCAAAACACTTGCAGAGAGGGAAAGAGAAACCAAAAAGTGTCACCTACTTGTCCAACAGAATTCAAAACGAAATAATCAATCTTCTTGGTGAAACTGTCAAGAAAAATATAATTTCCGAAATTAAGGACGCAAAATATTTTAGCATAATGCTGGATTCAACTCCAGATATTGCCCATGAAGATCAGGTTTCTGAAATTCTGCGTTACGTTCATATTGATGAAAACAGAAAAGTAGAAATAAAGGAGACATTTCTGGGATTTTTTCAAGTCAACAAGAAAGATGCAGTCAGCCTGGTAAATAAAATTCAGGAAAAATTGGAAGAAGACAAAATTTCCATGAATGACTGTCGTGGTCAAGCATATGATAACGCAGCAGTTATGGCTGGAGTGAGAGGAGGTGTTCAACAAAAAATTCTTGAAGTTAACCCAAAAGCTGTGTTTGTGAACTGCGAGAACCACAGCCTCAATTTGTCCTGTGTCCATGCAAGTGAGGTGCAACCTGTTGTTGTTACATTTTTTGGCATTCTAGAAAAACTCTTTACTTTTTTTTCTTCATCTACTTCTCGTTGGGAAGTGTTAAAATCATTTGTCACTCGGACTGTGAAAAGACAGTGTGACACAAGATGGAGTTCCAGCCATGATGCTGTGCAAGTAATCCACGAAGCGTGTGACAACGTTATTGCAAGCCTTCAACACCTGCTGGAAGGAGAATTTTCAAGGGAAACTAAATCTGATGCAGGATCGCTACTGAACTCTATTCAACAGTTCCCGTTTATAGCTTTATTAAATTTTTGGTACTCAGTTTTATCATCAGTGGATAAAGTCTCAAAACGTTTGCAGGATCCGAAAATGGGGTTCCATGAAGCTTCTTGTGATCTGAGAGGACTTATTCATATCTTGAATTTGAAGAATGACGAAATTATCCACAATGCAATAGATTTAGCCAATGAATATTGTCAAAATTGGGGAATACCAATTGCACGAACAAGGAGAAGAAGAATAATGCCTGGAGAGTCAGCAAGAGATAGTGGACTGACGGCACAAGAAGAAATGAATAGAGTAATGGTAGAGATTGTGAACAGATTAAAAACTGAAATTGAAGACCGCAGTGTCCGTCTTCAAAGACTCAGTGACCGATTTTCTTTTCTTCTGAACTTGAATTCAGGAGTGATTGAAGATGAACAAGAAAGAGAGAAATTAAAAAAGGAATGTTCAGACTTTGCAAATTATTATGACAATGATGTGGTTGCAATTCAGTTATATGACAAAATTATTGATTTTGTGATGCTCCTTCGAGCTGGAGGGAATAGAGTTCCCCCTGATCCTAAAGATGCTCTGGAGTCTTTACTGCAGTATTGGAGGGATGTCTTTCCGACGCTGTGTGTTTCATACAGATTACTGCTTACAATCGCATTTTCAGTCGCAAGCTGTGAAAGGTCATTTTCAAAACTGAAATTAATAAAAACATATCTGAGGTCTTCTATGTCACAGGAGCGACTGACCAACCTGGCTTTAATAAGCATTGAAAAAGAATTTCTCACAGCTGATGTAAAAAGTGAAGTAGTTTAGGTGTTTTGTGACAGGAGGTATCATTTGGGGAAAAGAACTTAATAAATTTGATTGATTTATATTAAAATCGAATAAAGCGTTTATTTCATGTTTCATCTGTGTTTATATATTCAAAATGTTTTCCTTTCTCACAATATTTCTCAGTATATTGGGCCTTATACTTGAGTCTTTGGGGCATACAATCAAGATTTGCCCCGGGCATCACCAGACCTCTGCACGCCACTGTGCCTTTCTGATGTTGTATGTCCCTTAGGGATGTGATGACTACTTGTTTGCCCCACCAAGAGAAACCAAGCTTTATACAGTGGCCTAGAGACATTTCACCACCAATCCTAAAAGGTGTTATCATTTTCCAGCCCTTCCGCTGCAATGGATTTGCTCTGCTGCTCTATAATTAGTCCATGATTCCGTGTCACAAAAAGTTTCAGACCATTTTCTTTTCGGCCACTAATTTTCAGACCTTTTTCCTTCAACCACTTTCATCCCTGGAAATACAGTTGCCGGGCTGCAAGGATGGATCGGTGGATGGAGCAGGGAAATTAGACCAATTTGATTGCTCTACGGGAAGCTGGCATGGATTCAGAGGCCTGAATTGTGGCTTCCTGTTCTGTAATGACTGTCTCTATAATAGGCTGCATTATTAGTTGATTTGTTTCGCACCCGGCAATGATGACCACAGATTTACTAATTTTATTTTAAGTGCAGCTGAGTTTCTTCAAAATCTATGAAAAGCAGTCCTTTTACCAGAGTGCAACCTTTTATCATACTCTGTGGAAGGATATCACAGAAGGAGTCTAAGCACATTTAAACAAAAATTGTACCGTAACTCTTATACATCATAGTTAAAATGAAGACGTTAGCTGTTTCTTGACCAATCTGAAGGAAAAATGTTAAAAATATATTTCCTTCTGATCTTTGCAGCATCGGCAGCTTGTGAAGGACAGCTTTTTGGTCGAACTTGTGGAGGGTGCTCGGAAGCTTCGACACGTATTCCTCTTCACTGACCTCTTTCTTTGTGCAAAGATGAAGAAACAAATAGCAGGGTAAGAATATGGGTTCATATTTGATGGTTAATTAAACTATATTATTGAAGTATAATTCATCAATTTGACAAAAACATTACTGGCTTTAAAAATTGATTGATTTCTGTGAGAATGATTCAGCATAGAATAGAGATGATTCTATATGATGTAGCCTCACCCTAGAAAGTAAAGGATTTATTTGTAGTCCTCCATTCAAATTTCCTCACTCCTGGCAATTTTCTTCACATGAAGATGCTGAATTTGGCTGGGTCCACTTCCACTGCTGTCAACAACTCATAGTTCTTCACCAAACTGAGCATTCATCCTGTATGACCTTGGTTCATGAGAGTCAGCAGCCGCATGTACTCTGGAGGGCAGTCACAATTTCACCCAAAAGCCATATGCACGTTTTCTCTCCCTCTGGAGCAATTAATGGAACCTAAAGTGTGGCCTGTCCGAGATTAGTTGTCCAGGTACATAGTAGGGATTGAGCCTGGGCCTTCCTGCACTGTCTTTATGTCGACAATACGTTAAATGAAATAGCCTATAAAATAAAGTGATGTCAGCACAATGGAAGCAGCTCATTGAGTAGCCAGTGAGTTATTATTTACTCAAAGCTTAAGCTTAGTTCTGTTGAGTCAGGTAAACGTCTAACAAATAGATGCATGGCAGGGCATCTCAGTCCCATGCTATGCACATCCTGGTCCATGTGGAACTCCAGGGCACTTGTTGTATCCAAGAAAACCCCATGTTGGGGATGTGTCATCAGCTGAAAGGGTTCACGCCTTGGATTTCAGAGCTGGAGCAGCAGCTGGCATCATTGTGGTGCATCTGTGAAGCTGAGTTTTGTAGTTGGTCCATTTCTGGATCTGGTCACCCTGCAACTCAAGGTTATGAAGGCAAGGAGGAACACGTGGCCAGCGAACAGTCAGTTTCTTCAAACTTTTTTTCCGGGGACCCATTTTTACCAACCAGCCAACATTCGGGACCCAACCCGGCCGACCTGCGCGACCCACGCCGGCCGACCTGCGCGACCCACGCCGGCCGACCTGCGCGACCCACGCCGGCCGACCTGCGCGACCCACGCCGGCCGACCTGCGCGACCCACGCCGGCCGACCTGCGCGACCCACGCCGGCCGACCTGCGTGACCCACGCCGGCCGACCTGCGCGACCCACGCCGGCCGACCTGCGCGACCCACGCCGGCCGACCTGCGCGACCCACGCCGGCCGACCTGCGCGACCCACGCCGGCCGACCTGCGCGACCCACGCCGGCCGACCTGCGCGACCCACGCCGGCCGACCTGCGCGACCCACGCCGGCCGACCTGCGCGACCCACGCCGGCCGACCTGCGCGACCCACGCCGGCCGACCTGCGCGACCCACGCCGGCCGACCTGCGCGACCCACGCCGGCCGACCTGCGCGACCCACGCCGGCCGACCTGCGCGACCCACGCCGGCCGACCTGCGCGACCCACGCCGGCCGACCTGCGCGACCCACGCCGGCCGACCTGCGCGACCCACGCCGGCCGACCTGCGCGACCCACGCCGGCCGACCTGCGCGACCCACGCCGGCCGACCTGCGCGACCCACGCCGGCCGACCTGCGCGACCCACGCCGGCCGACCTGCGCGACCCACGCCGGCCGACCTGCGCGACCCACGCCGGCCGACCTGCGCGACCCACGCCGGCCGACCTGCGCGACCCACGCCGGCCGACCTGCGCGACCCACGCCGGCCGACCTGCGCGACCCACGCCGGCCGACCTGCGCGACCCACGCCGGCCGACCTGCGCGACCCACGCCGGCCGACCTGCGCGACCCACCATTTTCTCTTACCTTGTTTGCTGCTGACAAAAATGGAGGAAATAGTTTTGGGTCCCTTTGGCCCTCGTACACGCTCCTCCAATGGAACCTGTTGGATGACGGTGAAGCCTTCCTATGTCGGAAAGTATGGAGTCTCCATCTGTCCAAAGTTCTGAATTTTTTTCCTGTAAAATTATATCCAATAAACCCCCCCAAACTTGTTTAAAAAAAAAAAAATAAAATGAGTAAAATAAATGAAAGAAATGAATAAAGCCCCCGAACTTGTTCGCGGCCGCTTGCAGTCGGCGTTATGAAAAGCCGGCTGCTGCGCGGGGATTTGCGCGATTGGGAGCGCCGCGGACAACAGCTCTGTGACGCTCCCGACTCCCGCCCCGACCCACCCCCTGAAGAACGCTGCAATAGGGCATTTCCTGAACTACCTAGAGAGGCAGAAAAACAAAAGAACCTTCAATTATGATGTGCCAGATTCTGGGAGTTGCCCAGAGGAGGTGAGGGGCAACATAGTGTCAGGCACGAGTGAGACCCGCACCCTGCTACAGAGCGTCTCGTGCACCCTGCGCTCCCGACACTGGGCGGCTGACAGCCTTCGGACAGTTGCCCTCCGGGCCCGAATCCTCCATCACAGAGTGCAGCGGGCGACACGGGCCCACTAACCAACCCAGGCTGCCTTGGTCCCGCCACCGGGATCATCGACAGGCAGGATCTCCTCAGGCTCCTCCTGGGGTCCCGGGCCAGCGGGAGGCGGTGGTGCAGATGCTTCCTCCACCCCATCGCCTGGTCACTGGAAGGTCCCGAAAATAACTCCGGAAATAGGTTCGGGATAGTGGCAGAGGTGCCCAGAGACAGCGGTTGGAACAGAGGGTCTTTGAAACTATAACCCGCTAAGAACCTAAGAAGCAGGGGAGACCTCTATCTCTGGAGGCCCCTCCAGGCTGACTCCTTGTCCCTCAGTGTTTCTCTCTACAGGGCACAATTTCAAAATTTGCAGATGAATTAAAACTTGGAAGTACGGTACTTATGAATTGGGGGGAGGATAGTGGTAGACCTCAAGAGGACATAGCCAGACTGGTGGAATGGTCAAACACATGGCAGATGAAGTTCAATGCACAGAAATGTGAAGTGTTACATTTTGATAGGAAGAATGAGGGGCGGCAATATAACATAAAAGATGCAATTATAAAAGTGGGTGCAAGAGCAGAGGGACTTGAGTGTTTGTGTGCACAGATTATTAAAAATGGCAGGGCAGGTTAAGAAAACAATAAGGCAAGCGGGATCCTGGGCTTTACAAATAGAGGCATAGAGAACAAAATCAAGGAAGTTATGGCGAATCTTTATAAGATACTGGTTGACCCTCAACCAGAGCATTGGGTAGGATATTCAATGGCCTGGGATGAGACGCCACCCCACCACTGGTTACATTTTCAAACAGCAAAACTGAAAGCAGAACGGCTACCCATTGAATGGAAGCAGGCAGTCAATTTAAATTTAAACCCCATTAAAGTTGATTTTTTGATGGCACATAGCCTCTTTGCTGAGTGGGAGCCTGTCAACTTCATAGAGGCAGCACCCCTACAGACAGGCCTTCGGAACTTGGCTCCCTGCTTGTAAAAAGGGGCTGGGGCAGGAAAGGCCAATCCCAACAGGCCATTCCAAGAGATCTGACTGCTTTCACCCCTTTTATTTATTTTGACTTATTTTTGCGCATTCTTGACTCCCATGTTCCCAGTGGACCTACCAAAGCTGCAGGGCTGCCAGTGCTCTGATTGGGTGGGCAACATCAGGAGCTTATCCTCCAGTCTTAATTGGGAACCGTGCTCGGAGAAGGACACTTTAGATCATAATAATCTTTATTATTGTCACAAGTAGGTTTATATTAACACTGCAGTGAAGTCATTGTGAAAATCACCTAGTTGCCACACTCTGGCGCCTGTTCGTGTACACTGAGGGAGAATTCAGAATGTGCAATTCACCTAACAGCACCTCTTTCGGGACTTGTGGGAGGAAACCGGAGCACTTGGAGGAAACCCTCGCACACATGGGGAGAATGTGCAGACTTCGCACAGACAGTGACCCAAGCCAGGAATCAATCCTGGGACCTTGGCGCTGTGAAGCAACAGTGCTGACCACTCTGCTACTGTGCTGCCCTTCGAGCATGGTCTGGTGCAAGTGCTGAGCTGGTTGTACTTCTGGAAAATGCTGGCTCGTGAACCCTATTTCAGCCTGATTTTAACCCAATGTTTGCGGTAAATTCATGCCTATTGTGTTCAGTTAGATTTGGATCTGGACTTGTTTATTGTCACGTGTACCGAGGTACAATGAAAAGTATTTTTCTGCGAACAACTGAAACAGATCTGGGCACGACACTTGGGAAGATCACAAGAAATAGAAGCCGGAGAGCAGTACGGTGGCACAGTGGTTAGCACTGCTGCCTCATGGCACCGAGGACCCGGGTTCAATCCCGGCGTCGGGTCACAGTCTGTGTGGAGTTTGCACATTCTCCCTGTATCTGCGTGGGTCTCACCCCCACAACCCAAAAAGATGTGGTTAGGTGGATTGGTCACGTTAGATTGCCCCTTAATTGGAAAAAAAAAGAATTGGGTACTCTAAATTTATTTTTAAAATGAAATAGGAGCAGGAATAAGCCATTCAATCCCTCGAGCCTGCTATCACTTTAGGAAGGATATGAAGATATTAGAAAGGGTGAGAAATATTTTATGAGAGTGTTTCCAGATTTATGAGAGCGTTTCCAGAGATGAGGGCCTTCAGTTACAAGGATAGATTGGAAAATCTGGGACTCTTTCCCCATATAGGGAAGGATTGAGGGGAGATTTGATTAAGGTATTCAAGATCATGGATGGTTTGAACAGAGTAGATGGGGAAAACCGTTCCCATTTACGGAAGTGTTGAGAGCCAGAGAACATCGACCGTGGCAAAAGAAACAAAGATGACATGAGGAAACACTTTTTATTCAGTGAGTGATTTGGGTCTGGAATGCACTGCCTGAGATTGTGGTGAAAGATTCATTCTGGGCTTTCAACAGAGAATTGGACAGTTATGTGAAGAGAAACAATTTGCAGGACTACAGGAGAAAGGCCAAAGATTCAAACTAGCTGAGTTGCTCTTGCAGAAAGTCAGACGAAACAGCAGACCAAATTGCCATCTTCTGTACTGTAACCATTCTGTGATTCTGTTAATATCATTCATTTTCTGAACATAAGAGGAACTGTTAATTATTTTTCTTTGGAAATTCCACCTGCAGGAACATGAGATTGCTCAAAGAATTGCAATTTTCATGAATGCATTCTCCATAGCTCAAGGGCATGTGTCTGCTGACTAGATTGGTTGAAGTGTCATTATTCTTATTCATTCTGTGATGATGACTCTTGCAACAAGCAGGGTCAATTTACTGTTGTTATTTATCTCTTCCATTATGGACAAAACAGATTGACTTTGTGCAATAAGTCTTGGGATTTGAGGGCTCTTTCCTTTCAGGAGTATTTATTCATTCGAGTCATGGTTTTGATTTACCTAACTTTAGTATTGAAATATTATGTACATAATATAGGTTCACACTATTGTGCAACATTGTTCCATTTGGCTTTTGCACCTTTAGACCAAACAGTCCAGATTTTTAAATGCTTTGTCTATGGTTTGTTTAATAATAATCTTTATTAGTGTCACAAGTTGGCTTACATTAACACTGCAATGAAGTTACTGTGAAAAGCCCCTAGTCACCACACTTACAGCGCCTCTTCAGGTACACTGAGGGAGAATTCAGAATGTCCAATTTACCTAACAAGCACATCTTTTGGAACTTGTGGGAGGATACCAGAGGATACCAAAGGGATACCAGGGAGCACCCAGAGGAAACCCACGCAGACATGGGGAGAATGTGTAGACTCCGCATAGGCAGTGACCCAAGCTGGGAATCAAACCCGGGTCCTTGGCGCTGTGAAGCAATAGTGCTAACCACTGTGCTTCTGGATAGAGCCGTGAAGAAGGTCTATAGTGTGTTAGCGTTTATTAACAGGGTGCTCGAGTTTAAGAGCCGTGGGGTTATGCTGCAACTGTATAGGACCCTGGTGAGACCACATTTGGAGTATAGTGTGCAGTTCTGGTCACCTCATTATAGGAAGGAAGTGGAAGCATTGGAAAGGGTGCAAAGGAGATTTACCAGGAGGGTAGGTCTTATGAGGAAAGGTTGAGGGAGCTAGGGCTTTTCTCATTGGAGCGAAGGAGGATGAGAGGCGACTTAATAGAGGTTTATAAGATGATGAGGGGGATAGATAGAGTGGACGTTCAGAGACTATTTCCTTGGGTGGATGTAGCTGTTATAAGGGGGCATAACTATCAGGTTCGGGGTGGGAGATATAGGAGGGATGTCCGAGGTAGGTTCTTTATTCAGAGAGTGGTTAGAGTGTGGAATGTTGTTCTATGTTCTATGTTTTATGCCACCCATGTAATCCAGCCACAAAAAGTCAGATTTCAGATGAGTAGGTGGGAAAGAAAACAGATTGCAAAGGGAGAAGAAAAGGAAATGCTCAACCCTCTAAGAGCACATTACCTGACCAGAGTAAGAGCAGGAGCCATTTATGCAGTGCAGTGTAAAGACTCCATGCTATCTGTCATCTGCTGTTCTCTTTGAAGTCGAGGAAGTGTGGTACAACACAACGTGGAAGCAGGCAAACCACAAACGACACGTTTAAATGAATTAGAAACCACACTGTAACCACAAGAGAAGGAAGCAGCTTTGACTGTTCTCTTACTGAGGTTAATATGAGCCGCAAGCATTGATTCATTTCATTGAACAATGTAATGTAATCCTTTGAAAAGGGCTTTCAGATTTATCCTTCAAGCTAGTTAGTATAGAAACTTAAACCTGAACATAAGATTAGCCCTGGAATTTGCTACAGGACAGTAGCAATATCAGCTGTAGAATGGCCATGCACATGCTGTGCACCTACAGTTAAGAACCAGTTAGACCAACACTTCTGATTTAAACAGAACATTCTTTGCCCCTTAGTGTTTCTCAGCTCTACCCGTACAGATTTCATATTGTCGGAGCTAATATCCTTCCTGACTATTGTGCTAATTTCCTCTTCAACCAGCAATGAAACCCCACTGCCTTTTCCTTTTTGTCTGTCCTTCTTAAATACTGGATACCCCTGGATTTTTAGTTCCCATCCATGGTCACCCTGCAGCCATATCTCCATAATCCCGACTATATCATAACCACCTACATCTGTTTTCATGATTAATTCATCCACTTTATTACGAATTCTCCGAGCATTAAGGCACAAAATCTTAAGAACTGCCTTGATAACATTACTTGTCCCGTTCCCATTATTTTTCGTTGTGACCTGTTTGTATCTGGCCCTTGATTTCTCTGCCTATCGGTTTTCTTATCCCCCTTTCTGTCTTGTGTTCTTCTTCTTTTCCCCCTCCTCTGATTCCTTGCATAGGTAACCCTGCCATTTTCGTTTAGACCCTCCCCAACCATTCTAGTAAATACTCCCCCTCTGACATCAGTCCCAGTCCTGCCCAGGTGTAACCCATCCAGTTTGTACTGATCCCACCTCCCCCAGAACCAATCCCAGTGTCCCAGGAATCTGAAATCCTCTCCTTCACACCATCTCTTCAGCCACATATTCATCTGAGATATCCTATTTCTACTCCAACTAGCATGTGACACTGGTGGTAATCCTGAGATCACTACCTTTGAGGTACTATTTTTCAACTTACTTTCTAACTCCCTCTTTTCTGCTTTTAGGATCTCATCCCTTTTTTAACCTGTTGTTTGTAACAATGCATACCACAACCACTGGCTGTTCACCCTCCCCCTCCAGAATGAGCTGTAACTGCTCTGGGACATCCTTGGCCCTAGCACCATGGGGGCAACATATCATCCTGGAGTCTCGTTTGCATCCACAGAAACACCTATCTATTCCCCTAACAAGTGAATCCCCTATAACTATTGCATTCCCACACTTTTACTCCTCTCTCTTGCAGTACAGCCAACTCTGATGCAACAAATTTGGCTGTTGCTGCTTTATGTGACCCCTGGGGTGAGGTTTGATATACTCCCATCTTCTCTCTCTTTTATTAGTTTATTCCTCCCTCTTGTAGGGGTGTGCAACTTGTCCTCTGGGCCTTCTGAAAGGGATCCATTTTAGGCAGAGATTGTGCATCAAATGCTCTGTTTGAGATACACAGGTGTTCCACAGGTGCTTATTCCATATGCTCGCGGCGCAGAGGGTATGAGGTCACAATATCAGGATACACACCTTCCCCAAAGCTTAGTCTGAAAGTTCGAGCTCCTGCAAAACAAACCCAGCATTTTAAGCAGTGCTAATGCATGAGACTTGGGCAGTGCTTTAAATTATTACAATAAATTTGTAGAAAATCTGTAAAGCAAGTTTCAAGATCTATTTCCAGCAAAGCAAGTGTAGGAAGTAGACAAAGCAAGCGTTGAAAAGGTGCGTGAATACTTCCAGGAGTTACAGTGAAGAGTTTTGAAACTTATTTTTCTTGAATCTAGTGGTAAACTAGTACCTGTGTGCTGTTAATTCAGAAATGTCGTCAAATGAGCGGCAGCAATCTCACAGCAGCAGTAGACAGTCATCCATCCAGATTTGAGAGGTAGCCAGATAACCAGATTGAAAAAACATGTGCTATCTTCAATGTTCCCCTCATTAGTGATCTTGGAGTTACACTCATGATATTTTTCTCCCTCAGCAAGAACCAGCAGTATGACTGTAAGTGGTACATTCCTCTAGCTGATCTGAGTTTCCAAAATTTGGATGAATCAGACAACACTCCGAACATTCCACTGGTGCCAGATGAAGAATTGGATGCCATGAAAATAAAGATCTCTCAGATCAAGAATGAAATTCAGAGAGAAAAGGTAATGTGAAAGCAATAAAACGTTTCAAACATATTTCTCTTCTCTCTCACAAACTTTCTTTCTCATTCTCTGACCCCAATATTTGTAGGGTGGGAGTAAGAGCATATTGCTGTGACAGTGAGAACTCAGAAATACTGGGGAAACCAAAGTCCTGCCAGAATGACAGCGGGTCCTCATCATTTTCTTTTATTGTATTTTCCCCTCAGCTGCTGGCTAGATTGAAGACTGGTCAACTGCCAGGTCAAAAACTGGGATTGAATGGGCGTTGAGGGGGATCTGAAAATGTGGCAGTGAGGAGGGATGTTGGGGGGGGATTGGTGTTTGTTGATCTTGGGGAGGGAGTAATGACAGAAGAAGGTTTGTTTGACAACTCAGGCACTCCTGATTTGTCTCGTTCACAGCCAGTGCTGGAAAAACACTTAACTTGCAGGACCTGGCAGATCTCACCTCCTGAACTGCCAGGTTTTCTGGGGCCCTGGGATTCCTGGCCCATAACCATTACATTTAAATGGCTCTCAAAATCTTAACATATGGAGCCTCATTTATATACTGTTCACTTTCACCAAAGCAACTTGCTCAGACATCTCTCAAACCTGCCACAGTTTTAAAATAAGGGGTCGCTTATTTAAGACAGAGATTGGAATTATTTTCTCTTATGGGGTTGAGAGTCTCTGGAACACTGTGGAAGCAGAGACTTTCAATATTTTTAAGGCAGTGCTGGATATATTCTTGATTAACAAGGGGGTGAAAGGTTATCAGGGGTCGACAGGAATGTGGGATTGAAGTTACAATCAGATCAGCCATGATCTTATTTAAAAGCGGAGTAGCCTCGAGGGGCCGAGTCGCCCACTCCTGCTTCTAATTGTGTGTATAGTTAAACCAGAGGTAAATTATTTTGTGGTGAATTGGAATCAGAATTCAGACTCTGATCACTTTAACCTTCTGCTGTGTGATGGTGAAATTTCCCTCATTGATTGTCCCCCACTTCTCTCACACAAAGTAGTTATTATGAAGTTATGGTTTCAGAGCTTGAGCAGCAGCTGGGATCAGTACAGTGCAGCACAAGGCCACGAATCACATGAATTTATGTTCCTTCATTCCTTCACTGTCACTGGCTCAAATCCTGGAACTCCCTCCCAACAGCACTGTGAATGTACGTTTCCCACATGGACAGCAGTGGTTCGAGAAGGTGGCTCACCGCCAACTTCTCGAGGGCTATTAGGAATGGGCAATAAATGCTGACCTAGCCAGTGATGCTCACACCCCATGAAACAATGTATATTTTTTAAATAGCATTTTTCAGGAGGTGGCCATTCCATGGCTTAAGATTATGCTTATCCTCTTATGGACTGACCTGATTAGTACTACACTCATGTATGCTTCACTCAATGCCAGTGTCTATGTATTTACATTGTGGACCTTGTGTTGCCCTTTTATATATTTTCTTTTTATTTTATTTTATTTTCATGTACTAAATGATCTGTTTTAGCTGCTCGCGGAAAAATACTTTTCACTGCCCCTCGGTACACGTGACAATAAACAAATCCAATCCAATGCAGGCAGAGAAGGAATGGGTGAGCAGCAGGCAGATAGTGCAGGACTCCTCGGAGTGCATCTCACTCTCCAACCAGTATTCATTAGTGGTTCTTCTAGCTCAGGGGTGGGCAAACTATGGCCCGCGGGCCGCATGCAGCCCGCCAAAGGTCTTTATGCGGCCCACCAAGATCAAGTCATAAAATTTTTTTTATTTTTTTTATTTTAAGGTTAATGGGGGGGGGGGCTGTTGGGTTACTGGTATAGGGTGGATACGTTGACTTGAGTAGGGTGATCATTGCTCGGCACAACATGTGTTTCATGTGAAGTTTCTACTTTAAAATATTAATTAATAAAAATTAATTGATTTTTTTTCTTTAAACTGAGTTACTTTGTTTTTCAAATAAATGTGTTTCGTGTAAAGTTTCTACTTTAAAATATTAATTAATAAAAATTAGTTGCTTTTTTTTCTTTAAAAACCTTTTATTTTGGCTATTTTAAATATTAATTATTTTACTTAATATACTATGCGGCCCTTTAAAATTGTGAATTTCTGAATGTGGCTCTTGCACGGAAAAGTTTGCCCACCCCTGTTCTAGCTAGTGCTGCCAGAACCAAGGCTACAGCACATGGATGGCTCAGCCAAGCAGTGGGGGAAGAAGTAGAAAATTCAAGAAAGTTATCGTGTCACGGACAGAATTTATGTTTTCTTACTGACCGTGGCCAATGTGTTTTGTATTTAAGGGGTATGTGTTTTCTAACCCTCAGAGTGATTGTTCCAGTTTAAATAATTCCAGCAGAAAACATTTGTAAAACATAAGGAAGGTTATTTATTATCAGACACTTACCCCGGAGGTTTAGCAACTCATTCAACTCACCCATACTAACACTCACACAAAGATTGGATACAGATGAGGAGGATAAAAATACAATTACTATTTATAATTGTCTCGGGCGCTTTCATAGCAG
Source organism: Scyliorhinus canicula (assembly GCF_902713615.1). Taxonomy (NCBI): domain Eukaryota; kingdom Metazoa; phylum Chordata; class Chondrichthyes; order Carcharhiniformes; family Scyliorhinidae; genus Scyliorhinus; species Scyliorhinus canicula. The sequence continues at coordinate 81,595,577 of NC_052146.1, read as the reverse complement.
ACCTGTAATTTCTTAGATGAGTTGATGCTTTAGTTGAAATGAAGGTCTTGTGAAATAGAGGATTCTCAGTAAACTGCAAAGCCTCTCGTAGTCAACTTTCCAGAAGCTTGGTTCTCAGGTGAACCTGAAGTTGGAACAGGTTGGGAAATGTTGGAATCTCTCACTTTCAAGGTATTAGGTAACTGGAACTGGAGATAACCGGAAACCATGGCTCAAATCGCGAGATTGACTCTCTACTGAAAAGCCATGGGGACCAAATTCGCACCTCAATATGCCAACATCTTCATGCACAAGTTTGAAAAAGGCCTCCTCACCGCACAGGACCTTCAACCGACGTTACACACCAGATACATCGATGACTTTCCAGCAGGTGTTGGTGAGGTTTATTCATTGAACGGTGGTGATTCCCCATCACGCACCACCATTCTCTGGACCCAAGAAGGAGATTGTGGATCTCTCAGGTAGGCGGGAAGGTGTAAAAACAGAAGGTACTTCAGCCGGTGCTGAACATCAGGAAGAAGACCTTCTGGATCTATGTTAGCTCTTTCCTGAAGAAAGTTATGAGAAAGAAGCCATTGTAACAATGAGTACTCTGTTGGAAGATGAGGTCTTAGAGATTGGTATAGGCTTTGAATCTGCTGCCAAATCTTATGAAGTCTTTGTTCCTTTCTTTGAGGAGTCAGCTGTGTTTGCTGTTGAAGAGCAGAATTTGTATCTATGTTGCACTGAATTCACCAGTGAGATACATCGTATGTCGCTCGCTGACCACTGCGCTGTCCAGGGAAAACAAAATGCTTAAATCCAAGGTGGATCACATTGCCAGAAAGTTGGTCGAGCCTATTAGCTTTGGTGAAAATATGTTGGGGTTCACACCTCAACCTCATCAGAAAGTCATCCTCCCTCTAAAGTTATCGTTCAGCACAGAAACAGAGGCCAAAACTACAGAGCTTTTTATGCTGACACGGTCATCCTGTTGCCTGCAGCGAAGCAGCCTCACGCTGAAACAAATATGGCAATGTTACCACTATTGCTAGAAAGTAGTTTCCGAAGGGTTGTCAAGAGGTCATGTTTTCTTAATTTCCTGCAATGCCTACATGATTTTCATCATTCTTTTTCTCGGCTTCCAGATTTGCTTAAATCTGAGGTATTGAATACCTTTTACGTCTTTGGTGCAGCAGTGAATGATAGAGCTGTGCAGTTTTTCATTGAAGTTAAAGATATTTCATCATCTCAGGCCTTTCTCAGATGAGCTAAGAGGGGGCAGACATTTCCTGGATGAATGTTGGCTTCTCCTCCTCCTGTTCCAGAGTGCATTTGTCCAGGTGCCGAAGCCTTCTCTTTGGGTCAGTAATTCATTTAAAAGGTTTCACGATCTTTATAGTTTATTTATCCTGGGGGGCGGTGGTCACAGTTCAGTTACCAGCAGTCATGGGAAGCTGCTGACTCATTCTACCGATATTGTTGCCTTCCAGGGAAAACACGAGCAACCGCATGGGAGTGGGGAGTTAGTTTTTTGGGAATAAAGTTGGGCAGGTGGAAGGGTAGAAAAAGAGCATTTTAATGGTAGCGATCAGAATTCAGTTAGATATAGTGTAATTTTGGAAAAGACCAAACACTGACCAAGAATTAAAAAAATTAAACTGGGAAAAGTTCAATTTTACTAAGCTGTGAAGAAATTTGGCAAAAGTGGACTGGAAACAGCTAGTAGAAGGTAAATCAATGTCAGGACAGGGGAAGCGTATGACAAGGAGATGGAGAGAGTCAAAACCCAAACCCACAAAGGAAAAGGGCCTAACCCGCTGATCTAGACACTTTTGGTAGGATACGGTAAAGAAGGAAAGTTTATGTCAAATGCTGAGTGCTCAATACTGCAGAAAGCTTAGAATGGGGAAGAAGGTTCAGGAGAGAAATTAAATTAAAGAAAATTAGGAAAACAAAGTGGAGGCATGAAAAAGTATTGGCAAGAAAAATCCAAAAAATGGTTTATGAGGATTACTAAGGAAGTGAAGAGTAAGACCCGTTATAAAACATAAAGGTAACTTGTGTGGGGAGGTAGAACACGTGGACATAATTCTTGATGAACACTTGGCACCATGTTACATTCCTGTGCAGACCTGTAATTCAAAAATGAAATTCAAACTTTCATTTGATATCTGAAAGGGTGACCCAATGAGATTTCGCATTTTAAGTCTGTAACAAAAAGTCTAAAAACTTAGATAATTAAACAGCATTATTGGTGAACACCTCTACATTAAATCACAGAGCAGAACTTTCCCCCTTTACTTTTAACGCAAATGATAAACCCCCTTCACATGTATACTTTACACTGTTCCTTAAGTGGGCATCCAATTCTCCCAGAACCAGTCCAAAGTGATTCTCAGCTTGCAAGGGTTTACTTACATTCTTTACCTTTCCCACTTTTAACCTCAGGACCATTTTTCATGGTGAGAATTCTTCTTGACAATTAGCGGAAGCTAGGCGAATCTTCTAGCTTTGTTTCAAATCCTTACTAATCAAGTCTTTTAATTGCGAGGCTAAGCTCTCACCCACATTCATCAACAGTAAACATAGAGACTTTTGCTCTAGCTGTTCCCTCTCTCACAGTCCATCTCCATGCCAATGTGAATCACATGAACCTTATATCCAAGTACAACTACTGAATAACCATCCTTCAGACATAACTCTCTTTTATCTTGGAATTAAATGGACAGTTTAAAGCAAAGCTGTTTACAATCTGCCATTCTCGGCACCGTCTTTGAAGGCTAACAATCTAACCACTGCAATCACGACTGTTGATACCAATATCTCCAGGTAAACCTTACACGTTTTTGCAACAAAAAGGCTGGGCCTCCCTTTAACAGCCACTTCATCTGTTGTTCGGAAAACTTCAAAACAAGTCAACGTGATCTATTTTTCCCTAAATGCAAGACAATGAGGGGAATTTTCCGCCCCCCACCCTGGCATGTTTTTCAGCAGCGGTAGGCAGCCTGCCATTGGCCGGTTGTGGTCCCACTGCTGTCAATGGGATTTTTCATTGAAGCCACCCCCATTGGTGGGACCAGAAGATCCCTCTGACGAGAACAACTGGAAAATCCGGCCTCAACTTCCCAAAGCATAACATTCTGATAAATGACAGATTTTTAACGGTCTGTCTTCAGAAAAGTGGAGGTCGATGTAGAAATTGTAGATAAGGACAAAGGACGTGACCTAACAGAAACGTTTCTCAGTGTCATTTATGGCGGGTCTTGCTGGGAGTTTCACCCTGGCACTGTCGACGTGTTCCCCACTTTATCTAACCACACTTAATCACGTTATTGGGCCCTGGGGAGCTTTGCCCCGTTCAAGCCAACACTTTGAACTATTTTCATCAATGGCGAGCTGAGGGCAGCATGGTGGTGCAGTGGTTAGCGATGTTGCCTCACGGCGCCGAGACCGCAGGTTCGATCCCGGCTCTGGGTCATTGTCTGTGTGGAGTTTTCACATTCTCCCATGTTTGCATGGGTCTCATCCCCACAACCCAAAGATGTGCGCGGTTGGTGGATTGGCCATGCTAAATTGCCCCATAAATGGAAACAAACATGAATTGGGTACTCTAAAATTTATTTTTTTTAAATCACTGGGGAGCTGAACTTACGGCCAGACTGGCTCCTCCAAAATCGGACCACTGTTTTGAAAGGCAGCCCAATCTCGAAGTGGGATTGTGGGTCCCCTACAGCCCCCACCCATGAGCATTACTCTCCTCCTCCTTCCACCCCACCCACCACCCCCACCAAATGATGGCGCCTTGCTATGGAGTCGTTGAGGGGGCCCTTTTCAGGCCTTCCCATGCCCTGTTTTGGCCCCCCCTTCCAGAAACCCCACCCAGCACCCTCCGACCCATCATACCCTCCTCCCCCACCTTCCTTTCATGAGCATGGCACCCTCAGGCCCTGATCCTCGGCAGTGCCATCTGGGCACCTTGGCAGTTCCCCTGCCAGCTCTGGAGCGCTACCCACGGACCTTGCCATCCTGCCCTGTCCCTGACCACCCCCCCAGGGGTGTTCTGCCTGGTCCTCGATTGCCTGGACCAATACTGAATCGTGCCAGGCTGGGGGCACCCTGGGGAGCACGATAGATGCTGGGTTAACTTGCATAAGCGGGTTTTAAACCTACTTAGGTGTGCGCGGCTTTGTCCTGCCCATTGTGGGTGCGATCCTGATCATGACGCCTGATGAGACCTGGGTAGATGTTGCAAGGCATACTGGCTGTTGGGAAACCGGTGGGAAGTCTCTCCCAGCATCTACTGGCCGTGTCGCGCTCCCATTCGGGCGCAATATGGCTGGTAGATGACGCCCAATGAGTTTGAAATATTGAATGGGATAAGAAAAAGTGAAGGAGAAAATATTGAGGGGGTTAGATCATAGATAATAGAATTTACAGGGCAGAAGGAGGCCATTCGGCCCATCGAGTCTGCACCGGCTCTTGGAAAGAGCACCCCACCCAAGCCCACACTTCCACCCTATCCCCATAACCCAGTTACCCCACCCAACACTAAGGGCAATTTTGAACACTAAGGGCAATTTAGCATGGCCAATCCACCTAACCTGTACATCTTTGGACTGTGGGAGGAAACCGGAGCACCCGGAGGGTTGTTGGGTTATGGGTATAGGGTGGATACCTGGGTTTGAGTAGGGTGATCATTGCTCGGCACAACATCGAGGGCCGAAGGGCCTGTTCTGAGCTGTACTGTTCTATGTTCTATGTACTGCGTGTAGTTCTGATCACCATGTGACTGGAAAAGTGTGATGTGAGAAGATACAAAGAAGATTTGCAAAGCTGTTGCCAACACTTTAGCAACGAAAAAATAATTGGATGGGTTGAGAATTTCTATGGAACAACGGAGACTGAAGGAAGTAATAGAGGTGTATAAAACCGAAGTGTCTGTATAGAGTGAATGAGAGAATCTATTTCCCTGAGCATCGATCAATATCAAGGGGTCATAGAGTTAAGGTAATTGTTCGAAGGATTAGACAAGAGTTGAGGAGAAATCTTTCCATCCACAGGTTGATGGGGGTCTGGAACTCATTACTGTAATGGGTTATAGTGACAGAAATTTAAAACATAGTTGGCTATTTACTTGAAGTGCTATAACATATACCAAGAACAGTTAAGTGTGAATAGGCATTAATGCTTTATTTTGCCTGTAACAGACATGAGTGACTGAATAGCCTCCTTCTGTGGCATATATTTTCTATGGGCAGATGTTCCCCCATTAATAGGTTTGCATGTAGGGTGGCCTGTAAAATTCTGCAGGTGTTCTTCACGCAACCTACCCACCCACCCTAACCTGGCAGTGATTTTATGGGTAACAGGCAAATCCTAGCTGCCTGCTCTCGCCCCAAAGTGGCCAATTAATGGCAATGTATAGGCCAGCAAGGGATCGGGGGAGGCCAGCAATTTCACCTGCTCGGGCTATGGGCAGGAAAGGTTGTGTGTTTTTGGGGGGGGGGCTCCAAATGGAACTCCTTTCCAGATTGGGGGATGATCAGATAGCTGGCAGCTCTCTGAGGTGGAACTTGCCGAGATAAGAGTGGAAGGCCAACCTCCAAATAAATAACCTCCCACAGAGTGCCCATCTCCAACTTTCTTTCTTGGTAGAGGAGGAGGAGTAGACTTAATGTATGGCTCACCGGATGAAGACAACAGATATCCTTCCATAAGAGGCATGAGTGAACTAAGTCGGTTTTTACAACAATTGATCATCGTCACCATTACTTTAGAATTAGAACAGTACAGCACAGAACAGGCCCTTCGGCCCTCGATGTTGTGCCGAGCAATGATCACCCCACTCAAGCCCACGTATCCACCCTATACCAGCAACCCAACAACCCCCATTAACCTTATTTTTTAGGACACTACGGGCAATTTAGCATGGCCAATCCACCTAACCCGCACATCTTTGGACTGTGGGAGGAAACCGGAGCACCCGGAGGAAACCCACGCACACACGGGGAGGACGTGCAGACTCCGCACAGACAGTGACCCAGCCGGGAATCGAACCTGGGACCCTGGAGCTGTGAAGCATTGATGCTAACCACCATGCTATCGCGCTGCCCACTTTATATTACATAGCTTTCAATTCCAAATTTTTAACTATTTATATTTAAATTCCACCAGTTTCTGTGGATGAATTTGAACCCATTTCCCCAACACATTGGCCTGAGCCATTGTATTACTGGTCAATAATCCACTGCCACCGACTCCCCTTACTGAGATGATGCAATTCAGTTGTGTGGAGCAGAGAAGCTAGTATTATTTCCCCTTCAACAAGCAGAGGAGCAAAAATGAGAGGAGCTTTGATACAGATGTTCAAAATTAATGAGGGGTCTGAGCAATGATGATAGAGCGCGAAACTGTTCCATTGGAGGAAGTGTTGAGAACTGATTTAATGGGATTGTCAAAAAGAAGAATTATAACTCCCACGAGAACTTCGGGGACGACTTGATTGATTTCCTCATAGTGCTCGTGGAGTCGAGCTTCCCGTTGAGGGGCGGAGTCCTATCATTGAGCTCGTTAATTCCATGAGATTAAAAACAGGCCCAGGTGGAAACTGTATATCAGAATGGTCCTGGCTGGGACTAAGATTATAACTTTGTATACTTTTCCTAACTGAGTATTGGAAATAAACCACTTTGACTCTCCTTTTCCGGGCTCCACCTTGACTATAATAAAGAATATAGTGACATGAGCATTTTTACATGGCAAGTGATTAATAAGGGGATCAAGGGTTATGGCGTGAAGACAGGAGAATGGGGATGAGAAACATATCAGCCATGATTGAATGGCGGAACTGATTTGATGGGCTGAATGGCCTTATTCTACTCCTATGTTTTATGGTCTTAATGATTAAGAATGCAATCACTTCAATGATCAGATAAAATATAACAAGTAGTTAACAGGCTGTAGAATTAAGAAATAGAGAAGGGTATAAGATGATTGTGGTATTTGTGTGAAGGACCTCTGATACCAGCTGTGGAATGGTAGAATTTGTAAAGGCAGAGACTAGACAAACATGTAGTTTAGGCAGAATAGATTAATAAGGAACTTTAAACTTTCATATAGATTGACATAAACAGATGAGCATGTCAGAAGAGCTGTGCATTTCTTGAGTGTAAAATAGTTTACTGCAGCAATATCCCCAAGAACTAATCGGGATGTGCCAAATTAGATTTAGTAAACTAATGATTTCGTAAATTAAATTCCTCCTCCGTTCTTTTGCCAATTATCTTAAATCCCCCTGGTTACCGACCCTCTGCCAGTGGAAATAGTGTCTCCTTATTTCCTCATTAAAAACATTGCCTGCGCCACGTTCCATTCACCAGTCGCCCCTGTCCGTGTTGGCCGTCATTTTATAAAATGAATCATCAGGATGCAGGGAATGCTGATGACGCTGGCATTTATTGTCTGTGACTCGTTGCACTGAGAAAATGGTGCTGTGCTTTCTTTATCAACAGGGGCAATTTGCCCTGTATCCAGATGCCTCAAAATAAAAATGTTCATCCTTACGTTCAAGTACCTTTGTGGCCTCACAGAAATCCCCCACCCCACACACGCAAGCACACATACGCACAACTCTACAACCTCTTTCAGCCTTGCAACCTCTCCTGCTATAATGTGTGTTACTCTGATTCGGGCACCTTGGCTATCCTAACCCTCTTGTCCCATTGTTGGCACCTTGGCATCACACTCTAGAACCTATCCTCCCCTTCTCTTTCAAACACTTCCTGAAAACTCCCATCTTTGATCCAGCTTTTTGATCCAGCTTTTGTTCGCCTTTCCTCATAGCTCTTTGTTTATTATAAACTACTTTTATTTTTTGTTTGATTATGCTGTTGTTCTTGTATGTTTTTCTCTGTTACAGCTGCTATAAATTAAGTCATTATTGTGGAGGAATAAGTTTTAAAATGGTTGTGGGAATTCTAAATTTCTACGAGAAACAAATACTACCCGGCCTATGTTTACTGAGTTCATTTTCCAGTGACAAAGAGCTCAAAATAATCCTTCATTTAGGAATTAATTCAAACTCGCTGAAAGGCTTTAATTTTATGAGATTATCCCTAAATTAAAGTGTGATAAATTGTAAGGGTTTTAAGGATACAAGTAATGTGTCTGCTGTCTCCGAGACAGTTAGTGACACTGGCTCCCTGTTGTCTCTGTGTTTGTAAAAGGCAGACTACTTCAAGACATCATGTGAAATTGGATCTGGATTCAATTATCTACAATCCTGCTCGGCTTTTCCTCTTTATAGGTTATTTAAAATCCAAGATGGTGTCGGAGCGAGGCGACATCTTGCAAGTTGTCCCCGCATACCCTCTAATTCTATCTTTTACTCTCGTTATGACTGTAACATTATATTCTGCAGTCTCTCCTTCCTTCCCTATGTTCGGTATGCATTGTTTGAATAGCATGCAAGAAACAATACCTTTACTGTATACTAATACATGTGACAATAAATCAAATCAATATTCGAAATATTAGTCTAAAAGTTAGGTCAAAGAAAGAAGCTTACAGAACTGTATGTATTCATTATTTTTCATCCAATTTGAACCTTGGATTTTAGCACTTTTCAAATAGCTGCTTAATTATTTTTTCAAGCTTAGAAAATAAACTGCCTTGTTCTAGTCCTTCTCTCCTTCCAACATAATGATTGGTCGCTCATTCACTTTTGACAGAAAATTGAACCATTTATGTGTATTTCAAAGACAGCCTGGAAATCTGCATTCCTTACCTGGTCTGGTCTACATGTGATCCCGGAACCACTGCAATGTGGTTGACTCTTAAATGCCCTCAGGGATGGGCAATACATGCTGTCCCAGCCAGCGATGCCGAGCAATGAATGAATATTAAGCAAAAATGCTGCCGCATCTGCTGAGTTTTTCCAGCATTTTCTGAGCTTTTATATTTGTTTGTTGTAAAAGCACTACTTCTGGAGCAAATAAGAATAACCGGAGCTTGAATCTTGCAGTCAGTGGTGAAGTGGAGGCTTGCGCTACTGACTACATTTTAAATTACATTCTTACCTTTCTCACAGGCTTGCTCTTGCTCTCTCAGCGGCAGCATGGATTCATCGACAAGGTAAGTAGGGAGGCCGATTGGCAATGTACAATTCCAGCAAGGCCACACGCTCCTCTGACATAATGAGCCCAAAGCTTTGACAAAGAGTCATCGGACTCGAAACGTTAGCTCTTTTCTCTCCTACAGATGCTGCCAGACTTGCTGAGATTTTCCAGCATTTTCCCTTTCGTTTTAGATTCCAGCATCTGCAGTAATTTGCTTTTATATAGGAGTAGGGATGTCTTGCTGCAGTTATACAGGGCCTTGGTGAGGCCACACCTTGAGTATTGTGTGCAGTTTTGTGTCCGAGTTTGAGGAAGGATATTCTTGCTATTGAGGGTGTTCAGCGAAGGTTCACCGGACTAATTCCCAGAAGTGACCGATGAAGAAAGACTGGATCGACTGGGCTTGTACTCACTGGAGTTAAGAAAAATGAGAGGGAATCTCATAGAAACAAAGAAAATCCTGATGGGACTGGACAGGCTAGATGCGGGAAGAATGGTCCTGATGTTGGGGACATCCAGAACTAGGGGTCACAGACTAAAAATAAGGGGTAAACCATTCAGGACTGAGAGTAGAAGGAACTTCTCTCAGAGAGTTGTGAACTTGCAGAATTCTCTACCACTGTTGGGGCCAGTCTGTTGGATATATTCACGGGGGAGCTGGGCGTGGCCCTTGCGGCTAAAGGGATCAAGGGGTATGGAGAGAAAGTGGGAGTGGCATACTGAATTTATATGATCAGCCATGATCATATTTTTTTTTTTTAAATAATTTTTATTGAAATTTTTCGATACAAACATTTACCCCTACTACATTTTAAATTATAACACAACAAATCCCCCCTGGAAAATCCTCCCCACGCCCTCCCCCGCGCGCACCCCCCCCACCCTCCCCCCCCCCCCCCCCCCCCCCGCGCTACCAGTCTAGCAACCAAACCGTTTCTCCCTTTCTGCCGATGGCCTCGGGCAGTCATTGCCCGCGACCCCCCGCTGACGTGCTCCCTTCGTTGCTATCCCCCCCCCTCCCTTCCCCCCCCCCCCTTTCTCCCCGGGTTGCTGCTGTTTCGGCCTCCAGTTCCTATCTCTGATCCAGAAAGTCAAGGAAGGGCTGCCACCGCCGGAAGAACCCCTGTACCGACCCTCTCAGGGCGAATTTGATTCTTTCCAATTGGATGAAGCTTGCCATGTCGTTTAACCAGGTGTTAACACTTGGTGGCCTTGTGTCCCTCCACTGAATCAAGATCCTTCTCCGAGCTACCAAGGACGCAAAGGCCAATATTCCGGCCTCCCCTGCCTCCTGTACTCCTGGCTCCACCCCAACCCCAAAAATCGCTAGCCCCCACCCTGGTTTGACCCTGGTTCCCACCACTCTCGATACCGTCCCCGCCACCCCCTCCCAGAACTCTTCCAGTGCCGGGCACATCCAGAACATATGCACATGGTTCGCAGGGCTTCCCGAACACCTAACACACCTGTCCTCACCCCCGAAGAACCGACTCATCCTAGTCCCCGTCATATGGGCTCTGTGCAGCACCTTAAATTGGATGAGGCCCAACCTTGCGCACGACGACGACGAATTGACCCTCTCTAAGGCATCCGCCCATGTCCCATCTTCTATCTGCTCTCCCAGCTCCGCTTCCCACTTGTCTTTCAGCTCCTCTATCGATACCTCCTCCACCTCCTGCATTATTTTGTAGATGTCCGAGACCTTCCCTTCTCCGACCCAGACCCCTGACAGCACCCTATCACTCACCCCTCTATCGGGAAGCAAGGGAAATCCTTCCACCTGTCGTCTGGCAAATGCCTTCACCTGCAGGTATCTAAACGTGTTCCCCGGGGGGAGCTCAAATTTCTCCTCCAGCTCTCCCAGGCTCGCAAACCTCCCCTCTATGAACATGTCCCTCAGTTGCCTGATGCCCGCCCTGTGCCAGCTCTGGAATCCCCCGCCAGTGTTCCCCGGGACAAATCTATGGTTCCCTCTCAGTGGCGCCGCCATCAGACCCCCCACTTCCCCCCTGTGTCGCCTCCACTGCCCCCAGATTTTAAGGGTGGCCGCCACTACCGGACTCGTGGTATACCTTGTGGGGGGGAGCGGCCATGGTGCCGTTACTAGCGCCCCCAGGCTTGTATTGCCGCAGGACGCCCTCTCCATACGTTTCCAAGCTGCCCCCTCCCCCTCCATCACCCACTTGCGCACCATCGATGCGTTCGCCGCCCAGTAGTATCCGGAAAGATTGGGTAGCGCTAATCCTCCACTGTCCCTACTCCGTTCCAAGAAAATCCTTCTCACTCTAGGGGTGCCATGTGCCCACACATAGCCCATAATGCTGCTAGTTACCTTCTTGAAGAAGGCCCTGGGGAGAAAGATGGGCAAGCACTGGAACAGAAACAAGAACCTCGGGAGGACCGTCATTTTGACTGACTGCACCCTCCCTGCTAGCGACAGCGGTACCATGTCCCACCTCTTGAACTCCTCCTCCATCTGCTCCACCAGCCTTGAAAAGTTCAGCTTGTGGAGGGTCCCCCAGTTCCTTGCCACCTGCACCCCCAAGTACTTGAAGCTCTTTACTGCTCTCTTAAAGGGGAGCCGCCCAATTCCCTCCCCCTGATCTCCCGGGTGTATCACAAAGACCTCACTTTTACCCACATTTAATTTATATCCCGAAAAGTCCCCAAACTCCGCAAGTATTTCCATTACCTCCGGCATTCCCCCTTCCGGGTCCGCCACATATAACAACAAATCATCCGCATAGAGTGATACCCGATGTTCCTCCCCTCCCCTTGTCAGTCCTCTCCACCCCCCTGAACCCCTCAGTGCCATCGCCAACGGTTCGATCGCTAATGCAAATAGTAAGGGGGATAGGGGGCATCCCTGCCTGGTACCTCGATGGAGCCCAAAATACTCTGACCTCCTCCCGTTTGTAACCACACTCGCCATCGGGGCCGAATACAGCAGCTTCACCCACTTGATAAATCCCTCCCCAAACCCAAACCGTTCCAGCGTCTCCCACAGGTATTCCCACTCCACCCTATCGAATGCCTTCTCCGCATCCAGTGCTACCACTATCTCAGCCTCCCCCTCCACTGCTGGCATCATAATCACATTCAACAGTCTCCGGACATTTGTGTTAAGTTGTCGTCCCTTTACGAACCCCGTCTGGTCCTCATGGATTACCCCTGGCACACAATCCTCTATTCTGGTTGCCAGGACCTTTGCCAACAGTTTGGCATCTACATTCAAGAGGGAGATAGGCCTGTAGGACCCGCACTGTACAGGGTCTTTGTCCCGCTTCAGGATCAAGGAGATCAGGGCCTGTGACATTGTCGGGGGCAGAACCCCCCCCTCTCGCGCCTCATTGAAGGCTCGCACCAGCACTGGACCCACCAAGTCCACATACTTCTTATAAAATTCCACCGGGAACCCATCCGGCCCCGGCGCCTTCCCCGCCTGCATCTGGCCTATCCCTTTAACTAGCTCCTGCAGCTCTATCGGCGCCCCCAGCCCCTCCACCCGTTCCTCCTGGACCTTTGGGAACCTCAATCTATCGAGGAAGTTCTCCATTCCCCCCCTCCTCCTGGGCGGCTCAGACCGGTACAATTCCCTGTAGAAATCCCTGAAGACCCCGTTCACCTCTTGCCCCTTCTGCACTACGTTCCCTCCCTTCTCTCTCACTCCCCCAATCTCTCTGGCTGCATCTCGCTTGCGCAGCTGGTGTGCTAGCATCCTGCTCGCCTTTTCCCCGTACTCATAGACCGCGCCCTGTGCCCTTCTCCATTGCGTCTCCGCCTTCCTAGTGGTCAGTAGGTCAAACTGGGCCTGTAAACTGCGCCGCTCCCTCAGCAGCCCCTCCTCTGGTGTCTCCGCATATCTCCTGTCCACTTCTATAAGTTCCCCCACCAGTCTCTCCCTCTCCTGCCTCTCCTTCCTTTCTCTGTGTGCCCTTATGGAGATCAGCTCTCCTCTGATCACTGCTTTCAGGGCCTCCCAGACTACCCCCACCTTCACCTCGCCCGTGTCGTTCGTGCCCAGATATCTCTCAATGCCCTTCCGGACCCTTCCGCACACCTCATCGTCCGCCAGCAGCCCCACATCCAGGCGCCACAACGGGCGCTGGTCCCGTGCTTCCCCCAGTTCTACCTCTACCCAGTGTGGTGCATGGTCCGAAATCGCAATGGCCGAGTACTCCGTGTCCTGCACTCTCGAAATCAGCCCCCTGCTCAGTACAAAAAAGTCTATTCTGGAGTACACCCTGTGGACGTGGGAGAAAAAAGAATACTCCCTCGCCCTTGGCCTGCCAAATCTCCAAGGGTCTACCCCCCCCATCTGCTCCATGAACCCCCTTAGCACCTCTGCCGCTGCCGGCCTCCTATTCGTCCTGGAACTCGATCTGTCCAGCCCAGGGTCGAGCACTGTATTGAAGTCCCCCCCCATGATCAGGCCCCCTGCCTCCAGACCCGGAATGAGGCCCAACAGGCGCCTCATAAAACCCGCGTCATCCCAATTCGGGGCATACACATTCACCAGCACCACATTCTCTCCCTGCAGCCTACCCTTCACCATCACGTACCTACCCTCCTTATCTGCTACCACCTGCGCCGCCACGAACGACACCCTCTTTCCCACCAAAATCGCCACCCCCCGGTTCTTTGCGTCCAAGCCTGAGTGGAACACCTGTCCCACCCACCCCCTTCTCAGGCGTACCTGGTCTACTACTCTCAAGTGAGTCTCCTGCAACATTGCCACATCCGCCTGCAGTCCCTTTAGGTGTGAAAAAACCCTTGATCTCTTGACCGGCCCATTCAGCCCCCTCACGTTCCAAGTAATCAACCGGGTCGCAGAGCGACCCGTCCCTTTCCCCTGTCTATTAGCCATGTCCTGTCCCCTGTTCGCCCCGGGTCGACCCTCCCCTTCTGACCCGTTCCCCATGGCGATGGCCCCCCCCCCTCTCTCCTCCCGTTCTTCCCTTCCCGTCCTCGGCCTTTCCAGCAGCAACCCGGTATCCCCCCCTACCCCCCCTTCCCCCCCCCCCCCCCCCCTGGCTAGGACCCCTCCTAGCCGCGGTGTATCCACCATCGTACTCCCGAGAGTCAGCTGGTTTTCGCTGACCCGGCTGCCCCTGCCACACTCCGACTCCTCCCGATGTGGGGGGGGGAGGGCCCCCCCCCCCCCTTGCCATCCCTCTCTGACCCCGCTTCAGCGCGGGAAAAGCCGCCATTGCTGGCCACACCCCACTCTTCTCTCCTCCCCCTTCCTCCGTCCCGCGCGCGGGAAACAGGGGAAAGCCCGCGCTTTCGCCCGGCCACACCCTACCCCGCCATCTTCAATTCCACCCCCGTCCCCATCCAAGCCCATAAAAAAAGTCCCCTTAAAACGAGAGGAAGAAAAAAAGAGAAAAAGAAAACACGCATAACCAACTTGCACCCCCCCCCGTCCCGCCTCCCCAACTTAACAATATAACAATATAAATAACAAATCTCAAATAAATACATAAATACATAACTATGCCTGCATAACTAAATAACTACCCAATAATAACGTATTTAACCATCACCCTCCATCGAACAGAACAGTAACCATAACCCTTAAAGAACAGATCAAAAAACAGTAAAAAAGCCCCCCCTACAACAACAATAATTAAGGGAAGTTGGCAACGGGAAGAGACACACAAAAAGGAACAAAGAAACCCCCCATAACACAAGTTTCAAAGAAACCAAACGATCCATCAACTTTAACCAAGTTCCGACCTGGCCTAAGAAAGACATGGGCCACTTGATCAGTCAAGGGTACTCGGGCGGCCTCGACCGCCGGCGTTCCCAAGTTCTAGTTCAGGTCCAGCTTTTCCTCCCGAACAAAAGTCCATGCCTCCTCTGGGGTCTCAAAGTAATGGTGCTGGTCCTTGTAGGTGACCCACAAACGCGCTGGCTGCAGCATTCCGAACTTGATCCTCTTTGCGTGCAGCACCGCCTTCGTCCGGTTAAACCGGGCCCGCCGCTTTGCCACCTCCGCACTCCAGTCCTGATATATCCGCACCGTCGAATTCTCCCATTTGCTGCTTTTCTCCCTCTTGGCCCACCTCAGCACTTTCTCCCGATCACAGAAACGCTGGAATCGCACCAGCACCGCCCTCGGGGGCTCGTTCGCCCTAGGCCGCCTAGCCATGACCCGATATGCTTCTTCCAGCTCCAGGGGCGATGGACCGGCCCCCTCTCCCATCAGGGAGCTCAGCATCTCCGCTACATATTTCGGGAGATCAGGCCCCTCCAGGCCTTCTGCTAGGCCCAGGATCCTCAAGTTCTTCCGCCTCATTCGAGTGTCCAGCTCCACAAAGCGGCTCTGCCATTTCAGGTGGAGTGCCTCGTGCACCTCCACCTTTCCCAGGAGGACCGTGGCCTCCTCCTCCCTTGCAGTCATCTCCTGCTGCAGCTCTCTTATCGACGCCTCTTGGGTCGCCTGGGCCCCCATCAGCCTTGTGGTCGTCGCGTTCATAGACTCTAAGAGTTCCACTTTCAGCTCCGTAAAACACCGGAGGAGAGCGGCCTGCTGCTCCTCCGCCCATTTTCTCCAATCTTCTAGTGCGCCACCGGCCGCCATTTTGGTCCTCTTCCCCCGCTTTTTTCGGGGAGCTGCTGCCGCTTTTTTTGTCGCCCCACTCCGAGTACCGACCATAAAGTTGGTCTCACTCTCCTCAGGGAGCCTTCCCCCACCGGGATTCGTCTTTCCAGTACCGTCGGGGCCCTCCAATCGGCCCTTAAACACCTTTGTCGCAGGAGCTGCCAAATGTGCGACTTAGCTGGTCATAGCCGCAACCGGAAGTGTCAGCCATGATCATATTGAATGGTGGTGCAGGCTCGAAAGGCCAATGGCCTACACCTGCACGTATTTTCTATGTTTCTGCCGGCTGGGCGAAATGCACAGAACCGCCGGCGTTTTACTGCGCGTGCGCAAGGGGGTTTCTTCTCCGCGCCGGCCATGGCGGAGCCCTACAGGAGCCGGCGCGATGGAAAGAGTGCTCCCATGGCACTGGCCCGCTCGCAGATCGGTGGGCCCCGATCGCAGGCAAGGCCACCAACCCCCCCCCCCCCCCCCCCCCCCCCCCCCGTGACAGGTCCCGCCGTGATGGACAATGTCCATTTCATGCCAGCGGGACTGGCCGGAAACGGGCGGCCACTCGGCATATTGGGGCCCGGAGAACCGCTGCCAATGGCCCCCGACTGGCGCGGCGTGAACCCTGCCCCCGCCTGAAAACCTACGGCGGAGAATTCGGCAGCCGGCGCAGAGCGGTGGGGTGGGATTCACACCACCCCCCGGGGATTCTCCAACCCGGCGGGGGTCGGAGTATCCCGCCCAATAGGTCTGAGGATTGGGAGCAGTTTAGAATTGAACAAAGATGACCAAGGGATTGATTGAGAAGGGGAAAATACAGTCTGAAAGTAAGCTTGCAGGGAACATAAAAACTGACACCAAGAGTTTCTAGAAATGAGAAAGAGATTGGTAAAGGCAAATGTAGGTCTAATACAGACAGAAACAGGAGAATGCATAACAAGGGACAAAGAAATGGCTGAGCAATTGAATACATACTTTGGTCTGTCTTCACAAAAGACACAAATCAGATACCAGAAATGTTGGAGAATGAAAGGTTAGTGAGATGGAAGAACTGAGAGAGATCAATATTAGTAGAGAAATGGTGCTGGGAAAATTGATGGGATTGAAGGCGGATAATTCCCCGGGGCTTGGTAATCTGCATCCCAGAGTGCTTAAGGAGGTGGCTCTGGAAATAGTGGATGCATTGGTGCTCATCTTCCAGGATTCTATAGACTCTGGAACAGTCCCTGCAGATTGGAGGGTAGCTAATGTCACTCCAATATTCAAAAAGGGAGATAGAGAGAAAACAGGGAATTAAAGACCAATTAACCTAACATCGGTAGTGGGGAAAATTCTTGAATCCATTATCATGGACTTTTATAGTGGAACATTTAGAAAGCAGTGGCAGGATCAGTCAGAGTCAGCATCGATTTATGAAGGGGAAATCATGCTTGCAAATCTGTTGGAATACTTTGAAGGTGTAACCAGTACAGTTGACTAGGGGGAGCCAGTCGTTGTGGTATACTTGGATTTTCAAAAGGCATTTGACAAAGTCCCACATAAGAGATTGTGCAAAATTAAAGCGCGTGGGATTGGGGGAAATGTATTGAGGTAGATAGAAAACTGGTTGGCAGAGAAGAAACAAAGAGTAGGAATTAATGAGTCCTTTTCAAATTGACAGGCAGTAACTAGTAGGGTGCCACAGGGAACGGTGCTGGGACCCCAGCTATTCACAATATATATTAATGATTTGGATGAGGGAACAAAATGTAACATCTTAAAGTTTGCAGATGATACCAAGTTTGGTGGGAGGGTGAACTGTGACAAGGATGCAGAGATCCTACAGCATGATCTGGACAGGTTGGGCGAGTGGGCAAATCAATGGCAGATGCAGTGTAATTTGGATAAGTGAGAGGTTATTCACTTTGGAAGCAAAAACAAAAAGACAGATAAACACCTGAATGGCTGTAAATTGGTAGAGGAGGGTGTGCAGCGGGACCTGGGTATCCTTGTGCACCAGTCGCTGAAGGTAAACATGCAGGTGTAGCAGACGGTAAAGAAGGCTGATGGCATGTTGACCTTCATTGCGAAAGGTTTCAGGGACAGGAGCAGGGATATGTTGCTGCAATTATACAGGGCCTTGGTGAGGCCACACCTAGAATATTGCAGTTTTGGTCTCCCTTTTATGAGGAAGGATGTTCTTGCTCTCGAGGTAGTGTAGCGAAGGTTTACCAGACTGATTCCAGGAATGGCGGACTGTCACATGAGGAGAGACTGACTAGGTTAGGATTGTTCTCGCAGGAGTTCAGAAGAATGAGGGGGGATCTTGTACAGACTTATAAAATTCTAACAGGACTAGACAGGGTAGATGCAGGGAAGATGTTCCCGATGGTGGGTCTGTCCAGAACCAGGGGTCACAGCCTGAGGATTCAGGGTAAACCATTTCGGACAGCGATGAGGAGACATTTCTTCACCCAAAGAGTGGTGAGCCTGTAGAATTCATTACCACAGGAAGTTGTTGATGCTAAAACATTGAATATATTATTCAAGAGGGCAGCACTAGGGCAGCACGGTAGCATTGTGGATAGCACAATTGCTTCACAGCTCCAGGGTCCCAGGTTCGATTCCAGCTTGGGTCACTGTCTGTGCGGAGTCTGCACATCCTCCCCGTGTGTGCATGGGTTTCCTCCGGGTGCTCCGGTTTCCTCCCACAGTCCAAAGATGTGCAGGTTAGGTGGATTGGCCATGCTAAATTGCCCTTAGTGTCCAAAGTTGCCCTTAGTGTTGGGCGGGATTACTGGGTTATGGGGATAGGGTGGAGGTGTTGACCTTGGGTAGGGTGCTCTTTCCAGGAGCCGGTGCAAACTCGATGGGCCGAATGGCCTCCTTCTGCACTGTAAATTCTATGCTAATCTATGCTATGCTAAGAGCTAGATATAGCACTTGGGGCGAATGGGATCAAAGACTAGTGGGAGAAAGCAGGATTAGGCTACTGAGTTGGATGATCAGCCATGATCGTGATGAATGGCAGAGCAGGCTCGAAGGGCCAGAAGGCCTCCTCCTGCTCCTATCTTCTATGTATCTATGGAACCCTTTATTTCCTTTTTTTAAGAATCTAGACACTGTCAGCTGTTAGTGGGTTTAGTTACAGTGCTTCTGTAACTCTCCTCATTTGACAGTGCTTAAGTTTTAGTTTGTGTTTTTTTATTGAGGATTTGTTTGTAATTATTTGACTTTGTACCCTTGTGTCTTTGTTGGTTGATTGTTATATTTTTAGTATATAAAATTTCAATGAATATACTTTTAAAAACAATTCATGCTCCCTGACACCTCCAGCTCTGCAATCAACCCTTCTGCCCCCCACAATCGCACTCAGCCCTTAACTTTGTACCTTGCCGCCACCTTCGGCCACGCTGCTCAACCCCATCCCCTGCCTTTTCCAACATCAGTGGAACTGGAGGTGTGAGGGGATTGAGAAGAGCTTGGGCCGCTGGGGGAAGGGGTTGTGAGCAATGCTGGGGCCGGGAAGTGGGTTGTGAGCAGATCCTGAGTTGCTGGGAGGTGGGGTGGTAATGAGCAGTTACTGCTGCAATATTACCCATTGATTTCAGAGAATAGGGGCATTACCAGCTGAGTGATTTTAATATATGCTATGTGATAAATGAAATGAAGGGAGAGAGGTTCTTGATGTCGCGTGGGATTCATAAGCTTCAGTTGCAGTAAAATTTTCACCATCTATATCATTATAATGTTGCAGCTCTGAAAGCACTGATCACAATTTTCTGCTTTTTCAGAGAGCCAATAAAGGCAGCAAAGTGATTGAACGGCTGAAAAAGAAGCTGTCAGAACAAGAATCCCTATTACTGCTGATGTCTCCAAACATGGCTTTCAGAGTACATAACAGACATGGCAAGGTGAGTGTCACCATGTCCAATCACTGGGTTTGTATCTCCCAAACCTGTTATCCACATTGGCTGGGACATCCGAAAAATGTTGAATGGTTTTGAATGGGAATCAAGATGGTACATTCCACACAATGTCTGGTTGTTAAGCAGTTAACCTATTCACTATCTTTCCATCAAACTGTCCACAAGAAGGTCTTGCAATAAAGATGACTTAATTTTCAGCTTTGGGCTGAAGCACCAGGCATCCACATAGTGCTTTCGCTACGTGTAGTATTCGGGTGTTCAGGGCTGTGTGCGACTGGAGAAACAGATCCTCCGAAATGGTGATGGAAGAAAGAGTCACACAACTCGTAGCCGCAAAGGCGAAAGCCGGTGGCCTAGACTCTATAATACTTGTATCTGCCACATCTGCAAATAGTTACGTCCAATAAAACAGTTATTGTTCAGATATCTTTATGTCTCCGCAAACAAGATTCAACACGGGTAAGTATGATTGAAGTCAGAAACACAGCATATTGTAGGCACAGCATAAATCCCATTACTCCGGGTTTCAACCCACTATCGCGTGATTCCTTAAAATGTCACATTTCAAAATGATTGATAGGCCTTGGAACCTCTTGAATGTGTGTGTCCATAGCAAACAAATCTGAGCTAAATTAAATTTTGACAGCCAAGATGACCAGGAAAGAATATAAAGAATAATTCCAAATAATGCTGTTAAACCTGTATTCGATAATGTTGATAAATTGTGCTGTTAATTTTAGGATGACTTAATGAAAATAGTAAATCTGTTCCCTATCTGTAGAGCTACGTATTCCTGATATCATCAGATTATGAGAGGGCTGAATGGAGAGAAATCATTCGAGAACAGCAGAAGAAATGTAAGTGATTTAATTTCCTTTCTGCTAACATGTTGGACAAAGTCTACAATACAACACTGCAATCTTCCCATTAGTTCGTAAATAAAGCACTTGCGGTATAGCACAAAAATGTTGTGGTAGACTCAATTGTTTCCAGAGTTAAACGTTCTTATATTATATTACAATGCTAAATTTGTTTATAAAAGATCAACTCTCAAGATTGCACACAGGATTTCTTTTAGCTACCAATGTAGAATGTGAATTGAATTGTTTATTATTCATACAAAAGCAGACTCATTGGGTTGGATTCACCGTTTTTGGGATTATGTCCCCCACGCCGGAGTCAAACCTGTAGGGTTTTACTCCTGAAAATCCTGGATCAAAGGGACAAGAATTCCCAGCCCTGCAGGGGGCTAGCAGGGACCCCGGAGTAAATCTCGCAGCTTTTGCTGCATGTACGGGCCACCGCACTTCTCCAGCGGCCGCGCCATGCTCCATGGTGGACTCATACCGCAGAGATAGATCCACAAAGGAGACCCCCCCCCCCCCGATCAGCCGTGCGCCCGACCCTCCACGCCCGCACAAGCCTATAAGGCCCTCCGTTGGCCTTCGATCCACCCGCCCCCGACCTGGGCGGTTGTGGACTTAAGTCCGCAGCCACCACGCGAGTATCCTGACCAGCTGGACCAGGTTAGTTCCACGAGGTCGGGACTTCGGCCGGTCGGGGACGGAGGACTGCTGAACTGGCCTCTGGCAACGGCCCCAGGCGGCACGACGTACACTCCGGTGACGCGTTTTGCAGTGCCCGGGGAATTGACGAACTGGCGCCGGTCCCGATTTCCGCATCAAACTGGATTCTCCGCCCAGGCACCAGCTGCAATTTCGGAATCCAACCCGTTACTTTGTAATCACAAGTTGTTACATAGTAAGTAGGAGCAGGAGGAGGCCATTTGGCCCTTCAAACCTGCTCTGCCATTTATTATGATCATGGCTGATCATCCAACTTAATCTAATCCCGCCTTCTCCCCTTACCCTTTGATCCCCTTCGCCCTAAGTGCTATATCTAACTGCTTCTTAAAAGCATAAAATATTTTGGCCTCAACTACTTCCTGTGGTAACAAATTCCACAGGCTCACCACTCTCTGGGTGAAGAAATTTCTTCTCATCTCTGTCCTAAATGGTCCATATCCTCAGAGTGTGACCCCTGGTTCTGGAAACACCTACCATCGGGAACATCCTTCCTGCATCTACCCTGTCTGGTGCTATTTTCCCCTGAGAGGTCATTCCCTCAACAGTATCCAAAGTGTATATCTGTTTTGCAGGGGAATGGCCACAGGAGATTCCTGCACTGCCCGCCTAGCTCTCTTGCTCTGCCTAGTGGTCACCTATTCTCCTCCTGCCTGTGGAGTCTGAGCCTACAGTGTGACCACCTCTCTAAATGTGCTATCCACGATACTCTATTGTGTGAGGATGACTTCCTGCCGCACAAACTAATCCAGGGTGGTGTTCTATTTTGTCGTTTTCTTTCTCTCTCCACGGGTGCTGCCTGACCTGAATATTTCCACCACTTCCCATTTTTATTTCAGATTTGCAGCATACACACCACTTTGTCATTCTCGTCAATTTACACCAAACAGGTTTACCCGGTCTAGGACGCACACTTCAACCATGTCAAGTGGTGCTTAACGTCTGTGTACAGTTCTGGTCTGTATGTTATAAAAGGATATAAAGATCCTGGGAAGATGCAAGAAAGGATGATGCCAGACATTATAAAGACTGAACAGGCTGGGCTCTTTTCTCAAAAAAGAAAAGGCTGTGGGGGTGACCTGATAGGGGTCTTTAAGGCGCTGAAAGAGTTGGATAGGGTTAATGTGGAGATGTTCCTGCTTTTGAGAGAGATAAGAACTAGGGGAACATGAATATAAGATGGTCAGTAATGAATCAGCCGGGAATCCAGGAAAAATGTCTTTAACCAGAGAAAGAAGGGAATGTGGAAAACAGTACCACAGAGAGTGGATGAGTTTAAAATCATGGATCGATTTAAAGGGAAGCTGAATATACACATGAGGGAGAAAGCAATTGGAAGTATATTTTGTAAGGTGAGATGAAGAAAAGTGAGAGAAGGCTCATGTGGAGCATAAACAACTGCGTGAAACTGTTGGCCAAACATTGTTTCTCGGCTGTAAATTCTATTTATTGCTACATATAAGGCTCAGGGCAGCAATTCTGGTTGACTGCGTGGGCAGAGCATATGAGAAAGATAGTCACATGCACATTCACAATCACCTCTTTCTCATTAAATTCCTCTAGTTCTTTCCTCGCTATCTTCCTCTCTTTACCTTGCCCTTCCCTCTCTCCAACCCCTCTTCCCTCTATCCCTGTTTCCTTCACTCTTCCCATCCACGTTCCTTCACCCTGTACCTGACCTCCCCCTTTCCAACTCTCTCCCTCTCTGTCCCTCTCCCCCTTTCCGTCCTCCACTTTTCACTCCTCTATCCCTTCATTCACTCTCACCCTCCCCCTCCATTCACTCTCACCCTCCCTTTTCCCTCTCAACCCCCTTTGCCCTCTCGCTCCCTTTTCCTCTTCTCTCCTGCATAATCCCCCCTCTCTCTTTTTCTGCCTCTCCTCTCTCTCTTTCTCTCTCTCTCTTCCCCCCTCTCTCTCTCTTCCCCCTCCCTCCCTCACCTCTAACCCCCTTGCCCCTCTCTCTTACCCTTTACCTTCTCACTCTCTTACTCTCACCCCATATTATATTTTATATTTAGTTGAAGGAATGTTATTAAAACCCCTGGGTTCAAATACATACAGTTTGTCTGCTAAAACTGTGATTAATGGATCATAAAGGTGAGGAAATCACTGATTTTAACCATTTACTTGTTTACAGAAAGATGGCTAATGTAATATTGTTTATAGTTTTAGGAGGTTCCTTAAGCTGTGGATAATTTATGAGGGATTGTGTCCCATTTAGCTAAACAGGTAATGGGGCATCTTAGTTGGAGAATTTCATAGAATTTACAGTGCAGAAGGAGGCCATTCGGCCCATCGAGTCTGCACTGGCTCTTGGAAAGAGCATCCTACCCAAGCCCACACCACCTTATCCCCATTAGCCAGTTACCACACCCAACACTAAGGGCACTTTTGGACACTAAGGACAATTTAGCATGACCAATCCACCTAACCTGCACATCTTTGGACTGTGGGAGGAAACCGGAGCACCCGGAGGAAACACACGGGGATAACGTGCAGATTCCGCACAGTGACCCAAGTCGGGAATCGAACCTGGGACCCTGGAGCTGTGAAGCAATTGTGCTAACCACAATGCTACCATGCTGCCCCAGAAGACTGGAGAATGCCTTATGCTTGGGATACAGGTTATATAATTAATGGGAGGAGCTAGGTTTGTCTGTAGTTTGGCAATTTCCCATTGGATTTGAGTCTGACCAGGTCAAAGGATTTTCAGGTTGTTCTGAAAGGGTCTCTCTCTCCAAAGAGCTGCACAGATAAGCAACTAACCCTGATCGCTTATTCAGAAGTGGCATTTGAAATGTATTTGGTTGTTCAATTGGATAATTGGAATATAAATCCAAACTAGGGGTTTTTCACAGTAACTTCATTGCAGTGTTAACGTAAGCCTACTTGTGAAGTAAAGATTATTATTAGTATACAATGGCAGGTGTATTTGTGAGTTTATGTTTTTTTTCCTTTTATTGAATTGGAAAGTTATTACTGTGTTGCTAATGTGATTTATTATGTGTTTAAATTAAAGTTTGTTTTAACATAAAAGATACCTATTGGTTGGTGTTATCACTCCTGTGGTTAAGTAGTCATCCCTCAATCTTACAAATTAGTCCTAACATCTCTTTCTCCCTTGCACCTCTTGCTCTCCCCCTCTCTCGCGCTCTCTCTCCCCACAGTTCTTTCCCTTTCTCCCTTCTCTCTCTCTCTTAACTTATCCACTCTTCTTCCCTCTTCTCTCCAACCGCTCTCTCTCATTGTTATTGCCATGCATGAAGGCACACCCTAACAGCAGTTGTCACCTCCAACAGGAAATATTTGGGAAATTAAAATATTGACTGAAATTCTAAAGAATTCTTAGGAACGCAAAGAGTTTTAATGTTCAACAAGGAGGAATGATCCAATCAAACATATTTGATTTCTCAAAATGCTTCTTACTCCCTTTTCTATCCAGAAATGTTATAGTCTTTTGGACTCCATTATATTGTCCTCTTCAGTGGCCTTTCCTCGCCTACGTTTGAGGTCTTTGTCCACATTGTATATGATACTATGATACTACTAAAAAAAATAAAAACACAGACCTACTTCTAATGATGTATTTTCAGTACACTAACTGAAATGGTTTTCTTTTGTTGTAGGTTTTAAGAGTTTTTCCCTTACCTCTGTTGAACTACAGATGCTCACAAATTCATGTGTGAAGCTGCAAACCGTCCACAACATTCCATTAACTATCAATAAAGAAGGTAAGCAGCACCAAATGTCTTTATCCTGAACATGGCTTTGAATGAGATGTTTCCTGATGCGTTCTGTCAGGTTTTCTCTTACCAAGTAATTTAAACATTGAAATAGGTATTCAGCCTACTGGGTCATACAGTGCTTATGTTCCACACAAGTCTCCTCCCAATCTTCTAGATGTCCTACTGCAGATACTTAAACACAAAAGTCTGGGGCTGATGTTCCAGTGTAGTGCTGAGGTGTGCTGCATTGTCAGGGATTACCATCTTTTGTATGAGACATTAAACCGAGGTCCTGCCTGCTCACTCAGGTGGATATGAAAGATTTCATGATGCCATATTCCAGAAGGCTGGGTGGAGCCAATCTTTGCACTCCTAAGCATTTATTTACAGAGATATAAATGATAAATATGTATCTCCTAAACCCAAAAACCACAGTTTGTGTGATCGTATTTATAGAGACACAAGTGAATTGCCAGTTAGTGCCCACCATCTGCTTACATTAAATACAATTTCATACACAATTAACAGATGCCCTTCTTCCACTTCAAATAAAGTTTAAGGTGATATGTGCAGCCAAAATATTAAAATGTTTTAAATTAAAGATCTCCATATTCTGTAAAAGTATTACATTGCAAGATTGAAAGTGCTGGAAAATCTGAACCAGACTGGCAACATGTGTGCAGCGAGAAATAGAATTACTGTTTCAATAAATAAATCACTCCTGTGGTTTAGTAGTCTTCCCTCAATCTTACAAATTGCAAATTGTTGGGATCTTGTATGTGCAGTCCTAACATCTCTTCCTTGCATCTCTTGCTCTCTCTCTCTCCCCCATTCTCTCTCTCTCTTCCTCCCCGCCCACAAAAATAAATCCTGCAAAAATTCAGATTAGATAATATTCATCAGTCAGTCTCTCACTCTCTCTCACTGTCACTCTCTCTCATGGTGTATACATTATTCCATTCCAGTAAAACAGTTGATGAGTTAAAACCATCCATTTAATTTTAAAGATTTAATTTCCAGCATTTTTTGCAAGCGAGCAAGGTCAATCCATAACCTTCCTTGAGACCCATTTTCCATGGTGTATACATTATTTCACAATGTATAGCTATCTCCAGAACATTCATTGTTCAGAATCTCATTTAAATTCTATGACGAATTGAATCTCATGTCCACTGCCTCCACATCCTGAAGTGGGCCTCGAAGACACTGTTGATCTCCCGAGTGCCCCAGGGTGCAGCAGTCATGCACACTCCCAGGATAGCGGGCATATACATGCAGGATCCTGAGGCAGTGGTTGCACACGATCTGATCATTCAGGGAGTGGAACTCCTTCCTGTCAGTTGGGCACTTCCTGATGCTCCGTGTTTGCAGAGTGACATGCATGCCATGGATCGCCCCCTGGACCTGGGGCATCCAGACAATCACAGCAAATTCAGTAGCCCGGGCATCTCGGTGGGCCGGTCCAGCTCGAAGGTGATATAGTCAGATGCCCAAGCATACAGAGCATCCGTCACCTCCCAGATGCACCTATAGGCGGAAGATTGTGATATGCTACACAGGTCCCCATTGAGCCCTAGAATGACCCGGTGGCGTAAAGGATTAGGACTGAGGACGTGGAACAGGTGCCGAACTGTCTCTCGTCAGCTCATGGAATGACCAGTGATGCCTGTACACCTTGAGCCATCGCTGGCCTCCCCTCCTGAGTCCATCTTCCATCTGATGGGTGGCTGGGTCTTCAGGGTGTGGGTTCATCTCTGTACATGTGGTGCCGCCCCAAGACTGTGTTGTTGCAGCTACCTTCTCCGGTGCCTGGCCCCCTCGGACAGACAGGCTGTAGCTGTCATTGCCCCTGTTATGGGTCTCCACAATATTTAAAGATGGATTGAAGGTCTCACAGGCGCATTTCCCCCCCCCCCCTCCCCCCAAGGAAAGCCCCCAACCTGTAACGCTTCAGCTCCCTAACAAAGCCCAACCCTGCCCCCTTTCCCACCACCCGAGCACTGGGGCAGCAGCTCCACTGCCCTTGAGCTGCATGCAGGAAAATGGAGATAGCTACTCACTTGAAATGAAATTAAATGAAAATCACTTATTGTCACAAGTAGGCTTCAAACAAAGTTACTGTGAAAAGTCCCTAGTCGCATTCCGGCGCCTGTTCGGGGAGGCTGGTACGGGAATCGTGCTGCTGGCCTGCCTGGGTCTGGTTTCAAAGCCAGCGATTTAGCCCTGTGCTAAACCAACGCCACTTCCTCACTTCCCCTCAGTAGCTATTGAACCAGGTTCCCATTTTTGAAAGGGAGCACTAAACGACTCCCGTGTGACTTCCCGCTGTGGAGTCGGGTAACCCCTGGGAGGCCACTGCATTCAACGTCAATCTCCTTATTAAAATTGAAATGATTGCAAATGAGGGTTAATGATATTCTCATCATTTTTGAACAAAATCCAAACTTGCCATCGAGGGCAGGCCAGGTGAATCGCAAAGTGCCTGGCATAAATTGCAATTTTGCACTCTCCCGCTAGTCACCTGGCACACTCCAAGCTACACTGGTGGCAACACGGTTGCTGAATCGTGCCCATAGTCTCACCAGTGCTCTCTACAACTGAAGCATAAACTACCTACCTTTGTATTCAATTCCCTTCACAGTGAACAATAGCATTCTGTTCGCTTTCCTAATTCCAGTGGTACCTGTATTCCAGCCTTTTGTGATTTATGCACAAGCACACCCAGATTCCTCTGCATCTCGGAGCTCTACAATCTCTCATCATTTAAATAATATACTTTTTTATTCTTCCTACCAAAATGGACAATTTCACATTTGTCACGTTATATTTCATTGGCCAGATCTTTGCCCACTCAGTTAACCCATCTGTATTTCTTTGTAGCCTCCTTCTGTCCTCTTTGCAATTTACTTTCCTACCTATCTTTGTGTCATCATCAAACTTAAAAACGATACCTCTGGTCCTTTCGTCCAAGTCATTTTTCTAAATTGTAAAATGTTGAGGCTCCAGCACTGATCCCTGTGGCACACCACTTTTTACAACTTGGCAACCAGAAAATGTGCCACTTATGCCTACTTTCAGTTTCTTGTTAGCTTGCCAATCTTACCCGACACCATGAATTTTGATTTTTCATAATAACCTTTGACGAGGCAACATACCAAATATTTTTTTGCAAATCTAAGTTGACCTACCCGGTTCCAATTTATCCACAGCACCTGCTACTCCTTCAAAGAATGCCATGTTGACTCAGCCTGATAACTTTGATTTTTTTCCAACTGAATAGAGAAAAGAAAAGAGAGATCCTGACCTACTTCTGTAACTGTACATTGTAGGTTATTGCATGATTTTCAATTTACTAATATTTTGTGGAAAGTTTTAACAAAGACCTAAATCCTCAAACATTCTATAGTGAATTTGCTTTATCCATACTATGTTGGTGTTATTCAGAAAGATGAATAAGATTTATGGCTGTGCAGTGGTTAAAATGTAACATGCAAAGTCTGGAACATACAGAAGTGACACTTATGGATATAACATAAATGCAATTAACATATGGATAGTTATATTTCATTCTTAAACAAATGTTAACAGTGGTTGACACTGTTGCCTCACAGAGCCAGGGACCCGGGTTCAATTCTGGCCTTGGGTAACTGTCTTCTCCCTGTGTCTGTGTGGGTTTCCTCCGGGTGATCCGGTTTCCACCCACAGCCCAAAGATGTGCAGGTTGGGTGCTGATTGACTATGCTAAATTTCCCCTTAGTATCCAGGGATATGTGGGTTACGGGATTTCAGGGATCGGGTGGGAGTCTGGTTAGGGTGCTCTTTCAGCTGGTGCAGACTTGATGGGCTGAATGGCCTCCTTCTGCATTGTAGGGATTCTATGATATGCATAGCACACATATCCTAACATTGAGACTAATGTGAAATTCATAAACATTTCTGATTGATTGTTGTGTAGCTGTCTCTTGAGGCTTTTTAATCCTGACTTTGTTTAAATACACATCCTGAAAAGAACTAGTTACTTTTGACAATCAACCGTTTCCAGGCAAATCACTCACACAAAATGGATTTATGTCTTCAAGTAATAATGATAAGAGCTAATTACAGTGGTACATCTATCTGCTGCTGACCATACAATTTACCACACTGTTGCTTTGCTGCTCACAGATGATGAATCTCCTGGCCTGTATGGGTTCCTGAACGTAATCGTCCACTCAGCGACTGGATTCAAACAGATATCGAGTAAGTCAATAAACATTTACTGTTGCTCACGTTCAGTCAAAGAACAAAGAAAAGTACAGCACAGGAACAGGCCCTTCGGCCCTCCAAGCCCGTGCCGACCATGCTGCCCGTCTAAACTAAATTCTTCTACACTTCCAGGGTCCGTATCCCTCTATTCCCATCCTATTCATGTATTTGTCAAGGTGCCCCTTAAACGTCACTATCGTCCCTGCTTCCACCACCTCCTCCGGCAGCGAGTTCCAAGCACCCACTACCCTCTGTGTAAAAAAACTTACCTTGTACATCTCCTCTCGCACCTTAGACCTATGCCCCTCGCACCTTAGACCTATGCCCCCTAGCAACTGACCCCTCTACCCTGGGAAAAAGTCTCTGACTATCCACTCATAATTTTGTAGACCTCTATCAGGTCGCCCCTCAACCTCCTTCATTTCAGTGAGAACAAACCAAATTTCTTCAACCTCTCCTCCTAGCTAATGCCCTCCATACCAGGCAACATCCTGGTAAATCTCTTCTTTTGTTTTTCTTTTTGTTTTTTATAAATTTAGTGTCCCCAATTCATTTTTTCCAATTAAGGGACAATTTAGCATGGTCAATCCACCTACTCTGCACATCTTTGGGTTGTGGTGGCGAAACCCACGCAAACACGGGGAGAATGTGCAAACTCCACATGGACAGTGACCCAGAGTCAGGATCGAATCTGGGACCTCAGCACCGTGAGGCAGCAGTGCTACTCACTGCACCACCGTGCTGCCCTGTAAATCTCTTCTGCACCCTCTCAAAAGCCTCCACATCCTTCTGGTAGTGTGGTGACCAGAATTAAACACTATACTTCAAGTGTGGCCGAACTAAGGTTCTATACAGCTGCAACATGACTTGCCAATTTTTATACTCAGTGCCCCGGCCAATGAAGGCAAGCATGCCGTATGCCTTCTTGACTACCTTCTCCACCTGTGTTGCCCCTTTCAGTGACCTGTGGACCTGTACACCTAGATCTCTCTGATTGTCAATACTCTTGAGGGTTCTACCATTCACTGTATATTCCTTACCTGTATTAGACCTTCCAAAATGTTTGTGAACTCTGAGCTTCCTTTGTTAGTTTTACAGTACACATGATTCTGACTTGGACATCTGGAAAAAGAATCAATTGGAAATTATGAAAGGCAGTAAATAGGAAATAATGGTTGGCATAAGTGTAAGTTGGCTTTTTGATTACGAACGGCATCACAGACAAATCTAGTTCTATCCTCATTTCCATTTTCTAATACATTCCCAAAATTATACTTTGGAACACAAATTCTTTAAAGGCTGGTTATGAGGTGGGTTGGGAAGAGGGAGTGTAATTGTAGTATTTCCAGTTGTGACCTTGGCTGAGAGCAGAGACCAGGAATCAAATCTTTGTCTTAATGGTAAACCAGATGGTGCATTTCCTCACTTGAAGCATTGGGAAAGCTAATGTTCAATCCTTATATTGCTAATAAACCATCATTTATTGTTCAGTCACACAATTGTTACAGCACAGAAGGAGATATTTGGCCCATCGTTGGCCCACTGGTTGTCTGAATGAGCAATGCACCTCATGCCTTCCCCAAACCTCTCCCCATAATCTTGCACATTCTTCATCTTCAGCTAATAATCCATCTTTCTTGAATGCCTCATTTGAATCTGCCCCCACCATACTCTCAGGCAATGCATTACAGATCTTAACCACTTCTTGTATGAAAGCATTTCTCCTTATATCTCCATTAGTTCTTTTGCCAATTATCTTAAATCTGTGTCCTCGCATTCTTAATCATTAAAATTAAGCTAGGCATTTACAGTCAAGCTGCAGTAATGAGAGAGTTGGAGGGATATATTGTTGCTGAACAGTTTTGGCGGGCTGAAAGATACGGTTAGATTGCTGGAAGAAACCTGATTGAGATGGTGTTATATCAATTAGAGATTGAGCTATGATCTGATGATTAGACAAGGCTTCAGAAGATGAGTGGGATTGGACATGGCAACATGAGACAAAAATAATCAGAAAGGAGATGTTTTTTTAAATACAGAAAGCTTTAAAAGGTAGAAAACAAAGCATTGGCAGCCTTATGTGGGAATTTAAGTTCAGTACAATATTCCAGACCCAGCAGAATGACTTTCAGCTTTCATCTCACATGCTGTTGTCCACCTTATGTAGGCTTGTTAGAGGACATTTCAATGAATCCTGCGTCTGGTCCTGTGCAGCGCCTATGACTGGAGACCTGTGAGCAGGGAAAGCAGCAGACAGGCTCTTCAACCAAACAGATTGAAAAATTCTCATTGAGGCGTGCAGACTGCAAAGCAGGAAGTAAATAGTTGGAAATATAAATTACATTTAAATTATTGTACTGAAAGATTCGGGCATTAATGAAGATATAGAGACACTAGAGAGAGGCCAGCATTTGCCACCCATCCCTAATTGCCCTTGAATTGAGTGTCTTTCTTGTCATTTAAGAGGTTAAAGAATCAACCACATTGTTGTAGGCCAGACCAGCTTCCCTGGATCATGGGTGTAGTGACATTATTACCATGCTAACATACAAACATACAATTTGCAGTGCAGAAAGGGGCCATTTGTGTTTGCACCAGTACTTGAAAGTTTTGAACACCCTGCTTAGGGGCTGGTTTAGCACAGTGGGCTAAACAGCTGGCTTGTAATGCAGAACAAGGCCATCAGCGCAGGTTCAATTCCCGTACCGGCCTCCCCGAACAGGCTGTGGAATGTGGCGACTAGGGACTTTTCACAGTAACTTCATTGAAGCCTACTTGTGACAATAAGCGATTATTATTATTATTATTATTATTAAGCACACGCGTCCACCCTATCCCAGTAACCCCACCTAACCTTTTGGACACTAAGGGGAAATTTAGCATGTGCAATCCACCTAACCTGCACATCTTTGGAGTGTGGGAGGAAACCGGATCACCTGGAGGAAACCCAAGCAGACACAGGGAGAAAGTGCAAACTCCACACAGCCAGTCAGCAGAGGCCGGAGTTGAACCGGGTCCCTGGAGCTATGAGGCAGCAATGCTAACCACAGTGCCGCCCATATCTTCCCTATATGACATCTAAATTCCAGGGTCATATGTATTAGGAAAGATGAGCAGCTTGAGTCTCTCTCCTTTTTACATAGAATTTACAGTGCAGAAGGAGGCCATTCGTCCCATCGAGTGCACCGGCTCCTGGAAAGAGCATCCTACCCGAGGTCAACACCTCCACCCTATCCCCATAACCCAGTAACCCCACCCAACACTAAGGGCAATTTAGCCTGGCCAATCCACCTAACCTGCACATCTTTGGACTGTAGGAGGAAACCGGAGCACCCGGAGGAAACCCACGCACACACGGGGAGGATGTGCAGACTCCGCACAGACAGTGACCCAAGCCGGAATCGAACCTGGGACCCTGGAGCTGTGAAGCGATTGTGCTATCCACAATGCTACCGTGCTGCCCCCCGAAAAGTGAAGGCTAAGGGAGCTGACATAAAAAAAGTTTTTAAAGTAATTAAGGTTTTGATAAAGTAGACACCGAGAGAATGTTTCCACTCATGGGGAAGAGCAAAATTAGTGGCCACTAATATAAGATAGTTACCAAGAAATCAAAATGAGAATTCAGAAGGAACAACCTTCCTCAGATAGTGGTGAGAATGTGGAACTGATACCACAGGGAGTGGTTGAGGTTAAAAATATAGATGCATTTAAGGACAGGTTAGATAATCACATGACTGAGAAGGAAATTGGATTATGATAGAACCAACACACTATCTCACCGTATCCCTCAATCCTTTTTCTCTTCAGAAACAACTGACTTCAGTAGTCTTTTTTTTCTTCTTTCTTTTAACATTGTAGTTTTTCTTTCTTTGGTATTTTCGCTGAGTGGAGCGGAAGAGAAACCTGGATCTGAGTCAATATTCAAGCCCTGCACTAGAGACTTGAATATGCTGACACTCCCAACGCAATACTGGGGGAGTACTGCATTGGTCAAAGTTTCCACTTTCAGATGAGACATTAAAGCATGGCCCTGTCTGCCTTCTCAAGTAGTCATGGTAGATTCCATGACATGATTTTGAAGAACAGGGACTTTCTCCCCAATGTACTGTATAATATTTATCCCTCAATCAACACTGAAAACACAGATGGTTAGTGTGCAGAAATTGACTAGCACATTTCCATACATTAAAACAGTGACTACACTTCAGAAAAGTACTTCATTGGCTGTAAATCATTTTGGGACATCCTGAGGCTGTGAACATGCTGTATTATTGTAAGTGTTAAAAGGTTGCTACACAAGTGCAAATCTGTGTCTCTTTTTCTTTACCACCAAGTCTATCGATTATGTTTCATGAATTTCAAGGAATTTACAGTGCTGAAGGAGGCCATTTGGCCCATCGAGTCTACACCGGTCCTTGAAAGAGTACCTTACTTACACCCACACCTTCACCCTATCCCCGTAACCCAGTAACCCCACCTAACCTTTGACCACTCAGGGGCAATTTAGCATAGCCAATCCACCTAACCTGCACATCTTTGGACTGTGGGAGGAAACCGGTGCACCAGAGGAAACCCACACAGACACAGGGAAAACGTGCAGACTCCGCACAGCCAGTGATCCAAGCAGCAATTGAGCCTGCGACCCTGGCGCTGTGAAGCAACAGGGCTTGCTACTGTGCTGGCCACACGGCGGATCCTGGAACTCAGAGCCACTTAGTTCACATTCTCACTGTAATATTTCTTCTCAGTACTTTGCATTCCCTTTATATTTACTTTACCTGTTCCCTGATGTTCCCTTGGATTGCCACCTTGCCATGGTGGAAGGGCTTGCACGTTCCGTTGATCGCAAGAACAATGCCGTAGGGAGCATTAAACTCCTGGCAGGGTCACCCATGACGGTAAGGTGGGAGGAGAGGAACCACACAAAGCACAATGTCTTAAACAACGAATCAGGTGGAAAATGCTTGTATGGTATCAACGGTTGCGATGGCAGGTGAAGCCTGCAGCAGTAGGGAGATCCCCAGTCATCGAGGTTCCCTTGCCACTTGAACTGGACCTCTGTCAAGAACTGTGTGTCTGTTGATGAGCAATGGTACACCCATGTTAAAAAATGTCCTGTACCAGGCATCTACCTAGAGGAAACCAGCACACAACCCAAGAGACCTACTTGGAGGAATCTGCTCATTGAAGGGACACAATTCTTCGAGGATACCCGATGGAAAGAGGAGGCCCGGAAAAAGAGCCTGAGAAAGGAATACCAGTGATGCCGAGTCCAAGAACCAATCCCACATCCCGGAAATGCCTGCCAAGTGTGTGGTCGAAGATGTCGCTCTAGGATTGGGCTCATCAGCCATGCAAGAACCCACAGAACCCATAACCAGTAACTCGGAATTTCTTAGGTAGACAATCATACTCGTTAGCAAGTGATCACCGAAGAATATGTTCAAATCTTTCCCCTTCCATATGAACATAAGAAATAATGTAAAAACATAAGAAATAGAGCAGGAATGGACCATGCAGCCCATCAAGCTTGCTCCGCCATTCAGTATGATGAAGGCTGATCTTCAGCTTCAACTCTACTTTTCCACCTGCTCCTCATATCCCTTGATTCCATAAAATCAAAGGTCTGGTATTCACAGTTTAAGTATTTCAATAATGGTGCATCCACAACGCTCTGAAGTAGAGAATTCCAAAGATTCACAACACTTTGCGTGAAAAACATTCTCATCATTTCAGTCCTACATAATGCCCCTTTATCCTTAGACTCTTCCCCCATGTTTTAGAATCTCTATCCAGGAGAAACAAGTTCTCAATATCTACCCCTTCAGAATCTTGAATGTTTCAATGAGATCACTTTGCATTTTTCTAAATTCCAGAGAATATATGCCCAATTTACTCAGTCTCTCCTCATTGGACAACCCTCTCATCCCAGGGACCAATCTAGTGAACCTTGTCTGTACCACCTCCAATGTAAGTCCATTTCTTGTTAAATGTAGAGACCAAAACTGGACGCAGTATTCCTGATGTGGCCTCACTAAAGCACTTTACAATTACAGCAAGACTTCTTTATTCTTGTACTCCAAACCCTTTATAAAACAGGGGCTGGTTTAGCACAGTGGGCTAAACAGCTGGCTTGTAATGCAGAACAGGGCAGCAGCATGGGCTCAATTTCCGTTCCGGCCTCCCCGAACAGGCTGTGGAATGTGGCGACTAGGGGCTTTTCACAGTAACTTCATTGAAGCCTACTTGTGACAATAAGCAATTAGCATTATTATTATTATTATTAAAGGCCAACGTTCCATTTTTTTTCTTAATTGCTTGCTGTACATGCAATAGCTTGTCTTCCTAATTGCTTGTTGTGAGCCTGCAATCTGCATTCCCAACTTGCCCGGCTCCACTTGAAGCAAGACATCAACTTCCCCTCCTAATGTTTGTAGGAGAAGGCCAGCTTCTTCATGACTTGGGTTCACGGCACCTAAGGCAATCGTAAACAATAGTCAGGCTGCAGGAGTCTTTTGCAGGATAACTTTAAACGGTCTTACCCATGCCTTTCCACCCGCCCCAAGGCCCCCTCATATTTTCTATGCCAATACCTAGCACTTGCATGACCATTCACCCCGTATATACTCTGTTTAGAACCCTATAGTAACTATAGCATATGGAGAAAAGCTTAGAAACAGCCATACATTTTTTCAAAATAAATTTAGAATACCCAATTCTTTTTTTTCCAATTAAGGGGCAATTTAGCGTGGCCAATTCACATACCCAGCACATCTCTTTTGAATTGTGGGGGTGAGACCCACCAGACACGGGAAATTGTGCAAACTCCACTCGGACAGTGATCCGAGGCCGGGATCAAACCTCGGTTCTCTGCACTGTGAGACCACTGCGCCACGTGTCGGCCCTAAAAACAGCCATTCATAATTTTCTTAAAACGCTGCTGTGACCACAACTTCATAAACATGTCCCTCGACCAGATGTTTAAAGTATCAATAGCAGAAACGTCAAACATTTTACACCTTTCCATCGTGTGTGAGTAAACGTTGAGTCATTGACAAAATAAATCGAAGAAAAAAAAGCTGTCAGTCAATCAACAACTTCCTTGTGTACAGCTGTTGAACAAACTAATGGGAGTCTGGGCTCAGCCAACTATGCATAATAAGGCATGGCCTTATTTTAAGTGATATGTAAACCGTTGGAATCTAGGGTTGGAAGGATGATAGAAATAAAATATGATTTAAACCTTTCGCATTTTAACAATGGTTCAGTGACTATCAGTAGGCTATTCCAATCCTGTGCAGTCCTCTTTCTATGGCCTTAGAATACTGCATTACATGGTGGAGAGAGAAATTGAATTAGGTAATTGCAGCTACTAATAGGTTATGGACAGCCATTGTCTCTGGAACTTGTGCAATTGCTGCAGGGAGTTGAAGAGAAAATTCCGACACTACTCCTGAAATTGGTAACAAGCTTTTATTTTCCCCGAGGAGTTAGCTGTTTGACAGCAAGAGAGGATGGTGTATGAGGTTGTACTGTAAAATAGGCAAAAGAGAATTGTTGGGCCAGACTTGCTTGGCTCTAGTTTCATTCCACTGGCTATGTATTTTTTTCATTTTAACGTGCAGCACTTCTTATCCAGATGTCTCACAAAGTTATTACCTATACATTTGTTTCTCCTGCTTTTGAACAGATTTGTACTGTACATTAGAAGTAGATTCATTTGGCTACTTCGTTAACAAGGCAAAGACGAGAGTCTACAGGGATACAATGGAACCAAACTGGAATGAGGTGGGTTTTCATGCTGCACATCTTGGGCCCTTGTTCATATTAACCTACTATTCCATCTGACTGCAGTGGCATTTATGCAGTTTTATTCTGTTTTCCAGGCTGGAAGACAGGCTGGTAACCTGTTTTCCGATAGTGTTAACTTTGTGACTGTCTTTCTAATGCTTGATTGGGAAATAGGACCATTCATCTTTTGAGTTTTCGCTGCCTCACAGTGAGGTAACATTGTGTCCCAATCTGCATGTTCCCTGGAGAATTTACCTACTGTTTGCTGAACTAATGCTGTCTGATAAGACTGTCTAAGTCTGATAAGATTGGTCTGACAACTCAGAAGCTCCCAAATTGACAGCTTAGAAAATGTACTGAGTGGTTTGAACCCTGGTCTGTTTTGTGTCAGCACATTGCAGTCATTGACTCTCTGCAATTGTATTCTGTGCATCTTGGCTTGGGAGGGTTAAAATTAGATGAGGCTCTTGTGACTGACCATTGTCCATTCTGCTTTCCTCTCCCTCAGTGATCAAATTTCCAGCACTTTTGAATGAATAATTTATTTTTTTGGAACAATGTACATCATCTTGGTGGTGGGAGGGGACACCCAGGTCTTTCTGAAATTGAAAAGAGAAATGGGGTACCATAGAACCATAAAAATGATACAGCACAGAAGGGGTTATTTGGCCCATCTTGTCCATGCCGACCAAGGTGAGAATGACTGCCCTTGACATCAAGGCAGCATTTAACCGAGTATGGCATCAAGCAGCCCGAGCTAAACTGGAGTCAATGGGAATCAGGAGGGGAATTTTTTTGCTGGTTGGAGTCATACCTTGCACAAAGGAAGATTATTGGAGGTCAATCATCTCAGTTCCAGAACATCATGCAGGAGTTCCCCATGGTCATGTCCTAGGCTCAACCATCTACAGCTGCTTCATCAATGACTTCCCTTCTATCATAAGGTCAGAAGTGAGGATGTTTGGCAATGACTGGATTGGAATGGATTTGTTTATTGGCACGTGTACCGAGGTACAGTGAAAAGTGTTGTTCTGCATACAGCTCAAACAGGTCATTCCGTGCATGAAAATAAAATACATAATAGGGCACCATAAAATACACAATGTAAATACATAGACACACGCATTGGGTGAAGCATACAGGGGTGTAGTACTACTCAGTAAAGAAGATGTGTGAAGAGATCAGATCAGTCCACCAGTCCATGAGAGGGTCGTTTAGGAGTCTGGTAACAGCATTGATTGCACAATGCTAAGCACCATTTGAGACTCCTCAGATAATGAGGCAGTCCATGTCCAAATACAGCAGGACTTGGGTTGACAAGTGGCATGTTCCATTCGTGCCACACAAGTGCCGGGGAATGACCATCTCCTACAAGAGAAGATCTAGCTATTGCTCCTTGACATTCAATGGCATTACCATCGCTGAATCCTCCACAATCAACATCCTGGGGTTTACAATTGATCAGAGACTGAACTGGACTAGCCATATTAATACTGTGACTACCAGGGCAGGTCAAAGGCTACAAAACCACCTGACAACCTCTCTTTCTCTCTCTCTCTCTCTCTCTCCCCCCCCCCCCCCCCCCCCCCAAAAAAAAGCCTGAACACCATCTATAAGGCACAAGTCAGGAGTGTAATGGAATACTCTCCACTTGCCTGAATGAGTGCAGCTCCAACAACACTCAAGGTGGTTGTGGTGGTTGGAGACATCATCCTGGATAAAGCAGCCAGCTTGATTGCTCCCCTTTCCACAAACATTCAAACCCTCCACCATTGATGAACAGTAGCAGCCATATGTACCATCTACAAGATACATTGCAGTAACCTGTCATGGTAGATTAGACAGTACCTTCCAAACCCACGACCACTACCTTCTAGAAGGACAAGAGCAGCAGTTACCTAGGAACCACACCACATGGAGGTGCATCTTCAAATCACACACCACCTTGACTTGGAAATATATCGCCGTTCCTTCACTGTCACTGGGGCAAAATCCTGGAACTCCATTCCAACAGCATAATGGGTGTACCTGCACCTGAAGGACTGCAGCGGTTCAAGAAGGTAACTCACCACCACCTTCTGAAGGGCAACTAGGTATGAGCAACAAATGCTGGCCTAACCAGTGACACCCACGTCCTGTAAATTAATGATTTTTCAAAACCCGTAGGCACCCAGATGCTCTTTCTAATCCCATCTTCCTGCACACGGCCCATCGCCCTACAGTTTACAGCACTCGAGGTACAGATCCACGTACAACCCAAACTCCAACTAAAACAGAAAATGCTGAACAATCTCAGAAGGTCTGACAGCCTCTGCTGAGAGAGAACAAAACTAACATTTCATGTCTGGATGACTCTTTGTCACAGCTAGAGATAACCAAAAATAGGTTGAGACTTATACTGTTGTTATGGAGGGTGGGGGTTGCGTGGATCAGTGGGGCTGGATAGAGGGCCACGGATAAATGGAAATTGACAAAGATGTCATGGGCAAAAAGACAAAGGTAATGTAGATGGTAGTGATAATGACCAAGAAGGGTTCTGATAGTGCCACATGAAGAGATCACAATGGTTAATGGCAGAACAAAGGTAAGCAGTGTGTCAAGGACAACTAGGTACAGGGAACAGGTGGCACAATGATGGGGGGAAAACAGATCGATGGAAGAAATGAAAATACATTGATAGAAATAAAAATGGGATGAAGGTGGAGGAGAGAGTTCACAGTCAGAAGTTGTTGAACTCGAATGTTAAATCCAAAAAGCTGCAACGTGCCTAATCAGAAGACGAGGTGCTGTTTTTCCAGTTTGCGTTGGGCTTCACTGGAACATTGCAGCAGACTATGGCCGGACATGAAAGCAGGATCGTGGGTTGAAATGGCAAACCGCAGTAAAGTCTGGGTCCTGCTTGAGAATGGACTGAAGGTTTTCTGCAAAGTGGTCACCCAGTCTACGTTTAGCAACGGGTAGACCGCATTGGGAGCAGCGAATGCAATAGACCTCTCCAATTTTTCCTTCAAGCTACAATTCTCCAGCCCTAGCAACTTTGTAGTAATTGCTCTCCCAGAACAATTACGTCCTTCCTGTAATGTGACCAAAACTGTGCACAATACTTGAATTGTGGCCTCACCAGTATCTTGCATTGTACCATCATTATATCACTACTTTAGTATTATATACCCTTGCCAATGAAGGAGAGCATTCCATATGCCTTCCTACAACCTTATCTACCTGTACTGCTACCTTTATGGACCTATGCACTTGCAAGCCAAGATCTCACACTTCATCTACACCCTTCAGTAAATTCCTGTTTATTGTGCATCCCCGTTTGACCTCCTTAAACGCATTACCTTACACTTATCAGAGTTGAACTCCATCTGTGAATTACCTGTCCACTCCATCTATATAATTTTGGAGCTTACAGCTATCATTGACACTATCTACTACATGGCCAACTTTGTGTTGTCTGCAAATTTCCCAATCGTGGTCCCACGTTCAAGTCCAAATCCAAATCATTAATATATAAAACAAATAGCAGGGATCTCAATACCAAAACCTCAGGAATGCAGTGAAGCAACTTTCCATTTGCAAGGGGAACCACCGTCCATTACCCTTTGTTTCCTTTTACTAAGCCAACTTTGGATCCAATTTGTCACATTATCCTGTATCTCATGGCTTTTGCTTTTTTGACCAGGAGTGATATTGTGAATAATAAGACCATATTTGGATAAGGAGATTGTGTAGAATGAAGAAAACCGATTTAAAAATCATCCTTCATGGTTTTATTTGTCTTTTTCAGGCTTAGTCTTCCCATTATATTCGCAGGCATATAATGTGTACCTTGATTTTAAAATGTATTTTTCCTTCGCCTGTGCAATGTTACAAGAATGAGATTTAAAGAAAGCGCTAATGCAACTTTTTATATATTACTTGAAATATTTTGACATTTTATGACTTGAAGTGTTATGATTGGGGCAGCACGGTAGCATTGTGGTTAGCACAATCGCTTCACAGCTCCAGGGTCCCAGGTTCGATTCCGGCTTGGGTCACTGTCTGTGCGGAGTCTGCACATCCTCCCCGTGTGTGCGTGGGTTTCCTCCGGGTGCTCCGGTTTCCTCCCACAGTCCAAAGATGTGCAGGTTCGGTGGATTGGCCGTGATAAATTCCCCTTAGTGTCCAAAATTGCCCTTAGTGTTGTGTGGGGTTGCTGGGTTTTGGGGATAGGGTGGAGGTGTTGACCTTGGGTAGGGTGCTCTTTCCGGGAGCCGGTGCAGACTCGATGGGCCGAATGGCCTCCTTCTGCACTGTAAATTCTATGTAAATGATTCCTGTAGATACGAAAACTTTAAAAGCATATATGAATTTTCCAGCGACTGATGGCACAAACCTTGCAATGGTATCTCAAAAGGAAGTCAGTGCCTTCAATCGAGGACGTGATGTGGAGATGCCGGCGTTGGACTGGGGTGAGCACAGTAAGAAGTCTTACAACACCAGGTTAAAGTCCAACAGGTTTGTTTCAAACACGAGCTTTCGGAGCACGGCTCCTTCTTCAGGTGAAGAAGGAGCCGTGCTCCGAAAGCTCGTGTTTGAAACAAACCTGTTGGACTTTAACCTGGTGTTGTAAGACTTCTTACTGTGTTCAATCGAGGAGGGTAAGGGAGAAAAGGGGAGAATAAAAATGCTGGCACCTGGCCAGTTTGCACCAGTCAACCTTAAACCAAAACAGCAGTAGGGAAGCACTAGAAGTAAATACAGGACCACAAATCAGCCAGAAATAAAGGAAGATAAAAAACTCCACAGGCCGAGTTGTATTTTGAACATTTACTATTATCATGATTGAATGAATCACTTTAATTGTTTAATGCTCTGGTTTCATTAACTTAAACAGCAGTGTTACGAACAAGGATTCGCTGAGAACTGAAACCTTTGTACCCTTACCTTTACCGTTCATAATCAGTGTGGTGTTGGAGGTGGAGACTTGTGTGTTTCTTAGCTTCCAGAGTTTAAATAACTGCAAAAAGGTTTTATGGGTTAAATAAGGAGGATTATGTGTTCATGCATTCACCCTGGATGTCTAAATGCTACATGACTCACTCAGCACTCACTCAAGTATATACACACACACATATACTGGCCCACGCACTCATGGTCAAGAAAAATCACAGTCATAGGGAACAGTGCTTTTTAATATTGTGGCTCCAAGAGCATGTAAGAGGCTGAGAATTCTGTGGAGAGTAACTCACCTGATCCCCAAAGTCTATCCACATCTTCAAGGCACAGGTCAGGAGCGTGATGGAATACTCCCCACTTGCTTGGATAAGTGCTGCTCTTATAATGCTCAAGATGCTCAACATTATCCAGGACAAATCAGCTGAATTAATTGGCACCACATCCACCACCTTAAACATTCAGTTCCTCAACAACAACGCACAGTGGCATCATTGTGTACTATTTACAATATGCACTGCAGCAACTTGTCAAGCCTTGTTCAAAACCTTCCAAACCCATAGCCTCTACCACCTGAGGGACACGGGAGCACCCCTACTTGCAAGTTTCTCTTCAACTTGGAACAATATCACTGTTACTTCACTGTTGCTGGGGCAAAATCCTGGAACTCCTTTCCGAACTGCACTGTGAGTTACCTAAGCCACTAAACTGTGGTGGTTCAAGAAGACAACCATCTTCTCAAGGACAAATGCTTTGGGCAACCAGTGCCGGCAATCACCACAATCCATCAAACAATGAACCAAAAGGTGTCGAGCTGTTGCTAGGGCAGAATTTGTCAGTGCAACATTCCATACCTTGGACAAGTAGCCATTATTGATGTGTTAGCCTTGACATGAAATGCCAGGAGCTATTTAATCACAGAAGCTGAGCATAATCATATCATTCACAGGTGAGCAATGAATAGTACAAACTTTGACCCAGAAGTCGCTTAGAGCTAAGTCGCTAAGCTACAGTTGTAGCTTACCTGCCATTATTCCAATTGTGCAGAAACTCAGCAACAACCCTGGGATATTCTTGTTCTGCATGACTCAGCTGTTCACGGAGTGAACCCATTGATTATTATGGGAGCCTTCCCCATTTTGTGTTTTCCCTTAATTGCAAAGGGTGCAGTTTTCAAAGCCAGCAAGTTTGTTTCTTGGGTCATATTGTCGTCAGATGGAGATGAAATTGGTGCCCCATTTATTTTTACCATGAGTCCTCTCTGTCAGTAATGTCACCAATAGTCCAGCAACAATGCAACCCAGTTCAATACCATGATGACATGAAAATTGATATTTCCACTAGAACATCAAATAAAATTGTGGTGAACATATGTTTCGAATAGGAAAATAGTAGGAACTGTTTACTCACTTCCACCTTCCAAACCTCAGCTTTAACCGTTATGATTTTCTTTTTGCAGGAATTTGAGATAGAACTGGAAGGATCTC
This sequence comes from Scyliorhinus canicula, assembly GCF_902713615.1. Classification (NCBI taxonomy): domain Eukaryota; kingdom Metazoa; phylum Chordata; class Chondrichthyes; order Carcharhiniformes; family Scyliorhinidae; genus Scyliorhinus; species Scyliorhinus canicula. Next base: position 81,552,201 of record NC_052146.1, on the reverse strand, counting down.
AGACTCTAAGAATTCTATGTTATGAAAAATGCTACAACAAAACAAAACTCACCAAAGAAGATGCTGAAATTACTGATAAAATCATGGGGAAAGGACAGATTCAGGTAAGGCGATCACAAAAGTGTGATTCTTTGAAAGATTTACTGCGTCAAGTAGAAATCCAGGAGTGGATTTTCTGAGGCATTGGGAGCCTGTTTCAGGAGAAAGTCTCGCCTGAGAGAGCTATCAGCCAATCGGGTTGGCCGGCAGCTCTGTAGTCCCACCAGCACCATCAGGAAAGTTGATATTTTCTGGGATGTCAGGCAATCCCACCACGCCAAGGAGCTAATGTAAGTTCAGAGATTTGAAGAGGTGAGCAGCAGGGCCAGGTACAAGAGACTAGGGGAGAGGGTTAAAGGAAGGTAGTGATCTTTGGGAGGCGTTTAGAATTTAGAACAGCACAGAACAGGCCCTTCGGTCCTCGATGTTGTGCCGAGCAATGATCACCCTACTCAAGCCCACATATCCACCCTATCCCAGTAACTCTACAACCCCCATTGGGTTGCATCCAATGGGCTCAGAGAGCCTACAAAGGCTTGAGTAGGCTCAAGGACAGCATGCTGCCTGACACATTGTCGACTTCCCCATACAATTTCAGACAGGTCAATGCAGGCAGGTAGGCCACCTGCTGGATTTTATGTGGCCCTGCACCTTCAAAACTACTGGTGGGGGAAAGCGTAAAATCCATGCCCCAGATTCTCTCAACATTTACACGGTTATTACTTTTAACCTGCATTTTCTTTTAACTCATATTTGAAACTGCCAACGACAGGAAGCTTGAATGGTTAGGTTACGAAATGTTTAACAGTTTCTAATTTTTGTCATTACATATTATTTCCAACCCTATTAGTTTCACCCTGAGTATTTATGTTTTCAGTTTTTGATGTGGAAATGTAATGGCTGCTTTATTCTCCCAGTGAGCCAGAGAAGATACAGCCAGAGTGAGACAGCAAAGAGTGACTTTTGGAATTTGAAGCTAGGTGGGAATTGAGTCCAATCAGTAAGACTGTTCCTTTTTAACTTTCAGGAGTTTGAATTAATCTAGAATTGTGCAGTGAAGGTTAACAAGGCTGCCCCACCCACTCACATAACTGGTTGGCAGTTAAGTGTCAGTCACCTTAATCTTCTTTCATCTAAAAGCAGGTGGGGGGCGGTGGGGAGTCAACTCAGGCCAATTTAAAAGAGCAACTTGTAACTCACTCCCAGTGAGTTATCCCAGTGCGCCAGAGAAGAGACAGCCAGAATGAGACAGCAAAGAGTGAGTTTGGAAATTTGAAGCTAGGTGGGAATTCGAAGCTGGGTGGGGAGGAGTTGCTTTTTAACCCTGGTAAGTGACTGGTAAGTAGTTATTCTTTTCATTGTTTTATTTATTTATTTATTTATTCTTTCACTTTTTGGAATTGTAGTTGTATAAGTTTACCTAAGGTTTTTAAGACATGGCAGGAGATCCCAGACTCATGTCATGCTCCTCGTGTGCGATGTGGGAGCTCAGGGACGCGTCCACTGCCCCCGGGGCTCCTTCACGTGCAAGAAGTGTGTCCAGTTGCAGCTCCTGTTAGACCGCTTAACGGCTCTGGAGCTGTGGATGGACTCACTTTGGAGCATCCGCGATGCTGAGGATGTCGTGGATAGCACATTTAGCAAGTTGGTCACACAGCAGGTGAAAGTTGCTGAGGGAGATAGAAAATGGGTGACCAAAAGACAGAGCAAGAGTAGGAAGGCAGTGCAGGTCTCCCCTACAGTCATCTCCCTGCAAAACAGATATACCGCTTTGGATACTGTTGAGGGAGATGGCTCACCAGGGGAAGGCAGTAACAACCAGATTCATGGCACCATGGCTGGCTCTGCTGCGCAGCAGGGCAGGAAGAAGAATGGCAGGGCTATAGTGATAAGGGACTCAATCGTACGAGGAATAGACAGGCAGTTCTGCGGACGCAATCGAGACTCCAGGATGGTATGTTGCCCCCCCCCCCTGGTGCAAGGGTCAAGGATGTCTCGGAACGGCTGCAGGACATTCTTTGGGGGGGGGGGGAAGAGTGTGAACAGCCAGCTGTCGTGGTGCACCTAGGCACCAACGATATAGGTTAAAAAAAACAGTACGAGGTCCTACAAGCTGAACTCAGGGAGATAGAAGTTAAACTAAAAAGTAGGACCTCAAAGGTAGTAATCTCAGGCTACCAGTGCCACGAGCTAGTCAGAGTAGGAATGTCAAGATAGATAGGCTGAATGCGTGGCTCGAGAGATGCTGCAAGAGGGAGGGATTCAAATTCCTGGGTCATTGGAACCGTTTCTGGGTGAGATGGGACCAGTACAAACCGGACGGTCTGCAACTGGGCAGGACTGGAACCGATGTCCTGGGGGGTTGTTTGCTAGAGCTGTTGGGGAGGGTTTAAACTAATGTGGCAGGGGGATGGGAACCGATGCAGGAAGTCAGAAGGTAGTAAAACAGGGACAGAAACAAAAGGCAGTAAGGGGGAAAGTGTAAGGCAGAGAAGTCATAGTCAAAAATCAAAAAGGGCGACAGTACAAGGTACAGTGACTGAGGGGAGCTCAGTGAATAGGCCCAGTAATACTAAAAGGAATAAAACGGGAAGTAAAAACATAAATGGTAAGCAACGTGGCAGGTTGTTACATGAAGATATGGGTTCAACGACAAGGAAAATTAGGAGAAAAGTTAAGAGGAAATATAACTTGGGAGAGGTTACTGATCAAGGTGTTAAGATTCAAAACAGAGGTATAAAAGCCAACATAAGTGTACTTTACCTGAATGCTCGTAGTATTCGGAATAAGGTAAAGGAGTTGATGCCGCAAATCATCGTGAATGACTATGATCTTTGGCCATTACTGAAACGTGGTTAAAAGATGGTCACGACTGGGAGTTAAATATCCGAGGGTATCAAACTATTCGGAAGGACAGAGTGGATGGTAAGGGAGGTGGTGTAGCTCTGTTATTTAAGGATGACATCCGGGCAATAGTAAGGGATGACATTGGTGCTATGGATGATAAGGTTGAATCCATTTGGGTGGAAATCAGGAATAGTAAGGCGAAAAAGTCACCGAGAGGAGTAGTCTATCGGCCACCAAATAGTAACATTATGGTGGGGCAGGCAATAAGCAAAGAAATCACTGATGCATGTAGAAATGGTACAGCAGTTATCATGGGGGATTTTAATCTATATGTCGATTGGTTTAACCAGGTCGATCAAGGCAGCCTTGAGGAGGAGTTTATAGAATGTATCCGCGTTAGTTTCCTAGGACAGTATGTAATGGAACCTATGAGGGAACAAGCGGTCCTAGATCTGGTCCTGTGTAATGAGACAGGATGGATTAATGATCTCCTAGTTAGGGATCCTCTCGGAAGGAGCGATCACAATATGGTGGAATTTAAAATACAGATGGAGAGTGAGAAGGTCAAATCAAACACTAGTGTTTTGTGCTAAACAAAGGAGATTACAATGGGATGAGAGAAGAACTAGCTAAGGTAGACTGGGAGCAAAGACTTTCTGGTGAAACGGTTGAGGAACAGTGGAGAACGTTCCAAACGATTTTTCACAGTGCTCAGCAAAGGTTTATACCAACAAAAAGGAAGGACAGTAGAAATAGGGAAAATCGACCGTGGATATCTAAGGAAATAGGGGAGAGTATCAAATTGAAGGAAAAAGCATACAAAGTGGCAAAGATTAGTGGGAGACTAGAGGACTGGGAAATCTTTAGGGGGCAACAGAAAGCTACAAAAAAAGCTATAAAGAAGAGTAAGATAGATTATGAGAGTAAACTTGCTCAGAATATAAAAACAGATAGTAAAAGTTTCTACAAATATATAAAACAAAAAAGAGTAGCTGAGGTAAATATTGGTCCTTTAGAGAAGGAGAAGGGAGATTTAATAATGTGAGATGAGGAAATGGCTGAGGAACGGAACAGGTTTTTTGGGTCGGTCTTCACAATGGAAGACACAAATAACATGCCAGTGATTGATAGAAATGAGGCTATGACAGGTGAGGACCTTGAGATGATTGTTATCACTAAGGAGGTAGTGATGGGCAAGCTAATGGGGCTAAAGGTAGACAAGTCTCCTGGCCCTGATGGAATGCATCCCAGAGTGCTAAAAGAGATGGCTAGGAAAATTGCAAATGCACTAGTAATAATTTACCAAAATTCACTAGACTCTGGGGTGGTCCCAGCGGATTAGAAATTAGCAAACGTGACACCACTGTTTAAAAAAGGAGGTAGGCAGAAAGCGTGTAATTATAGGCCAGTGAGCTTAACTTTGGTAGTAGGGAAGATGCTGGAACCTATCATCAAGGAAGAAATAGCGAGGCATCTGGATGGAAATTGTCCATTGGGCAGACGCAGCATGGGTTCATAAAGGGCAGGCCGTGCCTAACTAATTTAGTGAAATTTTATGAGGACATTACCAGTGCGGTAGATAACGGAGAGCCAATGGATGTATATCTGGATTTCCAGAAAGCTTTTGACAAAAGGTTGCTGCATAAGATAGAGATGCATGGCATTAAGGGTAAAGTAGTAGCATGGATAGAGGATTGGTTAATTAATAGAAAGCAAAGTGTGGGGATTAATGGGTGTTTCTCTGGTTGGCAATCAGTAGCTAGTGGTGTCCCTCAGGGATCAGTGTTGGGCCCACAATTGTTCACAATTTACATAGATGATTTGGAGTTGGGGACCAAGGGCAATGTGTCCAAGTTTGCAGGCGACACTAGGATGAGTGGTAAAGCAAAAAGTGCAGAGGATACTGGAAGTCTGCAGAGGGATTTGGATAGGTTGAGTGAATGGGCTGGTGTCTGGCAGATGGAATACAATGTTGACAGATGTGAGGGTATCCATTTTGGTAGGAATAACAGCAAAAGGGATTATTATTTAAATGATAAAATAATAAAACATGCTGCTGTGTAAAGAGACCTGGGTGTGCATGAGTCGCAAAAAGTTGGTTTACAGGTGCAACAGGTGATTAAGAGGGCAAATGGAATTTTGTCCTTCATTGCTGGAGGGATGGAGTTTAAGACTAGGGAGGTTATGTGCAATTGTATAAGGTGTTAGTGAGGTCACACCTGGAGTATTGTGTTCAGTTTTGGTCTCCTTACCTGAGAAAGGACGTACTGGCGCTGGAGGGTGTGCAGAGGGGATTCACTAGGTTAATCCCAGAGCTGAAGGGGTTGGATTACGAGGAGAGGTTGAGTAGACTGGGACTGTATTCGTAGGAGTTTAGAAGGATGAGGGGGGATCTCAGAGAAACATCTAAAATTATGAAGGGAATAGATAGGATAGATGCGGGCAGGTTGCTTCCACTAGCGGGTGAAAACAGAACTAGGGGACATAGCCTCAAAATAAGGGGAAGTAGATTTAGGACTGAGTTTAGGAGGAACTTTTTCACCCAAAGGGTTGTGAATCTATGGAATTATTTGCCCAGTGAAGCTCCACTGGGGTGGGAAGTTCGGTATATTTGGACCCTTTTTTTCTGCGGCAGGTGCAATGTGTTTGATATCTCCTGACTGAAACCACCCACCTCTGGAGCAAAAATTCAAACTAAGATGCAGGCAAGCAACCAGGAGGAAACAATGACAGATCGGAACAAAAATGTTTTATTTGACTTACTCACTGCATACCCTAGTCCCCAAAGGGTCTCCTGTGCCCCGGCCCACACTCGGGGCCCAGGTATTTATGTCCCAGGGCACCCTTGGTTAAGGATGTAACCCCATCCGCTCATCTGGAGAGATCATACTCGGGTGAGGCCACGGGGTCTGGACCAGTAAGGTTATAGCACAGATCTTAAAGAAAGACTTGCATTTCAATAGTACTTTCCATAACAAACATTCCAAAGCAATTTGCAGCCAATGATGTACTTTTAAAGTACAGTCACTGTTGTTGTATAGGAAATGCATTGGCCAATTTGTGCACAATGAGCTTACACAAACAGAATGTGATAACCAAACAATCTGTTTTAAGGATGTTGGCTGAGGGACGAATATTTGCCAAGTAAACCCCATTTCTCCTCTTCCAAATAGTGAGGTAGTCTTTTACATCCACTTAATAAGACATACTTTGTTAATGTCTGAAAACAGTATCTCCAACGGTGCAGCACTTCCTCATTACTGCACCATAGCGTCAGGCTGAGCTTCTGCACAAGTGTCTGAAATGGGACGTTAACTAACATTTTGACTCAGAGGTGAGAGTGCTCCATACTGAGCCACCAGCTAAGCTCTCACCTTCACAGGTTAATGTTACTTGTCTACAGTTAGGGATCCGAGAGTTAAATGCATTGTTCACAGATTGGTGTGGGACAGATAAGTTTCGAGTCATAGGAGACTAGAAATAGTGTTTCAAAATGAAAAGAGATTGCTCCTATAAAAAGTGAATCTGGCGAGTTAATGGAAAATAAGATCTTGGCAGATTAATTTAACATGTATCTTGCATCAGTCAGGTCTCTCTGGGAAAACAAGTAACATCCCAGAAATAGTTGTAAATTAGACAATGGAAGGGAGGGAGGATCTCTATTATCATTTAAATAACACTCTGCCATTCTGTCTTTCCTGCTTGCATCTATCATGTATTTTCCCATTCATTCAACTTGTCTAATCACCTTCAATCTCTTAACATCCTTCTCACTACTCACATTCCCACCACTTTTGTGCTGTCTGCAAACTTGGAAATATTACATTTGGTTCCCTCATCCATATCATTGATATATATTGTGAATATGTAGGGAAGGCGGTGGCATAATGGTATTGTCATTGGACTAGTAAACCAGAGAACCAGAGTAATGCTCTGGAGACCCAGGTTCAAATCCCTCCACTGCAGATGGTAAAATTTGAATCCAATAAAATTATGGAATTAAAAGTCTAATGATAACCATGAAACCATTGTCGATTGTTGTAAAATCAAATGTCCTTTCGGGAAGGACATTTGCAGTCCTTCCGTGCTCTGACCTAAATGTGACTCCGGATCCACAGTAACGTGGTTGACTCTTAACTGCCCCCTCAAGTGAAATTAGGGATGGGCAATAAATGCTGACTTCTACTGCGACGCCCATGTCTCATGAATGAATAAAAAATATATAGCCAGGGCTTCAGCACTGAGCCTTGCTCCACAGTGACTACGGCTACAGATCCAAAACGCAGATTTTGAGTAGCTGCAGCTGGAGACATTACACATGTAACCTGCACGCTAGAAGTGTTCAAAATATCCCACATTGCACAGGAGGAGCGCTCCACCTAGCTTCACTGCCGTGCCATGACTTATCGTAAATTATTCCCTTTACTTTTACTTTCTCTAGTTTTAAGAATATTAAATAGGATTTTACTTCTGATGCTTTCAACACTACTTAATCTGAAATAAAGTGTGATGAATGTTAGAAATTGCCATACTTTATATATTTTTTGAAATAATGTTATTAAAACCTTGGATAAGATGCTAGATATGTGATTACGGGTCATAAAAGTGAGATTATCATTAATTTTGCAAGTGAAGTATTCTGCTAATTGAATTTGTTTATGTTAAATGACAACTGGGGTGTAGATAATTTATGAGGAGTACTGTGTTTGGTCCTGGCTAAACAAGTCATGGGACATCTTGTGGGAGGAGATTGATGAATATCTTATGCTTTGGGTTCAGATGATGTAATTAACAGGAGGAGCCAGGTCTGTCTAAAAAGCTGGTTCTTCCTTGGATTTTAATCGTGTTACAAAGTCCTGGGCTCGTGTGCGGTCAATTCCAGCCCCACAAGCCGCAGAGTCACAACACAAGTGAATTAACCAATAATTCTTAGAAAAATTCCCAAAACCTTTGGCCATTGGCTGCCCAATAATTACAGTCACCAGGTTTGTAATTTGAAACACAATTACTGTTTACTTATAGCAAGATTAATGGTGCAGTATGCAGTAAACCGAACTGGATAACAACAAGCTTCTATTAACTACCCTCTTCAACTGCCTCACCCTCTACCCACACACACAAGACAGACAGATGGACCCAGTGAGAGGGGGTTGAAAATAATAAGGATGAAGGTCAAAAGATATAAGTTTTTATTTTGAATGATGAGTTTTTCAGTGCAGTCTCTTCACAGCATGAATGTTGTTTAAAGTCTCTGGTTTACAATGTGTAATGATCCTTGCAGCTCAGCAGTATATCTCACTCACAGCCTTTTCCATGAAGGGCATCTGGCTTCATGTCAGCAAAGAGTGAAAGGAGTGACTCTACTGTGTACCAGTGCAGAACTGTAAGCTACAGGCCAGTTGGTTTTCATCTGTCATAGGAAAAACTATTAATAAATATATTTTACAGTAAGAAGTCTTACAACACCAGGTTAAAGTCCAACAGGTTTGTTTCAAATCACTAGCTTTCGGAGCACTGCTCTTTCCTCGGGTGAATAAAGAGGTAGGTTCCAGAAACATATATATAGACAAAGTCAAAGATGCAAGATGATACTTTGAATGCGAGCATCAAATCTCCTGCACAGGCCACGAATGGGCTGCACACTCGCCATTTGATATCTTTATGTTCTTCAGGCCAAGGATGTCTGCACATAGAGAAAAAAAAGGAAGGGCACAAAACCCAGGTCGGGTGACTGACTGTGTGCAGAGCACCAGAGTCAATGAGTGTCTCAGAGAGAAAGACAAGGGAGGGGGACAGGGAGAGGTCCCAAAAATAAGTCATGGTAAGTGGATATAAACAGGTCTCGGTTACGAAAAAGAGAGGAAACAGGCTCCAATTAGAAAAAGGGCTGCAGGGGGCAGACTTTACATGAAGTGGGCTTGGGAAAATCCCTGGTAATTGAAGAGGGCTCAGAAGAAGCCCAAGGGCATGCAGACCACGTGATGCCTCCACCGTCCCATTCCCTGTAAAATTTGAGACAGGTCGGGCAGACAGGTAAACAGCCATGGGTTACATTTTACAAGTTCCACCCGGCTTCAAATTTGTCGGTGGGAGGGTTGCGCCCTATGTGAATGGGCTTTTAATGTGAATCATATTGTTGGTGAGTTACTCCACAAAGTCGGCACTAAACCCTACAACTAATAACTCCGAACTGGAAGCCCAACCTCAGCAGTCTGAATGCATATTTGTAACTTATATTTTTAGTTGCTTAATCAATAAAACTTTTATGTTTTCAGCTGGAGCCACAAGCCTTACAGGACAAGGACAAGGACTGGCAGAGAACTGTCATAGCAATGAATGTGGTATGTTGCTGTTTTAAGCTGTAAGTAGTGGCACTGAGATAATGTATGATATCTTTTTCTGTGCAATATAATCTGAATTTATTTATGACGTGGGGTTGTGTTAAGAAACATCAGGTCATAAGTTAAAAGCAAAAGATTTAAAAAGTTAACTCAGTTGGCAAACGGATTACTAGTCTGTTTGCCAATACTGGACTGGTTACAGGTTGAAGGTTTTACTTATCAATTTTGAACAGCGACCTTGCCTCCGAACAAGAATTGCCAGATTTATTTTTATTTATATTATGAAGTGAGTGTCGCTGGTTAGGCCAGTATTTATTGCCCATCTCTAATTATCCTTGAGAAAGTGGTGGTGAGCCGACCTCCTGAACCGTTGCAGTCCATGTGGTGTCGGTAAACCCACTGCTGTTAGGGAGGGACTTCCAGGATTTTGACCCAGTCACAGCGAAGGAATGGCAATATATTTGCAAGGAAGGATGTTAGTGGCTTTTCGGGGACCTTGCAAAGTGATGGTGTTCCCATGCATCTGCTACCTTTGTTCTTCTACATGGTAGAAGTCAACTATTTGGAAAGTACTGTTAGTGAAACGAACCTTGGTGAGTTACTACAGTGCATTTTGTAGAGACATCATTGCACAGAAGGAAGCCATTCAACTGATAAAGTCCATGAAGGCTCTCCATGGAGCAATCCAATCAATTCCATTCCCCAACTCTATCCCTGTAGACTTGCAAGTTTATTTCACTTGAGCGCCCATCCAAATTCCTTTTGAAATCATCGCTTGTCTATGCTACCACCACCCTACTAGGCAATGAGTTCCTAATCATTACTATTCACTGCATAAAATAGTTCTCCTCATAACCGCTTCATCTCTTGCTCAAAACCTCAAATCTGTGTCCTTTCCTTGCACCACCAGCTAATGGGAACAGCTTTTCTTAGTTTACCTTATTTAAATATGTCATAATTTTGCACACCTTGATCAAATCTCCCATCAATCTCTTTTGTTCAAAGTAGGCCTTTGTTTCTCCAATCTAACCTCGTAACTAAATCCACCATCCTTAGAACCATTCTAGTAAATCTCCTCCACACACTCACAAGGACTCTCATATCCTTCCTAAAGTGCAGTGACCAGAACTGTACACAATACTCCAGTTGTGGCCTAACCAGAACATAATTTCCCTGATTTTTGCCTCAATACAACTGCCCAAGAATCCATATGCTTTGTTAATTAATTTCTCAACATATCCAGCCACCTGTGAACATGGACCCCCCAGGTCCCTCTGCCCCTACACACTCTTACGAATTGTATAATTGGGCTGAATTTTCAGAGAGTTGGGATGACTTTAAAAATGGCGGGTCCCAATTCCAGGATTCCTGACCCAGTGCCCAGGCTTCCTGATTTTTGGGAGTGCTTTAAACACACCAGGCTGCTTCCTGTCAAGAGTATTTCTTGCTATGGAGGGAGTGCAGCGAAGGCTTACCAGACTGATGCCTGGGAAGGCTAGACTGTCATATGAGTAGAGATTAAGTTGGTTAGGATTATATTCATTTAAATTTAGAAGAATGAGAGGACATCTCATAGAGGACATCTTATACAATTCTAACAGGATTAGGCAGGGTAGATTGAGAAAGAATGTTCCCAATGGAGGGGGAGTCCAGAACTAGGGATCATAATTTAAGGATAAGGCGTAAACCTTTGAGGACTGGGGTGAGGAGTCATGGTTCACCGAACCTCAGAAGAGTGGTGCACCCTAGTCTGCATGATGGCACCTTCAAAAGGGTGAATTCAAAAGATATTTTCATATATCCAAGGCCAAGCTATGCCCCTCTACCCACTCACCATGGCCCTTCTACCCCAATGCCAAGTTATGCCACTTCATCCATCACCATGACCTTCATGCCCATGCCAATCTATGGCACTTCCATGCTTGTTGACCCACTATGCACTATGTAGAACCAATTAACCCCATATTGGTAGTAGGATGTATGAAACAGGTTTTTATAAAAGTTATTCATAACCGTGCAGAAGGAGGCTATTTGGTCCATCGAATCTGCAACTACCCTTCAAAAGAGACACGACCCATGTGCACTCCCGCTCTCACACTGCCCTATCCCCGTCACCCCATAACATAACCTGCACATCCCTGGACTCTAACGGACAACCTAGAATGGCCAGTCCACCTAACCCGCACATCTTTGGGCTGTGGGAGGAAACTGGAGCGCCCAGAGGAAACCCACGTAGACACAGGGAGAACGTACAAACTCCACACAGACAGTGACCCAAGGCCAGAATTGAACACGGGGGTCCCTGGCGCCCTGAGGCAGCACTGAGAACCACTTTCCATGATTTTGAAGAAGTTCATTTCACTACAAAGCAATAAAAATCAATTATCCAGCCCTTTTAAAGCCTCAATAACCGATATTGCAGGCCCTTGAAGCCACTTAACTTGCATAAATAAACAACAGCTGTTTAAACAAGAGGAATGGATGTCTGTACTTGGGCATGTGGTAGCTTGGATGTGACATGGGGAGAATGTGTTGGGGGGAGTGGGGGGGGGGGGGCTGCTTTTGTGTTTTTACTTTAATTTTTATTTTATCTGGGAGAAAGTCCCAGAGCACCTAGCGAGGCTTTTAAACAGCTCGTCTGTGCCCCTAGGCTGCCTCAGACCTCTTTCCTGGGTCAGCAGGCCCGATTCCAGCCCCCACCTGCCCCTCGACACTGAAGATCCTACCTTTGCTGTCACTTTCTCCTATGACAGGCTGGCCAAGGCAGAAATTTTCCTGACTCCCACTACCTGCACTTGTGATGAAAATTAAGACTTTAAATCTATCTTGCCTCTTCCTATTCCTTCTGCCAAAATGCATCACCTCACATTTGTAACTATTTAATTCCATCTGCTACTTGTCCGCCTAGTCTACTCGTCTATGTATGTAATGTTGCAGTCAGTTGATGCCATCTTCATGGTATGCCATACCTCCAAGTTCGTTATCAACGGCATATTTTACATTATATTCAAATAATCCAATAATATCCAATATTCAAATAATTTATATTGGCTGGAATTGTCCGTTCATTGCGATTCACTATTCCCAAGGCAAGTACACCCCCATCAGTGGTTTCCCTGTGGCATGTGGTGGTTACAATGGGAAATCCAATTGACACGCCCCGGGAAGATAGAATCCTTCCCCCAGCAACGCCGAGCTGCCGAGAAACACATGGCTGGGGAACCAGAGAATCCAGCCCATGATCTTAGTACTGACTCTTGGGGGGCACCACAGTCTATCATTCTCCAGTCTGAACATAGAAACTAGGGCGAGGAATAGGCCAATCAGCCCTTAGGGCCTGCTCCACCTTTATTACGATCATGGCTGGTCACTCAACTCCAGTAAATCACTTCTGCTCTCCCCCATACCTTTGATCTATTTAGCCTCAAGAAGCTATATCTAACTCCTTCTTGAAAACATACAATATTTTGATCTCAACTGCACTCCAGTACACTGCCCGGAGGGTCACCCGCTTTGTGGTGGTCTGTTGTTCCCTCCACAACCTCGCACAGCAGCGTGGCGACAAGCTGGCGGTGGGTGTGATGAGGAACATGTGCCACTGAGGAGGAGGACAACGACAATGCAGTGGAGGGGCTGGAGGATGAGGCCGTGGGAGGAACCTGAGAACCAGCTGGAGGCTGCAGGACAGGCGGCAGCGGCGAGGATCCGGCAAGCCGGGAGGGCCAGGGAGACATTCATACGCACCCGATTCACTTAAGATGTGGCCTGGTCCATCACACCCCACTCCTATCTCTCTCTCTTCCCCCCCCCCCCCTTCACTTCAGGGTGTTGGAACTGTGTTGGCACCATCAGCGGGTCACTGTTGAGGGCAGGTGAGATGATTACCCGCAGAGAGCTGAGCGCCAATGCTCCTCATCTATGCCATAGTCTGACCCATTCTGAGTACTCTCTCACACCCGTCACCTGCATGCGGTGTGCCTAGGGGGGAGATGCCTGGAGAGATGGGCCAAGGATTCGGAGGTCGGCCCACATTGCGAATGAAAGTGACAGAAACATCCTACTTGTTGTGCACAAGTGTTTAATGTCTAATACACTTCCCATTACCCTGAAGATGCCACACCACCCCCACCGCTACCTACCCCTCCCGTCCACCCTTACCTGGTGGCATCCTCGGAACTCTGCTCCAAGGTGGTCTCTTGGGAGGCTGGAGAGGGGGCCACCCAGGATGGGCTGTTGCCTTCGGCTGGAGGACCTGCGGGGAGAATGGACTTGAGGTCAGTGGGAGGTGCTGTATCTCTTAAACACTCTTTTGCACAACCAGTAAGATGTCTCTGTCACTTTCTTCCACAATGTGAGCCGACCTCCGAATCCTTGACAGCACGGTAGCACTGTGGCTTCACAGCGCCAGGGACCCAGGTTCGATTCCCGGCTGGGTCACTGTCTGTGCGGAGTCTGCACGTTTTCCCCATGACTGCGTGGGTTTTTTCCGGGTACTCCAACTTCCTCAAACTAGTCCCGAAAACGTGCTATTAGGTAATTTGGGCATTCTGAATTCTCCCTCTGTGTACCCGAACAGGCGCCAGAATGTGGCGACTAAGGACTTTTCACAGTAACGTCATTGCAATGTAAGCCTACTTGTGACAATAGAGATTATTATTATCTGTCCAATCAGATACTTCAACCAGCTCCTTAATTAAAGTTTACCCATATGTCTTTATTTATGAGGAGATCAAGTACAGACACAGATATAATGCAACACACTTTATTAAATATAGTTAACCCGTAAATTACCCATTATACTTGACAGAAACACCCAGGATTCGATTATACTACCCGCAAAGGTGGCTGGTAAGCTGTAGATCCGATCCCCGAGTCCCTCTGGTTCCTCTTTGCAAAGGTGACTCTCGCTGGATGTTTCTTCCTTGCTTGTCTCCTTCCTTCCTTCTGGTCTGGTAAGGTTACCTCACACACCAAATCTTTGCTCGCGAGTCTTTGCTTCGAGTCCTAGCTCCCTAGATGTCTGGAATGTCCTATTTTTATCCCCGTGTCGCCACTCACCTCCTTTTCCACCTGCCCTTGGTCTTCGGCCAATGGAGCCTCAGGAGGCAGGGTCTCAGCGCCCAAAGGTCTGGTTGATGACCTGTTGACCGGGCGCCTGAGTCCGTCCGAGGAGGAGCGATGATTGCTTGATGGGTGATCAGGAACTGTGGACAATAGGCCAATGCATCTCAAATAGGAGCAATAATTACTTGATGGGTTTTCTGGGGCTGCTCCAGACATGCTCCGGCAGCCTGTCTGAGTTCTGTACGTTCGGATTCTGCAGACTTCTTGTTGGAACAGACTGTGGTTTTGATTTAAAGTGCCCAATTCTTTAATTTAAGATATCCAATTTAATCGGCCTTAAAACTAGGCCCTGATTATATTGCCACAGAGGATGGTCAGCCAGTGAGACAATAACAACTCACGTTTGACAGGTCCCCTGGGTGAGCTCGGTGGTTCCTATCTCTACGCCGTCCACCAGCCTCCGCGTTGGTGACTGCCCGATCCTCGGCCACACCGGTTATCTCGAAGGAGGTGAGGATTCTGAAGACTGGCACCGTCCCACCAGGCTGGGCCCTCTTCCAGCGATGGTGGGAGCGTTTTTCCTGAGGAGACACAGAGGGCATCGTTAGCATGGTTCACAATGGGTGAGGTGAATTGAAGGGGTGGAGGATGGGTTGGGGGTTGTGAAAGGGGGAGGAGTGTGGAGGGAAGTTTGGGGTTGCGTGGAGAGTTGGGGGTGGATGCTCTTGTAGTGGCGGAAATGTCTCCGGGGCGGGGGAGGGCTCCTGGCCTCTACAGCGCCTTGCAGCCTCTCCAACTCAGCCTGGGGCTGGTCTCTCGGCGACATTGTTGAGAGCTGGCTGGGGTTGGCTGAGCAAGTGCAGCTTAAGTGCTGCTCAATCCTGTTAGCAGGGGGCTGGCGAGCCCAGTGCCAGGAATCAGCTGGCGAGCCTTTCATTTGCGGCAAGATGCCTGTGAGCCTCATTAAGGGACCAATTAATGTTGAATAGCTTTGCCAGCCTCGCTGGGTCGAGCGCCGGGAAGCTAGTGGCAATTCCATCCGCTACAGTGTTTAGAAATCTTTCCAGAGAATCACACCTATGTTTAACTTCTTGAATTCCTCCTTCTCTCTGCTGCTTGACTGCATGGTACATGTCCATTAATCATCCATGGATCAAAAATGATATTGGCAAAAAATAAAGGGGAAAAAGGGAATCAGCAGGAAGGGCCCTTACACTAATAAACAAGTTTCTGATTTTCTTCCTGGGTTGCTAGCATCAGTGTCCTCGAGAGTAATATCTAATTCCTAGCGACTCCTGACGAAGCTTGAGGGCTGATAATTTACTTGGGTCTGTCCACCACGTGGTATTGATACCGAGACATTTATAGATTTCCAGGTTTCCAGGTTTAATCTTAGAGAACCAAGTCTTTGTGCACTGCAGTTATTAATGGTAATATCCAGTGTGCTAGATTCAGGATAGTGTTGATTTGATAGCTGCAGATAAGGCTCTACAGTCAGACAAACAATCGGTTTATGCCTCTATATCATTCTACTCCAATAGCAGATGTTACCTTCTTTAAGATTGCAGGTGGTTAAAGATTTGGCTGAAGCTGCAGCAAAGACAAAAGCCTCTTCCAAGCATGCAGGCGGGGGAAGGGCGAGCTTAAAGGCCTCAAGCTGACTTGAGGGCCTTTATGAAAGCTGAATTCTAGCAGCAGAGGAAACCACTGTGAAAGATCTCACCAAGGCCATTGAAGAAGCGGTGACGGCTGACTTCCGGTGACGGCGGGCGGGAGGCAGCCGTGCGTTGGAGGGCTTCCGTTCGGGAACGCATTGTCGGGGATTGACGCCCGGTCCCAGGTGGCAGCGAAGGCGGTTGAAGGCAGAGGAGAAAGCACAGGGAAGGGATATGTCGAGGTCCAGTAAGAAAACGGCTGTGAAAACAGCTGAAAATTCGTCGGGGAGTAGAAAGGTCACCGTGGGGTCACCAAGGAAAATGGAGGCTGCGGCACCACAGAAGGCCGCATTGCTTACGGCTGAAGAAATAACTAAGGTAATGGCTGCGGAATTCAAAAGGCAGTTTACAAAATGCATGGAGACAATGATGAGGGAGGTTTTGAGTGTGCTGGTGGTGGAGGCGATTTCCCCAGTGACGACGGCGTTGGCGAGTGAAGTGGCGGAGGTGCGGGAGCAAGGGGAGGCGCTGAAGGAAGTGGAGGAGACATTATTGCAGCATGGTGATCAACTTATGTCGATGGGGGAAGGAGATGCAGAAAGTTATGGAGATTAATGAGGATCTGCGAGGAAAAAGGGAAGACCCGGAAAACAGATCCAGGCGACAGAATTTGAGGTTTGTGGGGCTGCCCAAAGAAGTTGAAGGGCCGAGACCGACTGAGTATTTTGCTGTGATGCTGGCGAAACTGTGGGGGAGGGGGAGGATCCCTCCCGATATGAACTGGATCGGGCTCATCGGTAGTGGAGGCCTGTACCAAAGGCGAGTGAACCGCCAAGGGTAGTGACTCTGTGCTTCCGTAGGTACAGTGTGAAGGAGAAGGTCCTGTGATGGGCCAAGCAGAAGCGGGTGGTGCAGTGGGCTGGAACTGGTATACGTGTATACCAGGACTTTACGGTGGAGCTGGCGAGGAGGCGGGCTGCTTTCAACCGCGTGAAGAGGGCACTGTACATTAGCAAGGTGCAGTGTGGCATTGTATATCCAGCGAAGCTGAGGTTGACTTACAAGCTCAAGGACTTTTATTTTGGAAAGGCGGAGGAGTTTGCGACAGAACTGCGGAGGACTGTGGCAGAACTGAGAAATTGAGAAATGGCCATGTGCCGATGTAACCTCATGACTGTATTTTCTTTATTTTTTGTTTGTTTGTTTCACTGCGTGCGGGTGTATGGGCTAAAGGAGCCGATGTTGTATATATTTGGACAAGGGAAGTGATGGACTTTCACTCGAAGTGAGGGCTCTTTGGGTGTAGGTGGATATGTGGGGTTTGTGTGCTAAAGGGGATTTCTGGGCTTTCCTAGGGCCGGGCAAGGGGGAAGGATCCGGGCGGGGGCCTCCATGCTGGCTGGTCTAAGCTGGCCAGTGAACGGGAGTGAGGTGGGGGGAGGGGCTGCGACCATCAGAGCCTGGCAGAACAGGGTCCGAGTGGTCTAGCCGGGGTGCAAATTTGGGGGGGAAGGAACCGAGGTTGGGGGAAGGAGTTTTACAATGAGGCAGTGGACGGGAGGAGTTTGGGGGGGGGGTTTACAACTCTTGGGTATCATGTACGGCGCACTCTCAGATGTTGGACGGCGTTGAGTGTGTGTGTGTGTGTGTGGGGGGGGGGGGGGGGGGGGGAGGGAGAGTGGACTCTAGGGTAACCATGGGCGGTCCCAGACTCCTTTCTCTTTTTCTCCTTTGTTTTTTGTTTCCACCGTGGGAAGGTTTGTTTTATTGGATGCATATATTAACAGATGGGCCGTTGTTTGGGGTGGTGGGAGGATGGGATCGTTGTTATTGTTAAGGGGATTGATTTTGTATTTGTTACCGTTTAGTGTCTGTGGGTGGGGTGTAAATTTTGAAGGAACATGTGAAAATGGAGAATAAAAACATTTATTAAAAAAAAGATTGCAGGTGGATGTCTACGGTGATTATCCCTTATTCCGATGTGTTGCCTTTAAAGGGACAATCACCACAGTGCCAAATTATAGCTGCTTCGGGATTGAAGTATTTGCACACTGGGAATAGGATTTAAATGTCTCAACTTGTCCTCACTTAGATTGCCCCACAGCCAGACAACATTTCGATAGATTTGTTTTTCCTTCCGTCTCCTCTGCTTCGCTAAATTTAGACCCAGGTAATGGAGAAGAAATGACAGTGTCTAACTGTATTGTACTACGGTATTTAGCCTTAAGTGTGGTGTCCCTCAGGGTAAACCACCACCAGTCAGCGCTCAAAGGGGAGAGCAGCCTATGATCCTTTGGGACTGTAGCAACATTTACATTTAGATTGTTAATTCTTAAGTTTAAATTCCATTAAACAGCTTAATGATTTTGCATTTTCTTACAGCTATTCTGCAATGTCACTTTTCTAATTTCTAAGATCCTATGCTAATTTTTATATTCAATTGTCCAAAAGGCAGTGATGGTTTTTCTTTCCCAGATTGAGGTGAAGTTATCGATGAAGTTCACTAGTCGTGAGTTCAGCTTGAAACGAATGCCATCTCGGAAACAGACTGGAGTTTTTGGTGTAAAGATTGCAATAGTCACCAAGTGAGTAAGCTGTCTCCTGTCAATATTACTCTCCTGTGCAAAATTACATAACTGCTGATAGCTGATGTTTTAATGAATCAATGCACTGTAAACTTTACAGATTACAAGGCTGGATAAAGACAGCATCCCTACAGATGCTGCCAGACCTGCTGAGATTTTCCAGCATTTTCTCTTTCGTTTCAGATCACAAGACTGTATGTTCAATCCTTGCTCTGTGCTGTTAGCTATTTTCAGTATAGGGGTGGTACAATTAACCTCCGTGCCCCAATTTAGGGAGCAGAAAATTCAACCAGGCTTCCCACTCCTGATCATCATTTAATGACCCATGCTGCAGAGTATTTATGTTTGGTCATCGGGTGAGAACTGGGTAGAGAAGAACTGTGATGCCATCTTTAATTGAACAACCTAATGTTTGGGTTCACCTATAGAGAATGACCACTTGGCAGAGATCAGAAGAGAAAGGAAGGATGTGGGAAGGGAACTACAATTTTATCCAGCAGCAGCTGAAAAGGGGAGAATCTTGAACTATCATCTCAGGTTTATGTGCTCAGGCATTTCAGTCCATATAAAGACCAGTACTTACTCGAGGTACGAGTACATCAATTTATTGGAGCTGTGAGCAGAATGTTAGCTGATTTTGGACTGCGCGCTGATGCGAAACCATGACTCTGATTCTTATCATGGTCTCTGCCGTACACCACTTTCTTTCCCTTTTCCTACTTTTATTGTATGAGGGCAAAAGGAGAAGATGCTGTGCAGCCCTTCCTGTATTTTGAAGGTATGTAAAATAAACCAATCCTCTCAATTTACTTTATCTTGAATTTGCCGTGAGTTATTGATAGAAGATTTGATCACTCCAAACTGAAGGATTGGGGTAAATACACCACCACTTATAAAAGGGGGAAATCAGAAATCAAAGACCCTTGGTGCTTATGGACGGGCAGTGAGCAGATAAAACAGGGTAGTTTAAATTGATGGAGTTTAAGCCCATGATTAGCCAGGATTGTATTGAATGACAGCATAGGTTTGACGGGCCGAGCGGCCTACTCTGTTCTTATTTCTTGTTTTCTTGTGGATTTTCAAAAAGCATTTGACAAGGTGCCACACAAGAGATTATTACTCAAATTTAGAGTTCACATAGTGGGGAAAATATATTAGCATGGATTGAGCATTAATTAACAAACACAAAGGGAGTATGAATAGGTGAGGAATTTTTTGGCTTGGAAGGCTGTGACTTGTGGGAGTGCCACCAGCATCCTTGCTTGGATAGTAGCTACTTACAATCTGTATCAATGACTTAGATGGGAAGGTAAATTGTAAGGAGGAGGTAAAGATGCTCCCCAGAGGGATTTAGACAGGTTAAATGATTGGGAAAGAACATGTCAGATGAAATATAATGTGGAGAACTGTTGCATTATCCACTTTGGTCGGAAAAATAGAAAAGCCAAATAACTTAAATGGTGAGACTGGGAAATGTTGCTGTTCAGAGGGATCTAGGTGTCTTTGCATGTAAATCGTATTGACTCTGTCCAATCTATTGTGGTTTCCTAAGCTATCCTGAGAAACTTTTTTGAACAAGGTTAAAATATTTGCAATTCTCCAGTCCTCTGGCACCTCCCCTAGAGAAGACTGGAAGATTATGGCCCTACGATTTCCATTCTCACTTCCTTCAATATCCTTGGATGCATCTCATCTGGTCCTGATGATTTGTCAATGTTAAGTACCAACAGTGTATTCAACACTTCCTCCTTATAAATTTTGAACCCTTCTAGGGACAGAATTTCCTCATCTGTCACCAAGGCCGCTGTAGCATCTACCTCCTTGGTAATGATGGATGCAAAGTATTAATTTAATAGCTCCGCTATGCCCCTGCCTCCATGTCAGCCCTACTCCCCCCTTTTCTTATTTATTTGTCTACAGAAGTCTTTGAGATTCCCCTTTATGTTGGCTGCCAGTTTTTTTTCTCATAAACCCTCTCTGTTTCTCGAATGTGTTTTTTTCACCTCTGAACCTTCTGTATTCCTCTTGTTTCTCAACTGTATTTTCTACCTAACACCTGTCATAAGTACATTTTTTTCTCCTTATCTTAATTTCTATCTCTTTTTACATTCAGGTAGCTCTGGATTTGTTTGCCCCACCTTTCCCTTTTAAGGAAATATACCTTATCTGTACTTGGACCATTTCTTTTTTGAACATAGCTCATTTTTCATCTATATTTTATGTACAAAATTATGAGGGACATAGGGTGGATAGGAAGAAACGTTTTCCCCTGAGTAGAGGGGTCAATAACCAGGGACCATGGATTTAAGGTTAGGGGCAGGAGATTCAAGGGGTTTTGAGGAAAAGCTTTTTCACCAAGAGGGTGGTGGGAATCCGGAACTCACTGTCTGAAAGGGTGGAAGAAGCAGGAACCCTCAAAACATTTAAGAAACATTTAGATGAACACTTGAAGCAGCAGAACATACAAGGCTGCGGACCAAGTGCTGGAAAATGTGATTAGAATTAGGTATTTATGGCCGGCGCAGACACAATGGGCCGAAGGGCCTCTTTTTGTGCTGTAAAACTCTGATTCGACAGTTTTTCTCGGCAACATTTTGTTCCAGTCTAACCACCGCAGCTCCGTTTTTGCCCCATTGAAGTGGATTCTTAATTAATTATTTTTAGTCTGGATTGTGTATTTTCCTCTTCCCTCATCATCCTAAACCTTACTTACAATGCAATGATCATTGTCTCCTAAATGTTCCCCCACTGATATATTAACCTGTTTTCTCGTTTTTAAATACTGTTTGACCTTCTGTCTATACCTGATGTTCTGTTTTTACTTCCACTTTTGAGTATTTCCTTTTCATTGTGTGATTGCATAATGGAGGGTGAATTAGTTTTATTTCTATTTCTCCATCATTTCTATTTTCTAGTTAAATTGAGGTATGCTAATCAGTCCCTTCGTATGTTTCACAACAATTACATTCAGAAGCTTTCACAAAAGCATACGGTAAAGGAGCAGGCATAATCCATGCTGCCCTTGAGTCAGCTCTGCTATTCAATACAATCATGGCTGATCTTCTGCCTCTACTCCTCTTGCCTTCACATATTCCTCGATTCCCTGAAAGATCAAAAGTCTGTCTATCACAGCCTTAAATATACTCAACCATGGAGCAGCCACAACTTTCTGGGGTACTGAGTTCCAAATATTCTCAAACCTCCGAGTGAATAACTTTCTCCTCACCTCTATCCTAAATGACTGAACCTTTATCCTGCGATTGTGCCATTGTATTCTAGGTTGCCCAGCCAGGGGGAAGAATCTCTCAGTCTACCCTGTCAAGCACCTTCAGAATCATGTATGTTCCAATGAGACCATCTTTCATTCTTCTAAACTCCAGAGTTCAGGTCCAATTTATTCAGCCTCTCATCATATGACAACTCTTCCTAGTGAAACTTTACTGTACCACTTCCAATGCAAGGTCATTCTTCCCTAAATATGGAGACCAAAACTGTGCAGAGTACTCCAGGTATGGTCTCACTAAAGTACAATAAAATTGTACTTGTTTATTCTTTGATGTGGAGATGCCGGCATTGGACTGGGATGAGCACAGTAAGAAGTCTTACAACACCAGGTTAAAGTCCAACAGGTTTGTTTCAAACACGAGCTTTCGGAGCGCAGCTCCTTCACCTGAGGAAGGAGCTGCGCTCCGAAAGCTCGTGTTTGAAACAAACCTGTTGGACTTTAACCTGGTGTTGTAAGACTTCTTGTTTATTCTAGTTCTCTAACCCCTTTGCCCTAACAGGCAACCTGCCAACATTTCAAATGGTACCTATTGCTGAGTGTATCCAAAAGTTCCAGCTTAATGTTTGGAGCCTCCTTCATGGCCTGTAAATGTTTGGAGTTAGCAGAAACTTCCGAATGTTGATTAATTCATCCCAAAGGCATGGCCAGTTTTATGGGCAAGGCCAGCTTCTAGTGTGATGTTTGTAAAATAAAAACAGATGTTCTCAGAAGCTAGAGTTGCAGTGAATCAACCTTTCATTTAATTCCACAATTCCAGTTATGCATGTATTGAATGAACTGTGTCTAAAAGCCAGCATAATCGACTGTAAATGACAGGCCAAAATATTGAAATGTATTTCAGAGTAAAATCAAATTGGATAAATCAAGTTTAGAGCTAAATCAGTGAGAACCTAAAGATTACAACCAGTATACTGCTGCAAGCAGAAATATTGCAATTTTACTGACTGCTTGGCAACACCTAACCCCCTGGGGAGAACTTCCTTGGCTTTTATGCAGGATCAGCATATCACCAGAGAAACCAGCTGGCACTGGCTTTTTGCTTAGGAACATCATTATTCATGAAAATCTTTCATGTTGCACTTTCATATGTGATCCAACCCATTCTGGATCGAAGAATGGCTATGCTAGGTTGTCTCCCTACACCTGGGCATAATTGTAATATTGTAATCCGATTACAGTGAAAGATTTAGATGAATTGTCAAGTTTAAATTTCAGTGGCTTATACCTGTTTACTCCTGATATAAAAATGATTGTTTTAAACTAGTTCTATGATATACGATGATACAGCACAGAAGAAAGTCATTCAGTCCATCTTGCTTATGCCATCCCTTTGGAACAGTCATCCAATTCTAGTAAATCTCCCCTTACTATTTTTCTGAAAGTATAGTTCCCAGAAATGAACACAACACTCCAGCTGAGACATAACCTGTCTTTTATAAAGGTTTAGCGTTTGTACTCCATAGGTTGGATTTTTGTTAACGTATCGCGAGCCAGAGGGAGCAGAAAGGGCCAAAACACAGCTCGAGAAGTGGAGAGAGTTCAGGGAACAGAGAGCAAAGAGACAATAAAAACAGCACAAGAAATGGAAAGAGAGCAGAGAGACTATACAAACAGCATGAGAAACGGAGAGAGTAAAAAGTGCAGAGAGACTATGCAAACAGCATGAGAAAGGAGAGAGTTCAGAGAGCAGAGAGAGTATAAATACAGCACGTGGAACGGAGAGAATTCAGAGGGACCTTAAAAACACTACAAGTAGCGAGAGTTCACAGCAGAGGGACTATAGAAACAGCATGAGTAGCAGTGAGAATTCAGAGAGCAGAGGGACGGTCCACCACTGAGGATCGTCAGAGCTGAGTTAGGAATAGTAATCGAGAAGTGACACCGCAGGAATCTCGTAAGTTGATGGTGAATATTGATTTTCAGAATCTGAGTCTCAACAACTGGATGATTAAGAACAATAAAAATATTATGAACTAATAATAAGGAACAAGTGAGTGGTTGATATTATCTTTTGTCATTTATTTTTATGTACGGTTTATTATAACTAGTGTTAAGATTCAGTAGGGTTTCTCAGTAGTAGTAAGGTTTATTAATATTGGTAAAGATTTTTGTGTGGAGCATGATTAATAAATAAAGGAATGGCAGAGCTGCTGCAATCTCAAGAGTGTACATCATGTGAAATATGGGAACTCCAGAACTCTGTACACACACGACTGCGTGGCAAAACTTGGTTCCAACTCCATCTACAAGTTTGCTGACGATACGATCATAGTGGGCCAGGATCTCGAATAACGACGAGTCCGAATACAGGAGGGGGAGATAGAGAACCTAGTGGAGTGGTGTAACGACAACAATCTCTCCCTCAATGCCAGCAAAACTAAAGAGCTGGTCATCGACTTCAGGAAGCAAAGTACTGTACACACCCCTGTCAGCATCAACGGAGCCGAGGTGGAGATGGTGAGCAGTTTCAAATTCCTAGGGGCGCACATCACCAAAAATCTATCCTGGTCCACTCACGTCGACGCTATCACCAAGAAAGCACAACAGCGGCTATACTTCCTCAGGAAACTAAGGAAATTCGGCATGTCCACATTAACCCTTACCAACATTTACAGATGCACTATAGAGAGCATCCTATCGGGCTGCATCACAGCCTGGTATGGCAACTGCTTGGCCCAGGACCGCAAGGAACTTCAGAGAGTCGTGAATACCGCCCAGTCCATCACACGAACCTGCCTCCCATCCATTGATTCCATCTACACCTCCCGCTGCCGGGGGAAAGCGGGCAGCATAATCAAGGATCCCTCCCACCCGGCTTACTCACTTTTCCAACTTCATCCATCGGGCAGGAGATACAGAAGTCTGAGAACACGCACGAACAGACTCAAAAACAGCTTCTTCCCCACTGTCACCAGACTCCTAAATGACCCTCTTATTGACTGACCTCATTAACACTACACCCTGTATGTTTCAACCGATGCCAATGCTTATGTAGTTACATTGTATATCTTGTGTTGCCCTATTATATATTCTCATGTATTTTCTTGAATTCTGTTTAATTCCCTTTTCTTCCATGTACTGAATGATCTGTTGAGCTGCTTGCAGAAAAATACTTTTCACTGTACCTCGGTACACGTGACAATAAACAAATCCAATCCAATCCAATCTTCCCATGTCCTGGACAACCATTTGTGCAGGAAGTGTTGTCATTTGCAGCAGCTTAAGCTCTGAGTTTCTGAACTTGAGCATCAGCTGGCTTTGCTGCGATGCATTTGTGAGGTTGGGAGCATGGATAGCACATTTATAGATGTGATCACCCCACAATTTAAGTGTATGCACAGATAGAGGGAATGGGTAACCACCACACAATCAAATTGGAACAGGTAGGTAATGCAGGAATTCCCCAAGTGAAGGATGTCACTGAGCAGCTGCAGAGCACCCTGAGTGGGGAGGGTGAACAGCCAGCAGTCATGGTCCACATTTATAATAATGACATAGCAAGAAATATGGACATGAGAATTTCATAGAATCGTCCCACCGATTCTGCAGCCTACTTAAACCCACACCTCCACCTTATCCCAGTAACCCGGTA
Source organism: Scyliorhinus canicula (assembly GCF_902713615.1). Classification (NCBI taxonomy): domain Eukaryota; kingdom Metazoa; phylum Chordata; class Chondrichthyes; order Carcharhiniformes; family Scyliorhinidae; genus Scyliorhinus; species Scyliorhinus canicula. The sequence continues at coordinate 81,526,792 of NC_052146.1, read as the reverse complement.
ACCCCAGCTAACATTTTTGACACTAAGGGGCAATTTAGCATGGCCAATCCACCTAACCTACACATCTTTGGACACTAAGGAGCAATTTAGCATGGCCAATCTACCTGACTTGCATATCTTTGGACTGTGGGAGAAAACCGGAGCACCTGGAGGAAACCCACGCAGACATGGGGAGAAAGTACAAACTCCACACAGACAGTCACCCAAGGCCAGAATTGAACTGGGATACCTGTAGCTGTGATGCAACAGTGCGAACCACTACCACTGTACCACCATAGGGAGCTAGATAGGAAATTAGCAAGCAGGACCTAGTACTGTAGTGATCTCTGAATTACTCCCAGTTCTATGCGCAAGTGAGTACAGAAATAAGAGGATAAGACAAATGAATATGTGGCTGCAAAGATAGTGCAGGAGAGAGGGCTTTAGATTCTTGGGACATTGAAACTGGCTCTGGGGGAGATAGAAGTCGGGTGGATTGTTACTGAACAGAGTGAGAGCTACGATCCTATTGCTGTTGTGGAGAATTTAAACAAATTTGGCAGGGGTGTGGGAACCAGGAAAAAATGAGAGAAGCATACTGTTACGGACACCTGGTCCGCTCTCAACAGTGGTTAAGAGCCTGAGCCAGAGCCATAACTTTTCTAATTTTAAGAAGGTGCAGAAAAATTGATTCATTCCAGGAGTGATAATATAAGAAATAGGGCTTGGTTAGTTTATAACAGCCTTCAATCCCATCAATTTCCCCATCACCATTTCTCTACTAATATTGAGGTTATTCATGAAAATCTGCCTTCTCAACCTTGCCCCTCGCCTGAGGTGTGGTGATCCTCAGGTTAAATCACCACCAGTCAGATCTCCCCCTCAAAGGAGAAAGCAGTTTACGGTCATATGGGACTATGGCAACTTTACCTTTTACCTTACTAATATCGATCTACTTCAGTTCCTCCCTCTCACTAAACTCTGCATTCCCAAGCATTTCTGGTATCTTACTTCTGTCCTCCTTTATGAAGACAGAAGCAAAGTATGTATTTAGTTGCTCAGCCATTTCTTTGTGCCCCATTATACATTTCCCTGTTTCTGACTGTAACGGACCTTCTTTGTCTTCACCAATCTTTTTCTCTTCACGTACCTATAGAAACTCCAGCCCTTCCCACGGAGGGATCTCCCAATCCAGCTGAACCATTAAATTCCTACAGTGCAGAAGGTGGCCATTTGGCCATTGAGACTGCATCGAACCTCTGAAAGAGCACTCTACCACTCCCCCGCCCTATTCCCGTAACCCCACCTAACCGGCACATCTTTGGACTGTGGGAGGAAACCGGAGCACCCGGAGGAAACCCACACACATAGGGTGAGAATGTGCTAACTCCACACAGACAGTCACCCAAGGCTGGAAGTGACCCTAGGGCCCGGGGCTGTGAGGCAGCAGTGCTAACCACAGCCATCTTTCCGCCCTAAAGGTGATCCCCAACAGCCAATTCCCCAGCGATGCAGCCGGTGAGCAGAGCAAATGGACATTGACTTTGACAGGACCTGAAGATCCCACTGGCAGCCAATGGCGAGTCACTTCTGCCGCTGGAAAACCCACAGTAGGGGGGGCCAAAAAATCCTGGCAATATCTCGCTAACATTAAGGGCATTTAAATGGTCATTGGATAAACATATGGATGATAAGGGAATAGTGTAGATGGGCTTTAGAGTTGGTTTCACAGGTCAGCGTAACATCAAGGGCCGAAGGGCCTGTACTGCACTGTAATATTCTATGTTCTATAGTGTACATGAGCAAGGAGCTTTTGTTGAATTTGTGAAAGACACTGGTTCGACCTCAGTTGGAGATTTGTGTACAATTCTGGGTGCTATATTTTAGGAAGGCTGTGGAGGCATTAGAGTGCAGAAGATATTTACGAGATTGGTTACCAGGATGAGAAACATCAGTTATGAAGATAGATAAGGCTGAGAGGAGATTTTCAAAGTCATGAGGGACCTGGACCGAATAGACAGGGGGAAACTGTTCCCACTCGTGAAATGATCGAGAATCTGTAGGGTTATGGGGAGAAGGCAGGAGAATGGCACAAGGTGAGGTGCTCATTCAGAGAGCTGGTGAAGACATGATGGGCTGAATGGCAGCCCCTGCTCTGTAACAATTCTGTAAAAGCTCCCAACTCCGCAAAACTGTCTCCCTTAATGAGCCCCCAGCCAGAATATTTCCATTCCAGGGAGGTGGGGACAGAATGGAATCCTGCCCACCACCTCCAGAGTATCTGTTAAAGATATATAAAAAGACACTGTTGTTGATAAAAACCATTGAATACATTTAAATCCCCACATCAAAGACTGCTAATGCCTACTAACCTATGATAGTGATGCGTTATGAATGCAGTTAAGCAATAATAATGCAACAATGGAAGCCCTCAGGGTTATGTCAACAAACAAATGGCTATTAAAACTGCAGGCATTAATTTTTTCAACTCCTACACACAGCAGGCTAGTTGTTTTCAAAATTTAAGGGGCAGGGTATTTAAATAATTGGACAGCTTGACAGTTCCACAGATGTTATCTGCTTTATATGAGCATTCGCGTTCACTCTTGAGAAGCAAAAGTTTCTGTCTTTAGATGCCAAGAAGACATTCAACAGGATGGAGTGGAGGCACCTGGTCGAAGTTTTTGAGAGGTTCGGTCTTGGGCCAAAATTGATTTCACAGGAACAGTTGTTGCATGGGCCCCCTTGGCTAGTGTTCACACCAACAACTTGAGTTCGGGGTACTTTCATTTGAAAAGGGGAACTAGACTGAGGTGTACAATGTACCCCCTGCTCCTTTTTGTGGCATTAGCGATTGAGCCCTTAGCTTTAGCATTGAGGACTACGGGTAAGTGAAAGGGAAAAAGAGGAGACAGGTGGAGCACAGGGTGTCTCCATATGCTGACGGACCCGGTCTCCACTTTAGGCAATATAGTGGAGGTATTAAGGAGTTTTAGTTCTTTTTCAGACTATAACGTGAATCCGGAAAAGAGTGAATGTTTTCTGTTTAACCCCCCAGGGAGGGGAGCCAACTTGGGGGTGTTGCCTGTTCGCTTGGCCAGCTCTAAAGTGTCGCATAACCCTGACATCAGGTCAATGCGGAAAGCCCTAGTTCCAACAGTGATATGAGAGACATTCGCCCAGCCACAAAGGAGCTGGAGGCCTGGCGTCAGCGGGACACAAGTGGCATTGTAACAGACGCATTGACCTGATGTCATGGTTATGCGACACTTTGGATCAGTACAAGTGGAGAACAGACATGTTATATTCATTTTCATCTCTACCAGCAAACAGCCGTACCCCTCACTGCTGAAACAATTCTCACACGACCGGGAGTCTCTATTGGGAGTGAAGGGGCTAGGTACATACGCCCTCCACCGTTACAGACTATCATACTGTGAGTGGGAATTATCCCGGGTTTCGGCACCAAATGTTAATTCCTCTGATTCTTTGTTGCCAGTCTGGACTCAATAAAATCTGAGATGGATTAGCAGGTATCAATTATTATTTTATTTCCACCAGCTTGCAAGGCTGACTCACTCGTGGGACATTAGAACACAGCTGTCTTCTAGAGTTCCCAAAAGCTAGTGAGGGCTAAGACAAAGAAATCACAGCACATAGGCAGCACGGTAGCATGGTGGTTAGCATCAATGCTTCACAGCTCCAGGGTCCCAGGTTCGATTCCCGGCTGGGTCACTGTCTGTGCGGAGTCTGCACGTCCTCCCCGTGTGTGCGTGGGTTTCCTCCGGGTGCTCCGGTTTCCTCCCACAGTCCAAAGATGTGCGGGTTAGGTGGATTGGCTATGCTAAATTGCCCATAGTGTCCTAAAAAATAAGGTTAATGGGGGGGGGGGGGGTTGTTGGTTTACTGGTAAAGGGTGGATACGTTGACTTGAGTAGGGTGATCATTGCTCGGCACAACATCGAGGGCCGAAGGGCCTGTTCTGTGCTGTACTGTTCTATCTATATTGGGCAGCATGGTGATTAGCATAAATGCTTCACAGCTCCAGGGTCCCAGGTTCGGTTCCAGGCTGGGTCACTGTCTGTGCGGAGTCTGCACGTCCTCCCCGTGTGTGCGTGGTTTTCCTCCGGGTGCTCCGGTTTCCTCCCACAGTCCAAAGATGTGCGGGTTAGGTGGATTGGCCATGCTAAATTGCCCGTAGTGTCCTAAAAAGTAAGGTTAAGGGGGGGTGGGGTTGTTGGGTTGCGGGTATAGGGTGGATACGTGGGTTTGAGTAGGGTGATCATTGCTCGGCACAACATCGAGGGCCGAAGGGCCTGTTCTGTGCTGTACTGTTCTATGTTCTATATTGATTGAATCACATCAAGATTCGCATACAAGCTTCCCATAGGCCAATGTATACACCTTCTGACCTGGCCATATATCCTGATTGGCTCACTTTGCATTTTCCCAATCCTGGCCTCTTGTTACCCAGCATCCTTTTCACTATTCAAACCACGAGGCAAAGCTCCCCTCCCCCTTCCTAGCCATGCTGTGCTCATCCCTTTGTTCTCTGTCTGTGAACTCATTACCCTCAGGGTCCTCCTGTCCATCAAATTCATTTGTTCACTTCCTCAAAGGTATCTGGCAGTTCAGGTGGCCCATGATTGCACCCAATTGCATAAATTGAATTTTGCAAGTCTGGTGGGCAAGGTTAAGTCTGATCTACAAAAATGGGACAAACTTTGCAGTGTGGGAAGGAAAGGGGCTGGAGAGATTCGGGGATAGAGGGATGATTTGCCAACTTGGTAGATTTGTCGGTGACGTTTGAGCTCGGGGGTCGAATTCGTTCAGGTACCCCCAGATAAGGAATTTTGGCCTTCCCAACATTTCCTGAGGCACTGCAAGTGTATCTGTTTGCAAGTTATATGAGGTTACAGGGTTAGGGGGATAGAGTGGCGAAGTGGGCCTGGGTGGGGTGCTCTTTCAGAGACTTGTGCATACTCGATGGGCGAATGGCCTCCTTCTGCATTTTAAGAGTTCTCTGAGTCTGTGCTATGTCTGTCCTTCACCTGCTGCACTGCTCTATTGAAGCTCAACATCAGCTTGAGGAACAACATCTCATCAATTAATGAAGCACTTTACAGCCTTCTGAACTCATCATTGAATTCAGACTGTAAACTCAATGGCCCATTTTGTATCCCTTTCTTGGCATGTTTCGATTTTTCACTTTGAGACAGCAGCACAGCTACTCTAGGCACATCTTTTGTTTCTTTTTATTTCTTCTCCCATTACTATTTCCTTTGGCCCTCTGTTATTTAATCTCTCCAGTTTTCCACCCTAAAGTGTTTGTCCCACCAAACATTGCGTAAAATCTATTACATCTCTATCTTTTCCTAGTCTGACTGTAGCTCTCCCTGCAAATGCTGCCTGGCCTGCTGAATAGATCCACTATTTTTAATATATTAGCACTCTTCATTCTGAAACATTGGTTTCTACTGTTGTCATTCCAGTAAATATTGATAGCTGTTGATACCTGATCCTTTAATCCTTGGAAGTTTTTCCTTCAGTGTTCAGTTTAAAATGCTGTATTTTCCCTCAGCTAGACGGGGAAGATCTTGCATTGTATATGTTGTCACCAATGAAGATCCATTCTCTGGTTATCTCACAAAATGAGGCCATATTATTTTAAACCATACTGCTGGTTATCAACTACACAAACCAATATTAGCTGCTGGTCCATATTGGTTATTGTTCAATGAAGTAAGCAGCATGGGTCTAAAATTGTGAAGTATCACCAGGCTTATTTTCATTCATTCTAAACTGGGCATCTATTTCCAAAAGAACCTTGTCTTAGGTAGGTCTGTGTGCTTCACCACTAACGAAGTAAAACTGTTTGGCGGAATGCAGGCTATAAGTAAAGAACTTGTATTGATACAGCATCTTCCATGTCTTAAGGACTTTGGAAGTATAGTCATTGTTGTAATAATGTAGGTAAGAGTCCCATGCAGCAAGGCCAATATCTATTTTTGGGGGAATAAATGTTTACTAGTCAGTTAGTACATCAGTAACAACCAGGCTCAGCAAATCATCTAACATTCCTTTATTTACTCCCAAACTTCAGGGAAAGTGTGAGTGATGATAACAGAAAAGAGAGGACTTTAGAAAAACATGTATTTTTAGGTGTTTTTCCTAATATTACATAAATGCTGCTCTTGTAGTGGATAAAAGCTTTCAGCTATGTAGTACAGAATTAAAAACTGCAACTATTGCTCAGCATTAACAAATGTTTTTCTGTACCAGGCGAGAAAGATCCAAGGTGCCTTACATAGTGCGGCAATGTGTGGAAGAGATTGAAAGGCGCGGAATGGAGGAGATTGGAATCTATCGAGTGTCAGGAGTTGCAACAGACATTCAGGCCCTTAAAGCTGCTTTTGATGTCAGTAAGTATTCAGGTTTTGGTGGTAAGATGGCGTTGGAATTATTTCAGAAATTCCTCATCTCGTAAGAAAAAATAAATGATTTCATCCTGATATATGGAACAGTTTGCCTGCATATTGATGCTCCACGTGATCCCAACCTTTTGAAGTTAAAGTACTTTAATATCGTGCTACACAATGTACATCTTAATGTATTTTTACTTTAGAAGATTACTTTTGACCTATTAAGTAGTTAGAATGAGCATGTGGGATTTAATGTTCTGTAATTGCTTCTGTAATTTTGTTCATCTGACCCATGGATTTTGTTGCCATCAGCAACTTATCTTTATAAAAGCATAAGAAATAGGAACCAAGTGAACACTACAATCCTTTGAGCCAACTCTGCCATTTAGTATAATCATGACTGATCTTCTACCTCAATGCCTCATCTTCTTAGGTAGTCCCTCAAAATCACGAGTGACTTTATTGCACTCTTTGATGGGTTATGAAATGGCTGATCCATCTGCAAACTCTGCCAGACGTGGACTGGTGGTGCTTGGAGGATCTGGTAGGAAAGTTGTTGGAAGGTTTGTCTCTCTAACACCTTGACTTTGCCTCTGCCTGTTCTCGATAAAGTCCTTCAATGTGCTCGATGCCTTCCCAAATATACTTTCTCCATTTTGATCAGTCACAAGCCAGGAACCTCTTCAGAGATGCTTTGAGACATCCTTAAAGCGTGTCTGATGTGTTCCTAGGAGTCTCCTGTCATGACTGAGTTCCAAGCAGAGCACTTGCTTTGCAGTCCGTATCAGCCATATGAAAGACATACCTGTCCAGCAGAGCCAATTGTAAGTCACTAGCACCTTGGGCATGTTGGCTTGGGATTTGGAGGATCTTGTCAAAGGCACCACTGGTGACACCTTTTGACTTGCCTGCTGTAGGTCGTCCAAGTTTCCAAAGCATATATACTGCTGCCCAGTATACCTTAGTCCTCAGGTTTAAGATCCTGAGCCTCAAGCACTCCTTTCTTCAGTTGGCCGAAGTTAAGGCTAGCGCGTTAGAACAATAATGAATTTTGTTGTTTTTGTCTGCCTTCATTGAGAGGAGACTCCCAAAATATGGAAAATGGCCCACAATTTTCCGAATCTTGCCGTTGATCGTAATCAGTGGGGGAGATGTTGTGCCTGTTTGAAGATCTGGGACTGGTTTAGCTCACTGAGCTAAATCGCTGGCTTTTAAAGCAGACCAAGCAGGCCAGCAGCACGGTTCGATTCCCGTACCAGCCTCCCCGGACAGGCGCCGGAATGTGGCGACTAGGGGCTTTTCACAGTAACTTCATTGAAGCCTACTCGTGACAATAAGCGATTCTCATTCTCTCAAGAGGACTTTAATTTTCTGTGTGTTTAGTGAAAGGGCCAGTTTTTCTGATGCTTTCACCGTATTTCAGAATTTTGGCAGGGATTCCATCTACGCTTTCTCACCCACTCACCATATCCCTTGATTCTCTGAGAGCCCAAAAATCTTACTTATCTAAGCCTTAAATATGTTCAACAATGGAGCGCCAACAACCCACTGTGGACAAAATTCCAAAGATTCTCAGCCCTCCAATCAGGAGAAAACTTCTTAGTCCTGAATGATCAATCCCTCATCCTGAGGTTATGCCCCCAATGTTCTAGATTCCCCAGCCAGGGAAACAATATGCTAATGTTTAAACAGTAATATTAATGTGCAGCTGTATTACCATTACAATCTGGGTAGGAGCCTGATTTCCACGTAATCATTCTCATCGCACCAGTCAGTACATGCTGGATCTCTCTGCTAGCCCTCTGTCTGCTTGAAGGTTTGACAAAATCTCTGTCCGATCTCTACCTTGCCTGTTGTGAACAGCAGAAAGGACAAGTATGAATCGCAGTCACTGGGATGTACGGCCTACATACCGAGCATCACACTGGCATTAAAATCATGTACCACATTACTCATTTGTGTGACAGGCCGAATGTCCTTTTGGCTTGCCGGCAGCATCGTGTTAGTGGAGACTACCACTCGTGTTGCTACGGCATTGTAGTAGCATGAAACAGTTAAATTCAGCCGTCACATGGATCTTTCAGATAGTTTCCGCTTTCTGGGTAACCTCAGATAGACTGGACACATTTCAGAGCTGAAAATGACCACCTTGGGCCTGTTCATAAATTTCTGCGATATACAGCATTGAATGGTCTGGTCAGGGTAGCCATTATCCCGCAGGATGTCTTTGATGTGTGTTATTTCAGCATCAGGGTTGCGTTCGTACATTCAACTTGGAAAGAATGTAATGTTGGGGCTGGCATCTCCGCAAGACATCCTTATTCCTGTACTCCTGTACTCTGATGCAATAGAGGACCACATGCCATTTGTCTTTCTAATTGTTTGCTGTACCTATAATAATAATCGCTTATTGTCACAAGTAGGCTTAAATGAAGTTACTGTGTAAAGCCCCTCGTCGCCAAATTCCGGTGCCTGTTCGGGGAGGCCGGTACGGGAATTGAACCCGCGCTGCTGGCATTGTTTTGTATTACAAGCCAGCTGTTTAGCCCACTGTGCTAAACCAGGCCCTTTACCTGTGTGACCTTGTACAATCTTTCACATAAAGCATGTCAAATGTGTCACAGTTAGCACTCAGACCAAGGGTGGATGGAATGGGCAATTACGGAGGGCAATAAATATTCTGGCCTAGCCAGCTACATGCACATCCCATAAAATAATAAAAATATTGTCTGAAAGAACTGTAGAAGGCATGGGTTTAAAAAATGACCAGGGACATGGGCCAATTAGTTTTGAAATAGGACATAGAACATAGAACATAGAACAGTACAGCACAGAACAGGCCCTTCGGCCCTCAATGTTGTGCCGAGCCATGATCACCCTACTCAAACCCACGTATCCACCCTATACCCGTAACCCAACAACCCCCCCTTAACCTTACTTTAATTAGGACACTACGGGCAATTTAGCATGGCCAATCCACCTAACCCGCACATCTTTGGACTGTGGGAGGAAACCGGAGCACCCGGAGGAAACCCACGCACACAGGGGGAGGACGTGCAGACTCCACACAGACAGTGACCCAGCCGGGAATCGAACCTGGGACCCTGGAGCCGTGAAGCATTTATGCTAACCACCATGCTACCCTGCTGCTGAGTGGGAATGTGGGATTTTAAAGGATAAGAGTTCAGTGGAAGTAGGTGGGGACAGAGATGGGTGATATTTCAGAGTTGTAAATAGCCAGTCTTACTCTTTCTCTGGATTATGCGGTGAGAGGTGGTCCCACAGCAGCTAAGAAGTACACTGCACAGAGTGAATGGGTGAATGTCAGAATATCTAAGAGAAACAGGCAGGTAGTGCAGGATTCCCAAGGCTATCTCATCCTCTAACCACTTTTCCATTTTTGATGCTGTTGAGCAAGATAGTTCCACAGAGGACTGCAGTAAAAGCCATGTTCATGGCACCATGGGTGGCTCTGCTGCATAGGAGGGGAGGAGGAAGAGGGAAGTGCTATAGGGGTATGGGATTCCATAGGGGAGCAGAGAGGCATTTCTACAGCCGTAGACACAACTCCAGGATGGTATGTTGCCTCAGAGATGCCACATTCAGGGATGCAAGACATTCTTTTGGGAGACGGGGATCAGCCAGAGGTGGTGGTCTACATCATGACCAAAGACATAGGCAGGAATAGGGATGAGGTCCTGACAGCAGATTTTGGGGAGTCAGGAAGGAAGTTAAAAAGTCAAGAGCACTAATCTTAGGATTACTCCCAGTGCCAAATGCACGTGAACATACCAATAATAGGAAGATTGAGCAGTTCAACATGTGGCTGGAGAAACGGAGTAGGAGGGTGGGCTTTAGATTTCTGAGGCATTGGGACGGGCTCTGGGGCACATGGAACATGTACAAGAGGACGGGTTACACCTTAATAGGACTGGGACTAATGTCCTCATGAGGAAATTTGCTGTGGGGACGGATTTAAACTCGAGTGGCAGGGAGAAGGGAACCTGAGAGGAAATTCAGAGTGATGAGGAGAAACTGGCAGTGGGAAGTAGTATATAAGGGGATATATCAGAGTAGTATCAAGGTAAATGAAGAGTGGAGAGTTTGATAGAATTAAAGTAGGCAATAGTAAGTCATTAGATGGGGTCAGTGTAAGGGGGAAAGTAGAAAAACCTAGATCAGGGTTAATATGCATGTATAGAGTGTGGTTCATAAGATTGATAAATAAGAACTACAGGCACAGTTTGACAAATGGAAATACGACATAATAATTGAGACCTAGTTCAAATAAGGGCAGGACTGGGCATTGAGTGCAAGGTGTATAGGAGAGATGGAAAAGGAAGAAAAGTGGTGGGGTGAGAATGTGTGCATTGACAGTATTGATTAAAGATGGCATTATAGTACTGGAGAGATAGGATGTTCTAGAGAACTTTTTTATAAAAATAAATTTAGAGTACCCAATTATTTTTTCCAATTAAGGGGCAATTTAGAGTGGCCAATCTACCTATCCTGCACATCTTTGGGTTGTGGGGGTGAAACCCACGCAGACACGGGGAGAATGTGTAAACTCCACACGGACAGTGACCCAGGGCCGGGATTCGAACCCGGGTCCTCAGCGCCGTAGGCAGCAATGCTAACCACTGTGCCACCGTGCTGCCCATGTTCTAGAGAACTTAAGGATGGAATCACTCCAGCGAGATGTAAGGAATGAAAAGGGTGCAATAACATTGATCAGTGTAGTAATTAGACCACCAACTAGTGGAAGGGATACGAGGAACAAATTTGTAAAGAAATTACAGAAAGGTGTAAGAATGATAGTGTAATTATAATGGAGGACTTCCAACTATCCAAATATAGTTTGGATAGGAATATTGCAAAAGCACAAGAGGGGTGTGGGTTACGTGTTCAAGATAATGTTTTGCAACATTATGTTTCCAGTCCAACGAGAGGCTAGGCACCGAATGAGATCAGATATCAATGGGAGAACATTTAGGGGACAGTGAGCATTGTATGTAGTCTTAGGCTGGCCATGGGAAAGGACAAGGAGCAACCCAGAGCAGGGATAATTACTGGGGCAAAAACAACTTCAATGACATAAGAATGCATCTGAGTCAAGTGAGTTGGAATCAAATGTTAGCAGAAAAAAAGGTGGCAAAACAATGGGCCACTTTCAAAGACAAAGTAGTGTGGGCAATGTGACAGTGTATCACTGTGAAGGGGAAAGAGCATAAGAACTAGGAGCAGGAGTAGGCCATCTGGCCCTTCGAGCCTGCTGCGCCATTCAATGAGATCGTGGCTGATCTTTTGCGGACTCAGCTCCACTTTCCCGCCCGAACACCATAACCCTTTATTCTTCAAAAAAGTATCTACCTTTATCTTGAAAACATTTAATGATGGAGCCTCAACTGCTTCACTGGACAGGGCATTCCATAGATTCACAACCCTTTGGGTGAAGAAGTTCCTCCCAAACTCTGTCCTAAATCTACTTCCCCTTATTTTGAGGTTATGCCCCCTCGTTCTGCTTTCACCCGCCAGTGGAAACAACCTGCCCACATCTATCCTATCTATTCCCTTCATAATTTTATATGTTTCTATAAGATCCCCCCTCATCCTTCTAAATTCCAACGAGTACAGCCCCAGTCTACTCAACCTCTCCTCGTAATCCAACCCCCTCAACTCTGGGATTAACCTAGTGAATCTCCTCTGCACACCCTCCAGCGCCAGTACGTCCTTTCTCAGGTAAGGAGACCAAAATTGAACACAATACTCCAGGTGTGGCCTCACCAACACCTTGTACAGTTGCAGCATAACCTCCCAAGTCTTAAACTCCATCCCTCTAGCAATGAAGGACAAAATTCCATTTGCCGCCTTAATCACCTGTTGCACCTGTAAACCAATTTTTTGCGACTCATGCACGAGCACACCCAGGTCTCTCTGCACAGCAGCATGTTTTAATATTTTATCATTTAAATAATAATCCGTTTGCTGTTATTCCTGCCAAAATGGATAACCTCACATTTGTCAACATTGTAGTCCATCTGCCAAAAAGGTAGGACAAATAATTCCAGAGCGTTCTGGATGATGAGTGAGATAGAAATGAAGATAAAAGGGAAGAAGTGCGTGTAAAACAGATGGCAGGTAGAATGTACAATGGAGAATCAGGCTGAATATAGAAGGACCAGAGGGGAAGTGGAAAAAAATGAATAAAAGCAAGAAGAGAGCATGAAAAGAGACTGACAGTGAATATAAAAGGAATTCCCAAGGCTTTCCATAAGAATATAAATAATATAATAAAATTGTAGTTTTAAAAACAAGTTGAGCAGATTAGGAATAAAAAGGGGACTTGCACGTGGAGGCAGTGATTGGCGCTGCTGCCTCACGGCACCGAAGACCCAGGTTCGATCCCAGCCCCGGGTCACTGACTGTATGGAGTTTGCACATTCTCCTCCTGTCTGCGTGGGTCTCAACCCCACAACCCAAAAAGATGTGTAGGTAAGTGAATTGGCCACACCAAATTACCCCTTAATTGGAAAAGAAGAATTGTGTACTCTAAATTATATTTTAGAAAGTGAAATGATCCCAATGCCCCAAGAACCTGAAACTCGCCCTCCTGCACTCTGCCTTAAGCCCTGCATTGAACCTCCCTATCTTCCTATTTCTATTCTCACTAGTGCGCGGCGCTGGCTTAATTCAAAAATGACTACATTAATACTTTATAACTTTCTCCCTAGCTCCTGAAAACCTGACCGCGCTCTTTATGACATGAGTACCAATGTGTTCTACAACTTTTGTCTCATTCCCTTCCTGCTGCAGAGTATTCTGAATACTTTCCATAATGGCAGCAGGAAGACAGCACATTTTGTGGACTCACGATGACATTTACAGTAATATCTCTGTCCAATATTGATGGAACCTGCAGCCACTGCATTTCATACATGTATTCACGTTCAGTTCATTTATTCAGATCATTTATCCATGTTCGCATTATTAGTCTCTCTTCAGTTTTCTTATACCAGTGCTTCCCAAATTATTGGAGGTCGTGAGATGAATATTTGGGGTCACGACCTCTGAGGCAGCAGTGGTTGCCATGGAGCTCTGACCAGATTAACAATTGTGAGGGCTCTTTAAATCCTTGCGGTTTTTCTCATGATGGGTATGACCTAGCTGACAGATCATCAGGTCTTATTCCTGCTCCAAAAGGGAAGAAGCTTTTCATTTAAAAACTCTACAGTTCAAACAACATCCCTGCACCCCGCTCTCACACATCTACCCCTCCACCTGGATTACACTCTGGGGTCATGACAGTTTTCAAGCCTCAAAATGGGGTCAGTGTGGGGAACAGTTTGGGAAGTACTGATTTGTACATACCTGAAAATGTAATTCTTGTTACAGATAATAAAGATGTCTCAGTGATGATGAGCGAAATGGATGTGAATGCCATTGCGGGAACCTTAAAACTTTACTTCAGAGAGTTGCCTGAACCTCTTTTCACAGATGAGTTGTACCCTAACTTTGCTGAAGGCATTGGTAAGTTACAATCAGAATGCTTCTTTCTTGCCTTGGGAGAACTGCTTTTTCACACTTTTGACCATCTTGCTCTCGCAATCGAAACTAATTTGTGATCTTTCTTCCCTCTCCACCAGCTTATTTTTGAATAATCTGAACATCTCATTCTGCCTGCAGTCAAACAACCTGATCCTTGACTACAGCTAAGGCCACTTGAAAACCGACCACCATTGCTGTACACCAGCTGCTAATACACACAATCCCATCCTATCCTGACTCACATACCCACCTCGCAACACACCACTCCCCAACATTCCCAGCAAGACATTCCATAGATCTACGGGTTTCCCTTTGTAGCCCACACTGCTCACCTGTGATGCTGATATATTGAACTGAAAAGCAGCTTCAGGAGATATGGGAGTAATATAGAATAACAAAAGCAGATTCTGGAAATCAGAAATAAAAACAGAAAATGCTAGAAATAATCAGCAAATCAGGTAGCATGTGTAGTTAAAGGTTAAACCATAAGACGAAGGGGTAGAAGTAGGCCATTCAGCCCACTGAGCATGCTCTGCCATTCAATGAAATTGTGACTGATCTAATATGGATATTTCTCAACTCCCACCTTATACCTATAACCTTTGATTTCTTTACTGGTTAAAAACCTGTCTATCTCAGCCTTGAACATGCTTAATGATCCAACCTCTACAGCTCTCTGCAGTAAAGAATTCCACAGATTCACTACCACCTGAGAGAAGAAATTCTTCCTCGTCTGTCTAAGCCACAGAGGCACAGTGGGTAGCACTGTTGCTTCACAGGGTCCAGGGTCCCAGGTTTGACTCCCAGCTTGGTCATTGTCTGTGTGGAGTCTGCACGTTCTTCTCGTGTCTGCGTGGGTTTCCTCCCACAAGTCCTGAAAGACATGCTGTTAGGTAATTTGGACATTCTGAATTCTCCCTCTGTGTACCTGAATAGGCGGCGGACTGTGGCGACTAGGGGATTTTAATAGTAACTTCATTGCAGTGTTAATGTAAGCCTACTTGTGACAAGAAAGATTATTATTGTTATTATTATAAATGGACAACCCTTACTCTGAGATTATGCCCTCTGGCCCTGGACTGTCCCACAAGGGGAAACAATATTTCATTATCTAACCTGTCAAGCCCCCTGCTATATGCCTCTAATTCTTCTAAACTGCAATGAGTACAGGCCCAACCTACTCAACCTTCCCTCATAAGAAAATCCCCCCATACTCAAGATTAACCTAGCAAACCTTCTCTGGATAACCTCCAATGCTGGTGTATCTTTCCTCAGATAAGTGGACAAAAAGTATTCCAGGTGTGATCTAACTCGTGTCTTGTATAGTTTTAGCAAAACTGCCCTATTTTTAAACTTCATTAGTTTAAAAATGAAGGCCAACATTCCATTTGCTTTCCCTATTACCTGCTAAACTTGCATGATAACTTTTTGTGATTTATGCACGAGGACCCCCAAGCCCCTCTGACCTGAAACTTTCTGCTGCCTTTCTCCATTTAAATGATATTCGACTCCTTTGTTCTTCCTACCAAAGTGCATAACTACACAATTTCCTACATTATATTCCATCTGCTAAGTTTTTGTCACTCATTTAACTGTCTCTATCCCTCTGTAGACTTTTTGCGTCACCCTCACCATTTATCTTCCCACCTATTTTTATGTCATCTGCAAATTTTGCAATAGTACATTCACTTCCTTCTTTCAAGTCATTAATATATATTGTAAATAATTGTGCTCCCAGCACTGATCACTGTGGTATTCCATTAGTTATAGATTGTATCCTGAAAATGCCCCTCTTATCTCAATTCTCTGCCGTCTATTAGTTAGGCAATCCTCTGTCCTTCTAATTTACTATTCCCCAGGTTCAGGTCAAGTATCTTTCATGAGAACCATTGATGTAGTATGTAATACATCAATTACGTAATGTGATTCCCCTGAATTTATACTCTGTTTCATTTGAAATAAAGACCAACATTCCATTTGCCTTCCCTATTACACACTGAACTTGCATGCTAGATTTTTGTGATTTATGCATGAGGACCCCCAAATCCTTCTATGCTGCAGCTTTCTGCAGTCTTCCTCCATGGGCTGTTATCTTATTAAATAGCCTTTTAAGCTATATTTTATCGAACGCCTTTTGGAAATCCAAGTATATTACATCTACTGGTTCTCCTTTTATCGTTACCATCTCTAAGAATTCTAGCAAATTTGTCAGGCACGATGTCCCTTTCATGAAACCATGCTGACTTTGCTTGATTATATTAAGTATGTCTAAACGCTCTGTTATTACATCCTTTATAGTTGACTCTAATCATCAATTATTGTAAAAACCCATCTGGTTCACTAATGTCATTTAAGGAAGGAAATCTGCCGTCTGTACCTGATTTGGTCTACAATCACTCCAGCAATGTGATGAACTCTATTAACTGTGCCTCAAAAGGATAATCGGGGACAAATGCTGACTTTTCCAGTTACACCCACATCTCATGAAGAAATAAAGAAAAAAAATACTCCCCAATGTCAGATTGATATTGGAAGTCATCTGTGTAAACTTACGTTGCAGTTTTGAAGTCTGTAACTACAGCATTACAAGTTTACATTTCGATCATAAATATGGACATGAGAATTTATAATGCAAATATAAAATAAGTCACTCTGTATGACTGTAAAAAGGGGGGGCCCTTTTGCTGAAGTTAGTGTTCACTGGTCAAATAAAGGCGGGGCCAAATTTATTCCTTCAGTTTAGTTTTCTGCTGTGTAGTATAATGGTCATTTACCAGGTTTAGTACTAGCCTTTGATATTCAGCCTTTTCACTTTATTGAGCAAGGTTTCTCTCCAGAGGACAGCCCAAGTAGCTACTCATTATAAATGAACCCAGACTGTGACCAGACAAATCAGCCCAGTGCTGTCCTCACTATCCATCCGGCGTCCCTGTACAGTGAACTGGAGCACGCAGATTCTGAGGCCAGTTGTAATTCCATCACTACCGCTACCATCTTACAAATTGGCTGCTTTGACTTAAATTAGCTATCGAAACATGGATGAGATTGGATTTACAGCTTTCTACTCTGAAATGTTCAGTACCACAGCACAAGATCATCATCTTCCTTAATGTTTTTTCCTCAGTGTATGTTGATGAAGTTTCCTTACTTGCTTTTTACTCTACTTATGTGCACATCAATCCCGTTGTTCCTCTAAGCGATTTTGGAACTTGGATTTTCTAGAAGTTGACTAAATGTTTCTTACACTATCTCATTATCTCATCAAAGTGAATACCAGCAGATTATTTTCGTATACTCTCTGTTTCCTCCTAGTAAAAACTGGTTCAGCCTGATCCCGTGCCTTTGAGGACAGGCCCATGCTCAGACACCAGGGCAGCATTATTCCATGTCATTTTTATTTCCTACATCCAGAGAAACACCAGGGCCTCATAACCTGTCTCTGGGATTTGAGATAAGACCTATATTTTCCCACTCCATGACATTGAGCACCAGTGCTTCAAAACTCAGTGGAATTGCATATTCCCCACATGTTGAGTCGTTTTAAACACTTTTTCTGACAGGCAAGGAATGAATTGAAGTTCACTGGCATTAGTTCCGTGTCGAGTAGAAATCTGAAATTCTGAAACTTACATTGCTATTCCTTTTCAGCACTGTCCGATCCAGTTGCTAAGGAGAGCTGCATGCTGAATCTGCTGCTTTCACTGCCAGAACCTAATCTCATTACCTTCCTGTTCCTGCTGGATCATTTGAAGAGGTGAGTCAGAGGAAATATCTCCTGTGTTTCATTTATCTTCTTTCTGCCCCTAAACACGAGCCTAATTTCTACCCTTAGAGTCTCCATACGTAATGTACAGATTCAGGCTCCCTACATTGTTAGGTAGATAAAGAATGAGGCTAGCATTGTGCACTCAAATTGGAAGGACAATCCAAGTTGCTGACTTCTCAATGATTCATTATATTTGTCAAATCCTTACATATAACACAACAGAGAGCTATATATTCAAGTTTGTGAAGATGACAAAGATTCGTGATATGGTAAGGAGTGCAGGAGAATAACATTACAAAGAGGCATTGTTAGATTAGTGAGTGGATGAAACTGTAGCAGATGAATTTAATTGTATGGTTATCTATTTTGGAACAAAAAGGAATAGATAGGAGTATTATTTATCTGGTGAAAATCATAAGAGCGGCGAAGGTACCAAGGGATCCTTGCATACAGCTCACTAAAATATAGTGGTCAGGTGTAACAGTAAAAACGCGAATGGAATATAATTATATTATATTGATCTTCGAAGGAATGCAGTGGATATTCACCAGAATGTGGCATAGGGTTAAATTATAAAGAGAAGGAACCTTTGGTGGCGGGATGTGCTGAACAGTCGCATATCAGGTGGCTCTCTTCCAGAACACAGTAAAATAGGCACTTTTGGACGAATTTAGACCTAAGATTCGGACTTGTTCTACCCGTGAGCAGAAAAAGAATAAGAAAGGAGCAATATGCCAGTAAGTGGGAGCTCAAGAGGCCGCAGGGAAGGTAGAAGCAATGGAAAAGGACAGGGACAGCAAGCGAGCAAGCCAATGGACCCACGAGGCGAGGGGTCCCCGGCCATCCCCACGAGAGGGAGACTAATGACCTGAACAACAGGATCACCCCCCCCCCCCCCCCCCCCCCCCCCCCCCATCCCCGGAGAGGGATGGAAGACATTCCTGACTAAGGAATTGACTGCAATAAGGGAGGCAGTCAAAGTGGAGATCCAGGTGGCAGAGCTCTGGTCGCCATGCAGTCGGCGATCGACTGGAGGCTGAAGGAAAGACGATCCAGGAGCTTGAAAAGGTGTTGACTGACCAGAGCAACAGCATTGTTGCTTTGGAGGCCGAAATAAAAATAAAAAGGTTTGTAGCGACCCAGGGGAGCCTGAAGAGGGAAGTCGAGGATCAGGAGCACCAGTCTCTGCACCAAAACATTCAGATAGTGGGATTGAGGACATGGACCTGGCAGACTGTTTGGCCTAGATTCTGGGCAACTTGAACGGAAGGGACAGCTTCACCAAATCTTTGGTGATCAACAGTGCACACAGGTCACTCCAACCGAAGCCCAAGGCGGGGGAGCAACCAAGGGCGATAATCGCCAAACTACACAGGTAGTTGGGAAGGACACAGAATACGGGTGTACTAAGACATTGGGGAAAAGCACAGGGCCGAGTTCAACCAAGTGAAATCGGCAATGTACAAAAATTGAATTAAATTTGGGATGTTATTCCCAGCCAGGTTCTGTGACATTCCAGAACAAAGAACATTACTTTACCACCCGGCAGAGGCAGATGCGTTTGTGCGGACGAATGGTCTGGACAAAAAGCATACAAGGCAGCGATGAGGAAGATGCAGAGAGAGAATGGAGAAAGAAAAGTGATGGACATGAATAATGTTTGCACGGGACAGTACTGCCTCACTTTGAGCAAGAGCACCAGCTCACCGGGGGGTGGGGGGGGGGGGGTGTGAGGGCAGCGGAGTGCAGGGGACGGAGAGACAGAGGGGGTGGCAATTGATCGGGCATAAGGAAGGGGTAAGATCAGCCCAGGGAGGGGGCTAGCGGAGAAAGCTAGCATCAGGAGGTGCAGATGGGGAAGGCACCGGGACCTGACGGGTTCCCGATGGGCTTCTACAGAAAATTTGCACCAGCCCTCGCCCTGCACCTACTGGAAATGTTCGCAGACTCGCTAGTGAGGGACACTTTGCCTCCAATGCTAACTCAGGCCACCATATCGCTGATAGCCAAAAAAGACAAAGACCCAACAGAATGTGGATCATACAGACCTATTTTGCTGCCCAGTGTGGATGCAAAAATACTCACAAAAGTCCTGGTCAAGAGACTAGAGAATTGTGTACCAGAGGTGGCAACCACAGGTTCCCACCAGCCATGCTAATCGCCACTTTAAGAGGTGGAGACAGGATGGGGAATTGCTAGCGATCAGGGACTTTTACACGGGGGACAGACTTATAACTTTAGAAGAGCTGACGGAGAGACTGGAACTACCGAACGGACAGGAACTCTGACATTTACAAGTCAAAACCTTTCTCCGCAACGAGACAACGAGGTACCCTACAACCTCGAGAGACACAATGTTGGAGGAGCTATTGGACGCGGATAGTATGGAAAAAGGGAACTGCGGGGACATTCACAGATGACTTTTAGAAAGGATGCGCTCAACATTGGAAAGAACAAGGGAGAAATGGGAGGAAGACTTAGGGACAGAAGTAGGGTGGAGACTCTGGAGCAAAGCACTGAGCAGGTCCAATTCAACCTCCTCCTGCGCAAGTCTAAGCCTAATGCAGCTGAAAGTGGTGCACAGAGCACACCTGATAAGAACCCAAATGAGCAGGTTCATCCCAGAGGTGGAGGACAAGTGTGAACGGTGCCAGGGAGGCCTGGCCAGCCACGCCCACATGTTCTGGGCCGGCCCCAGGCTTGTCAAGTTCTGGACAGCCTTCTTCGAGGCAATGTCCAAGGTTATGGAGGGTAAGTGGCTGTCTTCGGGGTATCAGACCAGTCAGAACTCCATATGGGGAAGAGGGCTTGATGCCCTTGCTTTTGCTTCCTTAATCGCCCGCCAGAGAATCCTGCTCGGCTGGCCATTAGCAGCATCACCCACCGACTGACTGGCAGACCTGTCGGAATTTCTCCATCTGGAAGATCAAATACACCATACGAGGGCTTCCACAAAGTGTGGGGGCCATTCATCAGCCTGTCCAAGACCTGCTTGAAGCCAACAATGGATGGCGGGGGGGGGGGGGGGGGGGGGGGGGGGGAAGCACGCATGGGAGCCACCAGGGCCACAGAAAACAGACAGGAACGCGTGGGGGGAACAGGGAAGTCATCCAAGGAAATGCCAGGAGCGAATCCAGGGAGAAACCAACACGCCCACCCCCCCCGCTCTCTCTCACTCACACACACACACAAAGCTATAAAAGCAAAACAAATGACAAATAAACCACCTAAGGGGAAGGAAAGGGCTTAAGATAGGGCCTCGAGACAGTGCAAAAAGGAAATATTGTAAATAACAACAGTCTGTCATCTCCTGTACAGTGTAAAAATGTGAATTTCAATAAAAATATTTATTTAAAAATTATAAAGAGTGATTATATAAACTGGGCTTGTATTCCCTGGAATTATAGAAATGTAAGAGGTGTTTTGATTTATTTTTTTGGGATTTTGAAAGGAATTGATGGGGTAGAAAGAGAGAATTTTTTTCTTCTGTTGGAGAATTCTAGGACAGTGGGACATGACCTTAAAATCAGAGCTGGGCCATTTAGGCGAGATGATAAAAAAACGTTACTTCATACAGCACGGTAGCACACGTGACTAGCACTGTGGCTTCACAGCGCTAGGGCCTCAGGTTCGATTCCCCGCTGGGTCACTGTCTGTGCGGAGCCTGCGCGTTCTCCCTGTGTCTGCGTGGATTTCCTCCGGGTACTCTGGTTTCCTCCCACAGTCCAAAGACGTGCAGGTTATGTGGATCGGCCATGCTAAATTGCCCTTGGTGTCCAAAAGGTTTAGGAGGGTTTTGGGGGATAGGGTGGAAGTGTGGGCTTATGTGGATCGGTGCAGACTCTATGGGCCGAATGGCCTCCTTCTGCACTGTATGTTCTATACAAAGGCTGGAACTATCTCCCACAAAAAACAGTAGATGTCAGCTAAATTAATGATTTTAAACCTGAGATTGATAGCTATTTGCTAGAAAAGGTCATAAAAAGATATAAAAACCAAGGCAGGATGTTGAGGTTAAGATACAGACCAATCACAATCTAACTGAATGGCAGAACAGGTTGCAGGGTTGAGTCCTCACTGGCCTGCTACAGTTCCTATGTCCCTACAGTTCGTCGGGCTCTTGCAAACTACGATAGCACAGTGGAAAGCACTGTTGCTTCATAGCACCAGGGTCCCAGGTTTGATTCCCAGCTTGGGTCACTGTCTGTGTGGAGTCTGCACATTCTCCCCATGACTTTGTCATGCATGACTGTGTCATGCGTCCTCCCCGTGTGTGCGTGGGTTTCCTCCGGGTGCTCCGGTTTCCTCCCACAGTCCAAAGATGTGCGGGTTAGGTGGATTGGCCATGCTAAATTGCCCGTAGTGTCCTAAAAAGTAAGGTTAAAGGGGGGGGTTGTTGGGTTACGGGTATAGGGTGGATACGTGGGTTTGAGTAGGGTGATCATTGCTCGGCACAACATCGAGGGCCGAAGGGCTTGTTCTGTGCTGTACTGTTCTATGTTCTATGACTGCGTGGGTTTCCTCCGGGTGCTCCAGTTTCCTCCCACAAGTCCCGAAAGACGTGCTGTTAGGTGAATTGGACATTCTGTATTCTCCTTCTGTGTACCTGAACAGGTGCTGGAATTTGGCTACTAGGGGATTTTCACAGTAACTTCATTGCAGTGCAATTGTAAGCCTACTTGTGACAATAAAGATTATTATTATTATAAACCTCCAGTACTTTCACCAAATGTTCTTGCGTGAACCTGGGCTGTCAGTGTCAGCATAATATTTGACTACACAGATCATCATGGCTAAACTGATCATCAGGAAAGAGTAGGGCCAGCTAGAAACCAAAGTTTGCATTTGAAGGCATGAGCTTGGTTCTTAATGGATAATTTGTGTTTGTTTATTTACATGTGAGAGGGATGAAGTAGGCATTGTAGTTGAGGAGAAGTTTACAATATTATGAGGGAGGAAATCTTAAACTTTATTTAGCATTCTTGAAAGTGGATAAATCATCAGGCTCAGATGAAATGCAACCCAGGCTGCCTCTGACCAGCTCTTGTAGCCACAGTATTTATGTGGCTAGTCCAGTTCAGTACGTGGTCAGTGGTAACCCCCAGAATTCAGCAGTGGTGAGGCCATTGAAAATGAAGGGGTGATGGTCAGGTCCTCTTTTGTTGGAGATGGTTATTGCCTAGCACTTGTTTGACGCGAATGTTACTTGCCACATGTCAGCCCAAGCTGACTAACTTATTGTCCAGGTCTTACTGCATATGGATATGGATTGCTTCAGTAACCGAGGAGTCCGAGTGGTGCTGAACATTGCGCAATCATCGGCAAATATCCCCACTTCTGATCTTTTGATGGAAGGAAGGTCATTGATGAAGCAGCTGACTGTGGTTGGGCCTAGGACACCACCTGAGGAACCAGGGAGGGTATGAAGAAAAGAGGTGAAAGAACAGATGTTGCATCATTTACATTTGCATGGAAAGGTGCTGTAGAGAAGGAATGAAGTGTTAGGAGTGGCTGAGAAAGGGCGGCGCAGTGGTTAACACTGCTGCCTCACGGCAGCGAGGACCCGGGTTTGATACCGGCCCCGGGTTTGATACCGGCCCCGGGTTACTCTGTGTGAAGTTTGCATATGTTCCCTGTGTCTGTGTGGGTCTCACCCCCACAACACAAGGACGTGCAGGTTAGGTGGATTGGCCAAGCTAAATTGCTTCTTCATTTAAAAAAAAAGTGTGGCTAAGAAGTGCACCAGAGTGTGTCAGAGGGAATGGCCCCTTGGAATGCCAAAAGGGATGGGGAGAAATAGATGTGTTTGCTGGGAAATCATGCTGGAGGGGGCAGAAATGGCTGACGATGATTTGTTGAATATGAAATGGAAGATGAGGACAATGGGAGATCTGTTGCGGTTCTAGGAGAGAGGGGAAAGGATGATAGAAGAAGTGCATGAAATAAAAAGGATATAGTTAGTGGGCCCTGTCAATCACGATGTAGAGGGAATCTTTGGTTGAGGAAACACGAAGACACATCAGAATTTCTGGTATGGAAGGTTACATTATCCAAATCGAGTCGACAAAGTTAGAGAAACTGGGGAATGGATTGGTGTTCTTACAGGAAGCAGGGTGCGAAGAAGGATGTTCAACATAACTGTCGGGGTCAGTGAGATTACAGTGAGCAGCCTATTCCCAGAAATGGAGGCAGAGAAGTCAAGGAAAGAAAGTGAAGAGTCAGACCACATGTTAGAGAGAGGAGGTGGATATTGATGAAATTTTCCAGATCATGGCAAGAGTAGGAAAGGTCACCAATACTATCATCATTGTACTGGAAAAAGCAGTGAGGGTTGAAGCCTGACTAGGACTGGAGCAAAGAATGTTCTTTGTATCCCATAGCATCATATTGGAGGAGGCGACTGGCCCAATCACAAGAAAACCCCTCAAACGATACCTTGCTACAATTTTGCATATTGAGCAATGGATCTGAATCATAGAATAGATGGATAAAAATAGTATGAGTGTGAAGTTAAATTAAATGAAAATTGTATTTTTGCTACCCATGATGACTCTCTAATATATTTGGACTCACAATGATACCATTGTCATACTGAGATACAGACTAGGATGATCCCGGGTATGGAGAGGGGCTGCCATATGAAGAAAGACTAAACAGGTTGGGTCCTTATTCCTTGGCATTCAGAAGAATGTGAGGTGATATGATTCTTAGGGTATCTGGCAGGGTAAATGTTGGGAGGATATTTCCATTCATGGGGCTAGATCAGGACCAGATGGCTCAGTCACAGAATAAGGGGGTGCTCATTTAATATGGATTTGAGGAAGAATTTCTTCTGTGAAAGCGTGGTGAATCTTTGGAGTTCTTTACCCCAGGAAGCTGTGGAGGCTGAGTCCTTGAACATTTAAAGGCTGAGATCAATAGGTTTTTAATCAGTAAGGGTTACAGAGAAAAGGCAGGAAAGTGGACTTAGACTTAGGCAGCACGGTAGCACACGTGGATAGCACTGTGGCTTCACAGCGCCAGGGTTCCAGATTCGATTCCCCGCTGGGTCACTGTCTGTGCGGAGTCTGCACGTTCTCCCCGTGTTTGCATGGGTTTTCTCTGGGTGCTCCCGTTTCCTCCCACAGTCCAAAGACATGCAGGTTAGGTGGATTGGCCATGATAAATTGCCCTTAGTGACCAAAAAAGGTCAGGAGGGGTTATTGTGTTATGGGGATAGGGTGGAAGTGAGGGCTTAAGTGGGTCGGTGCAGACTCGATGGGCCGAATGGTGGCCTCCTGCACTGTATGTCTATGTTCTAGATTCATTGTCATGTGTACCGAGGTATAGTGAAAAGTATTGTTCTGCGTGCAGTCCAGACAGATCATTCCATACATGAAAAACATCGGACATAACGATAATAGAACATAGAACAGTACAGCACAGAACAGGCCCTTCGGCCCTCGATGTTGTGCCGAGCCATGATCACCCTACTCAAACCCACGTATCCACCCTATACCCGTAACCCAACAACCCCCCACCCCTTAACCTTACTTTTTAGGACACTACGGGCAATTTAGCATGGCCAATCCACCTAACCCGCACATCTTTGGACTGTGGGAGGAAACCGGAGCACACGGAGGAAACCCACGCACACACGGGGAGGATGTGCAGACTCCGCACACAGTGACCCAGCCGGGAATCGAACCTGGGACCCTGGAGCTGTGAAGCATTTATGCTAACCACCATGCTACCGTGCTGCCCCAAATGCATAATGTAAAGACATAGACATCACGTGAAGCATACAGACTGTAGTGCTGCACAGTAGTGAAGGTGTGTGGAGAGATCAGTTCAGTCCACTTAGTGAGTGGCAGGTCAGCCATGATTTTATTAAATGGCGGAACAGGCATGAAGGGCTGAATGGCCTCCTCCTATTTCCTAATGTCTTATGGGACTGAATTCTGCTGGACTTACCTAGAATATGTCAGCAAACTATTATTGGAGCTTATAACATCGCCAGTCATGCATCTCACAATGTGATTTAGACTTTATCGTATTTTCCATTAAAAACAGCCCTAAGTTATGACCTTGGTGGAAATTGTCCTAAGAAGGCAGGAAATGGAAAAATTCTTTTTTTGGTTACTTTAAAAGATGCCAAATATTTAGTACATTCACAGATGTTGTTTGATCTCTTGTGGGAAAAATTGATCCAGTAAGAGAGGTTGATATAACAGGTTGATTGGACATTGAGACAATAAAAAAACTGTCTGGCTTAATCCCAGATCAATACCTGGGGGTACCTTTAGAGCCCTGGTAGAGTGGAAATAGTCAGAGTTCCCCTTCCTATTTGTGATCCAGACATATCGGAAATATAAAAATATGGAAAGCTTTGTGGCTGTAGATAACTATTTGGCCCATTGTGCCCTTGTTTACACGTTCTCCCTGTGTCTGCGTGGGTTTCCTCCGGGTTTTACAGTTTCCTCCCACAAGTCCCGAAAGACGCGCTGTTAGGTAATTTGGACATTCTGGATTCTCTCTCCATGTACCTGTACAGGCTCTGGAATGTAGCGACTAGGGGCTTTTCACAGTAACTTCATTGCAGTGTAATGTAAGCCTACTTGTGACAATAAAGATTATTATTATACACTTCAGTTGGGTGTTTGATTCACTGAGGCTAAGAGGCCAACTGATGAGTTTGCCGCCTCACGTGATCAAGGTCTGTCACCACGAGCTGGCTGGAGGTCGCATTGCTATCTGCATGCAATCTTATTCACAGACATATCACCACATGTTGGTCAGACTGGAGTTTAGACACCAGACAGAGTTGTGAGTCTCAAAATGTAATATTAAAACTTTCCAACGGCCAGAAGCTTAGGTAATGTGATGTAGTCCATTAATGAGTCAGTTGCAGGCTAGCAGCCATTTTCTATGCCTCTGGTCAAAATCCACTGTTTACCATCAGCGGTAGATAGCATCTCTACAGGAGCATCTCTACAGGTATAATGAGTTTCAGTGGCTCTCCCTTTGTTATAGTCCAGGCTAGGGAGACAATTTGTCTGCTAGTTCCTGGTTTTGTTTCTTGTAATGTGTCCTCACAGCAGCAAGTGTGAGATTCCACAAGAATTAGGGTTTACCTTTTTGTCCTGTAACAGTAGCCAACTTGTGAATCATGTGACCTGTAACAGCCATCTTTTGGTTCAGCAAGGTTCATTTTTCAAGTAAGCAGAAAGGTACAGTTCGATTTAAACAGATTATGATTGCTTTCATGTCTTAGGGATGATATAAGTATACAACAATAACGATAGTTACTGATAGTTATGCATATACTCGGGCCAAGAGACAGGTCATGGTAAAAGGGAATTTTTTGTGTCAAAAGATTCAATCCTGAGAGGATTGGATAGTTGGGTCCTATCAAGTTCTGAAGTATCTATTTTAACATTCCTCATTTTATATTTTTCTTTCACTCTGGCGACATGCAAGTCCACATATTTGGAATGGTTGCTTCTTCCAATTAAGTAGACTTAGCATTAACAAGAACTTCCCAAATCTGACATCTGCTCCCTAATTTTTTCAAATCTATGCCAAGTACCTTCTGAGATTGGCTCTAACAGAGAAGGTTTTGTGGCCTCCTTTGAGCTAAAACAGTCTGAATTTAACTGTTCCAAACCAGGACACCAGAAGAATTCCCTGATCTTTTATTAGTGCCATGGAATCTCTTATGTTCATCTGACAGACAGACTGGACTCTATTTTAAAGTCTCACCTAAAACACAGCTCACCAGACAGTGCTGCATTCCCTAATTTTTGCACTGAAGCTTCAGTTAAGGGCTGAAGTCCTGGAGTTGGGCTTGAACCCACAACCTTTCAATTCAGAAGTTAAGAGTGCGAACACGGAGCCAAACTGATAATAAGAGGGAAAGTGAGACTCGTAAATTGAGGAATTGATGCCTCAATATTCTTTTAAACTGCTATAAACATAATTATCTATGTCATTGCTTTACTCTAAGCACTTGAGGAGAGATGTCAGTGAAGCCAGTAATGTTGGTGAATTAAGTTCGAAAGACGCTCACAGAGGGTGCTTTAGTAATATCCCAACATCACATTTTAATTCCTGTTTGTTCCATAGTTAAAAATCAGTCATTCCATCTTGTTTCTGTGATGTAATTGTTGTTGATGGGAAAATAACTTTTTTTTCAAATGAGCACATTGAAGGTGACTTTCTGAAAGGATCTCATTCAAAGAATGAAAAATAATACAGAATAAATGTTTCCTTCTGTCCGAGTTTAACCTTGATGGCAATTTTCAACTCAACAGGGTGGCAGAGAAAGAGCAGATCAACAAGATGTCATTGCATAACCTGGCCACTGTCTTTGGACCTACTCTGCTGAGGCCCTCTGAAAAAGACAGTAAAATACCAACAAACCCCACACAGGCGATCACAATGGCAGATAGCTGGTCACTAGAGGTGATGTCACAGGTAATTTACATGTTCATTCTTGGGATGTTTTTATTGCTGAAAAATTGCTCTTCAAATGCAAAGCTATTTTCTCCATATGAAATTAATGCCAGAGATATTTTGACTAAAATGAAGAATAGTTCTTCACTGTACAGGTTCTGGTCTGAAAGGAGAGTAGAAATTACAAACTCGGGAAGCACCAGGATGTGGAGTTACCACGAAGGGCACAATTGACAAAAATGCTCCCAGAATGCACTGGGCACTGTTGGTGTTAAGAGGAGATTTCCCTCAATTTCCATGCAAAGCTCATCTTAAGCCTGAATATAAAATCACCCATGAATCAACACAATCAAGCAACATAAGAATTGAAATCTAGTTATGGCTGGAACTCTGCATTCTTCAGCATCGTAAGATGCAATTTCCAGGAATGAATCTTTCTTCAGCTGACTGAGTTAATTTGGTCTTCTGCTTTAGCTGGCCTCAGTTGAATGCTTTGCCCTGCCCTTGATGCGCAAGACCTGTGACCACTTGTCAATTAAAGCCGCACAGTTGAGTTGCACTGTTCTGTAATTGGCTAAACTAGATTAATGGCAGCAAAAGTAGTAGAAGCAGATCTAAGGTGGATTGGCCATGCTAAATTGCCCTTAGTGTGCAAAAGGTTAGGTGAGGCTACTGGGTTACGGGGAACGGGTGGAGGTGTGGGGTTAAGTAGGGGTGCTGTTTCCCAGGGGCGGTGCAGACTCGATGGGCTGAATGGCCTCCTTTTGCACTGTAAATTCTATGATGAAGTCTACCTTCAATTGACCACAGGTCATCGGAGTTGACTAATGCTGGATTCATGTAACTGCATGTCTGAGCACCCAGGAACTCTGCAGAATGTCATAAACACCCACAAACAGGTGCAATCGGCAGAAATTTGCAATGCTGACCTGGGGACATTGGTCGTGGGAAGAAACTGCTTCACTTGAATGGACTTTTGAACCAGCATAAAATATTATGGTTACATCACCGTAACATGGTTGTGGAAGCCACTTATTTCTGTTTAAACTTCTACAATGTTTAGAGCCATTTCATTGAATTCTGCCCAGATTACACTAATATCTGGGTGAACATCATGCAGAAACTCCACATCTTGATGTTGCATTAAAACTGTAGAGGATTGGAAGGTCGTAGATTCTTTTTAAACATGAGACGTGGACAATGGCCATTTGGCTGATCTACAGAGGAACTGTCAGATGCTACATAAACAAGTTCCAATGAGGGAAATCACAATGCTGGGTACATCAGGAGACTGACTTGCTATATGCTTTACATTCCTGCTGTAAACTTCCATTCAATGCCTCCCCTTCACAGCATGAACAGCAATAGAAGCTCAATGTGAAATTCTATGGATAAACATTCCTGCTTCCACTACAGCAACGTAATTTGTCACCACAGCACTCTTTAGCTCAAGATTTTTAAATCTATTCCTCCCTGCTATGATTCAATCCTGGAACTGCTGATGCTGACATACAGTTCTACATTCTTCAAGGTACTTTTTCATAGGACAGGGGTAAGCCATTCAACTCCTCCAGTCTGTTCCACCATTCAGTAAGATCATGGCTGATCATGATCATTCTTTATTCTTGTGACCCAGTGATGAATATTGAAAAGCTGTTCGAAGGAAATGGGGGACTGGACAAATCTAATCCTGGCCTCAACAAACTTCATACATATGGTTAGCCAACGTGAACAGGAATCCTGGCAACTTTTGTGTGTTTTAGTAAACCCGGATGTCTCATCCTGTCCTCAGATTCTAGCTGCAATAAAGTTAATGTCATATCGTACCTGAATTAGAAATACTTTATAATGAGTTATATTATAATATAATAATATAACCAAAATGATTGGAACCCATGAGCTTGCTGGCATCATGTGTGTTTTTTTTTTGACTGTTTACAATGTAGATCTAACAAGCTGTTTACTCTGAGTTGATTTCATTTGAAATGCATCTTATTCTTTCCAGGTGCAAGTTCTGCTCTACTTCCTGCAACTGGAGACCATTCCAACCCCAGACAGTAAACGCCAGAGCATCCTTTTCTCAACAGAGGTGTAGGAAGTATCATCTCAGTACAGAATGCAGCAGCAAGCAGCTATCAACACTACAATAAAATGCTCACCTCTGTTACAACTTCATTAATCATGGGACATCATATGTCTCTGGTTTAACCCAGTCTCTGACCAAGTTTACTGTGTGTTTTAGAGCAATCCTGAATAGAATACAGTTCAATTTATGTATGGACCCATATTGAGCTCTCCTATTCATATACACCAGAGGGCAGTGTATGACAGAGTGATAATCTAAACATGCTACAACAACTAGACATAAAGATATCTTAATGATATACTCAAATATGAAGGAGATAGATAATTCTCAGTTTTTTTTCATTCATTTTAACAATTCTTCAATGAATAGAAACACAATTATTGCCTCCTATTGGAACTTATATGTTATTAGCCATTGTGGATGGAAATGAATATGGGAATTAGACATAAACACAACCCAAAGCGGACCTATGACAGCGAAAAAGCTTCTGAAAAAAATGCACTCGACAGTCATTTATGCAGCTCCTTATGCAGTTTCCTTATCTGCAGAAGGTTACGTACAGGTTGAAATGCGTGAGCAATACGTGACTGTGCCAATGGCTGCACTTCTGTTTGTACAGGAGATAATCATTAGAATACAACTTCGCAGCAGGTCTCTTTCCAATAGTTTTTTTTGGCCATATTAATACATTCCAGCCCTTTTTAACAATGGAATTTAACATGCAGGCATGTTGAATTTAAAATTGATGTAATAAAATTCCCTGTACTAATTTCTGTTCTGTTTTTCCCAGGAGCTGGTTATTTTGGGCTGGGGTTAGACAATTTCTGATGATTGAAGTTTACCGAGTTTGAGCTGCTAGCTTTCATGCTTTCCAAGAGACATTTCAGAAACTCCAGATATGTCATCTTCAGCAGTGGCCATTTTAGGTGCTGAAGTCCATACACAATTAACATAAGCTAGTGATCCTCTAACATGTGTACCAATTGTGTTATTGAGGTTTTGTATTGCCTAAACACTAATCTCCCTCTTCCACATTACCAGTGTGCACTAATCCAGGTTGGAGGATCAACTTTATCTGCACCTTGAGCTGACCTAAGGAAGGTCAACCCTGAAGCTGCACTCAGTTCCTCAGTGCCAAGAACATAATACACAACGCCACAAATGGTTACAATTTGGCATTTGGGTTTTTAATAAAACTGTACACTAATGAATCATTTGTTTTTCTTGTTCAACTCCTCTGGTAGCAGCATCTCTTGCTGTAATTCAGTTTCACAGGCAGTAACTTTTACTGCAGTACAAATCCCCATTGATACTGTCACTGGGATACAAATCCCCTGGGATACTGTCACTGGGATACAATGCCACAGGCGCCAGCAGCTTCCTATTCCTTGTCCATATAACAGTTCTTAATATGTAAGACTAGATGTTGAATACTGATAGGGACTCAACCTTGGTGTATCACAGACTAGTCCATATTTTCCAATATTTCTTTTAGAAGGGATCATTGAATAATGATCAAGATGTGGGACCCTGGCTAATTTTTACCCTCTTTCGGCCTAAAGCAATTTTAATCACGCCGCTGAGATCAGTAAAAGTTTGGTCTCTTTGGCTCAGTCTTTCAGACTGGGATCCAGCGTGCACGATCAGTAATGTGGTGAAATGCACCTTCTTGAATCTGGGTTCATGCTGGAAATGTCAGATGCATCATGAGGCAGTGGATGTTGGTCCTGATCTTCATCAAATCTCATACATCTCATTGCAGATGTCTTAAGAATTGATGTTGAATATATTTCCTTTTCAGGACTAGTGATTCTTGCAAGAGACTAAGGTTTCCAAACCTCAGTGATTTTATTTAAATCCAGTGACCCTTCCTCAGTACTGACGCTCTGACATTGTCCCTCCGACGGTACTGCGCTTCCTCAGTACTGACCCTTTGACAATACGGTGCTCCCTCAGTAATGAACCTCCAACAGTACAGCGATCCATCAGTACTGACCCTCACGACAGTGCGGCGCTCCCTCAGTACTGACCCTCCCAACAGTGTGGCACTACCTCAGTACTGACCCTCCAACAGTGTGGCACTCCTTCAGTACTAATCCTCCGACAATGCAGTGCCTCCTCAGTATTGAATCTCCGACAGTGCAGCACTCCCTCAGTACAGATCCTCTGACATTGCAGTGATCCCTCAGTACTGATCCTCCGACAGTGCGGCACTCCCTCAGTACAGATCCTCCGACAGTGCAGCGCTCCTTCAGTACTGACTCTCTGACAGTACGGCGCTCCCTCAGCACTGACCCTCCAACAGTGCAGCGCTCTCTCAGTACTGACCCTCCGACAGTGCGGCGTTCCCTCAGCACTGACCCTCTTACAGTGCAGCGCTCCCTCAGTAATGACCCTCCGACAGTGCAGCGCTCCCTCAGTACTGGCCCTCCGACAATGCGCGTTCCTCAGTACTGATCCTCCGACAGTGTGGCATTCCCTCAGCACTGACCCTCTAACAGTGCAGCACTCCCTCAGTAATGACCCTCTGACAATACAGCGCTCCCTCAGCACTGACCCTCCGACAGTGCAGCGCTCCCAGTACTGGCTCTCAGATAATGCGCCGTTCCTCAGTACTGACCCTCCGACAGTGTGGCGTTCCCTCAGCACTAACCCTCTGACAGTGCAGCGCTCCCTCAGTAATGACCCTCTGACAGTGCAGCGCTCCCTCAGTACTGACCCTCTCACAGTGTGGCGCTCCCTCAGCACTGGCCCTCCGATAATGCGGCGTTTCTCAGTACTGATTTTGCGACAGTGCGGTGCTCCCTCATCACTGACCATCCATGAGTATTGAATTCACAAAAACTAAAGTAATCTGAATACCTGCAGCTGGACAGACATAGCGTGCCTGTTGCAATGACAGACACTGCCTGTTTCAATGACGGGCACAGTGTGCCTGCTCAACAGCAGACACTAATAATTTAGACAAGTAGCAATACCCTAGAAATGTTGACTCTCCTCCTCAGCTCTATTCATTGGGCTGTTCTCTCAATAAGGAGAGGGGAATGTTTCCAGACACAAAAGTCATTCCAGTCACCTAAAAACTGGGACCAGTTTATATCATAGCTGCTGAAATTACAGAAGGAGAATTATGGAAAATAAACAGATGCTGGATGACGAAGGATTTCAGAAGTAAAGAGTATAGAAGGCTATCAAAAACTATCAAGTGCTCGAAATGGAGAGTGGGTCAGTCAACATCTGAAATAGGAAGATGGTAATGTTTTGAGTGCAAACCCTTCATTATAACCTAGCTGCGAAACGTTTGGGTTCTCTCATTACCTGTGGTGAAATGACGAGCTCAGCATCTCCCATATTCTAAGGTCAGGAATATGTAATATGTGCTATACCATTATACAACTTCAACATGCCTTCTTTAAAATGGCACTACTAGTTTGCTCTCTCAATACTATTCCGTGTATAATATTTCAAATTTGTTTTAAAACCAGCGGAAATTTATGGAAGTCTAAATGGCTCACTGCCCCCTCTGGAAACTCATTTCTTCCCACTCTGAGTAATGGTAATAAAAGCTAATCTTCACTGCTGTTAATAAGGATCTTCTGTAAAGCAACCTGCACCATTCTAAACTCCAGAACAAAGGTTCACAGCATAATCCTGCCCAAACATACTTTGGTATCAATTTTCCATATATGTTGCCATTTCAATCAGAGAAATTTCAAAAGATAGAAATGTAGGAGTAGGCCATTTGGCCCTTTTCGCCTGCTGCACCATTCAACATGGCTGATCTTCTATCTCAATGCCATTCTCCAAGGGTCTCCCCAAGACCCAAGGAGATGGAGAATGTTGCCCATCCATCATCCACGTTGATGTATCTCTCGAGGATGTGTGCAGAAATTCATTGAACAGTATTTAAACAAAAAAACAGGTGCAATGTTTAAACTGTTACCAGTATTGAAAGACTGCCAGAAAGCAATGTTGGAATCAGAACAGCAGAAAAAAGACTTTAACAGCTGAAACCTCTCAATGTTTCTTGTCAACACAGATGCCTTTGAAGTGACTGTAGACTCATTAGCAAGTTTCAGTCTCCAAATGTCACTGCTTTCGTATTAATAATTACCTGGAGATTCCATTTGTTATTTTTTAACTTATCATGTAGTATAATGATCTACTGTGAAATCACACTGAGTAATCAAAAATGGGATTTTTTTTCAGGCACTGTATGGAACAGTTGCCAATGATAATTTAAAGAAAATAATTGGTTGGGGAAATCAAGGGTTGGTTAAAGTATTGTAATATAATTCTGTAGTTAAGCAGAACGTGATAATTCCCTTCACCAAATGACTGTAAACCCTTGTAACCCGCTCTTAATGTATTGTTGTAATTGTTCAGCCACCTGCACAGTCCAGGGATGTGGGTTAGTTATTTATTAAAATAATCTGGATTAAATTATATAAATAGTACTTATTCAAATCTTGTGTAGAAGCCTTTTGTTCCTTACATTTTTGGATTGTCAGTTGAATTGACATAAGTATAAGTTTGTGAATGTGTTCCATTGGAGCTGGTGCACCCTGCAGTAGCACTGCTCACTTGATTATCTACTCATTGTTTTGTCTACTTTATTTCCTTTTTATTTTACAAGAATGTTCCACATGAGAGGCCCCATCTACACAGGAGGGAGGAAAAAGGATATAGTTTTTAGTTTATCTTTTGGATAACTTGATTTAGGTCTCTGTCACTTTCTACGGTTAGTTAGGCATGAAAGGGATGCATATTTGAAGAAACCCTAAGGCATTTGTAACCCGTTTGTACACAAAAAATGTTAAATAAAATTCCTGTATCTATACTTGTGGTGCTTTGTGCTCATTTCCATTGAATCCACAAGAACAAGAGAAATAGGAGCAAGAGTAGACTATACAGCCAGTCAAGCCGGCTCTGCCAGTTAATAAGATCATGGCTGATCTTGGGTTTCAACTCAATTTCCACATGTGTTTCCATATAAGAGATCATTGGGGGGAAAAAAGTGGCACCAACTGAAGGTGACCTAATGTAATTGGAGTTGAGTGGCAGGAAACTATAGGGCGGAGGAGAAGTAGGCCACTTGGCCCATCGAGTCTGCTCTGCCATTCAATGGGATCATAACTGACCTGATATAATCCTCAACTCCTCTTTCCCACCTTATCCCCAAAACCCTTGATTCCCTTACTGATTAAAAATCTGTATCTTAGCCTTGAACATACTTAATGATCCGGCCTCTACCGATCTCTGCAGTAAAGAATTCCACAGATTCACTACCCTCTCAAAGAAGAAATTCCTCCTCATTGTCTTAAATTACCCGTTGATTTATCTAGTCCCCCTGATCCGAGACTCACCCACAAGGGGAAACATCCTCTCAGCATCTACCCTGTCAAGCCCCCCGAGAATCCTGAGACAGCATCAATAGTGAGAATGTTACTCTAATTGTGATGGTGAAGTGTTCTTGAAGGATTTTACTGGAATCTCTGCCTTTTAGATATAATCAATAACTTGAGAAATGGAATAGTGTTTATATCCAAATTTGCAGCTGACACTCAGTTGGAAGGAACGGTAAAGGATTGCAGAGGGAACAGGAAGTTGGGAGAGACAGAAAAGATAAATCTGTGATGAGTTGATTATGATCAAATAAGTTTTTGACACACGGCTTCAGGGAAGTAAAACATTTTTTCACACAAGTGAATAAGGCCTGAAATGCTCTGCCTGGAGAGTGGTGAAGGCAGATTTAATTGTGACTAACAAAAAGGAATTAAACTTCTCTAAAGAATGATAGGGCTATGGGAAGAAGGCAGGGCACTGAGTAAATTGCTTAATCGGAGAACAAATGCTGACATGATGGACCAAATGGCCTCCTTCTGTGCTGTAAACATTCTGTGATTTGACATCTTCAACTCAACATGAGTGAAAAGTGGTAGAAGTGAAGACATTGGGTACCTCTTGGCCCACATACTCCAAGTAAAAAAATAGAGCGGATTAAGACTCCAGACGTTCATGTAATCTTAGATTATTGGCCTTGAGTGTAATGGAAAATTAGGAATCTAATATATTTTTAGGAACCATCAATAAAATTGGAAGTTTTTTATTAGAAAATAAAGGTAAACTAATGGATTGGGATGAGAACATTGACCAAGTTATTTTTTTTTAATCCTTTCATGGGATGTGGGTGTCGCTGGAATTTTACTGCCCATCCCTAATTGATCTGGAGAAGGTGGTGGGGAGCTGCTAGCTTGAACTCGTGAAGTCTAAGTGGTTCTTCAAGCTGAGTCTGTTTCAGATTTCTAAGACTATGGGCATTCAAACAAAGACTCAACAGAAGCAAAAGTCAACCAGTAGGATTTTAGGCGATGAGTCAAAACTCTTCACTTCAGAAGCTTTGCTAATTCCAAGACTGCACATTTTGTTATGTTTCATGGTATTTGATTTGGATTATTGCATCATTCAATGTTTCTCCGCATTTGCACACCAAATACAGCTTCATCTTAATGTGAGAAAAAATGGAATTGAGCAGTTTTAAAATTTCAACATTGTTGGCTGTGTGAATGGTTGAGCTCCACCACAGAATTGTTACGGTGCAGAATTCAGCTCATTTTATCTGAACAGGCTCTCCAAATCAGCATTATGGCTTAGTGCCATTCTCCTGCCTTTTCCCCACACCCCTGCATATTGTTTCTATTCTAACACCCTCCTGAACACCTCGATTGAACCAGCCTCCATCACACTTCCAGGCTGTGCAATCCAGACCCCAACCACTCGCTGTGTGAAGTTTTCTTTCTCACATCACATTTGCTTCTTTTGCAAAGCACTTTAAATCTGTGTCCTTGTTCTTCTTTAAAATATTTTTATTTTTGTTTTTCACATTTTCATCACATATACACCCGCCAACAAATAATCAACAATAACAAATACAATGTCAATCCCCTGGCCAACAATCCCTTTATCCCACCCACCCCCAATATTTTAAATACAGAACATGAAAGAAAAAGAATCAAGAATCTGCAATCATCCCATATATAATCACGAATAACCTATACATTCCAACCCCCCCCCCCCCCCCCACCCACCCACAATGTCCGATGTCATCAAATTCTTGGAAATGCATGATTAAACAAAGCCCATGAGTTGTAGAACCCTTCCATCCTTCCCTTCAACTCGAACTTCACTTGCTCGAGCGTTACGAACTCCAGCAGGTACACCCATCACGCCGCGACACAGGGCAAAGAAGCCAACCTCCACCCCAACAGGACCCGAGGCGAAGGCTAAGACACCTGCCTCCGCACCTGCCTCCAACCCCGCCTGGTCTGACACCCAGAATATGGCTTCTAGGGGACCTGGTTCGAGCCTCACGTGCACCACCTTCGAGATTACCCTGAAGACCTCCCTCCAATACCCCTGCTGTTTTGGATAAGACCAAAACATATCAATGTGATTGCGGGGCTCCTCCCACAACGTTCACAAACATCCTCTACCCCCTTAAAGAGTCAGCTCATCCTCGTCCTCATGAGGTGTGCCCTAAAAACCACCTTTAGGGGCAGCACGGTGGCGCAGTGGGTTAGCCCTGTGCCCCACGGAGCCGAGGTCCCAGGTTCGATCCCGCCTCTGGGTCACTGTCCGTGTGGAGTTTGCACATTCTCCCCGTGTTTGCGTGGGTTTCGCCCCCACAACCCAAAGATGTGTAGGGTAGGTGGATTGGGCACGCTAAATTGCCCCTTAATTGGAAAAAATTAATTGGGTATTCTAAATTTATTTTAAAAAAAAGAAAAAAAAAAAAAACACCTTTAATTGTATCAGCCCCAACCTCGCACACAAAATTGAGGCATTCACCCTCCGGACCACTTCACCCCCCCCCCCCCCCCCCCCCCCCCCATGCCCTCCCCCAACTCTTCCTCCCACTTCACCTTAATCCCCTCCAGCAATATCTTGTCCTCCTCCAGAATCACCCCATAAATCGCCGACACCACCCCCCTGCTCCATTACCCCTGTCGTTAGCACTTCCTCCAACAGTGTGGGGGCCGCGCCACCGGAAAGCTCTGTATCTCCTTCTTAGCAAAATCCTGGATCTGCAGATATTTAAACATCTCCCCCCCCAACCCATATTTCTCCCCCAGCGCCTAGGGTCCTGCAAACTGCCCACCCCCCACCCCCCCCAGAAACAAATCCTTTAGAACCCTAACTCTCCTCTCCTCCCACCTCCGAAAACTCCCATCCCACTTCCCTGGCTGAAACTTATGGTTTCCCTGAATCAGCACTTCCCTTGACCCCACCCACAACTTAAACTGCTGCCTCAACTGCCTCCAGATCTTCAAAGTCGCCACCATCACCGGACTCCCTGAGTATTTCCCCAGGGCCATCAGGAGAAAACAAGGGCCCCAAAGGCGACACCTGGGGAATTGGACTACAAACCTTCAGCCAGCCTAAAAAATATTAATTGACCGTCAAATTTGTTTCCTATCATTCAACCAAGTTTGTATTCATGTTGCTGCTGTCCTTCTTATTCCAGGAGCTATAACTTTTCTCACAAGTCTGTTGTGTGGCACTGTATTGAATGCCTTCTGAAAGTCCATATATACCACACCAACAGCATTACCCTCATCGATCCTTTCTATTACCTCCTCAAAA
This sequence comes from Scyliorhinus canicula, assembly GCF_902713615.1. Classification (NCBI taxonomy): domain Eukaryota; kingdom Metazoa; phylum Chordata; class Chondrichthyes; order Carcharhiniformes; family Scyliorhinidae; genus Scyliorhinus; species Scyliorhinus canicula. The sequence continues at coordinate 81,487,917 of NC_052146.1, read as the reverse complement.
AAAAACCTCCCAAGTTAGTTCAATCTAATTTCCGCTTTAGAAATCCATGCTGGCTCTTGCTGATCAACCTACCTTTTTCCATGTGACTACTAATCTATCACAAATAATAGCTTCCAAAGCTTCCCCGCCACTGATGTTAAACTGACTGGTTTGTAATTGCTGGGCTTATCCTTAGACCTTCTTTGAACAAGGCTGGATGTCCTCTGGCACTTCCCTTGAGTCTAGAGAAGACTGGATGATTATGGCAGCACTCCTGCAATTTCCATTCTCACTTCCTTCAATATCCTTGGATGCATCTCATCTGGTCCTGATCATTTGTCAACTTTAAAACCCAACAGTCTATTCAACACTTCCTCCTTATCAATTTTGAACCCTTCTAGGGACAGAGTTTCCTCATCTGTCACCAAGGCCGGTGCAGCATCTACCTCCTTGGTAAAGACAGATGCAAATAGTCATTTAATACCTCAGCTATGCCTCCTGCCTCCATATGCAAATCCCCAATTTGATCCCTAATCGACCCTACTCCTCCTTTTGCCACCCTTCTGCTATTTATATACCGATAGAAGACTTTGGGATTCCCCTTTATTTTTTTTTATTTTTTTTAAAATAAATTTTAGATTACCCAATTATTTTTTCCAATTAAGGGGCAATTTAGCGTGGCCAATCCACCTACTCTGCACATTTTTGGGTTGTGGGGGCGAAACCCACGCAGACACGGGGAGAATGTGCAAACTCCACACGGACAGTGACCCAGAGCCGGGATCGAACCTGGGACCTCAGCGCCGTGAGGCGGTTGTGCTAACCACTAGGCCACCGTGCTGCCCTTGGGATTCCCCTTTATGATGGATTCTGGCTTTTCCCATAATCCCTCTTCACTTCACTTATTTGTTTCCCCCTCCCCTCTGAACCTTCTGCATTCAGCTTGGTTCTCAATTGTATCTTCTGTTGGAGGGTTTTCAGGGACTGAGTATTGAGCTGGCTTTTACATGGGGATCCTCCCTCTTAGTTATGGCTCAGCTAAACACAAAGCAACTCTGGTTAAGGCTTTACTTTGCAAGCTTGGTCAAAGTTCAAGGGAGAGTGATTTGGATAAACACCAAAACCACGCTGCTTTACATTGCTTTAGGTTCAATAGTTATACAATTTCCAAAACTCAGTAGCCTACCCCAGTTGGACTTGATCCATTTTGTGAGGCAGACAGTATACAACAGTGTGAGGTGATGCATTTTAGTCGGATGTACATGGACAATCAAAAATGACGGGTAAGATTCTTAAGGAGGTGCAGCAGGTCCTGGGTGTATCTATTTTACCTTGACCAAAGAATTTTACTTGAGGTAGCATGGTGACTGCGTGATCAGTTTGTGATTTAACCCCATCCTGTTCCCTTGCCATTTGTTGTTTTTCAAGCCCCTTGCATCTGCTGTCTCTTGTTCTCCCATACTCGCATTTCTCTTGTCTCAGTTGGTTCTTGCCTGTATTATTATCTGACTGGGCGCAGGATGCTGAAGCTGCTGGTAAGAACTTGTGTATTGCGCTGGCTGTGTTATTGCTGACCACATTATTTCTGTCTGATTTTGTGTCTTAGGAATGTCAAGTTAGCTAGCTTAGATCCCACCATACATTGCGGCCACTACTATTTGCAAGCGTTTAAATGCGTGTTACTGCTATGCGCGAAGAATACATGTTTAATGGTTGATAATGATTACTGGGTATACTTTCTATGATTAGTCTCAATCCTCAATAAACTATGCAGAGTTATTCTAGTGCTATCCGAGCTATCCGGTTTTAAGGGGTCTCATCTCAGAAACCCTCCCCCCCCCCCCTTCATTTTCTACCTACTTGATTTGTTTGCCCTACCTTTTAGTTTTCATGGAATATAAGTTGACTGTACCCAAACCATTTCTTTTTTTAGCCATTGTTCAGCTTTGTTTTTTCCCACCAACCTTTTATTCCAGTCTATCCGGACTCCAAGCTCTGAAACCACCATGTGGGCCACCTCTTTCAATGTACTATCCACTTGACTCTCAGCTTCACAAGTACACCACAGTAACTCCAGCTGCTGCTTGAGCTCTGAAACCCAGAGCTAAGGTTTCTGCAGCTGATGACACTTCCTAAACACGTCGTCCTTTAGGACACCAGTACCATCCATGGCTTCCCACATAATACAGGACACGCATTCCACATGACCAAGCTGCCCTGCCATGTCTTTACTTCATTATGTTAACTTCATTGTACTATGGTTTACTTAATATTACTTTAATATACTAGCCCTGTCTTTCTCTTATTCTTGTTATTTCTCACTTAAATACAACTTTAGTTCCTCTTTCAAAATAATGCTCTTCTAATATAGAGCAATTTAAAGACAGTACCGAAGAGCAGTTTGGTACCAACCAAGGAGTTTACATTTTTCCTGTGATGTGACCATTTGTTTTTCTCACTCTCCTTTCAAATGCAGTATGGGCCAGTACTGAGCAGCTGAATGGTGTACCTCTCCCCAAGGTAAGTATAGAGCTCATCCCTCCATCCCGAGTTAACTTTCTCCCACTCAGAGCTGCTCCCTTACAGGCCCGCCACCTCTCCGATTCCCAGGTAAGCTAGAGGATTCCATTACCTTATAAATTACTTGCAGCAGGGAGAGGTTTTTTTCTTTTTCTTTTCTTTTTTTTTTGAATTTGGAGTGCCCAATTCTTTTTGCTTTCCAGTTAAGGGGCAATTTAGCATGGCCAATACACTTACCCTGCACATCTTTGGGTTGTGGGGTGAAACCCATGCAGACACAGGGGGATTGGGCAAACTTCACGGGGACAGTGACCCGGGGCCTGGATCGAACCCGGGTCCTCAGCGCTGTGAGGCAGCAGTGCTATACACTGCACCGCCATGCCGCCCATGCATTCCCATTTTTAGCCATCTCCTCTCTATCCCTCATCTTCCTCTCTCAATGCTGGGCATTGGATGGTTGGCTGTTTGGTTTGTGTGACTCAACTTCTTTAGAGGTTAAGTCAGGTGCAGTCATTCACCCCCAGCCTGCCTTTCCAGTTAACTTGATTTTGAATATGTAGTCCTCTCTTATCTGTATCCAAACATTCTTGAAGTCTTGCTTCACACAGACACACACTGTCCTTCCCAGAACCTTTAGCTAAGGATTGTTTAAATTACTTAATTCTGGGGCTTTGGCAGTGATTTATTTTTGTTTTAAATTCACAATGACCATGGCAATTTAAATATAATATCCTATAGATCAATGTTAATCCTTTTTAAACCTTTGGTTCCTCCTCAAGTGAATTTGCCAGATCCTCTGACTGAATTTCAATACATAGTTCTGAAGGGTAGATGTCCTCTTTTTAATTTCAGCATGACGCTGTTTTGTATGTTGCCAAAATTGTTGGTGATGCTGAGACTCCAAAACCAGTAAGTAATTGAGAAGGAACAGAATCTATACTCGACCTATCCCCGGGCGGAAATGCAGAAAAGGTCATCTACTAATTAGTGAGACATCAACAGCATCACCAACAAGCAACTCAATAACTGAAACAGCATGTACAACTCCTACACCAGGAACAACATGCACAACATCACCCCTGTTGTTGTGGGTGCCAACTTGTCACCGAGAGATGAATAACAAATCGATGAGATGGAGGCAAAACATTCTGCTGGCTAACCAATATCGTCATTGAGGAGTTGAGGAAAGTAAACAAGCGATAAAAAACTGTTATGTTCAATTTAATTTTTAAAGTTGATTGATCATCTTCTTTGCAATTGCAATTGAGTTTTATAAGATCATACTCTCTTTGGGACTCTATCTTCAAAAGAGGGTAAATGAAGGAGGTCATGTGTAGGTTGTTGGCTTGATTGTTAGGGATCAAATGAAAGATTGCACTATTTAACGGCGAAGAAGGTACTAGATATTGACACTATGAGACACACAGGGCGCGATTCTCCGCTGCCCACGACGGGTCAGAGAATAGCGGGAGGGCCTTCCCGACATTTTTCCCGACCTCCCGCTATCCCCCCCCCCCCCCCCCCCCCCCACGGCCACCCCACAACACGGTTCGCTGCTTTTTACGGCGAACAGCGATTCTCCCCTATCCGATGGGCTGAGTTCCCAGGCCTTTACGGCCGTTTTCACGAATGCAAACACACCTGCTCTCACCGTTCGTGAAAACGGCCGCAAAGTGCCGTCCCGGACAACCATGGCACCGATTGGCACGGGCCTGCGATCGGTGCCCACCGATCGCGGGCAGCGGGTCCGATACCCGCGCACTCTTTGTTCCTCCGCCGCCCCGCAGGATCAGTCCGCGGGGCGGCTGAGGGGCATGCGCGGGTTTGACGCATATGCGTGATGACATCATCCGTGCATGCGCGGGTTGGAGCCGTCCAACCCACGCATGCGCGGCTGATGTCATCGTGCGCGTCAGCCGCCGTGATGCTAGGCGCGCGGGCTTAGCGACGGTCGCTAAGCCCGTGATGCCGTTCTTCACGGGGCCACGCTGCTAGCCCCGCCCGGGGGGGAGAATCGGGTCCCGGGAGGGGGCGCGGAGGCTGCCGTGAAACACGGCCAGTTTCACGGCAGCCTTTACGACTCTCCGCATTTGCGGAGAATCGCGCCCACAGTATTCTCTGAGTATACCATGAGTCCCCCAAAGCCCCAGAAATATATTGTTGGCATTAGGTTGTAAACAGTTGTAGTGTAAATGGTTCATTTACTTCTAAAATTAAAGTGAGTTGGGATTACAGATAGCCAGTTAGAATTTCTACATAATACAAGGATAGTGTGTTTCACACTACCACTGAGAAGAAGGGAGAGGACGTCATTTTGAAAATCAGGGTACAGACTTCTCTAAAAGTTTATGAATATTACTGACAAACAGCAGTTTATTTGGGATGATTTTAAGCCAGCTAAGAAGCAGAGAGGAGGAGACAGAGGCAGCTAGTTCTGCACCTGAAGCAGGTAAAATGCTGACCTTATTCTTCAGCAAGCAGAATGTGGTTGTGAGCTTGCTTTCAGACTGACACATTGATCTTGTAATTATTTGAAGGATGCTGGACGATTCACCTAGCTTGGGCCAGAGGGAATACACCTCCAGTGTTACTCTCACAGTTAAAGTTAGTTATGGGATCAGAAGTTACTTGACAGGAAAGTACAAAGGAAGTAAGCCTTAGTGATGCTGGAAAAATAATGAGATGGTTCCTGAAGAATGAAGTGTCCACTTAAGGGTCAATATGACAACTCTAGTGGAAATTTTTGATTGTGCTAAATGGGGAGAAACTTTAATGTATTTTTGACTGTAAATTGCCTACAAAAACAAAATAGGGTGGGATTATCTGTCGGCCGACACCAAAATCGGGAAAGGCGATTGAGCGGAGAATTGGTTTTCATAGAATTATCGTAGAATTTACAGTGCAGAAGGAGGCCATTCGGCCCATCGAGTCTGCACCGGCTCTTGGAAAGAGCACCCTACCCAAGGTCAACACCTCCACCTTATCCCCATAACCCAGTAATCCCGCCCAACACTAAGGGCAATTTTGGACACTAAGGGCAATTTATCATGTCCAATCCACCTAACCTGCACATCTTTGGACTGTGGGAGGAAACCGGAGCACCCGGAGGAAACCCACGCACACACGGGGAGGACGTGCAGACTCCACACAGACAGTGACCCAAGCCGGAATCGAACCTGGGACCCTGGAACTGTGAAGCAATTGTGCTATCCACAAGGCTACCGTGCTGCCCTGAAATCATGGCGGGCGGTGGGTTCACACCAAATTGCAATTCTCCGATGCCTCAACAGCGGCACCAATGCATTCCACTCTGCACGTACAGTCACTGGCATATCATTAGCCCCAGTGCCAGGGGCTGGTTTAGCACAGTGGGCTAAACATCTGGCTTGTAATGTAGAACAAGGCCAGCAGCGCGGCTTCAATTCCCGTACCAGCCTCCCCGAACAAGTGCCGGAATGTGGCGACTAGGGGCTTTTCACAGTAACTTCATTGAAGCCTACTTGTGACAATAAGCGATTATTATTATTATTATTATTAGCGGGCCGGACCCTGTATTTTCTGGGGCCTCCATCGATGGGGGGATTTACCGACGGCGAGGTTCACTTGTGTTTTAAAAATCAGGAAATGGCTGCTGTGGCGAATGAGGGAGAGACAGGAGGTAGAACATGTTGAGACGTGATCATGGGCTGCCGGTCCTGACACTGGGCTGGGTGGGCTGGCTGGGGTGGGGGAAGGCCCTGCCGGTCCGGGAGGTAGTGACGGAGGGACGGGCCATGCTGACCCCCCATGGGACCGGGGCAGTGACCAGACATGGGCTGCCATTGTGCAGCTTTCAATGCAGTCATCTTCCTGCTCACCCCACTGACCACCCACCTTGTCCCTTGGTTCTGCAGGGTGCCATAGGCCATATGGTGCCCCCCACCCCACCACCCTGCACCCCAGCCCCCACTCTTCATTCCACCACCTCGCACCCTGAACCCCACCCCCTCCAAATGGCCGCCACCTGCCAGTGGGGCATCACGCGGCCCACCCAAGGGCTCTGCCCACAGTTGCTGCCACAGGGGGGTGCCAGACAGAAGCTGCAGAGCGTACCACTAGCAAGAACAGTGCCAGCTTATGGTACTCTTGGCAGCAGGGGCAGGCGCCAGTGGCATCAATGGTGCCGGGCACCGACGGGGCCAGGGGTGCGGAGATGGGGGAGGGGAGGACATGCAGGACGGGGTCTGCAGTGCCATCCAGGGCAACCATGTAGCCCATTGTACGGGGATACGCACCATGCTAACATGTCGGCCTTTCATCCCCTGCAGACAATGGATATTAGAATACAACCAGCAATGGTGGCCTTCCTCCTAGTTGCTGCAGCCTGGGGGATGCCCCGCGGCTGTACGAGCTGGAGCTGCTCGAGGAGGAGGAAGCTGCAACAGCGGTCAGGCCCCAGAGGATTAGGAGCACCGCTGCAATGTCCATGAGGCTCTAGCACATGTCTGCCTGTGAGAGGGCAGACCTGTCCTGAGCCTTGGCCACCACCTGTACAGAATGCCCCAGGCCTTGGACACGCTGACCCATGGCCAAAATCTTCGCCAGCAAGGCCTCCACCGCAGATGCCCTTCGTACAGTGTTGGCCTGGGTGGCACACATGCTCAGCACCACCTCTTGCTCCTCCCTGCACAAGGTTGGACTTGCCGACAACCCCTCATGTAGTCCGGCTCTGCGACAGCATCTCCACAATCGATGGGACTGCCCGTTCCATATATCGAAACCCGTCTCGACGGCAGCTAATCCCTGGGTTCAGCCCGCCCTCTGACCGTCCGCCCCCTCAGGAGTTCCTACTTCCACCTGCTGTACTGGAGCTTGTGTGTGGTGGGCACCAGATTGTGTCCCAGGAGCCTCTATAGTGCCCAACCAAGGTGAGTGTCTCTGGAATGGAGGAGGGTGTTGGAGGCAGCTGTGACAGGAAATTCCGGGGTTTCTCGGGATGCGGGTCGAGGGCTCATCGCTGGTTGACACACAGGGTTCTGGCTGTGGCTGGGGGCAGGGGACACCAGAAGGGCCTGCCCGATCAACAGCAGTTCCTGCAAGACACAAGACAAATGCATGATTGCATCGTGGGCCGGGGAGGAGTGGGGGTTGGTGTGTGGGGATGTGGGGTGGTGGTATGGCTGTGGGGGGTGGGGGGTTGTCGGGTGGGGGTGGTGGTGGGGTTGTGACACAAGTGCCATGGGGAACCGCATCGCAGTAGAGTCTCATTTTCACGCCCAATGCCGACCTCTGCCACGGCGACTGCCCTTTCTTTTGGCACAACGAGCACGTCCAGTGCCCCTTGTTCTGCTGCGGTGAGGGGCTGCAGGTCCGGCGGTTCCCCTCAGTCTTCTCCCGGCGGTTGTTCACAGCCTTCTCCTTGGGGTGGGGAGGAGGGGAGAGAAAAATCTGTCGGGATTTCTCTCTCTCTCTCTTCAAGCAGTCTCTCAAAAGATCTTGATATGCAAAGATAGGCAAGTGATCCTGTGGTTTCGAACTAGATTTAAAAGTGGGTTTTGACCTACGATGGGTTTTGCTTGATTGGAGATAAACGAGGTAGCATTTAAAGTGTTTCATTTTATTGTTAAGCATTATTTAACTGGTAATTTTAAACTATATTTCTGTGCTGTTAAGATAGTTTAATCCTGCGTTCGTCATAAAGTTTGTGTTAATACACCAAATTCCTATTTGTGTGTGGAATCAATCCTGGAGTGAAGTACCATGTTCTCAGTCTTACAGTTTTTAAAAAAGTGATTGGAGTTCCTAGCCGGTATCCTAGCAAATGTTGGAGTCTGGTACGGGATCGTAATAAAATTCAGGGCTCTTCCCCGGGATTTAAAAGTATAATTCCTAGTTTGACTTGGGGTTGTTGACTTAAAGACAATGAGTGTATGAGGAACTGTTGCTTTCTATCAGGTGTTGCAGTTTAAACAGGGAGTGACTAATACGATGGCTCTTTCTGTTGCAAGAAATTTCCTGGGTGTGGAGGAGGTCACTCTGGTTGGTCGACAAAGGTGGTTAAAGAGATAATATAAATGATGAAAAAGATGTGGAAGCATTTTTCTTTTCAGTTTGGCGAGGGCTCCTTGGTGCCATACTCGGTCAAATGCTGCCTTGATGTCGAGGGCAGTCACACTCACCTCACCTCTGGCATTCAGCTCTTTTGTTCATGTTTAAACCAAGGCTGTAATGAGGTCAGGAGGTGAATGACCCTGGCGGAACCCAAACTGAGCGTCCGTGAGCAGGTTATTGCTGAGTAAGTGCTGCTTAATAGCCCTGTTGTTGACCCTCTGTCACTTTACTGACGATTGAGACTAGGGTGGTAATTGGCGGTAATTGGCCAGGATGGAGGTGTCCTACTTTTTGTGTACAGGTCCCAGCTGGGAAATGTTCCACATTGCTAGGGAGATGTCAGTGCTGTAACTGTACTGGAACTGCTTAGCTAGTCTTTAGCACTATTTCCGCAACATTGCCAGGGCCCATGGCCTTTGCCGTATCCAGTGCCTTAAGCCATTAATTGATATCATGTGGAGTGAATCGTATTGGCTGAAGACAGACTGGCATCTGTGATGTGGAGGCCTAGATGGATCATCCACTCTGCGCTTCTGGCTGAAGATTGTTGCAAATATTTCAGCCTGATCTTGTTCACAGTTGTGCTGGGCTCCCCTGTCGTTTAGGAGGGGATATTTGTGGAGCCTCCTCCTCCAATGAGTTGTTTAATTGTCCACCATCATTCACGCCTGGATGTAGCAGGTCTGCAGTACTCCAATCTGATCTGTTGGTTGTGGGATCGCTTGGCTCTGTCTATTAATTATTGCTCATGTTGTTTGACACACAAGTATTCCTGTGTTGCAGCTACACCAGGTTATCACATTGTTTTCTGGGTTGGCCTGGTGCTGCTCCAGGCATATGCTCCTGCACTCTTTATTAAACCAGAGTTTATCCCAGGCTTGGTGGTAATAGTAGAGTGGGGGATATAAGACCATAAGAAATAGGAACAGGAGTAGGCCGTTTGTTTAGTAAGGACATGTACTGTCAAATGTAGACTCCCCCCCCCCCCCCCCCCCCCCTCCAACCCCCGGTTGTCTAGAAGAATGCAGGGAAAGATCAAACATAAAAAGAAAGTGTACAATAAGCACGAAGAACTGAGTACTGCAGGTAGCCTAGACGAGTACAGTAAGTGCAGGGACAAAGTCAAAAATGAAATAAAGAAATCAAAGAGAGGACATGAAAAAAGATAGGCAAGTAAAGTTAAAGAAAACCCAAAGATTATTTACCAATATATTTTATTTTTAGAAAAATATTTATTGAGGCATTTATAATTTAAACAATTTTCAACATCAAATGTCAACAAAAACAAAAGAATATAAACCAACAAACCCCCCCCCCGGGACAAACCCCAGCCAACATGGCTTACACAAACAGTGCCACCTTCCCCAGCCACCCCTCCGTTGGTCCTCCTTTCCTTACTCGTCTCTCCTGTGCTTCCCCTTTTTCCCCCACCCTGCTGACAGCTTAATTTTTCTAAAAGACGTCGATGAACGGCTGCCACCTCCGAACAAACCCCTGCAACAAACCCCTCAAGGCAAATTTAGTTTTTTCCGAGTCTGAGAAAACCTGCCATGTCGCTAACCCATGCCCCCGACTTCATGGCTTCCGAGTCCCTCCATCCTAGTGAGATCCGTCTCCGGGCCACCAGGAAGACAAAGGCCAGGACGTCAGACTTTCTCGCTCCCTGGGCTCCCGGGTCTTCCGACACACCAAAGGTCGCCACCTCTGGACTCGGTACCACCATCACCTTCAAAACATCTGACATGACGTCAGAAAACACCTGCCAGAAACCCCTCAGCCTCGGTCATGCCCAAAACATATGGACATGGTTTGCAGGAACCCCGCACAGCGCCCACACCTATCCTCCATCTGCTCATCCGGGCCACAGGCATGTGTGCTCTATGGACCATCTTAAACTGTATCAGGCGACGGTGGTACCCAGTCCAGAGGTGGCGATCTTTGGTGTGGCACACGACGAGGATGTATAACACTCCTCAGGGCCTCCTCCCATAACACGACCTCCAACTCCCCCCAGCTCTCCTTCCAACTTTCTCTTCACCTCCCCTATCGGGCTCGCTCCCACTCCATCAATTCCTTATAGAACTCGGAGACCTCCCATCTCCTACTTCTGTTCTCAACACCACCTAGAGTGGCAGGTGTGGGAAGGTCAAAACCTGCTTCTGCACAAGTTCCCTCACCTGTAGATACCGGAACCCATTCCCACCTGGCAACTCAAACTCCTCCTCAAGCTCCTCCAAGCTAGAGAAAACCTCATCAACAAAGAGATCCCCAAATCTCTCGATCCCTGCCCGCTGCCACTTCCAAAATCCCCCCCCCCCCCCCCCCCGAGCGAACCAGTGGTTATCACATAGCGGTGCCCACACCGACGCCTCCACTGACCCCATACCCTCTGGGCTGCCACTACCACCGGGCTCTAAACCCTCCAAAACCCAAAGAGACATCCCCCCCATCTCTTAACAAAGGACAAAGAACAAACCTGAAGCCGATAAAGAAAGAAACGGCCCCAAACATAAGTTAACAACAACAGCACAGCATCTCCACCAAAGTTCGAAGTCCACCTTCTCCTGCCAGCCCATTGTCTCTGACAAATTCTACTGCCTCCTCCGCCAAGCTAAAGTACAATTCCCAGCCTTCGTAGTCACCCACAGATGTGCCGGGTACAGTAGCTCAAACTTCACCCCCTTCTTGTAGTGGCTGCCTTGACCTTGTTAAAGCTCACTCTCCTCTTGGCCAGCTCTGCACCCTGGTCCTGGTACGCTTGAATTTCACTGCCCTCCCAGGTGCAGTGCCTCGTCTGCCTGGCCCACCTCATAATTCGCTCCTTGTCCATGAACCGATGCAGCCGCACCTCCATCGCCCTCGGTGGCTCTCCCCGCTGCAGCCTCCTCATCAGCGCCCTGTGCGCTCGATCCACCTCCAAAGGCCATGCACCCTATCCGAGCAGCTTCTCCAGCATCCTCCCCACATACGCACCGGTGTCTGCTCCCTCACTCCCTGGATATTCTGCCTGCGGGACCAGTTCTCTAGGTCTTCAACTTTCTCCTGAAGCCGCCTCTACTGGTCCCGCATCAGCCCCATCTCCGCTGCCATCGAGGCAAATTGCTCCTCATGTTCCCTCACCATCTCCTCCATCTTTTGGATTGCCTGACCCTGGGCTGCCAGCTTTGTTTCCACGTGGTCAACCACTGCCCTGATTGAATCCACCACCCAGGCCAGGTCCTCCAGAGTCTCCTTCCGTTTTTGAGTAAACTTCTTGTTTGAGAAGTTCACCAGTTGGCCTGGCAACCACTGTGCCACTCCCTGCCCCTCCGTCATCTCCACATGCGTCACAGGCGCCGCACCAGCTCCAACCAACTGATTCCCTCTTTTGCAACCGCTTCTGGCCCTCAGCTCCATACACCAGAGAGCCAATCTCTTCCCCTCACTCCCCTGCACCTTTAGTCCGCCTCACATCCACCTGTTAACCAGGGGAAAAGGTCCAAAAAACACCCCGAGCGGGAGCCACCAAATGTGCGACCACTCACTCCATGGTCGCATCCGGAAGTTGTTTTACCAATATATTAATGGTAAAAGGTTAGTTATGGAAAACATGGGACCTAAATGAGATGAAGAAGGGAACTGAGATGTGGATATAGAGGCTGTTGGAAGTATTGTAAATTAATATTTTGTTTCCGTGTTTACAAAGGAAATGGATGATGCAGATATAGTGGGGATGGGACGTTTCGGCGTGGCCGATTCGGTGGGGCCAGTTCGGCGTAGCCGATTGGAATGGGACGTTTCGGCGTGGCCGATTCGGCGGAGGAGTTTTTCGGCGGAGGGACGTCAAATTAGTTACAGTTGCAAAATGTTTGTGCAGCCCATTTCTTGTATCTTTTCCTTCCAGCCGCCTCAGATATCGTGTTTGTGCACCAAACCGGGTCTGACTTTACACAGCCGGTGTTACTGAAGATATTGTGACTTTACACAATGTGTTAAGTCAAACAGCAGTGTAGATCACTGGGCAGCTGCTTCAATACTTTCAGTAACACCGGCTTTCTTTAAGAGACCCGGCTTGGTGCACAAACACGATATCTTCAGTAACACCGGCTGTGTAAAGTCAGACAGCAGTGTAGATCACTGGCGAACTGGTTTAATGTTGGTGCCTTTCTTTAAGAGACCCGGTTTGGTGCACAAACATGATATCTGAGGCGGCTGGAAGGAAAAGATACAAAAAATGGGCTGCACAAACATTTTGCGACTATAACTAATTTGACGCCGAAACGTCCCTCCGCCGAAAAATTCCTCCGCCGAATCGGCTACACCGAACTGGCCACGCCGAAACGTACCAAACCCACAAATAGTAGCCCAGTAGGAACAGTGAGATATTAGATAGGTTAATCATAGGGAGTAAGCACTCGAAGGGTTGGAATCTTTGTTAGTTGATAAGTCACCAGGGCCAGATGAATTGTTTCAAGCCTACTGAAGGAGGTCAGGGAGGAGATAGCAGATGCTCTGAGGATGATTTTCCAATCCACACTCGATACAGGTGAGGTACCGGAGGACTGGAGAAATGAAAGCGTGGTTCCATTGTTTAAAAAGGGATCGAAGGAAATGGCAAACAATTATAAGCCAGTTAGTCTTACATCGGTGGTGGAAAATTAGTAGAACCAATCCTGAGAGATTGGGTTAACTTAAACGTAGAGAGGTATGAACTAGTCAGGGATGGTCAGCATGGATTTGTTAAATGAAGGTCTTGCTTCACAAATTTGAATTCTTTGAGGAAGTGAAAAGAAGGGTTGATGAAGTGCAGTGGATTTTAGCAAGGGGTTTGAGAAAGGCCCATGTGGCAGATTGATCAAAAATGTTAAAGCCCATGGGATACAAGGCAATGTGGCAAACTGGATGAAAAGTTGGCATAGTAACAGGAAATAAAGGGTGACAGGAAACAAAGGGTAATGGTCAATGGCTGCCCTTGAAATTGGAAAGTTGTTTCAAGTGGTGTTCCACAGGGCTCGGTGGCAGGACCCTTACCATTTGTGTTATATATTTACGATTTGGACGTGAATATGGAATGGAATGGAATGGAAATCGCTTATTGTCACGAGTAGGCTTCAATGAAGTTACTGTGAAAAGCCCCTAGTCGCCACATTCCGGCGCCTGTCCGGGGAGGCTGGTACGGGAATCGAACCGTGCTGCTGGCCTGCTTGGTCTGCTTTAAAAGCCAGCGATTGGGGGCATGTTTGGGAAATTTGCAGACGACACAAAGATTGGCAGAGTGGTGGACAGTAGCAGATAGGTATAATCTCCAAAATTATATTATATCATATATATATATATAATTTACAGTGCAGAAGGAGGCCATTCGACCCATTGAGTATGCACCGGCTCTTGGAAAGAGCACCATACCCAAGGTCCACACCTCCACCCTATCCACATAACCCAGTAACCCCACCCAACACTAAGGGCAATTTTGGACACTATGGGCAATTTAGCATGGCCAATCCACCTAACCTGCACATCTCTGGACTGTGGGAGGAAACCGGAGCACCCCGAGGAAACCCACGCACACACGGGGAGAATGTGCAGACTCCGCACAGACAGTGACCCAAGCCGGGAATCGAACCTGGGACCCTGGAGCTGTGATGCAATTGTGCTATCCACAATGCTACCGTGCTGCCCCATATAGATGGGTTGGTGGGGTGGACGGTAAAGTGGGAGATGGAATCGAACAGCGAGAACTGTAGCGTCATGCATTTAGGGAGGTCAAACAGTTAGAGAGTACACAATAAATGGGAATATATATATATATTTGTTAATTTATGGGATGTGGGCGTTGCTGTTTCGGCCAGCATTTATTGCCCATCCCTAGTTGCCCTTCAGAAGGTGGTGGTGAGCTGCCTTCTTGAACTGTTTCAGTTCTTCAGGTGTAGGTACATCCACTGTGCTGTTAGGGAGGGAGTTCCAGGATTTTGTTCCAGCGACAGCGAAGGAACGCCAATATTTTTCCAAGTCAGGGTGATGAGTAACATTGAGGGGAACCTCCAGGTGGTGGGGTTCCCAGGTACCTGCTGCTCTTGTCCTTCTAGATAGTAGTGGTCATGGGTTTGGAAGGTGCTGTCGATGGAACCTTGGTGAATTATTGTAGCGCATCTTGTAGACGGTACACACGGCTGCCACTGTTCGTCGGCAGTGGAGTGAGTGAATGTTTATGGAAGGAGCAGCAATCAAACGGGCTGCTTCGTCCTGGATGGTGTTGAGCTTCTTGTGAGTTGTTGGAGCAGCACTCGAGGCAAGTGGAGAGTATTCCATCACACCCCTGACTTCTGCCTTGTAGATGGTTGACAGGCTTTGGGGAATCAGAAGGTGAGTTACTCGTCGTAGAATTCCTAGCCTTTGACCTGCCCTGGTAGCCACAGTATTAATGTGGCTAGTCCAGTTCAGTTTCTGATCAATGGTAAGCCCCAGGATGTTGACTGTGGGGGATTCAACGATGGTAATGCCATTGAATGTCAATTGGTGATGGTTAGATCCTTTCTAGTTGGAGATGGTCATTGCGCGAATGTAACTTGCCACTTGTCATCCCAAGCCTGGATATTGTCTAGGTCTTGCTGCATTTGGACATGGACTGCTTCATTATCTGAGGAGTTGCGAATGGTTCTGAACATTATGCAATCACCCGCAAACATCCCCATTTTTGACCTCAAGAGATGATGTGGAGATGCCGGTGTTGGACTGGGGTGAGCACAGTAAGAAGTCTTACAACACCAGGTTAAAGTCCAACAGGTTTGTTTCGAATCACCAGCTTTCAGAGCACTGCTCCTTCCTCAGGAGAATGAAGAGGTGGGTTTCAGAAACATATATATATAGACAAAGTCAATGATGCAATACGATACTTTGAATGCGAGTCTTTGCAGGTAATTAAGTCTTTACAGGTCCAGACAGAGCGACTGGAGAGAAGGATAATCACAGATTAAAGAGGTGTGAATTGTCTCAAGCCAGGACAGTTGGTAGGATTTTGCAAGTCCAGGCCAGATGGTGGGGGATGAATGTAATGCAACATGAATCCCAGGTCCCGGTTAAGGCCGTACTCATGTGTGCAGAACTTGGCAGAAGTTTCTGCTCGGCGATTCTGCTTTGTCGCGCGTCCTGAAGGCCGCCTTGGAGAACACTTACCCGGAGATCAGAGGCTGAATGCCCTTGACTGCTGAAGTGTTCCTCGACTGGAAGGGAACATATCTGCCTGCCGATTGTCACGTGATGTCCGTTCATCCATTGTCGCAGCGTCTGCATGGTCTCGCCAATGTACCATGCTTTGGGACACCCTTTCCTGCAGCGTATGAGGTAGACAACGTTGGCCAAGTCGCACGATAATGTACCGCGTACCTGGTGGGTGGTGTTTGGTACCCATGTCAATGATCTGGCACGTCTTACAGAGATTGCCATGGCAGGGTTGCATGGTGTCGTGGTCGCTATTCTGAAGGCTGAGTAGTTTGCTGCAAACAATGGTTTGTTTGAGGTTGCGCGGTTGTTTGAAGGCAAGTAGTGGGGGTGTGGGGGTGACCTTGGCAAGATGGTCGTCAATGACATGTTGAAGGCTGTGAAGAAAATGTTGTAGTTTCTCCACTCCGGGGAAGTACTGGATGACGAAGGGTACTCAATCAGTTGTGTCCCATGTTTGTCTTCTGAGGATGTCAGTGCAGTGTTTTTGCTGTGGCGCGTTGGAACTGTCGATCGATGAGTCAAGTGCCATATCCCGTTTGTACGAGGGCATCTTTCAGCGTCTGTAGATGTCTGTTACGCTCCTCCTCGTCTGAGCAGATCCTGTGTATACGGAGGGCTTGTCCAAAGGAGATGGCTTCTTTAATGTGTTTAGGGTGGAAGCTGGAGAAGTGGAGTATCGTGAGGTTATCCATGGGCTTGCGGTAAAGCGAAGTGCTGCGGTGACCGTCCTTGATGGAGATAAGTGTGTCCAAGAATGCAACTGATTTTGGAGAGTGGTCCATGGTGAGTCTGATGGTGGGATGGAACTTATTGCTGTCATCGTGTAGTCGTTTCAGTGATTCTTTGCCGTGGGTCCAAAGGAAATAAATGTCATCGCTGTATCGTACTCTGTGAGAAACACGGGGAAGATGATCATTCCCACCCTGTACGCCCATGCAGGATATGACAGCTTGGCCCCTCCAGCCTGCACCGCCATTGAATATGATCATTGCTGATCCGACATTCCTCATGTCCACTTTCCTGCCCTTTCCCCATAACCCTGGGGTTTGGTCCAGGGTTCACCTCCTGGGTGAAACTGCACAGCGCTCCCGTGGTGAGCGTACGAACGCCACCAGCTCTGGATATTTCTAGCTTTACAGAGGCATGAGGCACGGATGCTCTTTATCCCCTCCACTGTTTGCCATGGCAATCGAGCCACTGGTGATCGCCCTCAGAGTGGCGAAGGGGTGGAGAGGTTTCCAAAGGGGAGACAGAGAACATAGAGTCTCACTCTATGCAGATGGCCTGCTCCTCTACATCCAAAGCCCCGAAAGGGATAATGAAACTCCTAAAGGAGTTCAGCCCTTCTCAGGTGACAAGCTTAACCTGGGTAAGAGCGAAATCTTCCCTGTGAACCCATGCACGGAGCTGGGGGGGGGGGGGGGGGGGGGGGGGACTGCTGTCCAAATGGGCCCAGACTAAATTCAGCTACCTGGGGATCTAAGTAGCCCCATGACTGGACACGGATCCACAAGTGAAACCTGACGAGTCTGTGGAGGAAGTTAAAAATGACCTGCAGAGCGGATGGCATGTGGCGCAGTGGTTAGCACTGCGGTGACCGTCCTTGAGGATCCGGGTTCAAATCCCGGCCTGGGTCACTGTCCCTGTGGAGTTTGCACATTCTCCCCATGTCTGCGTGGGTTTCATCCCAACAACCCAAAAATGTGAAGGTTTGATGGATTGGCCACGCTAAATTGCCCCTTAATTGGAAAAAAAAATAATTGGGAACTCTAAAAAAATTTTTTAATGACCTGCAGAGGTGGGGCTCACTCCCACTCTCCCTCTCAGGGTAATAACAGACGATTGAGGTGAACATGCTGCCCAGGTCCCTCTTCCAGATCCCGAGGGTCCAAAAAAAGAAGGTCCTACAAAGGGGGAGGAATATGGGAGGTCAGGCTCTCCCAAACCTACAGTTCTACCACTGGGCAGCCACAACAGAAAGAGTATGGGAATGGGTCAAGGAACCAGGAGTAGAGTGTGTGAGGATGGGGGAGAGTCCCTGCACAAGGACATCCCTCGGAGTGCTGGCAACAACCACACTCCCATTCCCCCGACCAGATACTCGAGCTCCCGAGAGGAAAAACCTGATATATATTCAGGTCGAAAACTTCCTCTGCAAAGAAACAACGATGTACCCCCAGATACTAGGACACTCACTAGTAGAAAGACTTCTGGACGCTGGCAACCTGGGGGAGGCGCAGGTGGAACTATTTGGACATGTACGGGAGACTGTTGGAGGAGGTACGCTCACCCCAAATGAGACAAGGCAAAAATGAGAGAAGGAACCAGGCATAGAGATAGGGGAGGATTCTGGATCAAAGTACTGCACTGGGCGAACTTCACCTCCACATGCGCAGGGCTGAGCCTAACGCAGCTAAAGGTGGTGCACAGAGTGCACTTAACCGCAACTCGAACGGGTGGGTTCACCTTGGTACCACTTCATGGTCCCACCTGGATCTGGAAAAAAATTATTAGTCTTATTTCCAATTTCCAACCCTTTATCAACTTCACATGGTCCATCTGACACTTCCCTTCCATTCCTTGGCCACTCTCCAACTCCATTTCTGGGGATAGACTGACCACTGATGTTCATTACAAGCCCAATTCCCACAGCTACCTTGACTACAGCTCTTCACACCCCACATCCTGTAAGGTCTCCATCCCATTCTCAGTGCTGCTGACATGTCTCCATTCTTCCTGAATCATGGTTTCCCAACCACTGTGGGCGACAGGGCTCTCAACCGTGTCCGACCCATTTCCCGCACCTCTGCCCTCACCCCTTCCCCTCCCTCCCAGAACCAGGATAGGGTACCCCTTGCCCCACCAGCCTCCGCAATCAAAGGGTCATCCTCTGCCAGTTCTGCCAACTCCAAACATATCTTCCCCTCACTCCCCGTCAGCATTTCACAGTGACTATTCCCTCCGGGATACCCTGGTCCACACTTTCATCCCTCCTAACACCTCACCCTCTTCCCATGGCACCTTCCCATGCAATCGCAGAAGGTGCAACACCTGCCCCTTTCGCTCCTCCCTGCTCACCATCTAAAAGCCTAAACACTATTTTCAGATCAGGCACCGCTTCACGTGCACCTCCTTCAATCCGGTCTATTGCATTTGCTGTTCCCAGTGCGGTCTACTCTATATTGGAGAGACTAAACGCAGACTGCGTGACCTCTTTGCAGAACACCTCCAGTCCGTCCACAAGCCGGTCCCAGACCTTCCTGTCACTTACCATTTTAACTCACTGTCCTGCTCTCATATCCACATGTCTGTCCTTGCCCTGCTGCAATGTTCCAGTGAAGCCCAATGCAAACTGGAGAAATAGCACCTCATCTTCCAATTAGTCACGTTACAGCCTCCCGGACTTAGCATTGAATTCAATAGCTTCAGACTGTGATCTCTCTGCTCCACCTTCACCCCATTTTTATTTCTATAAATTCATTTTAATTTCTCTCATCGATCTGCTTTCCCTTCATCATTGCCCGCTTTCCCCCACCCACCCTACTAAGGCCATCTGTTCCCTTTTCCGAGTTGTCCTTTGACGCACTGCTGCCACCCATTAACACATTCTCATCTCTTAATCCTCCACTATCAGCACACTTCTTAGCCTTGATCACCCCTCTTTGCATTCCCTTTGTTTTTCTGTCCACAACATCTTTGTCAATCTCCACCTATCATTGACCCTCTATCCAGCCCCACCGCTCCATCACCCACCCCCTTCCACAACAGTATAGATCTCATCCTATTTCAAGTTCCCTCCAGCTTTGACAAAGAGTCATCCAGACTCATAGAATCATAGAATTTACAGTGCAGAAG
The DNA here is from genome assembly GCF_902713615.1 of Scyliorhinus canicula. NCBI lineage: Eukaryota > Metazoa > Chordata > Chondrichthyes > Carcharhiniformes > Scyliorhinidae > Scyliorhinus > Scyliorhinus canicula. Next base: position 81,468,273 of record NC_052146.1, on the reverse strand, counting down.
GAGGCCTTCGGTCCATCAAGTCTGGACCGGCCCTTGGAAAGAGCACCCTACTTAAACCCACACCTCCACCCTTTCCCTGTAACCCCACCTAACCTTTTTGGACACTAAGGGCAATTTAGCATAGCCAATCCACCTAACGCGCACATCTTTGGACTGTGGAAGGAAACCGGAGCACCCGGATGAAACAGACACGGGGAAAGCATGCAGACTCCGCACAGTCGAAGAGGTAGCTCCCTTCTCTCTCTCCAGATACTGTCTGACCTGCTCAGATTGTCCAGCATTTGCTGTTTTTGAACCAGACAATGATGCTGTGTTTGCTTCTTCATTTAACCGTGCCTATTTAACATGCTTGCTGATATATCAAAATTAATTAGTATGTGGAGGCAGAATACGAGTTATTTCAGTGAACAAGACAATGGTTCAATAGACTGATATGAAATTAGAACAGATAAGACTGGCTAGCTGCTATGAACAGCTCATTAGCGGTCCCAGAAAACAACGAAGCCTATGAGAATGACATTCGAGGGAGAGATGGGCCTGGTCATGGGGAACAGACATGGATGAGATAAGGAAATTATGATGTAAGGCCCTCATTGATCAAAGGCACAAGGTGTATGTGGAAGTTGAGTGAATAATGTGAAAAGTGGGCTTTTCAACCCATAGTTTTGATAGAGCTCTAAGTTTTATTGGGTATTTTGTAATAAAGTCAATCTTTAAAGGAGTTAAAGCCTTGTCAAAAATCCACTCCTGAAAAAGGGTAATGAAAAAAAAAAGGGATTTCCCGAGACCTTTGAGATTTTAAGAAAATGCAAAGATGTAAGGCATCAATAAGAAGGAAAGAAAAGGAGAGAGCTGTTCATACATGCCAACTGTCGGGACCATTTCTTAATGGGCGGCACGGTAGCACAGTGGTAAGCACCACTGCTTCACAGCGCTTGGCATCCGGGTTCGATTCCCGGCTTGGGTCACTGTCTGTGCGGAGTCTGCATGTTCTCCCCGTGTCTGCGTGGGTTTCCTCCGGGTGCTCGGGTTTCCTCCCACAAGTCCTGAAAGATGTACTTGTTGGGTGAATTGGACATTCTGAATTCTCCCTGTTTACCCAAACAGGCGCCGGAATGTGGCGACTGGGGGATTTTTACAGTAACTTCATTGCAGTGTTAATGTAAGCCTACTTATGTAAGCCTACTTATGTAAGCTTACTTGTGGCACTAATAAAGATTATTATTATTACTCCTTATCACAGTGGTATATGTTTGCAGTTTAACCAGTGTGTTATATTCAATCTTAAACTCTGATTAAACTCAGAGTGAATCAAGATTGATTGATTAAAATAATTAGGCACTACAATTGGGAAAATGAGAAGCAGCACTGAGTTATTGCGCAATCTCCCTCCAGGACAACAGACATGCCAAATCACAAAGCACGATCAACATTCCTGAAAATAGGCAATAAGAAACGTTTAGCTCTAAATTTCTTTCATGTAATCTTGTACTATTTTCCACTGGAAAGTCCAATCCATCATGCAAACCAGCCTCCCATCCATTGACTCTATCTATAATTCCCGCTGTCTCGGAAAGCAAACAACATAATTAAGGCCTCGGTGTGGGCACCGATTTGCGGTAATCATAGATTTGCACAGTGGGAGCTTTAGATGCGGGGTTCTGGGGTGGCAACGGGCAGGGATTGAGTGGACTGGGGACCTGCTTGTGGGGGGCTGCTTTTTAAGTTGAAAGGAATTGGAGGAGGAATATGAGCTGCCCAATGGGAATGGATTCCAATACTTACAGATATGGCATTATGTGAGGAAGCAGGTGCCGTCCTTTCCCGATCTGCCGCTCCCGGGATTACAGGGTTATGTGGTATCAGAGGCAGGAGTGAGGGTAAGGTGTCCGGGATTTACAAGGGGTTAATGGATTGGGAGGGAACTCCAATAGGACAAGTCAAGCGTATGGGGGGGGGGGGGGGGGGGGGGGGGGGGAATGGAGGCTGAGTTGTGGGAAGGGGCTGGGGAGGGGGGGAAATGGAGGCTGGGTTGTGGGAGGGAGCTGGGGGGGGGAAATGGAGGCTGGGTTGTGGGAGGGAGCTGGGGGGGGAGAATGGAGGCTGGGTTGTGGGAGGGGGCTGGGGGGGGAAATGGAGGCTGGGTTGTGGGAGGGGGCTGGGGGGGAATGGAGGCTGGGTTGTGGGAGGGGGCTGGGGGGGGGAATGGAGGCTGGGTTGTGGGAGGGGGCTGGGGGGGAATGGAGGCTGGGTTGTGGGAGGGGGCTGGGGGGGAATGGAGGCTGGGTTGTGGGAGGGGGCTCGGAGGAGGGTGAATGCATGTTCGTCGTGCACTAGGCTTAGTCTTACCCAGTTTAAGGTGGTACATAGGGTGAATATGTCAGTGGCCAGGATGAGTAGGTTCTTTGAGGGAATGGAGGATAGGTGTGGAGGTGCGCAGGGAGGCCCGCAAACCATGTTCACATGTTTTGGGCATGTCCCAGACTGAAGAGGTTCTGGCAGGGATTCACGGACGTAATATCTGAGGTGCTGAAGGTGAAGGTGGCCCCGAGTCCAGAAGTGGTGATTTTCAGTGTGTCGGAAGAGCTGGGAGTCCAGGGGGTGAGATAGGCTAACGTTGTGGCCTTTGCCTCCCTGGTAGCCCGGAGACGGATTTTGTCGGAGTGGAGGGACTCGGAGCCTCCGAAACAGGGGGTGTGGGTAAGCAACCTGGCGGAGTTCCTAAGAATGGAAAAAATTAAGTTCACCCTGTGTTGTTCCTCGTGTCTTAATACATCTCGTAGTCTCAAAGGTGGAGAAGATGCTTTATTGTGAATTTGTTCTGTCTTCAGAGCTTAACTTACGGCTACCTCAAATGCTGCCTGCCTGTGTGTCTGTGTCCTGCTCCCAGTTCTGCCTTCCGTGAAGTGTGTCCTCACTTCCTGTCCCTGTGTATTTATAGCTCTCCCGTGCTCCCTCTAGTGCTTGCTCAGTTGTACTGCATCTACTCAGATCTACAATCACCACACACCCTAAGAGGGTCAGTTGATGCATTTGCCCCTTTGTAATGAGCCCACGGAGGCAGAAGTCTTGTCACCAGAATTCCTTTTATTTACAAAATCAACAGCCGAACAACCAGGTGCATTCAGTCTGCTGTCTACACTGGGAGTGCAGAGGATCTGACACTACCCGTTATATACACAGAAAGGGGTTCCCTGATTGGGCCACTAATCAGGGAACTCATATTCCAATTGGCTAATCCCAAAGGCCTGGTCGAAGTCATTACACTCTTGTTAATCAATAATCTATCTCACTCTGCCTTAAAAATATTATAAGACTCGGCTGCCACTGCCTTTTGAGGAATAGAGTTCCAGAGACTCACTACCCTCGGATAGAAAATAATTCTCCTCATCTCGTCTTAAATGAGCGACCTCTTATTTTTAAACAGTGACCCCTAGTTCTAGATCTCTGATTAGAGGAAACATCCTCTCCACATCCATCCTGTTTTTAAAAAATATTTTGAAAACAAACACAAAATCAAACAGCCCAGAAAGTGGCTCCAAAGATAATGCAGTCATAATAATTTTTTTAAACCAACAAAAGAAACCAATCGATCTTATAACTCCCACCAGTCCGACAAAAATGACCTGCCCCCAACAATAATAATACAGTAACCACCGTCTCGCGCTCCCTCCCCCCCCTTCGAACAGCTGATGGTGACTAATTTTTTTTAAAGATCAAAACATGTATTTACAAGAATTTAACAACCACTGTAGTTTTAACTATTATACATTGGGTGTATCATCTCAACCTGCAGGGTCTGTCATGCAAGGTTCAAAAGTTGAGGTCACAAGGTGATTGAGACAGATACAGAAAGAAGTGGTTTACACAACAGGAAAACTGCTGTTCAGCACTGGCGGGGCCAGGCCTTGGCCCAGAGTACGTCCACTCGCTCATTTGGGGGCCAGTAGCTGGCTGTGCTCCCCTGGGCGGGAGCCTCAATGCAGCTACGGGGCGTCGCTGTATTGGAGCCCCCGGTGGTTGGCCGTTCCTGCTGTGTGGCCCTGGTTGCTGCACGGCACTTAGCCATGCTGGAGGTGTAGGGTCCACTGGCTGCACTCTTTCGTTTGTTGCCCTTTGTCTCTTGCCCTGCGTTTTCCCTTGGTACTTTTATCACTCTCTTCCTCCCCCCCCCCCCCAACACCCCCATTCTCTTCCCCCCTCCCTTTCTCTTTCTTATTTTGTGACTTGTCCCATCACCCCCTCCTCTTTGCCTTACTGGGCGATGGTTACACACAGGCTTTGGAACAAATTGGTGAATGGCCGCCACGTTTTGTGGAAGCCATACTTTATTTTCTGTAGCCTGAGAAATTCCGCTAGGTCGGACAGCCAGTCTGCAGCCTTGGGTGATGCTGCCGATCGCCAGCCAAGCAAGACTCTCTGGCAGCAATTAGAGGGGCAAAGTTCAGAGCACCTGCCCTCTCCCCATGAAGAACTCTGGCTGTTCTGATACCCCGAAGACTGGCACCAGCGGACACTGCCCCACCCTCGCCCCCCACAACCCTGAACATGGCCTCGCAGAAGGACGCTGAGCACCCGACATGTCTGAGGCAGGTCCAGAACATGTGGCTTTGGTTGGCCGGGCCTCCCTCGCACCATTCAGACTTGCCCTCCACCTCCAGGAAGAACCCGTTGTTCACGTCCTGATTAGGTCCACCCTGTGCACCACCTTTAAATGCAGAGCCTAATAGTAATATTATTGTTACGCTCAGCGCTATGCACGTGGAGATGAAGTTTGCCTTGTGCAGTGCTTCAATCCAGAGTCCTCCTCCTATCTCCATGCTTAATTCTTCCTCCCACTTCCTTCTTGACTGGTCCAGGGGTGAGCGCACCTCCTCGAGCAGTCGTCCATACATATCCACACAGTCCCCTTCCTCTAGTTCATCTACAGTCAGTAGCCGTCCAGTAATGTGCATTCCGGTATCTGGGGGAATGTCGCTGTTTCCCTGCGGAGGAAGTTTTGGACGTTGGGAGCTTGTCTTTAAGCTCGGTTCAAAAAGGCAACTCACCACCACCTTCTGAAGGCAATTAGGGATGGGCAATAAATGTTGGCCTAACCAACGCCACCCACATCCTGCAAATGAATTGATACAAAATCCACATAGAGTGAGACTCTATGCTCTCTCATAAAAGCAAATTACTGCGGATGCTGGAATCTGAAACGAAAGAGAAAATGCTGGAAAATCTCAGCAGGTCTGGCAGCATCTGGAGGGAGCGAAAAGAGCTAACGTTTCGAGTCCGCTGACTCTTTGTCAAAGCTAACAAACAGAGAAAGTGGGAAATATTTATACTGTGAGTGCTAACCATCTCCATCGAGCATAGAATGCATTGAGTTCATCGGGGAGGGGTGCGCTGCTGCCAGAGATACTGCTCGGCTTCGCTTTGTAGCCCGTTATGTTGTTTAGCCCTCGCCACAACTGCCGAGAGTCTGTCTGCGACTCGAGCTTGGTTTGATATTCTCTCTTGGCATCTCGGATGGCTTTGCGGACGTCGTACCTGGATTTCTTGTATAGGTCAGGGTCATCTGACTTGAACGTCTCAGATCTGTCCTTCAGTAGGGAGTCAATCTCGTGATTGATCCATGGTTTCCGGTTGGGGAACGTATGTATAGCTTTCTTTGGCACACAGTCGTCCACACATTTGCTGATGAAGCCTGTGACGGTGGTGGCATACTCATTTAAATTGGTCGCTGAGTTCTTAAATATGGACCAGCCCATTGTCTCTAAGCAGTCACGTCAGAGCTCTTCTGTTTCCTCGGACGAGCACTGCACGACCTTCTTAGATGGATTCTCCCGCTTCTGCTTGTATGCGGGAGAAGGAGCACCGTCTTATGGTGTGATTTCCCAAAGTGCGGTCGGGGGATGGAACGGTAGGCGCCATTGATATTAAAGGGCACCTTTGCCTCATGCCTTTGTGCAGCTGGAAGTATTTAGAGCTGGTAGTGTTTGTCCGTACATTCGACATGGGAGCGCTGTACAGTAGTTTCACCCAGGAGGTGAACCCTGGCCCAAACCCAAACACCGGATGGCACTGTTGCTTCATAGCGCCAGGGACCCGGGTTCAATTCTGGTCTCGGCTGACTGTCTGTGTGGAGTTTGCACTTTCTCTCCGTGTCTGCATGGATTTCCTCCAGGTGCACCGGTTTCCTCCCGCAGCCCAAAGATGTGCAGGTTAGGTGGATTAGCCATGATAAATTGCCCCTTGATGTCCAAAAGGTTAGGGGGTTACTGGGTTACGGAGATAGGGTGGGGCCTGACCCTGGATGGGGTGCTCTTTCAGCAGGTCGGTGCAGACCCGATGTGCTGAATGGGCTCCTTCCGCACTGAGGGATTCTATGAATCCATTCCAGTACCTCTATGAGGTACTTCCATTCGACCCCGTTGTGTCCAGGGAGATGATCACTCTGGTGTTCTCTCCCCGGCTGGGGTCACGATCACGTTCAGCAGCTGTTAATTGCTTGCCCGTGACAAAGCCCATCTGATCACCAGCGACCACCTCTGGTACACAGCTGTCCTTCCGCCTCACCAGGGCCTTCGCCAAGATCTTGGCTTCAGAATTAAGGAGTAAGATGGGTCTGCAGGACCCAGGATCTTTGTCTTTTTTGGGAATCAGTAATTTTGAGGCCTGAGCCAGCGTTAGTGGCAGGGTTCCCCTTGATAGCGAGTCAGAGAACATCTCCCACAGGTATGGGGCCAATGCTGCAGTGAAACACGGAGTCCACCGGGAATCCGTCCATCCCAGGCACCTTCATGGAGTTGATGTGCTCCATGACTTCCCTCAGTTCTAATGGTGCTTCCATTTCTTCCCCACGACTGGCATGTCCAGTCCATCGAGGAACTGCTTAATTTTCCAAGTCTTCCTCCAGGAGCTCAGAGGTGTGCAGCTCTCGGTGGAAGGTCGTAAAGGCTTCTTTAATCTCCTCCAATGCTGCAGTTAGTTTGCCGTTCCTCGTCAGCAAGGAGGGCCGTGTCCAGCCTCCATGGGGGGGGGGGGGGGGGGGGGGGGGGGGTGTTGAGCCCGGCCCGTCTCCAACCTCACATCCAGGTAATGTGGAGCCTTGTCGGATATTACTACTGTGGAGTACTCCACTCATATTATCTCTGGAAGTATCAATTTCCCCACTACAAAGAAGTCAATCCTAGTGTAAACCCTGTGGACCTGGGAGAACTCCTTCTCCCTTGGGTGTGTGAACCTCCAAGGTCCATTGCCCCCCATCTGTTCCTTAGAGGTGTTTCGTTACCTCACCATGCCTCACTGTTTCGCCAATTTGGGACTGGATCTGTCTGTTCGTGGGTCCTGTAGGCAGTTAAAGTCACTCCCCATCATGAATCGGTGGGAGTCTATGTTGGGGTATTCTTTTTTTTAAATTATAAATTCATTTCTTCCAATTAAGGGGCAATTTAGCGTGGCCAATCGACCTACCCTGCACATCTTTGAGTTGTGGGGGCGAAACCCACGCAAACATGGAGAGAATGTGCAAACTCCACACAGTGAACCAGAGCCGGGATTGAACCTGGGACCTCAGCGCCTGAGACAGCAGTGCTAACCACTGCACCACCATGTTTCTCTGATGTTGGGGATTTCTGCCATGGTTTCCTTTCTAAAGTCAACGTTGTTCCAGGACACCATGCCGCCCCCCCTGGGTACGTAACCGTCTTTGTCGCCATGAATTGTTGTTGCTGTTGCTTTCCCAGTACATGATTACGCACAAACTCATCGGGTTCGGCCGGTGCAGTAAAATAATGTTCTTTGCCCTGGAAGGTTACCCACAGCATGGCTGGGTATATCATCCCAAACCGTACCTTGATTTTGTACAGGACTGCCTTGGCTGCGTTAAATTCTGCTCGGCGTTTATCCACGTCTGCCGCAATGTCCTGATGCAGGCGGATCGAATAACCTTTCTAGTTACAGGATCCGCTCTCTATCTCAACCGGAGTGACTGTGGCCCTGTCTACTTCTGGGGTCTCTCTCTCTCTCTCTTTACACTACTCAACAAAGCTCGACCACTTACTCCTATAGTAAACAATAGTCTAGTAATCTACAATCTATACTCAACTAACACTACTCTCTATACTCTATCTATAACTGTACTCTCTATCACTGCTCTCTCTGGCTCTCCTCCAGCTCTCTCCCAGAAGTCTGTGAGTCAGTGCTTCATATAGTTCTGCATCTAGCCCCAGCTAGTAGTTAATTATGATATGACATTAACCATTTGTATTTTGAACATTTCCTATGTCACACCGACTTTCCCCAGAATCCTCCTCAGTTACCTCTCACTACCGGCCTCTGTTAGATGTTCTTTGACACTGGGTCCTCCGCAAAGCCCTTCTCAGTTTTGGTGACGGAGCCAACTTCTCCCAGAATCCTCACTACTCATATCCACCCTGTTAATGCCCCTCAGGGTCTTAAAGGTTTCATAGAACTGTACAGTACAGTACAGGCCCTTCGGCCCACGATGTTGTGCCGAACTAGTCTGAAACTAAGATCAAATCAACCTACTCCCAATCATTCTAGTGCACTCCATGTGCCTATCCAATAACCGCTTGAAAGTTCCTAAAGTGTCCGACTCCACTACCAAAGCTGGGAGTGCGTTCCACGCCCCAACCACTCTCTGAGTAAAGAACCTACCTCTGACATTCCTCCTATATCTTCCACCATGAAACTTATAGTTATGCCCCCTTGTAACAGCTACATCCACCCAAGGAAAAAGTCGGTGAACGTCCACTATCTATCCCTCTCTTCATCTTACACACCTCAATTAAGTCACCTCTCATCCTCCTTCACTCCAATGAGAAAAGCCCTAGCTCCCTCAACCTTTCCTCACAAGATCTACCCTCCAATCCAGGCAGTATCCTGGTAAATCTCCTTTGCACCCTTTCCAATGCTTCCACATCCTTCCTATAATGAAGTGACCAGAACTGCACATAATACTCCAAATGTGGTCTAACCAAGGTCTTGTACAGTTGCAGTAATACCTCACGGCTCTTAAACTCAATCCCCCTGTTAATAAATGCTAACACACTATAGGCTTCCTTCACGACTCTATCCATTTGGGTGGCAACTTTCACAGATCTATGGACATGAACTCCGAGATCTCCCTGCTCCTCCACATTCTTCAGAACCCTGCCGTTAACCCTGGAATCCGCATTCAAATTTGTCCTACCAAAATGAATCACCTCACTTATCAGGGTTAAACTCCATCTGCCACTTTTCAGCCCAGCTTTGCATCCTATCAATGTCTCTTTGCAGCCGACAACAGCCCTCCACATTATCCACTACTCCACCAAACTTGGTGTCATCAGCAAATTTGCTAACCCAATCTTCAACTCCATCATCCAAGTCATTGATAAAAATCACAAATAGCAGAGGGCCCAGCACTGATCCCTGTGATACACTGCTGGTGACTGGGCTCCAGGATGAAAATTTACCATCCACCACCATCCTTTGTCTTCTATGTGATAGCCAGTTACTTATCCAATCAGCCAAATTTCCCTCTATGCCATGCCTCCTTACTTTCTGCATGAGCCGACCATGGGGCACCTTATCAAATGGCTTACTAATATCCATGTACATGACATCAACTGTTCTAACTTCATCTATGTACTTAGTTTCTTCCTTAAAGAATACAATTAAAATTGTGAGGCAAGCCTTACCCCTCACAAATCCGTGCTGACTATCCTGGATTAAGCTGTATCTTTCCAAATGATCATAAATCTTATCCCTCAGGACCCTCTCCAATAATTTACCCATGACCGAAGTGAGACGAACCGGCCTATAATTCCCAGGGTTATACCTATTCCCTTTTTTGAACAAGGGGACAACATTCGCCTCTCTCCAGTCTTCTGGCACTATTCCTGTAGACAGTGAAGACATAAAGATCAAAGCCAAAGGCTCTGCAATCTCATCCCTCGCCTTCCAAAGAATCTTAGGATATATCCCATCAGGCCCAGGGGACTTGAGTATCCTCAGGCTTCTCAAAATTTCTAACACAACTTCCTTCCGAATATCTACCTCCTCCAGCCTACCAGCCTGCATTGCACTATCCTCCTCAACAACATGGCCCCTCTCCTTTATGAACACTGAAGAAAAATATTCATTTCGGGCCTCTCCGATATCATGCACACATTCCCACTACTGTCCTTGACCAGCCCTAACTTCACCTTGGTCGTTCTTTTATTCCTCACATAAAGCCTTGGGGCTTTCCTTGATCCTACCCGCCAAGGACTTCTCATGCCCCCTCCCAGCTCTCCGAAGCCCTTTCTTGAGCTCGTTCCTAGCTATCTTGTATCCCTCAAATGCCCTAACTGAACCTTGTTTTCTCATCCTTACATAAGCCCTCTTCTTCCTCTTGACAAACCATTCAACCTCTTTTGTAAACCATGGTTCCCTCACTCGACCATTTCCTCCCTGCCTGACAGGGACATACATATCAAGGACACGCAGTATTTACTCCTTGAACAAGCTCCACATCTCAATTGTGCCTATCCCTGACAGTTCCTGTTTCCATCTTATGCTCCCAAATTCTTGCCTAATCGCATCATAATTACCCTTCCCCCAGTTATAAACCTTGCCCTGCGTATGTTCCTATCCCTCTCCATTGCTTTAGTGAAAATCACCAAATTGTGGTCACTATCTCCAAAGTGCTCTCCCACAACCAAATCTAACACTTTGCCTGGTTCATTACCCAGTACCAAATCCAATGTGGCCCTGCCTCTTGTCGGTCTATCCACATATTGTGTGAGGAAACCCTCCTGCACACACTGGATAAAAATAGCCTCATCCAAACTATTTGAATTATAGTGGTTCCAATCAATATTTGGAAAGTTAAAGTCACCCATCACAACTACCCTGTGACTACCGCACCTATCCAAAATCTGCATTGCAATTTTTTCCTCCACATCTGTTACTGTTTGGGGGCCTATAGAAAACTCCAAACAAAGTGACCGCTCATTTCCTATTTCTAACTTCAGCCCACACTTCCTCAGTAGACAGATCCTCCTCAAACTGCTTTTCTGCAGCCATTATACTATCCTTGATTAACAATGCTACTCCTCCACCTCTTTTACCACCTTCCCTAATCTTACTGAAACATCTAAACCCCGGAACCTCCAACAACCATTCCTGCTCCTGTTCTATCCACGTCTCCGTAATGGCCACAACATCGTAGTCCCAGGTACCAAACCATGCTTCAAGCTCACCAACCTTATTCCTGATGCTCCTCACATTGAAGTAGACACACTTCAAACCACCTTCATGCCTGCAGGTCCACTCTTGTGACCTTGGTACCTTCCTCAGTACTGCACTACCCTTAACTTCCTGAACTCCAGCAACGCTATCTCCTGGACTACAAATCAGTTTCCCATCCCCCTGTCAAATTAGTTTAAACCCCCCCGAAGAGCTGTAGCAAATTTCCCTCCCGGGATATTGGTGCCCCTCTGGTTCCGGTGTAACCCGTCCTGTTTGTACAGGTCCCACCTTCCCCAGAATGTGCTCCAATTATCCAAGTAACTGAAACCCTCCCTCCTACACCATCCCTGTAGTCACGTGTTTATCTGCACTCTCTCCCTGTTCCTCACCTTGCTAGCACGTGGCACTGGCAGCAAACCAGAGATGACAACACGGTCTGTCCTGGCTCTCAGCTTCCACCCTAGCTCCCTGAATTCCTGTTTTACATCCCCGTCCCTTTACCTACCCATGTCATTGGTTCCGATGTGTACCACGACTTGTGGCTGCTCCCCCTCCCCTGAAGGATCCTGAAAACACGATCAGAGACGTCACGGACCTTGGCACCCGGGAGGCAACACACCAACCGTGAGCCTCTATCGTTGCCACAGAACCGCCTGCCTATCTGTACCTCTAACTATAGAGTCTCCAATAACTAATGCTCTCCCCCTTCCCTTCTGAGCCACAGGGACAGATTCAGTGCCAGAGACCTGGTCATCATGGCTTACCTCTGGTAGGTCCCCCCCCCCCCCCCCCCCCCCCACAGTATCCAAAATGGTATACCCGTTATTGAGGGGAACAACCGCGCATCAAGTTGCCTCTTATTCTTCTAAACTCTAGTCAATACAATCCTAACCTCTCCAACCTTTCCTCATAAGACAACCTGCCGATTCTAGGTTTAAGTCCAGTAAACCTTCTCTGAACAGCTTTGGCCGCATCCTTCCTTCTTTCTATAAAATATTATTATTCCTCCCCCCACATCAAATTAAACCCCTTAACAACTGATGGTGACGATCTCTTTAAAAAAGGAAATTAATGGCTGCCACCTTAGGTAGAACCCTTCTACGGACCCCCTAATGGTGTGCTTGACCTTCTCCAAATGTAAGAATGACATGAGGTTGACCAACCAAGTCGAGGCACTGGGTGGAATAGGAGACCTCCACCCAAGCAGAACCCGTCTCTGGGCTATTAACAAGGCAATGGCAAGGACATCCACTGTGATGATATGCATAATGTAAGTTTGTACATAATGTTATCAACGATCTTCAACCACTTGGTGGCATTGCAAACCCATCATGTCACCATGTGATCTGGGAGTTGGGAGTTGGCTGTGCTGGGAAATAGACGTTTTTGCAGTAGTTCCACGAGAGTTGCTTAGTGTTAGTTGTTTGCTAGTTACTTTATCCTAGTTGTCTTACCACACAGTTCGTTTGATAATAAATTATTTTAAACTAAATGTTCTGTAGTTTATCCTTCACTTTGACCAGTCTACAGAACATGACATCCGCCTTCATCCCCGTCTGGAGCACCGACGTATCTGACACCCTGAAAATGGGCACCAGCGGACATGGCTCCAGATCATCATTAAGTATATCTGATGTGGTGTTACAGAAAGATACCCAAAAGCTGACTAACTTGGCACTGGACTAAAACATGTGGTTAGCCAGGCCCTGAGAACAATGCTCGCGTCTGTCCTCCACCCCAGGGAAGAATCCACACATCCTTGTCTTGGTCAGATGAACCGCATGCACCACCATGTATTGGATCAGACTAAGCCGAGCACATGAAGATTATTGACCCTGTGGAGGACCTCGATCCATACCTCATCATCTAGTATGGGATCCGATTCACCCTCCTATATCACCATTACTTCATTCAAAGGAGCTGATTCCGCTGATAGGATCTGGCTGTTTATGCACAAAATAGTCCCCCCACCAGACCCAGCAAAAGACAAAATCCTCTTCAAAAGGGAAGAGGGTGGTGCCAAGGGGAAAGAAGGAAAAACCTAGCATGAAAAATAGCGAATCTGAAAGTATCTAAACAGATTAAGCTGGCAAACCTTCCCTCCACGATCAGGATGTTGTGCCAAGTGAGATACCTTTGCTTCTGAGCAGACCGTTGATGAAGAAAGCACACATGAAGCTGGATATGGAACAGGATAAGGCAACAGTTTTTGGAAAGACGGTGGACTTACAATTTACACAGTCGGGACACTATTGTATTCCATTACTGACAAATAATATTTCAAGTAGAATGGTTAAGGATGTGTTAATGGCAGTTGAAAATGGGACTTTAGCTGATAAAAAGCTTGTAGTAAAACTGCATAGGCAATTTGCACATCCGTCTCCTCGGAGGCTGAAACATTTATTAAACGATGCAGGGGTAAGGGATGACGACTATACTAAACTGATAGAACAGGTTAGTGATCGCTGTGAAGTTTGTAGGAAGTACAGAAGGACACCAGAACGACCGATAGTAACCCTACCTTTGGCCAGGGATTTTAATGACAATGTGGCCATGGACCTTAAGATCTGGGATAAAGCAAATAATATATTTATTTTGCATTTTGTAGATTTAGCAACCAGATTTAGTCAATCAACGATTGTACGAAGTAAAGAAAAGAGAGTAATTCTGGATCAAATTGTGGAAAAATGGATCGGGACAGGAATGGGTCCACCAGCAAAATTCCTTACGGACAATGGGGGAGAATTTGCTACTGATGAGTTTAGGGATATGTGTGAAAACATGAATATCAGCGTTATGAACACGGCTGCAGAAAGCCCATTTAGTAATGGTGTCTGCGAAAGAAATCATGCTGTTATCGATGATATGCTTCGGAATATTTTGGCAGATCGACCAAACTGCACGCTAAATTCAGCTTTAGCATGGGCGGTACATGCAAAGAATTCATTGCAGATAGTTGGGGGCTATAGTCCTTGTCAATTAGTGTTTGGTAGAAATCCTAAAATTCCGTCCATTTTGGATGACCAGCCTCCAGCTTGGGAGGGGACTACAATTAGCTCAGGTTTTGCTCAACATTTAAACGCGTTACATAGCAGTAGAACAGCTTTTTTGGAAGCAGAAGTCTCTGAAAGAATTCACAGAGCTTTAAGACATAATGTATGGCCATCAGATGCCGTTTTTCAGCAAGGAGACATGATATACTATAAGAGAGACAGTTCTAATGAATGGAAAGGCCCAGGGAAGATCATAGGCATAGATGGCAAAACATTTATTTTGCAACATGGTAATCAAACTGTTAGGGTACATTCATCAAGGATAATGGGTACCGATTACAAATTTTCAAATTTAGACAGAGCAGACAGACATGACGAGGAACCAGAGTCATCTGGTACACATGTGTTACAGAACTATGAGGACCAGTTAACTGATATATACAGTGTTTCTGTCGAGGAACACGACACCGCTGATAAATTAGAACAGGCCATTTTTCCGAAAGGGCAACTGCCTAAAGTTGGTACAAATGTGACATACTTGCCTGAAGGGTCTAGTCAATGGAAGGATGCAACTGTTATTAGTAGAGCAGGGAAGGCCACTGGAAGTATAAACATTGGCTGAATGTACAGCATTCAGGGGAGGGAGTTAAGACAATGGATTGGGAAAGCGAAGTTCAAAAATGGAGGGCACAGAAACGCACAGATAGTACATCGGATAGTGAACAGGTTCGCAGAAAAAGGTCGAAAACTATTTAAAGGACATCCCACTACAGAAGAGAAAGATCAAGCAGTCGTAGTACAGAACGAGATACCAGGCAGGAGAGGGGACATAGTTTATTAAGATCTCGGAACAGGAGTAAGACTACGAATACTAATAGAAGTAGAAGCCCACATACAGGTGAGATTTTGGTGGCTTCAAATAAATTAGATGAAAAAGTTATCAGAGATGCTAAACAGCAAGAATTGCATAGTTGGAGTGAATTTGAGGTATACACGGAAGTACCGGATAGGGGACAAAAAGCGCTATCCCACAGATGGATTTGTAAAGAAAAGGTTCTTCCAGATGGAACTTATAAGGCAAAGGCCAGGCTTGTGGCAAGGGGATTTGAAGAAAACTTAGAAGATCAGGACTTAAGGGTAGATTCACCTACAGCAGGAAAGGTTATTTTAAAGATCTTCTTGGCTCTATTAGCCACAAAGGCATGGGAATGCAAATCTATAGATATAAAAGCTGCCTTTTTGCAGGGGCATCAGCTCCAGAGAGACATTTTTCTCCGTCTTCCTAAAGAAGCAGCTAACACAGAAGGGGTACTCTGGAAGTTGAACAAATGTGTATATGGATTAAATGATGTATCTAGTGGGCAGCACGGTGGCACAGTGGTTAGCATTGCTGCCTACGGCGCTGAGGACCTGGGTTCGAATCCCGGCCCTGGGTCACTGTCCGTGTGGAGTTGTCACATTCTCCCCGTGTTTGCGTGGGTTTCGCTCCCACAACCCAAAGATGTGCAGTGTAGGTGGATTGGCCACGCTAAATTGCCCCTTAATTGGAAAAAATGAATTGGGTACTCTAAATTTAAAAAAAAATGATGCATCTAGAGTGTGGTACTTTTCGGTAAGGTCAGTCTTGTTAAAGTTAGGCTGTTGCCAGTTGAAAGCAGATCCTGCAATGTTTTATTGGCACTATAAAGGAAATCTTACTGGCATCTTTATGATGCATGTCGATGATTTTTTTGTGGGGTGGGACTAGTGATTTTGAAGCTATTGTAATCTCTGGTTTGAGGAAAGAATTCAGGAATGGAAGTCAGGCTTCCGGTGCATTTAAATATATTGGACTGGAAATCACAACCGACTAAGTTAGGGGTAACTTTACATCAGCAATCTTATTTGGAAAGCATCAGCTCAATAGCAACTAGTCGTGACCGAGTTTCACAAAAAGACGCAATAGTTTCGAAGATAGAAAAAGACCAACTGCGAAGTTTAATTGGGCAACTGAACTGGTTAGGTAGACAGACTAGACCGGACGTGAGTTTTGATGTCTTACGAGTTGAGTACAAAAATGAATGATCCCAAAGTGGAAGACATAATAAGAGCAAATAAAGTGTTGGCCAAACTAAAAATGCAGGAGTGTGTTTTGAAGTTCCCGGTTTTAGGTGACCGTAGGCATTTGAAACTCATAGTTTATAGTGATGCATCCTATGCAAATTTATGTGATGGAGTTTCAAGCGCAGGAGGTTTTATAATTTTCCTTTTGGGGAACAATGGTAAATGTTGCCCTCTTGTGTGGGGAAACAAAGAAAATAAGGAGAGTGGTCAAAAACACTTTGGCTGCTGAGACGTTAAGCCTTGTGGAAGTGGTGGATATGGCCTTTTATATAAGTCGGATATTGACAGAAATTGGGGGATTTGGGTAATATACCTATTGACTGTGACATTGACAATAACTCCCTGTGGGAAAATGGGCACTCTACAAAAAGTGTCAATGAAAAGAGGTTACGGATAGACATCGCAAGTTTGAAGCAGATGTTGGACAGAAGGGAAATAACAAAAATTAAATGGGTCGACAGTAGCTTTCAACTATCAGACTGTTTTACGAAACGAGGGGCTAGTTCACAGAAACTTTTCGATATTGTGAATAAAGGGCACCTGTTTCTGTGAATGCTTTTTTTCTACTCCAAAAATAATCTGAAAAAAAGGGGGGAATCACGTGTGTGTTTTAGTTTCTTGAAATTTTGTTTTCACCTTTTGTTTTCACCTATTTGGTTTTTTTTCTCCAAGGAAGGGGAGACTGTTAAGTAATGGGTTAAGAGACATTGCAATTAGTTGTCTCATTTATGTTAAGTGTTATGTTAAGGGCCGTACCAGCCTCCCCGGACAGGCGCTGGAATGTGGCGACTAGGGGCTTTTCACAGTAACTTCATTGAAGCCTACTCGTGACAATAAGCGATTTTCATTTTTCATTTCATTTTCATGATTGACACTGATATGTAAAGGGGCTTCAGGTGGCCTCTGGGTTTGGTGATGTGTAGAGTTTTGGGCAGAGTCAGTTTGAACCATTAAAGGTGTGTTGGTGAAAAAGGAGCAGAACTTTTGCCTCTTCATACCACAGCATCTAATACGTTTAACAGCTGTGGCGGGGATTTCTCGCCAAGACCTGGAAAAGAAGCAGAGTCTCGCTTAGTAGCGGGGTCGTTCCTGTCACTGCAAGCACCGGGAAACACCCTGCTAAACGCACTCAAAACTGACTCTGTGTTTTTCCCCATTAAATAGTGTTGGGACCGACTATCATGCAGTTCGTGTTTCCGTTGGGGGCGCTATTCAGTAAGCGAGTCAGGATATGCGAATGAGCCAGCATTCTGCCCACATGAATTTAGAGCAATTCTCATTGCTGCTGGCATCTGATTTGCTGGGGCTGGAATTAGGGCTGAAGAGCCTGCCAAGCTAGAGTTGCTTATAAGGCTTCACTCCCGCCACATTCTCATTCCACCCAAGAAGATGGCTCCAAGGAGACCTGCCCCTGTTTCCTGGTAAATGAGCTAGACAGGATGCTGGGCGCAATGGAGGAGAGGAGGGGCACCCTCTTCCCCAGGGCTGGCTGCAAGCTGAAGCCAGCTGTCATCAACAGGGCCTGGGAGGAGGTTGCAGAGGCGGCCAATGCTGCTAGCCTGACCAGGGTGACTGAAGCCCACTGCCACAGAACGATGATTGACCTCCTCAGGGCAGCTTGGGTAATTCACCACCTCTGTGCCCCGGCATCACTCCTGTCCCTCACTCTTCACATCACCCCCCCCCCCCCCCCCCCCCCCCCCCGCCGCAACCCACAATCCCCTAGAGGCCACCTGCCCTTACATCCACCTTCCACCAAACCCTAACACATGTATTGTCCCTTTTTGGCCAGGTGCCTTGCACACACATGCCACCAGCTATAGACCCCCCCTGTAGACCTCACCTCCACAATACTTACCATGTAGTATCTGTGTCCACTAGGACAAGATGGCTCAGAACATGTGAGAGTGCCAGAAGACCGGAGGGGACATTCCTGACCCGAGTGTACAAACCGCTGCGGAGGAGAGGGTAATGGAGCTAGTGTGCGAGTCTGATGAGAGGGCAGTAGCTTATACAGAAGTCGGCATGCAGCAAACAAGGGAGAGCCCAATGAACACTGATGTCCCTATAGCAAGTGAGTCGGTGAGGCACCCCTTTCCCATAGACCACTCCTTCCCAAGATCTCACCATATCTATTATCTTGTAACATCATCACTGTTCCCCCCCCCCCCCCCCCCCCCCCCCCCCACAGAAAGAGAAGAAAATCAGTGCAGTGGCCTCAGTTATTTAAAATCTCTATTACAAAGAGACCAAGAGTAATA
This sequence comes from Scyliorhinus canicula, assembly GCF_902713615.1. Lineage (NCBI taxonomy): Eukaryota > Metazoa > Chordata > Chondrichthyes > Carcharhiniformes > Scyliorhinidae > Scyliorhinus > Scyliorhinus canicula. Next base: position 81,449,690 of record NC_052146.1, on the reverse strand, counting down.
TATCTAAGTTTGCAGACACAATAAAAATCTAGGTCAGAATGAAAGGTGTGGCGCCAACATGAAGAAGCTGAAAAGTGATATAGACGTGTTAATTGGGTGGGCAACAAGATGGCAGGTGGATTATAATGTAGGGAAATGCATTATAGGAGTTTGAATTGAAAAGTAATGGGCGGGATCCTCCGTCCAATGACATTGGAATCGTGAACCATGATTGGGGTGGAGTATCGTGCGTCAGCTGAAAAATCAAGGCTGCCGCCTCACGGAATGCCATGCTCTGGTGCCACGACAGCGGCGTTAATGCATTCTACACTGCACACTGGCGTGGGCGTACAAGTTGTGCAGTAAACGCTATTGGAATATTATTAATGGGCCTCCCTGACATTCTCCGGGCCTCCACCAGGAGGAATTACCGATGGCAAGGTTCACTTGGGATGTTTAAAATCAGGAAACTGGCGCCATAGCTGCTGAGGGAGAGAGAGATGGTAAGACATGTTCCCATGTGCAGCCATGGGCTGCCAATCCTGCTGCTGGCCAAGGGCCAGCCACCAGTGCTGGGGAGAGTAGCGAGGGACAGCCAGGAGATGGTACGTGTGGACTGGGGTGTCCAGGCATGGACCACAATTGACAAGGCCTGCAAGGCAGCCATCTTACAGCGCACCCCACTGGCCCTTAGTTGTGAAGAGCGCCACTGGCCGTATCAGTGCCCCCCTCCCAAGCCACCCCCACGAAGGGCTCACAGACCCTGCACCCCACAACCAGGTACCACCCTGCTGGCAGGGTACCACACAGCCCACCCAAGTGGGGATACCCCCAGTAAGTCCCACGGGAGGGCGCAAGACAGGAGCTGCGGAGTGTACCGCTGACATAGGAAGCGCTATCCAGCTGTACCCCTGGTGGCAGGGATAGGTGCGAGGGTTAGAGGTCCCCCAGTGCCAGACACTGATGGGGCCAGTGGTACGGTGTGGAGGGTGACATGTCTGGGAGACTGGTAGGGGTGGGGAATGGGAAGGCGGGGGGGGGGGGGGGGGGGGACATGCAGGGGCAGGGCTACTGTGCAGGGCAGGTACAAGACATTGTCGGATATCCCAAAGATCGCCACTATAGGGTCTGGTCTGTGGTCTGACCTCCTCCCCCACAATCTTTGTTAGCCTCCTGAACACACCTGCCCAGAACTCTCCAACTTCTCACAGCCCCAGTTTGCTGGTCCCTGCCCACACTTGTCGCACTCGTCTGCCACTCCCTGCAAGAACCCACCTATCCTCGCCTGAGTCGTGTGCACCCTGTGTATCATCTTGAACTGTATCAAGCTCTTCCTGCCGCATGAGGAGGTTGAGTTTACTCCATACTTCCCAATCTATTTCACCCCAACTCCTCCCATTTTTCCTTGACCTCACCACCTATGGATCCCCTTGCTCTCCCAGGCACCCATATATGCCCCCAATCTTAACTTCCCCTTCCACGTTCGGAAGCAACACCCTTTCCAATAGGCATACTTCAGCAGCCTGGGAAACCCTTTCCACCCCTTCTGTGCAAAGTCCCATACTTGTTGATACCAAATTTGCTTCCCCACGGAGTTCTACCCTCTTCCTCAGCTCCTATCTGCTTGCAAACCTTTCTTCCAGATACAAATCCCTCACCACCCGCACCTCTTTCCACTGTCTACACACACCATCTCCCCCCCCCCCCCCCAAAAACCCGCAGCTCTCACATAAAGTCGTTAAAACCGACATCCCTTCTATCCTAAAATGCCTCCTCAGCTGGTTCCACATCTCAATTGTGGACTGTACAACCGGGCTCTCTGAATATCTCCTCGGTCACTATAGCCCTCAGGCTGGACCCTCTCCAGGAGTCTTCCTCTATCCTAACTTAGAAAGGTTGGAACTGTTGTAATGTAGGAAACGCAGAAGCCACTTCATTCACAGCAAGATCTATGTCCTACAACCCTGCTCATCCAAAATAGTGTCACGGGAAACTGTCATATCTATCTGAGGGGGCAGACAGGACCTCAGTTTGATGTCTCATCTGAAACACACCATCTCCAACAATGTAGTGTTCCCTCTGTGGCCTTCTGACTCAAAGACAAAAGCGCCCCTGACTCTCAACTCACCTGTTCAAATGCCAGTACCCTGCATTTTTATCAAACAGGAAGAGAAATAAAGCATTTAAGCAAAAGTCTGCAGGCTGGGTGGAGAAAGACAGAAATGATGTGTAACATATCAACAATATGTAATGAAACACACATTCCCGTTAATATGAAAAGGGGGGAGCACTGGAATCAGCTTCAGCGAGGCTAGAATCCAACTGCTGTTTACCGTCCCCGGTGAGTCTCGCTGTCCTCCCCAACTGCAGCACAGCCGCATCGTGCCCCGGGACAGCGGGAACGTGTCGAGGGGCGGGGTCACGGTGGAGCATGCGTAGTGTAGGCCGCCGGCGCGCATGCTCGGTGGCAGCCTTGGAGAGGGTTGGAGGTGCAGACGCAGTGCAGGGCTCCGGTCAGCAGAGGAGCTGCGGCGGTAAGAGCCATTGAAGGCAATGATGGGGAGGGAAAGTGAGTGGCCCGTCCGTCTTGTGCTGGCACCGAATCGCACAGCAGGCGGGATGTGGAGGGGGAGCCGGGGATGTGGAGGGGGAGCCGGGGATGTGGAGGGGGAGCCGGGGATGTGGAGGGGGAGCCGGGGATGTGGAGGGGGAGCCGGGGATGTGGAGGGGGAGCCGGGGATGTGGAGGGGGGCCCGGGGATGTGGAGAGGGGCCCGGGGATGTGGAGAGGGGCCCGGGGATGTGGAGGGGGAGCCGGGGATGTGGAGGGGGAGCCGGGGATGTGGAGAGGGGCCCGGGGATGTGGAGAGGGGCCCGGGGATGTGGAGAGGGGCCCGGGGATGTGGAGAGGGGCCCGGGGATGTGGAGAGGGGCCCGGGGATGTGGAGAGGGGCCCGGGGATGTGGAGAGGGGCCCGGGGATGTGGAGAGGGGCCCGGGGATGTGGAGAGGGGCCCGGGGATGTGGAGAGGGGCCCGGGCGGGCGGCCAGTTAGGCGGGCGGGTTTTGGTTTGCTGTGCTGTGGGCAGTTCGCCTCTGGCCGGAGTGGCGGCGGGGCTGTGAGAATCAGTGGCCTTGTGTACCCTGGGAGGCAGGAATGGGAACAAGTAGAAATGTGAACAATAACGATTGTCAATGTGCTGCGAGTGGCTCGCTCCGTCTGGGGCTTTTCTCCCAACATGAATCCCTGTCCCAGAGCCACTGTGTTGTCCACATTGTCTACTTTTTACAGTCACTGATTATTGTACAACAGCAAGATTGGTAATTTCTTGTGTCGATCAGTTACAGTCAACAATGATATTTGAAATTCTGCATCAATCTTCGTTTGAAATTTTGTTTTAAGGATAAAGTTTGCATGTTCTGCTCCAGTTATAACTCGAATAGTATAAGCTTGACTTTGTGATCTGAAAGTATTTTAAATGAAAAATTAGTCTGAAACATTTTGTGATCTGGTGTTAACTTATTTATTAAATATTGTCAAATATTTCTGGAGGGGTGCATGGCCTTCCGTAAACCAAATAAATTTATCTTTGGTTTCAAATTTTAAAAATATATTTTTTAAGACATTTATATAAACAGTAGATACACAAATAAGAGCAAGAACAAACAGGAACATCCCTGTCTCTTTTAAGGCATAGATAACAATAATAATCTTTATTGTCACAAGTAGGCTTACATTGCAATGAAGTTACTGTGAAAACTAGTGGGAGGAAACCGGAGCACCCGGAGGAAACACGGGAAGAACTCCGCACAGATAGTGACCCAGCCGGGAATCGAACCTGGGACCCTGGTGCTGTGAAGCCACAGTGCTAACCACTGTGCTACCTTGCTGCCCTAGGTTCTTGATTAATAAGGGGATCGGGGGAATGGGGATAAGAAAAATATCAGCCATGATTGAATGGCAGAGCAGACTCGATGGGCCGAGTGGCCTAATTCTGCTCCTATGTCTTATGGTCTGTCCTTCCCCTCCTCCCATCCTGTCTTCCCCATTTTAACCCCTTTATCCCCTCTCCCCCCACATCAATCCTCCTTGAAGATGTGGATGAATGGATTCCACCTCCGGGCAAACCCATTTACCGGCCCTCTCAAGACAAACCTAATTTTTTCCAACCTCAGGAATTCCGCCAGGTTTCTTCCCACACCCCTGATTTTGGTGGCTCTGAGTTCCTCCTCCCAAAATCCATGAAACCAAAGTAATTTATTGAATCTATAAAATGTGTTGCAGAAGTGATGGCTTAAGTTAAACTAGTTTGATGTAAGCTATTTTTGAAAAAAAATGTGCTGTGTACTTTAACTACTTCAATATTCTTGGTGCTGGATTCATGTCGCTGTGAATCTCCAGACTGGGCATAATTTATAGTGACTAAGTCAGATTTCGTTTTGATATCCAAATGTTGGATTATTTAACCAGAGTTTGGAGAAATCAACTAACACAGTTTCACTCTGTTCACTATGAAGACACAAATGAGGGAATTCAACAGTCACTGCAAGATGTTGATGGTGTGTGACATTTTGCAATGTACATTTTGCTTTGAGGTTCACTTCAAGTATCAGTGGTACAATTCATGGGACTCAGCTTCGCGTATTTGTGTGATTTATAGTTAGAACATAGAACAGTACAGCACAGAACAGGCCCTTCGGCCTTAGATGTTGTGCCGAGCAATGATCACCCTACTCAACCCCACGTATCCACCCTATACCCGTAACCCAACAACACCCCCCCCCCCCCCCCCCCCCCCCCCCCCCCCACCACCTTGCTTTTAAGGACACTACGGGCAATTTAGCATGGCCAGTCCACCTAACCCGCACATCTTTGGACTGTGGGAGGAAACCGGAGCACCCGGAGGAAACCCACGCACACACGGGGAGGACGTGCAGACTCTGCACAGACAGTACACTGTCCTTTGAATATACAATATAAAGAAAAATGTGACATGAAGATAGTGACTAATGGCGACGTTAGGGAAAAGTAGAAAGAAGTCAAAGCTAAAGTGCTATATCTGAATGTGTGAAGCATTTGCAATATATTACACAGATTAATGGATGGTTTTGATCTAATAGCCATTAGGCTTATAGGCTTACATTAACACTGCAATGAAGTTACTGTGAAAATTCCTTAGTCGCTACAGTACAGTGCCTGTTCTGGTACATTGAGGGAGAGTTCAGGGATGTCCTATTCACCTAACAAGCACATCTTTTGGGACTTGTGGGAAGAAACCGGAGCACCTGGAGGAAAACCCACCCAGACACGGGGAGAGCGTACAGACTCTGCACAGACAGTGACCCAAGCCGGGAATCGAACCAAGGTCCCTGGTGCTGTGAAGCAACAGTGCTAACCACTGTGCTACCATGCCACCCATATAAACATCAGTTTATAGCCTTGTGGTGAATGTGATTCACACCGGATTATAATCTGTATATACATGTGTCTATATTGTAAATGCAGTTGCACTACCTGTCCTCCAGGGGGTGTAGCTCTGGGAATGCTCGAGTTGTACGGGGCTTCTCCCTTGGCTCTGCCCAGGACTCCTCCCCCGGAAGCTGCTGTATAAAGATCAATGCCACATGGTCAGCCGGCCAGTTCACCGAAAGTTCAATGGCTAATAGGCTGGCTCTGTTGTGAGTATATTAAAACCGCTATTCTAATCCTACAAGCACGTGTCCGTAGAATTGTTGGTTCCAACAATTTAATATACTCAGGAAGCAGTCGAAGAAATTATGGAAGCAGCCCTCAAGCCCGGATGCCTGGAACTCGACCCAGAGGATGCAGAGGCTAAGGAAATTATTTCCCACTGGCTGCGATGTTTTAAAACCTACCTGGCAGAAGCCAGCACCGCCGGAACAACGGAGGAACAAAAACTCAGCCTACTGCACGCGAGGGTAAGCCACAGAATATCCACACAGCTGAATCCGGCCGGATCTTACACCGCAGCGCTGGCAATATTGGACAAAATGTACGTTAGGCCCATTAACGAGGTTTATGCACGCCACGTGTTTACGACCCGCCGTCAGCGGCCTACAGAAACGATAGCCGAGTTTGTAAGGGAATTGAACAATCTTTCCAATGACTGTAATTATCAAGCTGTTACCGCGGCTGAACATAGGGAGCTTGCTGTGCGGGACGTTTTCGTGCGGGTCTTAGGTCTAACTATGTGCGCCAAAGACTGCCAGAAAAGGGGGCCCAGGACTTAGACACTACTGTGGAGGCTGCTACCACTATGGAAGTTTCTTTCCGCAGCCTCACCTCGTTTCCTGTGGACCCCGCGACCTCATCGTGGACCCCCGACCAACAGTCCCCCCCAAGCCTGTGCCGCACGGCCCCCCAGCTACCGCGCTGCCAAAGCCAGTTACCCTGCTGCCCCAGCCAGCTACTCGGCTGCTCCAGCCTGCCATTTCTGTGGCCAAAGCCAGCACCCGCGGCAGCACTGCCCGGCCCGTAACGCGACCTGCAGCAGCTGTGGGCGAAAAGGACACTATGCCAGAGTGTGTCTGGCGAAGAAAGCCCCAGCCTCTAACCCTCCCACAGCTCAAAGCACGCGTTCCCTGAATTCACAGGCCTGCAGGCCCCGAAATGCTGCAGCCTGTATGCCGACTCCGCCCCCACCCAACATGTGCAACTCATGGGGGCGGCCATCTTGGCAATCCTCCTCCATGCGGCGGCCATGTGCAACTCAAGGGGGCAGCCATCTTGGCAATCCTCCATGCGGCCGGCCATGTGCGACTCATGGGGGCGGCCATCTTGGGATCCATCCCCTTCAAACTCTGAAACTCACCTCGACGACTACGAACTCAGAGCGCAGTCATCACGGGGCCACTCCAGCACAGCTGATCGAGCCGCCGACTACCCGCAACTCAGCGCAGTCACCCTGGATCAATTCTGCCCCAAGCACCTACGAAGTTCGATGGCGGAGGTCCAGATCAACGGGTACAGCACGCCATGCCTCTTTGACTCCGGGAGCACCGAGAGCTTTATACATCCAGAGCTGGTAAGACGCTGTTCGCTTTCTATTTTTCCGGTGAGCCAAACTATCGCCCTCGCTTCGGGCTCCCACTCAGTCCAAATCCAAGGTCGCACCATTGCTACGCTCACAATTCGAGGCGCTAGTTATTCTAAATTTAAACTTTATGTCCTGCCCGACCTCTGCGCGCCACTCTTATTAGGCCTGGATTTCCAGTGCAACCTCAAGAGCCTCACCCTCAGCTTTGGCGGGCCCCTGCCCCCACTCACTATCTGCAGCCTAACCACGCTGCGCATCTCCCCCCCTCCGCTCTTCGCCAATCTCAGTCCAGATTGCAAGCCAGTAGCTACTCGCAGCAGGCGATACAGCCTACAGGATAGGGTCTTTATCCGATCGGAGGTCCGACGGCTGCTCAGTGAGGGGATCATAGAGGCCAGTAATAGTCCCTGGAGAGCTCAGATGGTGGTCGTCAAGACCGGGGGAAAATTTTGCATGGTCGTCGACTATAGCCAGACCATAAATCGCTTTATGCTCCTGGACGCGTATCCCCTCCCCAGAATTGCAGACATGGTTAATCAGATCGCCCAATATCGGCTATTTTCCATGGTGGATCTGAAGTCTGCATACCACCAGCTCCCAATCCGCCCGGAGTACCGCCACTACATGGCATTTGAGGTCGATGGCCGCCTCTTCCATTTCCTCCGGGTCCCTTTTGGCGTCACTAACGGGGTTTCGGTGTTCCAACGAGCAATGGACCGAATGGTAGACCAGTACGGGCTGCGGGCCACGTTTCCGTATCTGGACAATGTTACCATCTGCGGCTATGACCAGCAGGACCACGACGCCAACCTCCACCGTTTTCTCCAAACGGCACAGAAATTAAATCTCACTTATAACAAGGAGAAATGCGTTTTCCGCACAAACAGACTGGCCATCCTCGGCTATGTCGTGGAGAACGGAGTCCTGGGCCCAGACCCAGACCGCATGTGCCCCCTCTTAGAACTCCCCCTCCCTCATTGCCCCAAGGCCCTCAAACGGTGCTTGGGGTTCTTCTCATACTACGCCCAGTGGGTCCCTCAATATGCGGACAAAGCCCACCCACACTCTTTAAGGCCACACGATTTCCCCTGTCAGCTGAGGCGCGCCAGGCCTTCAGCTGCATCAAGGAGGACATCGCCAAAGCAGCCATGCGGGCGGTGGATGAATCCGTCCCTTTCAGGTAGAGAGCGACGCCTCAGAGGTAGCTCTAGCAGCCACTTTAAATCAGGCAGGGAGGCCCTTTGCATTTTTCTCCCGTACCCTATTCTCTTCAGAACTCCGACACTCCTCCGTCGAGAAGGAAGCACAAGCCATCGTGGAGGCTGTTCGTCACTGGAGGCACTACCTCGCAGGTAGGAGGTTCACCCTCATCATCGACCAACGATCGGTTGCCTGACAACTCGCAAAGGGGCAAAATAAAAAATGATAAAATCCTTCGGAGGAGGATCGAACTCTCCACCTATAGTTACGATATTAAATATCGACCGGGGAAGCTCAACGTGCCCTCGGACGCCCTATCCCGCGGGACATGCGCCAGCGCGCAGATCAGCCGTCTGAAAGCCATCCACGTTGACCTCTGCCATCCAGGGGTCACCCGGTTCGCCCACTGCATCAGAGCCCGAAACCTGCCTTTCTCCAACGAGGAGGTAAAAGCGGTCACCAGGGACTGACCGATCTGTGCAGAGTGCAAACCGCACTTCTATAGACCAGACAGGGCCCACCTGGTCAAGGCTTCTAGGCCCTTTGAACGCCTTGCGATCGATTTCAAAGGGCCACTCCCCTCCACTAACAAGAACATTTATTTCCTCAACATCATCGACGAGTTCTCCCGATTCCCTTTTGCCATTCCATGCCCTGATATGACCTCCCACACAGTCATTAGGGCCCTGCATAGTGTCTTCACCCTGTTCGGTTTCCCCAGCTACGTGCACAGCGACCGGGGTTCGTCCTTTATGAGCGACGAGCTGCGTCAGTACCTGCTCGACAAGGGCATCGCCTCGAGCAGGACTACCAGTTACAACCCCAGGGGGAACGGGCAGTGGAGAGGGAGAACGCGACGGTCTTGAAGACCATCCTACTGACCCTCCGGTCTAGAAAACTCCAAGTCTCCCAATGGCAAGAAGTCTTCCCAGACGCGCTCCACGCAATCAGATCCCTCCTGTACAGCTACAAATCAAACCCCTCACGAGCGACTCTTCATTTTTTCTAGGGGCACTACCACGGGAGTCTCACTTCCGGCGTGGCTGAGGACACCAGGCCCAGTCCTCCTGAGGAAGCACGTCAGGGGGCACAAAACTGACCCACTTGTTGAAAAGGTGCGCCTCCTCCATTCCAACCCCCAGTCCGCATTCGTGGAGTTCCCGGACGGTCGCCAGGACACAGTATCCCTTCGAGACCTGGCACCAGCTGGATCTAGCCCCCCCTACCCCCGCTGAGGAACCCCTTACCCCGTTCCCTATGCTGCCGCCCCCTCGCGCCCCCGATTCCGCAAGCTCACCCCAACGGTTCCACGCGCCAGAACCAGCCCGCCCCCAGTGCTCCCAGTCTCCGATCGAGCCAGAGGTGTATAAAGTTCGGACGAGACCCGCCCCGGAGTCTGCCATCGTACCCCAGCTCTCAACACCCACCCAGCCACCGCAAGAGGCTGCAACCCCGGTGCTCCGCAGATCAAAAAGAACAATTCATCCACCGGACAGACTAACTCTGTGAGCCACCACCCCCGCTGGACTTGATTTTTTTTCACAGGGGGTGAATGTGATTCACACCGGATTATAATCTGTATATACATGTGTCTATATTTTAAGTGCAGTTGCACTACCTGTCCTCCAGGGGGAGTAGCTCTGGGAATGCTCGAGTTGTACGGGGCTTCTCCCTTGGCTCTGCCCAGGACTCCTCCCCCGGAAGCTGCTGTATAAAGGTCAGTGCCACATGGTCAGCCGGCCAGTTCACCGAAAGTTCAATGGCTAATAGGCTGGCTCTGTTGTGAGTATATTAAAACCGCTATTCTAATCCTGCAAGCACGTGTCCGTAGAATTGTTGGTTCCAACAAGCCTGATGTTCTATATTTCCCTAATTTGATATCCAGCAGATTAAAGGGTTAACTGCATTCCAGTGCTATTGGTTCCATGGCAAAGGGAATGAAAGCTTCCTATCGGAAGAAAAAAAAATTGTGTGTATATGTACAACTGTTTATAAATGAAAAATGCCAATTAAAAGGTTCACTTACCTATAGCAATGGTTCAAATAAAATCAAAATCACCAACAGAACATTCAGATTCACCAAAACAATGTTCCCTGGTGCTGCTTACACAGTCTTGTGCAAGGGGCCCCTTTAAATGAGTGTCTGCGATCCCACTTCCTGATCATGGCCTGCTATCTATGTGGGGACATTTGCTGATTGGGCATGTAGCCCACCGTCTGCAAAGTCTGTTGGTCTATTAACTGGACTGTTTGCAAACTATAAGCAGTGTTTCAAAGCTCGAGGCGGGAGTCGGTGACCACTAACTTCTGGAACAGATTCCTGCCAACTGTTGAGGTACTTAAATTCAACTCATAGCTGTAGAGTAACCAAGATTGGGACTAAACTTCCTAGGATACTTCATTTATGGAAGGAATAGGTGAAATGGAAGCGTGGGTGTGGGGTGAGCATTCAAAAATGGTAGAGAGTTAACTATGTTTGCTCAGAAAATCAAAATGTGGGATCAGTTTGGCTGGAGCTAAAAAAAACCCAATAGATAGAAAACACTGGGAGTAGTTTATGAAACAGAATCATTGAATAGTTGCAGGACAGAAGGAGGTCATCCAGCCCTATGTTCATGCCAGCTCTGCAATTAGCCAGTACCACTCGTTGCCTCCCTGTAGCTTTGTAAATCTCTTCTCTTAAGGTGTTTGTCTATTTCCCTTTTGAAGGCCACAATTTAAATCTGCCGTCATTGCTCTCGTAGGCATGCATTCCAGATCTTAACGACTGACTGCATTTAAAAAAAATCTTCGTAATGTCTTTGGTTCATTTGCTGGTGTCCTCTCATTCTCAATCCTTCTATCCTCCCCCCCACACACTCTTCTCCTCCAAGGAGAACAGCTGCAGCTTCTCCAATTCATCCCTGGAACTATTCTTGAATATCTTTCCTTCATCCTCTCAATGTGTTGCCCAGAGTTGCACATACTACTCAAGTTGAGATTGAACAAATGTTTTATGAAGGTTAATTGTGACTTCCTTGCTATAAAGCTCAGGATCCTATATGCCTTTTTAACCACAAACAAACTAAAATCAACATAGATCAATTATTAATTAACAGGTAACCACTATACCAAACTAACAAGAAAGTACTTCCACTGTAGCTAACGCAATTGCGATATCTTTTTCAACCTTTTTGACTTTTCACCGCACTTCCGCCAGGTGTGTAACATGCAAGAACAAGTTACTTCCAGTTCTCCAGGCTCAATTTTCCTTATAATCTTTATTATTGTCACAAGTAGGCTCACATTAACACTGCAATGAAGTTATCGTGAAAAGCCCCTAGTCACCCACACTCTGGCACCTGTTCAGGTACACAGAGGGAGAATTCAGAATGTCCAAATTACCTAACAGTATGTCTTTTGGAACTTGTGGGAGAAAACCGGAGCACCCGGAAGAACCCTACGCAGACATGGGGAGAACGTGTAGATTCCGCACAGACAGTGACACAAAACAGAGAATCGAACCAGGGACCCTGGCACTGTGAAGCAACAATGCTACCCTCCCAAAAGGTTAGGAGGGGTTATTGGGTTACGGGGACAGGGTGGAAGTGAGGGCTTAAGTGGGTTGGTGCAGACTCGATGGGCTGAATGGCCTCCTTCTGCACTGTATGTTCTATGTTCTGTGTTCTAAAAATGTGCTATCGTGCTGCAAATTGGATCACACCAAAACCGAAGGGGTGGGAAAATACTTATAAAAGGAGAAATAAAATTCAAAACACCTTTCTGTTCATGAACAGGTGGTGAGAATAGAAACCAAGGCTGTTTAAATTAAACCGTTTTTTGTCACTAACAGGACTGTCCCCAGTACGGGAAAAAGCTCTGACCCAAACAATAGAGAGGGGAAGTTCACAACTGAGCACAACACTAAATGGAGAAAATTCTAGGGACTCACCGATACTAATGGCAATGGTAGTGCTGTGATAATGTTATTGGGCTAGTAATCTAGAGGCAATTACCCATTCACTGGAAACACAAGTTCAAATCCTACCATGTCAGTTGGGAGAATTTAAATTCAATTAATCAAATAAATTTGGAATTTAAAAAGTCAGTCTCAGTAATGGTGACAATGAAAATGATGGATTGGGAAAAAAACTGAACTGGGTCACTAATATCCTTTTGGGAAGGAAATCTGCCGTTCTCGTCTGGTCTTGCATATATGTGACTTGAAGCCTTGTGCATTAGCTCAAAACCTTGTGTCCTTCAAAAATTGTTCTCTTCAACTTGAGTGTTCCAGATCTGATTTTCACCAAAAAGACCCAACTTGTTGACATTTTTGTCCTTTAAATGTGCAAAAGTCCCGTATGTTCTGTCTCCTTTCTTTTGGACACACAACCAACTCTCTTAAAGCATCCTAGCTTAAAAAAAAAGTGTGGCATCACATTGGTTAGCACTGTTGCTTCACGGTGCCAGGGTCCTAGGATCAATTCTGACCTTCGGTGACTGTGTGGAGCTTGTATGCTCTGCCCATGCCTCTGTGGGTTCCTCTGGGCGTTCTGGTTTCCTCCGCAGTCCAAAGATGTGCAGGTTAGGTGGATTGTCCATGTTAAATTACCCCTTAGTGTTCTAAAAGGTTAAGTTGGGTTACATGGATAGGGTTGGGGTGTGGGCCTAGGTAGGGTGCTCCTTTTGGAGGGTCAGTGCAGACTCGATGGGCCTAATGGCTGTCTACTCTGTATGGATTCTGAGTCTTCACAGCAGCAACTGTTTTGTTCCTCCACACAGCAGTATTTGCCTCTCTCCCTCCCTGTGTCTCAAAAAGCAGCTGTCCCTTTATTGTGAGCTACTGTGAAAAGGTGTGGAAGTTATCACTTGATATTCAATAGTTTCTGTTTGACTTTATTTTCCCATAGCAACCAGATTACATGGACCTGTCTCCAAGTATAGTTGTTTGTATGACCTCACCCTCCCCCTTTCCAGAGTACTCTGTTTCATCTTAAAGTAAAGACATTTTAAAACCTTACTGTCTTATGAAGTTTAACGTTTGTAACAGAAGCCATTATAGAAATTTAAATTGTTGTTTGAAGCACAAAATTGTGATTGTAGAGATACCATAGATTTTAACAGTTGATGTCAGTTGCAGATTTTTTTTGGTGTTTGGATGCTACAAGTGGTGTCAATATCTGAGAATAATAATCTTTCTGTCCCAGCTCATTGGAAACTAGCAAATAACACACGGGGAGGGAGAGAGGCAAAAACTCTGAAGAAGACTCAGAATCCCTACGGAGTAGATGGCCATTCGGCCCATTGAGTATGCACTGACCCTCCGGAAAGGAGCACCCTACCTAGGCCCACATCCCACCCAACCTAACCTTTTGGACACAAAGGGCTAATTTAGCATGGCCAATCCACCTAACCTGCACATCTTTGGACTGCGGAGGAAACCAGAGCACCCGGAGGAAACCCCCACACACACGAGGAGAATGTGCAGACTCCGCACAGTCACCGAAGGTCGGAATTGAACCTGGAACCCTGGCACCGTGAAGCACCAGTTCCAGCCACTGTGCCGCCACCCCATTTTGTTATTAAAAAAAAAGTAGGATGTAACCAGGAAGGAGGAGAGAGAAAACGGAGACTGGTTAGCCTGACATCAGTCATTGTGGAAATTTCTGGAATCCTATTAGTAAGGAGGTTTTAATGCACTTAGAAAATCATAGTCTAATCAGACAAGAGTCCACTGGGGCATCAGTTATTTACAATCTTTATGGATGATTAAGATAAAGAGACAGCACTGTATGTCATTCTTTAAATAGTGTGAAACTTTGAAATGTTGAACAGTTGGAATTGGGAGTTCTCACAAAATGAACACAAAGCGTGCAAGTACAGAAAATAATTAGGAGGCAAATGGCATGTTGGCTTTTATTGCAAGGTGATTGGAGTACAAGAGTGTCCATTGGCAGAGGACTAAGTGTCAACCTCTCCTACCCATCTGAGAAATGATTCTGGAAGGAAGCTAATGGTCAATAAAAATAAGTTCCGAGAACTGGTGGGGAACAACCGCTGGCTGAACTTGTTTGACTTGAAGAGTGTTTGGATATGGCAAAGTCACGATTAGGCTAAATGGAAGGCTTTGTGAATATTTTGGGTGACTATCTGGTATTAGGTGGAGTTTCATGGTGCCTCATTAAATGCTAAAAATGTTTGATCAAATATTATTGCCTCACTGAGGTGCAAAATGAGTTGTACTTATAGATATTTACAGCTTGGAAACAAGCCCATCGGCCCAGCTGGTCCATGCAGCCCAGTTTTTACCACTAAGCTAGTCCCACTTGCCTGCATTTGGCCCCGATCCCTCTATACCCACACTGTCCAACTGCTTTTTAAAGGACAAAATTGTACTCTCCTCTACCAAAGCCTCTGGCAGCCCATTCCAGATGCTCACCACCCTCTGTGTGAAGACATTTCCCCTCTGGTCTCTTTTGTATCTCTCTCCTCTCACCTTGAACCTATGCCTTCTAGTTATAGATTCCTCTACCTTTGGGAAAAGATGTTGACTATCTACCTTATCGATGCTCCTCATTATTTTATAGACCTCTATAATAACACCACTGAGCCTCCTACGCTCCAGGGGAAAAGTCCCAGCCTATCCAGCCTCTCCTTATAACTCAGAGCATCAAGTCCTGGTAGCAACCTCGTAAATCTCTTCTGCACTCTTTCTAGTTTAACAATATTCTTCCTATAATAGGGTGACCAGAACTGAACACAGTATTCCATGTGTGGTCTTACCCATGTCTTGTACAACTTCAACAAGACGTCCCATCTCCTGTATTCAGTATTCTGACCAATAAAACCTAGTATGCTGAATGCCTTCTTCACCACCCTGTCCATCTGCGACTCCACCTTCATGGAGCTATGAACCTGTATTCCTAGATCTCTTTGTTCTGTAACTCCCAAACTCCCTACCATTAACTGAAGAGGTATTGATTTGGCACAATTCATTTGTTTGGTGCCCAGGTTAAAGTATTTTTCAGTGTTGAATTCGAGTGATGATGGATGAAGTGACATGCCTACATTTGATTTAATAAATTGCCAGTTGCAACTAGCTGGAACTGACATTATTATTCAGCATCTCTAAATGCAGAAAAGCTCCATCGGTGATAGGTGACCAAAGTCTTGTCTTGGAGTTTGAAACCTTATTTGTATTATTTTAGGGTTTAGGACGAGGCTTGAGACTGGGCTTTGGTGGCTGAGGACATGGGTATCTCATGTGTCACTGATGGAGAGTTGGGGGGTGTGGATGGTGTACAGTAATTGAAATGTAAGGAACAAAAATATCTGTGTGGCTGTGTTGGGGAGGAGATGATATGGGGAGGGGTGGTTCCCTGTTGGAGACGGCGAGGAAGAGACCAGGAAGAAATATAGTCCAGGGAGACTGTGGATAAGAAGTGGGGAGTAGTTGTGGGCAGCAGAACTTTGAATAAGCTAAAGTTTAAGAAGATGCAGGGCATTGTGCAGTAACAGGTAAGTGATAAATGCACAGTTTTAGCAGTGAATGGTTAAGGTTGGGCAAAGATGGAATCAGTACTTCATAGCTATATCACACTTTGTGAAGAGTTAATTGTTAGGAGTCTAGCGCAAAGACAACTTGCTTGTCGGAGAATTCTGATGGGAAAGAACAATGCTATTCAGTGGGCTGGCAATATTGTAATGGGGTGTCTGACTCCAGGTGTGATCATTGTTAATAGTTGCATAACTGAAGATCTGTGGATCATTGGCCCAACACCCAGCTCATCCACTATGTTGTGTAATGCTTTGTCACAGCTGTTCTGTGTTCAACATCACTGTCACCTTCTGACCCTGATTATTATGCGACTATAAGACCTAGAAGCAGGAGGCTATTCGGTCTCTCAAATCTGCTCCACCATTGAATAAGATCATGGCTGATCTGATTGTAAATGTAACTCCACTTTCCTGCCTGTTCCCTATCTCCTAATTGTCAAAAGGAAGTAAAGAATCTGGAAAAGAATATAGACAGGTTGAGTGGGCAAACTTGGCAGATAGAGTATAATGTGGGAAAATATGAACTTGCCTACTTTGGTAGGAAGAATAGAAAAGCGTTATTTAAATGGAGAGAAATGCAGAACCCAGCGGTACAGAGGGGTCTGGGTGTACATGAATCACAAAACGTGACTTATGGTGGCGGCCATGGAGGAGTAGGTCGCACATTTGATAGCTCCCACCTGTAACGGACGTTTGGACCTTTCCCCCCCCCCCCAGTTTTTTTCAGATTTTATGGGATAAATTAGTGAAGAGTGAGACAGTAAGGAGAATTCCCCCTCCGGTGTTTGGAGAATTGGACCAGAAGTGGCCGTGTGAGACAACAAAGTCCTATAAGGGAGACGCAAGTAGAGCTGGTAACACGGGACAGCATGGCGGGGCAGCAGGGCACTTAAGCCTTGGAGAAGGACCGTGGCGTGATTTGTGCTGCTGGATTGTATAAATTTAAGTAGCTCGATGTGAAATAATGGGCTGTGTGGATGGTTAAAGGTTGCTTTGTCTTGCAGGGACCTTGTTAAAGCGGGGGATGGGCTTTGAATTTGGTTCTGCTTCTTTGGGTGACTATTTTTCCAAAGTGACTGTTTCTTCACTGTTTTTTCTGATGCTGGGGAATGTGATACTTTAAAAATATTTATTCATGTGGGGGGAGAGGGGAGAGAACAATAGGGAGACAGACTGCTTGGTTCCGGGGGCGGGAGCTACTGAGTCAGCATGGGTTAGCTGACTCTCGGAAGTGCAGTGGGGGGTGAGCAGTTGTTAAGCTGGAGCTTGACTTGGGGGATTGTGTTCATAGTGTTGTTGCTGGGGTGAGAGGGGGGGGGGGGAGGGAGGGAGGGTGGGGGGGGGGGGGAGGGAAGGGGGGTTAGAAGCCTCCTGTCCAGGATGATCACATGGAACGTGAGAGGACTGAATGGTCCGGTCAAGAGGGCTCGCGTGCTTGCACATTTCAGGGAACTGAAGGTGGAATGACAATGCTATAAGAGACACACCTAAAGTTTACAGACCAAGCTAGATTGAGGAAGGGGTGGGTTAGCCAAGTGTTCCACTCAGGACTGGACTCAAAGACCAGCAGAGTAGTGATCTTGATCAGCAAAGGAGTGGCATTTGAGGCAGGAAAAATTGTGTCAGACAAGGGGGTAGGTACATAATGGTTAGTGGGAAGCTGAAGGGGGTGCGAGTGGTACTTGTGAACATATTTGCTTCGAATTGGGACAACGTGGAATTTATGAGGAGGGTGTTAGGTAAGATCCCAAACCAGAGTCACATAACCTGATCATGGGAGGGGACTTCAATGCAGTCATTGATCCCGAAGAGGACCAGTCAAAATCCAGGACAGGGAGGAGGCCGGCTGGGCAAAGGAATTGAAAGGTTTCATGGAACAGGTGGGGGGAGTAGACTCATGGAGGTTTGCACGGCCGAAGCGGAAGGAGTTTTCCTTTTTTTTCACATGTCCACAAGTTATACTCTCGCAGTATACTTTTTTGTTCTGAGCAGGGCGCTAATACCGAAGGTGGTGGATGTTGAGTTCTCGGCAATTGCAGTGTCGGACCATGCCCCACATTGGGTGGATCTATGGGTTAGCGTGGAGAGAGATCAACGCCCGCTGTGCAGACTGGATGTGGGGTTGCTAGCGGATGAAGCGATCTGTGGGCGGGTTAACAAGTCCATCCAGAACTACCTGGAAACAAATGATACGGGGAGATCTCTGCAGCAACGGTCTGGGAAGCTTCGAAGGCAGTAGTCAGAGGGGAATTAATCTCGATTCGGGCCCACAGAGAAAAGGCAGAACGGGCTGAGAGGGACAGGTTAGTTGAGATACTCCATGTGGACAGGAGATACTCGGAGGCGGTTACAGGTGGAGTTTGGGCTGTTGACCACAGGGAAAGCAGTGGAACAGTTGAGGAAGGCAAAGGGGCGGCGATCTATGAGTTCGGGGAAAAGGCAAGCAGAATGTTGGCGCGCCAGCTCAGGAAGATGGAGGTGGCCCGGGAGATAGGTAAAGTAAAGAGTAGAGATGGTAATACTGTCCTGGACCCAGCGGGGGCGAACGAGGTTTTAAGGACTTTTATCGTAAATTGTATGAGTCGGAGCCCCCGGCTGGGGTGGAGGGGATGAGGCAGTTTCTGCATCAGTTGAGGTTCCCGAGGGTGGAGGAGGACCTGATGGAGGGCCTGGGAGCCCCAATTGAGATTGAGGAAATAATCAAGGTGCTGGAGAGCATGTAGTCGGGCAAGGCCCCGGGCCTGACATGCTACCTGGTGGAATTCTATAAGACGTTTTCGGAGATATTGAGCCCACCGCTGGTGAGGACATTTAACAAAGCGAGAGAGAAGGGAGTCCTCCCCCCAACAATGTCGCAGGCCTTGATTGATCCTGAAACAGGAGAAGGATCCGGAGCAATGCAGGTCATGCAAGCCAATTTCTCTACTGAATGTGGATGCCAAACAGCTGGCTAAGACACTGGCCGCAAGGATAGAGGACTGTGTCCCCAGAGTGATAGGGGAAGACCAGACGGGATTTGTAAAGGGCAGGCAACTCGAGGCCAATGTTCGAAGGCTTTTCAATGTTATTATGATGCCCTCAGAAGGAGGGGAGATGGTGGTTGCGATGGATGCGGAGAAGGCTTTTGATCGGGTGGAGTTGAATTACCTGTGGGAGGCGCTGGGAAGGTTTGGGTTTGGTGAGGGCTTTATTGACTGGGTGCGGTAGCTCTATCAGGCACCAGTACTGAGTGTGCGTACGAACCGGCTGAGGTCGGGGTATTTTAAATGACACCGAGGGACGAGGCAAGGGTGCTCCCTCTCCCCGTTGCTGTTTGCTCTGGCCATAGCGTTAAGAGCTTCTAGGAACTGGAAAGGGCTGGTTCGGGGTGTGTGGAGCACCAGGTCCCGCTCTACGCAGATGACCTGCTCTTGTACATTTTGGACCCGTTGGAGGGGGCAGGGGAAGTAATGCTAATCTTCAGGGAATTTGACAATTTTTCGGGGTATAAATTGAACATGGGGGGGGGGGGGGGGGGGGGTGCGGGTGGGGAGTGAGATGTTTGCGATCCAGGCAAGAGGACAGGAGAAGAGACTGGGAGATCTGCCGCTGAGAGTGGTAGGAAAGAGCTTTCGATTCCTGGGAATCCAGGTGGCCTGGAAATGGGAGATGATACACAAGTTAAACCTATCCCGGTTGGTAGAACAAATGGAGCGGGACTTTAAGAGATGGGACATGCTCCCTCTATCACTGGCGGGGAGGGTACAGACCGTGAAAATGATGGTCCTCCCCAGATTTCTGTTTGTCTTTCAGTGCCTCCCCATCTTCATCCCCAAGGCCTTTTTCAAGCGGGTGAATAAGATTATTTTGGGCTTTGTGTGGGCGAGTAAAACCCTGCGAGTGAAGAAAGTGTTGCTGGAGCGCAGTCAGGGGGAGGGTGGGTTGGTGATTCCGAACTTCTGCAGCTACTACTGGGCGACTAATACAGCCATGATTAGGAAGTGGGTAATGGGGGAGGGGTCAGCATGGGAGCCGATGGAGGAGGCGTCATGTAAAGACACCAGTCTGGGAGCATTGGTAACGGGATTTCTGCCGTTCTCGCCGGCCTGATATTCCACAGGTCCAGTGGTAGTGGCGGCTCTGAGGATCTGGGGGCAATGGAGGAGATATAAGAGAGTGGAGGGAGCATCGATTTGGACCCCGATTTATAATAACCACATGTTTGTACCGGGTGGGCCAGGTGGCGGGTTCCGGAGCTGGCAGAGGGCCGGAATTGGAAGGATGGGGATCTATTTATAGACTGGAGCTTTCCCAGCAGAGAATGGTTTTAGGTATTTGCACGTGCAAGACTTCCTGAGAAAACAGGTGCCGGCCTTTCCACTGCTGCCACCACGGAGGATACAGGATAGAGTAGTTTCCAGTGCCTGGGTGGGACTAGGGAAGGTATCAGATATTTACCAGGAGCTTTCGGAGGCGGAGGAAACTCCGGTGGAGGAGCTTAAGGGCAAGTGGGAGGACGAGCTAGGAGGAGAGATAGAGGCGGGGCTATGGGAGGATGCCCTAAGCAGGGTTAATACCTCCTCATCGTGCACCAGGCTTAGCCTGATACAATTTAAGGTAGTCCACCGGGCACACACGACAGCGGCTAGGATGAGTATGTTTTTCGGGGTAGAGGATAGGTGTGCGAAGTACGCGGGAAGCCCAGCAAATCATGTCCATATGTTTTGGGCATTCCCGAAGCTTAGAGGGTTTTGGCAAGATCTTGCTAAGGCAATGTCCACGGTACTACAAACACGGGTGGTGCCGAGTCCGGAAGTAGCGATCTTTGGAGTGTCGGAAGATCCGGGAGTTCAGGGGGCGAAAGAGGCCTTTACCTCCCTGGTAGCCCGGAGACGGATCTTGTTAAAGTGGAAGGACTCAAAACCCCCGAATGTAGAGACCTGGGTTAGTGACATGGCTGGGTTTCTCAGTCTCGAGAAAATAAAGTTTGCCTTAAGAGGGTCAATGTTGGGGTTCTCCCGGAGGTGGCAGCCGTTCGTCGACTTTCTCTGGGAAAATTAAAAGGTCAGCAGATGGAGTATTCCAAGGGGCGGGAGAGGGGGGGGGGGGATTGTTGTTGTGTGGTTGAGGTGCGTGAAGATTGGGCTGGGGGGGAGGGGGGGGGAAATGTTTATTTTACCATGTTTTAAAAAAAAATTAGATTACCCAATTATTTTTTCCAATTAAGGGGCAATTTAGCATGGCCAATCCACCTACTCTGCACATTTTTGGGTTGTGGGGGCGAAACCCACGCAGACATGGGGAGAATGTGCAAACTCCACACAGACGGTGACCCAGGGCCGGGATCGAACCTGGGACCTCAGCGCCGTGAGGCGGTTGTGCTAACCACTAGGCCACCGTGCTGCCCTATTTTACCATGTTGATGTCATTGTTTATGTTCCTGTTATCAAAGTTTTCAAATACCTTAATAAAATATTAAAAATAAATAAATAATTTGCCTATAATTCCATAGGCTCAAACTTTAGTTAACAGCCTCATATGAGGAAGTTATTAAGTATCTTCTGTTAATCCATACAAATAGTATCCTTGCATTGCTGCGTGCACTACTTAAGTCACCCCTTCAAAATAAAATTCAATAATTCACCAGCTATGACCTAGTCTTTACAAATCTACACTAGCTCTCACGATCAGTTGAACATTTTTAAGGTGTTTAGTTACTTTGTATGAACACCCGGAATAGAAGCATCTTTTAAATTATCGATGCTAGTAATATCCTGACAATGGATGTTAGGCTAACTCTCACCTTAAATAGTGGACTGACGTGCACAGTTTTCTAATCCAAAGGAATGGTTCTTGAATCATGAGAACTATGCAGATGCTCAAACATAGTCTTTCAATGTTCTCATCTACTTCCGTCAAACCTCCAAGATGGAAGCCATCTGCTGCTGAAAATTTGTCAGACTTTAGTGCCATTATTTTCTTCATTACTGCTACTTAGCTCATGTTAATTTTAAATCCCTATTAGTTTCATTGTGGTAAACATATTTTTTATGTTTTGGTACACTTTAGAAAATAGATTTGACATTGCCTCTTACCTCTTTGTTGTCATGGACCAATAGATCTCTTGTCCCTTAGGAATATAAACTGGTACAGGATCATTTTTTTTTTAAAGATCTTTCACTGATTACCCAGTTTATAGTCTCCACCTCATCCCATTGAAGTCAGCCTCACCTAAATCTGGAATCTTTCGAACACTGTGTTGAACTCTGATTGCTATTTGATAAATGTTCACACTGGTGGGCTGTGGACTAAATGTGGTCATTATTCATTACATTACAAATGACTCACCTTGTTGGCTTGGGAGATATTGGGGCAAAATATCATCCTGGATACAATCCAGTATGTTTTTGGTATGCGCTAGTTTGCTTGTCCCAATCTTTATTGAAACCCTTCATTAAAATACCCTGCCTTTAATACATTCTTGTCCGATCTCTGTGTTTATGCAATCTCATTTGCAGCTGCTATCAGGGGGGGCTATACATATATCCCACTAATCTTAAAATCCTTTTCTATTCTTTAATTCTATCCATAAAGTCTCAACTGCCTGTTTACCTCTCGTTGTATCCTTTCTGGAGAGGTCATGTGGGCTCAATGGGTTGTGTCCCTGCCTCTTATCCAGAAGTTCCAAGTTCAAGTCCCAACCCAGGGCCTGATGATAAAACAGGTTGAGTATCAATCTGCAAATCCTTCAAACACATGCCAGTGGCAGGTGCTGAGAGTGAAGAGACTTCTGTAACGGAAAGAATGATGTGGCCTCGACCATCACTATCTATAACTCCAGTCTACAATGTGCTTACAGTGGATAAATGTATGTTTTCACAGCAGCTTGTACTTTGAGTAATCTGTAACACTACAGCACCATAACCTCTGATCACTGAAATTATTTCATCTTTAAATTCAGAGGGGGAAGGTACTGCAAAGACTGGCTGTGAGGTGGATCAGCCGCCTGGTCCAGTTAGCTTACATTCCAGTTTGCTAAAGGAAGTGAGGGTGGAGATATTAGAAGGAATCTTCATTTAGATACAGTGGAGATGCCAGAAGATTGGAGAGATTATCAAGCTTTTGCTCTGTAGCCCTCTAGGTAACAGCCTCCCTCCTCTACCTTGCACAGCTTCGTGCTCCGAGGTGCCGTGGTTTATGTTCTAGCTGTCCTTCTGCCAATCTTTATCCTTGCAGGTAGCTTATACCTGTTGGATAGGTTCAATTTCTATGAATCTGTGTTCTCTACCTCTCCTGGATTTTCCTTACTCTGCACATTATTGGTCACAACTAACACATTAACTAAAATACTGGACAGAAAATGTAAATTCTTACTGCTTCAAGCTTACATGAACAATGATAAGTATTGGAGGTGAAAAGCAACATCTTTGGGCAGCACGGTATGGGCAGCACGGGCATGGTGGTTAGCATAAATGCTTCACAGCTCCAGGGTCCCAGGTTCGATTCCCGGCTGGGTCACTGTCTGTGCGGAGTCTGCACGTCCTCCCCGTGTGTGCGTGGGTTTCCTCCGGGTGCTCCGGTTTCCTCCCACAGTCCAAAGATGTGCGGGTTAGGTGGATTGGCCATGCTAAATTGCCCGTAGTGTCCTAAAAAGTAAGGTTAAGGGGGGGGGGTTGTTGGGTTACGGATATAGGGTTGATATGTGGGTTTGAGTAGGGTGATCATTGCTCGGCACAACTTCGAGGGCCGAAGGGCCTGTTCTGTGCTGTACTGTTCTATGTTCTATCTTCCTCCTCTGCACCAAATTCCCACTCTCGCCAGATCTGTCTACTGTCTGTATATACTGCACTTTTTTATGACCAGGATATGACCAACTTTGCCTTTCTAAAGACCAGTTGGTGGTCTGCTGGATCCCAGGACCAGGTTGGGTCCCAGCCTGATGCTGAGCCTGTTGGACAGAGTACCCGGAGCTGATGGGAACGTTAGGGAGCAGCCAGGACATTCAGAGGGAGATGTCACCATCACTCCAGCAGGTCCATAGCCGCTTGGAGGAGTCCCAGGGGCTGTGGGCATAGGAGATGTCGCTGACAATGCGTGGCATTGAGGCCAACACTGCTAAGGTGGTTACCGCAGTGGAGAGCCTTGTGCACGGACATCGGCACCATTAGTGGAGATGTCCAAGGCGTTGTGACGGCTATGGCTGCGGGTCTCGGCAGAATGCCTGACTTGCTGGGGGATGTGATCCAGTACAGGCTGACCTTGATGAGATCCTGTAGGACATGTCCCGCTCACAAATGGGGGATGGCTGAGGCACTGCGGAGCTTGTCCCTGTCACAGGTGGGCATGGCTGATGCGCTGCAGAGCATGTCCCAAGCACTGAGGAGAATTGCCGAGGGCATCAACACGTTGGTGCAGCCATCAGAGAACTGCCAGGGCTGGCAGTGCCAGACGATGCAGGGGCAGCCGGGGCTCGAACCAGCTATCGTGCCATCACGCCTACGGGAGCAGGCCGGTTGCATCACAAACTGGCGCTTGGCAGGGTTTTTGTTTTCGGTCTCTCCCACTACACACCGGCCTCGTTTTGCTTGAGAGTGCAACAAGGCTGGAGAATCGTGCACACAGTTATTTATAGTCCTACCTGTGAGGTACTTGTGTTATGTTAAAAAAACAAAACTAGCCACTTAATTATTAACCCATTCCAGTTTACTGAGATCATGAACCATGTTCAGCGACAGAAATGAAAACATTTACTTTTGCATCCAACTCCCATTTAATTTTCAAACAGTTTTTAGTGACGGTGCCATTCTGGCACAAAGCATTGACCTAACACTAAGTGATGAGATTATTTTAAAATATTACATGTAGCTGTAACTTGGATATTAATGACTTTAAATGCCATGTATCTGCCTGGCAGGGCAGGGTGTAGATTCAGGGCAGGTTGGATGGGGGGCCAGGCAGGGCAGGGCAGGGTGGACTGTGGGCGGACAATGCCGCCCAGCAGAGCAGGGTGGATTGCGGCTGGACTATGCTGCCCAGCAGGGCAGGGTTCACCAAGGCAGGGTGTTGCTGCCCGGCAGGGCAGGGTTTACCAGGGCAGGGTGTTACTGCCTGTCAGGATGGACCAGGGCACGGTGTTGCTGCCTAACAGGGCAGGGTGTTACTGCCTGGCAGTGTGGACCAATGGAAGGGTGTTGCTGCCTGGTAGGGCAGGGTGTTGCTGCCTGGTAGGGCAGGGTGTTACTGCCTGGCAGTGTGGACCAATGGAAGGGTGTTGCTGCCTGGTAGGGCAGGGTGAGCCAGGGCAGGGAGTTTCAGCCTGGCAGGGCAGGGTGGATAGGGGCAGTGTGTTGCTGCCTGGCAGAGCGGGGTGGATCAGGGCAGGGTCTCTCTGTGCAAGGTTAGGGTGTTGCTGATGGCAGGGCAGGGTGGACAAGGACAGAGTGGTGCTGCCCTGGGCAGAACAGGGTGGTGCTGCCCTGGGCAGAACAGGGTGGTGCTGCCCTGTGCCCTGGCAGGCAGCATTTGGCTCTCAGTTCCATTCTCAGCCACGGGGCCCTGAATCTCCAGCTGCCCGATTCGGGGCGCTGCTGGGGGAGCAGGGGCTCGGGGTTGAGCTTCTGCCGGAGAGGCCCCCGGTTGTGGGCCCACAGCGGCGAGCTGTCCGTCATTCGCAGACCTCTAGAAGAGGCGGCTCCAGGCGGAGGAGAGAGGCCGAAAGGCCGGGCGGAGCCCGGAGAAGCGGCAGCAGCAGCTTCCTGAGCTGGCAGCACTACACAGGCTGGTCTCTTGTTCCATTGCGTGGAAGGTAAAAGCAACTGTTTGACATGTAATTCCTCGGCCAAGTATATCCAACTATTGCGCGGAGTTTGTTGCAGTGTTAGAGAAGCAGACGACTGTGTTTGTTTCCATCTCTTCCGTACTATGTTTTGAAACTTTCAGTGAGCGTACGTCGGGTATTTTGTCAAATGTTTTTTAAAATCAGGTTTCAGAAAATATTTCGGGTTGTTTATGTTGCTGTGAGCTCATTAGGAATTCCGCAGTGTGTGGAGTTGAGATGCGGCTGAGCTGAATAAGGAATTATACTTAACTGCAGGGGAGGACCCTGGAATGTTGTGGAATACTGGGTGAGGGAGCCAGTTATTAATTTGTGGTCACATTTTGATTTTGACATCGCCCTGACAGCATGGAAACAACCATTTAATCGACCAAGCATATTGGTGTTTATCTTCCACGAATACTAGCCTTAATCCCAGTCCTGTCTGCCATCCCATTTCCCCATCCCATTTCGTCTCTTCTCTTTCAAACTCACCATGTCATCTATTAAAAGCTGAAATGGAATCTGCTTTGATTACTGACTCTTGTATTGTATTCTATAACCTCTCAACTCGTGTGAAAATGTTTTTCCTCTCCTCAGTCCCTTGATTCTATGTCAACTTGTTCAATTTGGTTTCTACTGACAGACCAAATGCTCCAGAATTTTAGACAACTCGAACAAATCCATACTTGTCCCTGGTTTTCTCATGAAAATAGTCTGAGGTCAATGCCATTGGTCTCTCCTGCACGCTTCAGAAATACAAAACTGCTTCATTGCCTTAGCTACTGTTGGATAAAGTCTCTTTTACTTCATAAAGTGTATAGAATCCTTTACCAAACCATTTTTGGTGCTGGAGTCCATTAGGATCTGGACTGTCATATCCTTAAAATGTTACCTTGAGCTGGCATTTATGCTTTCTGTCCCAGGTGGTAAGTAGTTGTGAGTGATTATCTTTGCTGCCCATGCTCCAAAGATGTTCGGGGAATTGGCACGCTAAATTGCCCCTTAGTGTCCAGGGATGTGCAGGTTAGACCATGGGGTTATGGGGAGAGGACGGGGTGGACATGGGTAGAGTGTTCATTTGAAGGGGTCGGTGGACTCGATGGCCTGAATGGCCGCCTTCTGCATTGTACGGATTCTATGATTCTTAAAAAAAAAATTTGGAGTACCCAATTCTTCATTTTTCCAATTAAGGGGCAATTCAGCATGGCCAATCCATCTACCCTGCACATCTTTTTAGGTTATGGGGATGAGACCCACGCAAACATGGGAAGAATGTGCAAACTCCACACAGACAGTGACCCGGGGCCGGGATCGGACCCGGGTCCTCGGCTCCGTGAGGCAGCATTGCTAACCACCGCGCCACCATGCTGCCTGGGGTTTCTATGATTCTAAGGTTCTGTAGCCAGGCCTTTGCCAGCTTTCTGCACTGTCCTTTCAGTGGACAGTTATTAGTTGTATTGGGAGAGGTGTCTTGGAAGTTTCAAAATGTGGACAGATGCAGAAGCTAACTGGAGAAATTGAAAAGATTGAATTAGATGACATGGAATGTTGTTTGGCAATTTCTGGGAGGGCATAATATTGTCATAATTCTACTCATGTATATCATGAGATGCAGACAGGCAGTGATTGACACACAGGATAACCAATGAACACACATAACACAGAACAACCAATCACCAGACAGGACACCACCACTATAAAGCCCACAGGGCATTAAGGCTCTCCCTCTCTCACAGGACACGGCTAGGGAGATAGTCGCAGTGCACAGGCCAATAAACATCATCACCATGTGACAGAGAGCTAGTCTGGTCAAGCCAGTAGGAGGTTATCAGTTAGGTTAATAGAGTGTCAACCCACAGCAGATTATGTACAGCAATCAATCAGTTCAATAAAACAGTGTTGGACCATCTCCTGTGTCGGAAGCCTGTTTCTCGTCTTACTGCATCCAGTTGCAGTCGATGTTAGACCAACACAGACAACACATCAAATATGACTTTCCATCTATGGTGAATGCACCAGAGTGGGGAAGAGTTGTTGGGCACTGAAGGTTTTGCAAAAGACTGACATTTATTATTTCTGGATCCGATTTTTTTGTTAAAGAGGAAAAGGCTGTGCAACAGGATTGGTCTAAAGACCTTTGTCTCAAAGTCGAGGCATGTGTCAAGGGAACATGCCAGTTTCTGAAACAAACTTCCCTGAAATTATGCTGTGCAGTAACAATGCCTAAGCATTCCGTCATGATTAAAGATATTAAGATACATGGGATATAGGAACAGTGCGGAAATGGCATTGAGTTAAACGACCAACCATAATCTAGTTGAAAGGCAGAGCTGGCTCAAGGGGCTGAATGGCCTATTCCTGTTCCTATTTCCTATGATTGGAGTGTTGAATATATTGGAGATGTATGTGTGATTTCTTGCCAGTGTACTGAATCTTTTCCTCTTTCATTATGTTTTCCCTCCCATGGTTTTCTCTGTATTTTCCATTTATTATGGTGACCTTATGTTAGATTTTCCTTTTAACACTCATGCCCTCGTTCTCTGTCTCAATATTATACCCTTGCTGCCTCACTTGCCCGGTCCTCCACCCAACCTTGCATTCTCTCTTCCCCCTCTGTGCTACCTGCTCTGTGTCACGCACCTATTCCCCCCTCCCTTGTCTTCCCCGCCATTCCTGAATCATTGCCACTTCCTCAAGACCTCCCTCTTCCCCAAGACCTCCCTCAATTCCCCCCACCCAATGCCTCCCTACGACCCCCTCCCGAGTCCTGTAAATGTATAACTTTTGAGTCTTGATTTAGTTATATCTTATGATTGAAACATTTAATAACAGTAAAGGTAATGTCACCATAGTCCCAGGTGACCAGAAGCTGCTTTCCCTTTTGAGGGCGAGAGCTAACTGGCTGTGATTTAATAGCAAACCGAGGCCTCTCGTAACAATCTACATGGCATATACTTTCAGTCTGCCTCCTTGACTTCCGGAAGCTGTTCCTTCGATGCACTGTGAGGTGCTGTTCACCACACAGACATGCGCTTAGCAGCCTCCGTTCCCAACCCTCTCCTCCCATTCTCTCACACAGCCCCTCTCCAGTAACCCTCTTTCCCCCTCTCACCAACCCCTCTCCCCAAACCCATTCACTCAACAAACACCTCGCCGCCAAAGGCTTGGGCTCTGGAACCCCACTGACATGGGCTCCGCTGTTCTCTCTCTCTATCTCACCTTCCTTCTGGACCCAAATCCCCCCCCACCCCCAAGATTTGAGTTTTGCCACCGCTTTCTGGCCACCTCACTATAGCATCTTAGTGTTCAGGGGACCAGCTCCAAATCTCCTAGAGATGTGGCTGAGTGGGTTGACGGCAGCGCATCCACAGGCGCAATGTGCCTGTTCAAGCACCAAAGACACAAGGACAAAGGCAAGAGAAGGCTATCCAGCAGCCTTCAAGTCACTGCCCAAAACATACAAAACAAATGGTGTCCTGGGGGGCAACCAATAGGAAGTGGAGAAAAATGTAAAATTTGGGATGGTTGGTCACCCAGCTTGTGTCTCTGATATCACCCTGGCTCGCTGCTATTTCACGGATGGCCTCCTGACATGACAGCTACATCGCGCATCTGCCTGAAATTCCAAACAGCATCAGGAGAGTGCCCTCAAGGGGAGTTAATTGATTACTCCCCATGGCTGGGCAGGTAAGCATCCTCTCTCTCAACCTATTACTGCACAATCCTGTGGCGGCAGGATGGTGTTGTGGATGTGACATCCCTCCTGTTTTCAAGTCTCACCCCACTGTTCTTTAAAACCACCTCGCCCAACACTTGAAAATTCAGTCCCTGTCACCCAGAAGATGATTTTTTGGGATAGTTCTGAATTGAAACACAGCAGCTTGCATTTAGGCAAGAAAATGTCCCAAGGGACATATAGATATGATTAGACAATAAAGGAAACCAAGTCAAAGGAGGTGGTAATAGGAGGGATAGTTAAAAACATGAGGAAGAATTGGGTTTTAAGGAGGGTGTTAAAGGAGCCGCAGTGGAGAGAATTCTAGAGAAATGGCTTAGATAGCTGACATTGAGGTGAAGAGAAAGGGACATGTTGAACAATCAGTCAGACTCTTGGGAGTTCAGAGTGGACTTGTGTTGGTGGGTGGGGAGGTTTGCTGGTAGGGATGGTGAAGAAATTGAAACTAGATCATTTAAATGAGAGGCGTTGGAAGATTGTGAGAGGGCATGATAATGTGTGAGCAATCGTGTATTTTACCCCCGTGTTTCTTAATTTTCACATGGATTATAAAGTATGCAATTGGCAGTGGAAAACAATTGCCAGTAGCAGTGAAAAGCCCCTAGTTTAGTTTTCTGAAACATTGGTTAACACTAGTCTTCAGGATCAGCATGCTGCATATCATTAATTTCCTACCTTTCATAATTGTGAGCTTAAAAAGAAAGCACTTGCATTTCTGTCGTGCCTTTCACAATCACAGTATGTCCTAAAGTGTAATCTAGCACTCCTGAAATGTAGTCACTGTTGGAATGTAAGTGCAATCTCTTTGGGATAGCCTGAGGTCTTGAAAAGCATGATATCAAAGCAAATTCTTCTGTCTTTTCTCTCTTGCTTTTTGTTGCCCTCTTGATTTCTCTGACCTTCACTTTATATTATAATGTATATCACTTTAGCACTTACACTTCAAATGCAAGACAACATGCAAGATATAAAAGGAGGTAATGTAACTCTCACAGATCTTGGCTTAATCAGCTGGAATTATGACATAGGTAGGACTAAAGAGGTTCCACTGAGGGAGAATGACCGTCTAGGACAGGAAGTTTCAAAGTGTGAGTTGCGACCCGCAAATGGGTCACAGGCGGGTGTCAGAAGTGTCACTGTGTTCTGAATCCATCAGCTGCTGACACAGATTTTCCCAATGTCAGCATTCAGAAGCCTGCAGGGAAAATCCTGTCTAAAATATGAATTCAATTCTCTAGGGGGAGCAATTATTTGATGGATTTCCTTTAAACTTTGTGGCTTCCGTCCCCCCTCAACCCATCATTACCAAGTCTTTCCTGGTGGCGGCTCCGCTTCGAAAATGATGAGCTGAAAATTCCTTGCCTTCTCCTGGCCCAAATGTTCACCCAAACCTGTTCCATCTGCACTTCAAACCCCTGAACATGGACTCCACGTGTTCTGCCCGATGCCAGTGGTCTGGTGCATTACATAAAGGGGACCGTACACCCCTTCGGACAACCATCCTGCAGCAGAAAGATACCGTTTTCAAACAAAAGGAGACCAACAGAGAGCTCCCCGCCAAGATATGCCGAGAGACAGTATGTCAAAGACCTTGGGGGGGGGGGGGGCAGTGAGAGAGAGAGGAGGAGGAGGATGGTGGTGGTGTGTGTGTCGGGTGTCTGGGTCAGGTTTAGTGTCATTGTTCATTGAATAAACATGCACCAAATAATTGAATTGCATTTAAGCCACCTACAAATCTCGATTTTAATATCACTATATTCAGATTCATGGCTGTTTTATTTTTTTAAATAAAAATGTTCTCTGGGCTACCAGGGAAGCAAAGGCCAGAACGTCTGCCTCTTTCTCCTCCTGGATACTATCCCTCTGTCCTCTATCCCCCTTGGCGGTAGGAGCGGGAAGGTTGAGACCTGCCTGCGTAGGAAGTCCCGCACCTGTAGGTACATAAACTCATTTCCTCCCATCAATGCAAATTTCTCCTCCAACTCCCTCAGGCTGGAAAACCTCCCCTCTACAAACATATCTCCTTCCTCTCGATCCCTGTTCTCTGCCATCTACGGAACCCTCCATCTAGCCTCCCCGGGGTAAACCGGTGATTATAGCAGATTGGAGATCAGACCGATGCTCCCTCTGCTCCCACATGTCTCCTCCATTGCCCCCAGACTCTCAGGACCGCTACCACCGGTGGAGCACCATGCCGACGGGAACGCTCCCAAACTAGTGCCATTGCATGATGCCGCCCCCACTCGCTGTGTTGCCTGGATCGCGAACATCTCACTTTTCCCTATGTTCAATTTATAACCCGAAAACTGGCCAAATTCCCCCAGAATCCTCATCATTTCTTCCATCCCTTCTAGCGGGTCCGAAACATATAGGAGCAGGTCGTCTGCGTATAGCGAGACTCTGTGTTCCACACACACACACACACACACACACACACACACACACACACATCCCCCCCCCCCCAACTGGACCAGCCCCCTGAGGCTCTCGACTCAATTGCCAACGGCTCTATGGCCAGCGCAAACAGCAGTGGGGAAAAGGTGGCATCCCCCTTTGACAAAGAATCATCGGATTCGAAACGTTAGCTCTGTTCTCTCCCTACAGGTGCTGCCAGACTTGCTGAGACTGTCCAGCGTTTTCTCTTTTGTTTCAGATTCCAGCATCTGCAGTAATTTGCTTTTCTCTAGGGTGTGGGAATACTTTTTTTCCTGTATTAGACAGCTATTTCGAGTAAAAGAGCCTATTTTCGGGCGGTAGGAGGAGAGCCACCTGATATGGGACTGCTCAGCATATCACCATCACCCGAAGTCATCATTGCCACAGTATTTATATGGCCAGTCCAGTTCTGGTCAATTGATGGTGAGGTATTCAGCAATAGTCATGCTATTTAATATGGAGGGGATACCATTAGATTCTCTCTTGTTGGACATAGTCATTGCCTTGCATGCATAAATGTTATTTGCCATTTATCAGTCCAAGCTTAACCACCACTCGGGTCTTGCTGCATATGGACACGAACCGCTTCAGTATCTGAGTTACAAATAGGACTGAACCACTGCAGCCATTGGTGAACATCCTCACTTCTGACCATGTGATATAGGGAAAGTCTTTGATGAAATAGCTGAAGATGATTGGGCCCAAGGACGCTACCCTGAGGAACTTCTGTAACGATAGCCTGGAACTGAGATGGTTGACCTCCAGCAGCCATGACCACCATCCTTTGTGTAAGGAGTGAATTTTCTTCTGATTCCCCTTGACTCCAGTTTTGTCAGGGATCCTTGATGCCACACTAGGTCAAATGCTGCCTTAATGACAGGTGCAGTCTCTTGACTCATCTTTGAAATTCAGCTGCTTTTGTCCATGTTTGAACTAAGGTTGTAATGAGATCTGGGACCAAGTAGCCCTGGTAGAACTCAAGTTGGACAAAGGGCGGGACAGTGGCTAGCACTGTTGCATCACAGCACCAGGGTCCTGGGTTCAATTCTGGGCTTGAGTTACTCTCTATGGAGTTTGTGCGTTCTCCCTGTGTCTGCGTGGATTTCCTCCAGGTGCTCCAGTTTCCTTCCACGGTCCAATGATGTGCAGGTTAGGTGGATTGGCTATGCTAAATTGTCCCTTAGTGTCTAGGGATGTGCAGATCAGGTTTTGGGGTTACCAGGATAGGGGGGAGTGGGCATAGGTAGAGTGCTCATTCGAAGGGTCGGTGCAGTCACGATGGGCTGAATGGCCGCCTGCACTGTAGGGATTCTATGATTCATGAACAGGTTATTAAGTGTCACTTGATAGCACTGTCGATAAAACTTTGCGTGACATTGCTCCTGTTAGATAGCAGATCAATAGATTAGAAATTGGATTTGTCTTGCTTTTTATGGAAAGGATATATCATATTGTTGGATAGATGCCAGTTTTGCAGCAGTAGGTGAAGAGCTTTGCTAGGAGATCAGTTGGTTCTGGAGCACACATTTTCTGTGCTATAACCGGCATATTGTCAGGGCCCTACATAACGTAGCCGTTGCATTATCTTGTGCATTCAACTGTTTCTTGATATCACGTGGAGTGAATTGAATTTGCTGAATTCTCACGTGCTGGTGGGCGCCTCTGACTCTGCATTTCTGACTGAATAATGTCGCAAATGCTGCAATCTTGTCTTTTGAACTGATGTGCTAGGCTCCCTCATAATTTGTGAAAGGGATATTTGTGAAGCATCACCACTTAATAGTTTAATTGTCCACTGCCATTGAGGAACACGTGTCAGGACTTTAGATTTTAGATCTGATCTGTTGGTTGTAGGATTGCTTAGCTCTGTTTATTGCATACTGTTTATGCTGTTTAGCATGCATGTGTGCTGTAGCTTCTTCATTTTGGTACCTCTATTATTAGGTATGCTGGCACTGCTCCTGGCCTGCTCTCCTCCAATTCTCATTGAACCACTGTTGATGCCCTAGCTTGATGGTAATGGTAAAGTGGAGGATATGCCAGACTGAGGTAATTGTCAATCTGAGATTGACTGATTGGGTATTAATGGATTAAGGGAGGTTCTTCCTGTGGCCTCGTGGTCTAGGTCAGTGAACTGGTAAACCACAAACCTAGAGCAATGCTCTGGGTTTCCTAGCTTGAATCCCGCTACGGTAGATGGTTTCAATTTAAAAAATCATCCTGTGGAAGGCATGGTGAGCTGAAAAATGTAAAGTGGTTATATATAGTTAGGTCACAGTTCCGTAGCAATCTGATAGAATAGCACGAAACAGGCTCAAGGAGCTAAATGACCTATTTCTGTTCCTGTATTGCTATAACAGTGATGCTGATCTTTTCTTCTAACTTAATTTCAATTTCAATCTCTCTCTCTCTCTCTCTCCCTTCTTCCCCCCCCCCCTCAAATTCAGTTCGACTCGGGGAGTGATTTGGAGGAGAATGACAGATTATCATTTGCATTTAGCAACTTAATTTGGCATAAGAAACCAAAACAATTGGGCAGGTAATACGGACTGGTTTACGGAGGATGTAAAGTCTGCTACCTGGAATGCATGGTTACACTGAATCCAAATAAGTTGTGTATAAACCCCAAAATGTACCTCCTATTCCATGATACCAGAGGGAAGTTCTTGTTTAATTTCATTCACCTCGCAAAGGAAATGCAGTGGTTGCACAGCATCTGAGATTGCTGTGAAGTGTTGCTTCCTTTCTGCTTCACTTTTTGGTGGCCTTGCGCTGCTTGAATAATACTGTGCTTGAACATGGAGCTTTGTGTCCCTTTTTGATTCAACAAATACAAAGCTTGGTCTACAGTTTTAAAACATGTTGATGGCTGCCAGCCAAAAACCTGACTGATCAAATACTCAACTTCAGAGCACAATATGTTGAGGTCATCAGTCAGTGCCTTTTGACAGTGTGACCGATTCAAACACATTCCATGTTGGGGGTCAAGGGAAAGAAGATGTTACTTTATAAATCTTGGAGTTTTTCAATAGATATATGGATATTATAGAATACCTACAGGGCAGGAGGCCATTCAGCCCAACGAGTCTGCAACAACCCTCAAAAGAGCATCCTACCCAAACCCACTCTGCCGCCCCATCCTCGTAACCCCACCTAACCTTTGGACACTAAAGGTGCAATTTAGCCTGACCAATCCGCCTAACCTGCACATCTTTGGACTGTGGGAGAAACCCACGCAGACACGGGAAGAAAGTGCAAATTCCACATAGTCACCTCGGTTCCTGCCATGAGGTAGCAGTGCTAACCACTGTGCCACTATATAATAAACAATGAACATTTATTATTTTCAGGAAACATTCATTTTGTTTTCTTAGTCTCACTAGAATTTTCACTTTCAGTATCTAATTTCTTACCTATTGCCAACTTCAGTCATGTTAATTCATGAGAGCCTTTCAGAGATGGTCATTTGTAAACAGTTGGGGGCTAAAGGTGTTGAAATCAGAGCCAATCTGGAAACCATGCTCTAGAATATGGAAAAATCCACATCACTACATATTGTGTGGAATTGATGTTACTGCAGCCGCCCTGCGGTGTTGCAAGAAAAATGTTGCAAACTTTATAACAGAATTACTTTTCTCCAATTAAAAGTAGGAAGTACTTTTTGTAATCTTTACAGACTTTCCTCCTTGTCGTTTTAACAGAACCCCCCCCCCCCATCTGAGCTTTGTATTGTCATTTAATGAGGGTTGGTTTTATGTGCTTAACAGTTGAGTTAAATGAAATGAAAGATTAAGCCACATTTTGTATCAAAATCATATTGTCGTTTGCCAGAATGGAACCTAAGTATTGCTGCAGAAAAGGGAGACTTTTTGTCAAAGTTTTTCATCTTGCACTCATCAGGACAATCCCAAGAATTCCAATGTCAGGAAAATAAGTTTATATAATGTATGAGAAGAAAGTACTGATTGATTGGTTGCCAAATGGACTCTGATTGGTAGAGGCATTGCCATGGAGAATGCATCAGTTAATGGTGATTGTTGGTTAACTGCCAAGCATTGTTTGAAATTTTATCCAGGCAGCTTTACTCTCCTTTTTTGTAAACATTTTATTGAGGTGTTTTTGATTTTACAACAACAACTAAATAAACAATGTGATGAGACCATCAATTCACGTGACACGTGGTTTAGAAGTGAACAGTGGTTTTAATCGTCTTACAACAGTGCCTGCCTGTGACACGATGAACTCCAGATGAACTGGCAGGCAGGCTCTTAGCATCAACCTTTATACTTCCGGTTAGGGGGAGGAGTTGTGGGTGGAGCCAAGGGTGGAGCCCAGTACAAACTCCCAGTGCATCTCCCCCAAGTGGCAGAGCAGCGCAACTGCTCATGTGCCGAGCTTACAGAGACATAGTACAACATGTATAATACAGTGTGAATTACGCTACTGTGATTCACCACGCAATGTACATGAATCTATAAACATAGTGCAAAAGCCATGTCCCTCCCTTCCAGGTCCCACCTTTATTAACCCCCTACTCAAAGCTAAACTAACCCCCCCCCCCCCCCCCCCCCCCCTCTGCTGACGATTAATTTTCCGCAAAGAAGTCGATGAATGGTTGCACCGTCCGGGGGGGGACCCCAAACATTGACCCTCTCATGGCGAACTTAATTTTCTCCAGACAGAGAAAGCTAGCCATGTCAGATAGCCAGGTCTCCGGCTTCGGGGGCTCTGAGTCCCTCCAAGCTAGTAGTATCCGTCTCTGGGCTACCAGGGAAGCAAAGGCCAGAACGCCTGCCTCTTTCTCCTGGATTCCCGGATCTTCCGACACTCCGAACATGCCACCGCTGGACTCGGTGCCACCCTTGTTTTTAACACCTTGGACATGACATCTGCAAATCCCTGCCAGAATCCCCTAAGCTTTGGGCATGCCTAGAGCATATGGACATGGTTCGCTGGTCCTCCCGCACACTTTGCGCACCTGTCTTCCACCCCAAAGAATCTGCTCATCCGGGCCACTGTCATGTGAGCCCAATGAACGACCTTGAATTGTATCAGGCTTAGCCTGGCACATGTTATGGACGCGTTGATTCTACTCAACGCGTCCACCCATAGACCATCCTGTATCTCTCCTCCCAGCTCCTCCTGCCACTTGTGCTTCAGCTCCTCAGTCTGCGTCTCCTCTGATCCCATAAGTTGCTTGTAAATGTCAGAGACACTCCCTTCTCCTACCCACCCTCTGGAAACTACCCTGTCCTGAATCCCCCTTGGTGGTAGGAGCGGGAAGGTTGAAACCTGTCTACGTAGGAAGTCCCGCACCTGCAGATACCTGAATTTGTTTCCTCTCGCCAATCCAAACTTCTCCTCCAGCGCCCTCAAACTCGGAAAGCTCCCATCTATAAACATGTCCCCCATCCTCTCAATCCCTGCTCCCCGCCATATCCGGAACCCCCCCATCCATACTTCCCAGGGCAAACCGGTGATTATTACAGATTGGGGACCAGACCGATGCTCCATCTGCTCCCACATGCCTCCTCCATTGCCCCCAGACTCTCGGGGCCGCCACCACCACGGGGCAGGTGGAGTACTGTGCCGGCAGGAACGGCAGAGGCACAGTTGCCAACGCCCCCAGACTGGTGCCCTTGCATGAAGCTGCCTCCATACGCTCCCATGCCAACCCCTCCCCCATCACCTACTTCCTGATCATGGCTATATTCGCCGCCCAGTAATAGTTACTAAGATTTGGCAGTGCCAGCCCGCCCTCTCCCTGACTCCGCTCAAGCATTACCTTCCTTACTGGCCTTGCCCGCCCAAACAAAGCCAGTGATCACTTTGTTGACCCGTTTAAAAAAGGACTGCGGAATAAAGATGGGAAGAAACTGAAATACAAACAGGAATCTCGGGAGGACCATCATCTTAACCATCTCCACCCTCCCAGCTAGTGACAACGGAAGCGTGTCCCATCTCCGAAAATCATCCTTCATTTGGTTTACTAGTCGAGCCAGATTTAATTTATGCAGCCGGTCCCATTCCCACGCCACTTGGATGCCTAGATACCGAAAGCTTCCCCCCCCCCACCTAATCTAAACGGCAGCTCCCCCAATCGCTTCTCCTGTCCCCTCGCCTGGACTGCAAACATCTAACTTTTCCCCATATTTAGCTTATACTCCGAAAACCGGCCAAATTCCCCTAGAATCCTCATGATTTCTTCCATCCCCTCTACTGGGTCCGATGCATACAGAAGCAGGTCGTCTGCATAAAGCGAGACTCTGTGCCCCCCCCCCCCCCCCCCCCCCCCCCCCCCCCGACCAACCCCTTCCAGCCCCTTGAAGCTCTCCGAGCAATTGCCAGCAGCTCGATAGCTAGCGTGAACAACTGTGGGAGAGGGGGCATCCTTGTCTCGTCCCCCGGTGCAGCCTAAAATAGTACGATTTTGTCCTATTCATCCGTACGCTCGCCACAGGAGCTTGATACAGCAACCTGACCCAGTCAATAAAGCCCCGCCCGAATCCAAACCATCCCAGTACTTCCCACAGATATTCCCATTCTACTCGATCAAAGGCCTTCTCTGCATCCATTGCGACCACTACCTCCACCTCCCTACCTTCGGGGCATCATGATCACGTTTAATAGCCGCCTTATTGGCCACCAACTGCTTACCCTTAACAAACCCTGTCTGGTCCTCCCCAATAATGTCTGGAACACAATCCTCAATCCTGGAGGACAAAATTTTGGCCAGCAGTTTGGCATCCACATTCAACAAGGTTATTGGCCTGTTGGACCCACACAGCTCCGGGTTCTTGTCCCGCTTAAGGATCAGCGAAATCGTGGCCTGGACATAGTTGGGGGCAGCACCCCTCTCTCCCTTGCCTCATTGAACGTCCTCGTCAACAACAGTCTCAATATCCCAGAGAACATTTTATAGAACTCCACTGGGTACCCGTCTGGCCCCGGGGATTTACCCGACTGCATGGCCTTCAGACCCTCCACTATCTCTTCCAAACCGATCGGGGCCCACAGCTCTTCTACCAGCTCCCCGTCCACCTTTTGAGAAATTCAGCCCCCCCTAAGAAGTGCCTCATCCCCTCCAGTCTCGTTGGGGGTTCCGACCCATACCGCCTACTGTAAGAATCCTTAAACGCCTTATTCACCCCTGCTGAATGTCCAACCAGGTTCCCATCTCCATAATTTTCTTTCCCTATCTCCTTGGCTGCCTCCCTCTTTCTAAGCTGCTATGCAAGCATTCTGCTGGCCTTATCTCCATGCTCATAGATCGCTCCCCTCGCCTTTCTCAGCTGCTCCACTGCCCTCCCTGTGGTTAACAAACCAAACTCCGCCTGTAGCCTTTGCCATTCCCTTAACAGCCATGCCTCTGGGGTCTCCGCATACCTCGTATCGATCTGTTGTATCTCCTTTACCAGTCGATCCGTCTCTGCCCTGTCTACCTTCTCCCTGTGGGCCCGTATCGAGATCAGCTCCCCTCTTGACCACCGCCTTCAGTGCTTTCCAGACCACTGCTGCTGAAATTTCCCCCGTGTCGTTGACCTGTTGGCCTGCAGGTAGTTCTGAATGCATTTCCTCAGCCGCTCGCACATCCCTTCGTCAGCTAAAAGTCCCACATCTAATCTCCAGTGCGGGTGCTGGTTACTGTCTTTACTAATCTGCAGGTCAACCCAGTGCGGAGCATGGTCTGAGATTGTGATCGCCGAGTACCCCGTGTCCACCACCCCTGTCAGTAAAGCCCTGTTCAGAATAAAGAAATCGATCCGGGAGTACACTTTATGCACATGTGAGTAGAAGGAGAACTCCTTCACCCTCGGCTGCCCAAATCTCCATGGGTCCACCGCCCCCTTTCATCTGCTCCATGAACCCTTTTAGTTACTTTGCCATTGCTGGCACCTTTCCCATTTTTGAGCTTGACTGGTCTAGGCCAGAGTCAATAACTGTGTTAAAGTCCCCTCCCATGACCAACTTCTGTGAGTCCAGGCTCGGTATCTTCCCCAGCATCCTCTTTATGAACTCCACATCGTCCCAATTTGGCGCATACACATTTACTAATTCCACCTGCACCCCCTCCAGTTTCCCACTGACCATAATGTACCGACCTCCTACATCCAAAACTATTCTACCCGCCTCAAGCACCACCCGCTTATTGATCAGGATCGTGACCCCTATAGTCTTTGAATCTAGTCCCGAGTGAAAGACCTGACTGACCCAGCCTTTCCTCAATCTAATCTGGTCAGCTACTCTAAGGTGCGTCTCCTGCAACATTAGCACGTCCGCCTTCAGTCCCCTCAGATGCGCGAACACCCATGCCCTCTTGACCGGTCCATTTAGCCCTCGTACATTCCAGGTGATCAGCCTATTTGCGGGGCTCATTGCCCCCCCCCCCCCCTCGCCTTTTTTGGGGCCAGCCTCCAGCCCGTACTCTGCGCCTCCACCGACCCGCCCTCCAGGTAGCCTCCGCCCCCAACCTCCTCTCTGTCCCTCAGCACAATCCCTCCCTGGTCAGCAGAACATTCCCCCCTCCCCCCCCCAAGTAACAACACAATATAACTCAACCCCTTTAATAAACCTAACATATGCTCACCTCCCACTACACTTCCATGAGCTAGCCCGCCCAGCTCGCTTGGTGGGCCCCACCCCTGGCGCTGAAAAGTCTCCCATCTATTGTTCCCTCCCCACCCCGCTCATACAAGCTTTACTCTTTTTAATGCTGCATGTCACGCAAACTCCTGAACGGGCATAAAGCTGACACTTTCGGCCTGAAAAATGCCCTGTCTACCTTGGATTATCCTGGAAGGGGGAAGTATCTCAAACGTTTGAGCAA
This sequence comes from Scyliorhinus canicula, assembly GCF_902713615.1. NCBI lineage: Eukaryota > Metazoa > Chordata > Chondrichthyes > Carcharhiniformes > Scyliorhinidae > Scyliorhinus > Scyliorhinus canicula. The sequence continues at coordinate 81,409,124 of NC_052146.1, read as the reverse complement.
CAGGTGCAGCTAGCTGTTTCATGCTGCTACTGTGCAGCAGCAATTTGAGTCGCAATTGCAGGATGCTGTTGTCAAGCTAAAACATAGAAACATAGAAAGTAGGAGCAGGAGTAGGTCGTTCAGCCCATTGAGCCTGCTCTGCCATTCAGTATGATCATGGCTGATCCTCCATCTCAATGTCGTACTCCTCCTTTTCCCAATGCCTTTTTTCCTTTCTTAAATACATTCTGTGACTTGGCCTCCACAACCTTGTTGTCAAGAATTCCACAGGTTCCCCGCACTTCGAGTGACGAAGTTTCTCCTCTCAGTCCTAAATGACCTACCCTATAGCCTGAGACTGTGACTCCTTGTTCGAGAGTCCCAGCTGGAGGAATCCAGTATATCCAGCCTTGTCAGAATTTCATACATTTCAATAAGAACCCTTTTCATTCTCCTAAACTCCACTGAATACAGGCCTAGTCAACCCAATCATTCCTCATATGACAATCCTGCCATCTCAGGAATCGGTCTGGTGAACCTTCGCTGCACTTCCTCCATGGGAAGCATATCATTTCTTGGGTAAGGAGACTAGAACTGCACACAACACTCCAGATGTGTACCAAGGTCCTGTACAGCTGCAGTAAGACATCCTTGCTCCTGTACTCGAGTCTTCTTGCAATGGAGGCCAACATACCATTTGCCTTTCCAATTGCTTGTTTTATCTGAATTCTTGTAGGTCCCTTTGTACATCAACATTTCCTGATCTATCACCATTTAAACGATCTGCCATTCTGTTTCTCTTTCCGAAGTGGATAACATTTATTCATGTTATACTGCATCTGCCATGTATTTGTCCACTCACTTAACTTGTCTAAATCACCTTGAAGTCTCTTTACATCCTCTTCATCACTCGCATTCCACCTAGTTTTGTGTCGCAGCAAACTTAGAAATATTACATTTGATTCCCTCATCCAGAATCTACAGAATTTTGGAAGGTGACAACCAAGCATCCGCTATTTCCTTAGCCCATCTTCCATCTCCTTTAATGCTGTGGGATTGGGTTGTAGACTATTTAGATCTCTAAAGGCAAAAGGGCAGGTTAATATGGTGGTGGAAAAAGAAACATATGGGACACTCGCTTTTATCAATCGGAGCATCGATTACAAAAGCTGGGAGGTCATGTTAGCGTCGTATGGAACTTTGGTGAGGCCACAGCTGGAGTACTGTGTGCAATTCTGGTCACATTACAGGAAGGATATAATTGCACTGGAGGGGATGCAAAGAGTATTCACTAGAATGTTGTCTGGAATGGAACATTTAAGTTGTAAAGAGAGGTTGGATAGGTTTGAGTTGATTTCTTTGGAGCAGAGAAGACTGAGGGGTGACCTGATTGAGGTATACAAGATTGTGAGGGGCATGGACAGGGTGGATAGGGAGCAGCTGTTCCCCTTAGTTGAAGGGTCAGTTACGTGGGGACACAAGTTCACACTGAGGGTTGAGAGGTTAGGGGGAATTTGAGGAAAAACCTTTTTACCCAGAGAGTGGTGGCGGTTGGAATGCACTGCCTGGGAGTGCGGCTTGGAGAGTACCTGGATGAGCACTTGGCACGTCATAACATTCAAGGCTATGGACCAAGTGCTGGCAAGTGGGATTAGGTGGGCAGTCTGGGCCTTACATGCGTTGGTGCAGGCTTGTTGGGCCAAGAGCCTCTTCTGCACTGTAGTATTCTGTGATTAGGCCCCGAGTGTTGGTCAGCTTTCAGTCCCATTAACGTCGCTAGTACTTTTTATTTTACTAATACTAATTTCCTTAAATTCCTCTTCATGAGACCCTTTCTTCCCTGGCATTTCTGAGACGTTATTTGTGCCATCTTTTCTTAAATAAATTTAGATTACCCAATTATTTTTTCCAATTAAGGGACAATTTAGTGTGGCCAATCCACCTACCCTGCACATCTTTGGGTTGTGGGGCGAAACCCACGCAGACACGGGGAGAATGTGCAAACTCCACACGGACGGTGATCCAGAGCTGGGATCGAACCTGGGACCTCAGTGCCGTGAGGCAGCTGTGCTAACTACTAGGCCATCGTGCTGCCCCTTTGTGCCATCTTCTGTGAAGACAGAATTTAAGTAGTTATTTAATTGCTCAACTATTTTCTTCTTCTCCATTATCAATACTCATGTTTTTGACTGTAAGGGACCTATTTTCGTCACTTTTTTTTCTTTTTACATACTTTCTGATTTACGTATAAAGACGTTCTGCCTGTTACCCATATGCTAGGTCGGTAGGCTGTACATCCCAAAGACTGATGGATCATATCAATCTGCATGTCCCAGCCATTGTTCACAACGGGCAAGGTACAGACCGTACCCAACCAGCCCGTACTTACAAAACGCAACAGTGTCCATCTTTAGAAGTGATTCCAGAGTTGTGCAACATTTTCAAAATAAGCATCAGTGCGCTAAGAATCAGCACACTGACAACCAATTTAAGCTTCAGGCAGGCTCGCACTGTGGTGCATTTGCATGTACTGGAAGCTACATCTATTAATGCATAGGGCCCTGTTCTTTGCAGACAGAAATAATGTGTACACACGTTGCACCTGTTTCAGCTAAACTGGTTCATTTCTCAGGGCAATGCCTTGACCAATCAATCAAGCTGCCTGGTTTAAATTTCAAATAATGCTAATAGTTTATTTATTTATGTCACTGTCGTCTTGAATCTCCCAATGTTCTGTTTATGGCGATATACTATTTTGTGAAATGAGGGCAGAGCACATTGATTTCACAATTTCATGATACAATATAGAATTTGATAGCAGTAGAATATTGTTGTTTGAAATAGTTTTTGAAATCACATAAACAAAGACTTTGATGAAGGCGACAGCAGTCAATTGCTGATGTCAAATTGGCTTTTGGAACACACCATTTCCTCATTGTTGTTGTCGTCTCCAATTCCATTGGAATTGGGTAAATTGAAAATTGATTTGTCACCATGTAAATGCTGTTTGGGATAAAGTGGCTTAAATTGGGATTGAGTTTGAGAAAGCTGAGGCTTGTTTTTCTGGCTGCTGAATGCTTATGCCCAAGTGCTCAGGATGAGAATTTGGGTCAGAGGCTCGGATGATAGAGAGAAACTATATTTCTCTGGTGTGAAATCAAGAATGGGGTCTGTAATTTTCAAATTAGAATTAGGCCATTTAGGAGGGAAATCGGGAACCATTTATTCATATAAAGGTAATGGAAATCTGGAATTTGTCCCTCAAAAAGCTATGGATGTTGGGAGAGCAACTGGAACTTTCAAGACTGGGTTTGATTTTTTATCAGTTGCGGTTTCCAAGGTATTTGAAACAATTGTGAGTAAATTGAAGTCCAGATAATTTATGATCGATATCATGGATAGAAGTAGATAGCACTGTGGCTTCACAGCGCCAGGGTCCCAGGTTCGATTCCCCGCTGGGTCACTGTCTGTGCAGAGCCTGCACGGTCTGCGTGGGTTTCCTCCAGGTGCTCCGGTTTCCTCCCAAAGTCCAATGACGTGCATGTTAGGTGGATTGGCAATGATAAATTGCCCTTAGTGACCAAAAAAGGTTAGGAGGGGTTATTGGGTTACGAGGATAGTGTGGAAGGGAGGGCTTAAGTGGGTCGGTGTAGACTCGATGGGCCGAATGGCCTCCTTCTGCACTGTATGTTCTATGACTATTAAATAGTGGAGCAAGTTAGACGGGCTGAATGGCCTACTCCAGTTCCCCATAGCCTGGGAATTGGAGCACTAATGCTCAGCGCCATGGTTGAGAGTTCACTGGTTGGATCCCTGACTGCTTAGTTCTGGATCAGAAACGAGTGATGGGGTGTCGCTGTGGCATGTGAAGTGTTTGTACCTCCTGTTTCTTGGCCAAGTTAGGCATTGATGGAGGTCTAGGAGTAGTTTGACCACCAACCTCCTGCAGTAGAAGCATATGTCTAGGATGGGTTCAATAGGGATGAGCTTACCTTGGAAATAAAATGATCCTCTAGGGGTTTAAAATGGATTTCAAAATTTTAAACACTTATCGTTTGTGCTGAAAAGAATGACTCGATATCTGATGTTTGAAATCCAATGCATAAGGCTTCAAAGCATAAGCCAGGTTGATGCTGAGGTTTGTATATTTCTGCTGAATTAGCATGGCTGGGAGTGAGGAGATTGCTCCAAAACAAATCTGAACAGTGTTCAAAAACAGGAGGCCAAGAACAAAAAGTTAAACCTCAGCTGCATCAACTGGTTTTGTATGAAAGTCAAAAATGCAACCTGTAATTTCAGACCGTTCTCTCCCCAGTGAAAACAAGTGAGGCCCTTGATAAAGGGAACTGTTTCATTTGGAATGCTGGTTTAGGATTTCACTTTTTTTGGAAGAAGACATTTTTAATAACAAAGTAAAATATTGAAGATGCTAGAAATCTAAGATAAATAAGTATGCTGGAAAAGCTCAGCAGGTTCAGTTGCATCTGTGGAATGAGAAACCCAGAGTCCAACTTGACTCTTCCTTGGAACTTTCAGAATTTCTCTTTGGAACTCTCAACAACACCTTTTCTCATTTTTCTCTTTCTCGCCAGAAGAAAATGATTATAGTTTAGAAGTGTAATGTACAGCATATGATGTCAATGGTTCCAGTCAGTCACAGTGTGCACTTTCATTCACCAGTCTGTATGTTTAAGTCTAACACAAGGGCTTGACAGTACAACCTATCCCTGATACCCAGTGCTGTTGAAAGTAGGCTTATTTCTTAAGATGCTGTTCTTCAGTTGAGACATTAATAATACCTGTTTAAAATGTTAACAATCCCATGCCATTTCCAAAGGGTAACATTTTCCTTCAAACATTCCTGCTTTGCAATAATCCAGCTGGCCGCTCTCGGTTTGCTTCTTCTCTGGGATGTTGCTGGTGTGAAACAACTTGGCATGTATGAGTGGTAAAGCGAAAAGTGCAGAGGATACTGGAAGTCTGCAGAGGGATTTGGATAGGTTAAGTGAATGGGCTCGGGTCTGGCAGATGGAATACAATGTTGACAAATGTGAGGTTATCCATTTTGGTAGGAATAACAGCAAACAGGATTATTATTTAAACGATAAAATATTAAAGCATGCCGCTGTTCAGAGAGACTTGGGTGTGCTAGTGCATGAGTCACAGAAGGTTGGTTTACAAGTGCAACAGGTGATTAAGAAGGCAAATGGAATTTTGTCCTTCATTGCTAGAGGGATGGAGTTTAAGACTAGGGAGGTTATGTTGCAATTGTATAAGGTGTTAGTGCAGCCACACCTGGAGTATTGTGTTCAGTTTTGGTCTCCTTACTTGAGAAAGGACGTACTGGCACTGGAGGGTGTGCAGAGGAGATTCACTAGGTTAATCCCAGAGCTGAAGGGGTTCGATTATGAGGAGAGGTTGAGTAGACTGGGACTGTACTCGTTGGAATTTAGAAGGATGAGGGGGGATCTTATAGAAACATTTAAAATTATGAAGGGAATAGATAGGATAGATGCGGGCAGGTTGTTTCCACTGGCGGGTGGCAGCAGAACTAGGGGACATAGCCTCAAAATAAGGAGAAGTAGATTTAGGACTGAGTTTAGGAGGAACTTCTTCACCCAAAGGGTTGTGAATCTATGGAATTCCTTGCCCAGTGAAGCAGTTGAGGCTCCTTCATTACATGTTTTTAAGGTAAAGATAGATAGTTTTTTGAAGAATAAAGGGATTAAGGGTTATGGTGTTCGGGCCGGAAAGTGGAGCTGAGTCCACAAAAGATCAGCCATGATCTCATTGAATGGCGGAGCAGGCTCGAGGGGCCAGATGGCCTACTCCTGCTCCTAGTTCTTATGTTCTTATGTATGCCCACATAACAGTTATTGCATTTCAGGATATAACCGCCCATGAAGCACTTTGAGCTGGTTTCAATGTAATTGTGCTGTCTAAAAGCAAATATAATTTATAGTGTATCTCTTAACTTGGCAAAGAAATTCTAGCACCTAAATACTGCATTTCCGCAACTGTTTAAAAAAAAATGTTTATGATTAAATGAATCTGGGATTCGAAATAAGATAGAAGTTAGAAATGGTAGAGGGTTCCAAGCTGTTAACTGATTAACATTGTCTAAAAATTCACAGTGTAGCTAGCACTGATTATAACTTTGTTCTTTGATTGAAGAGATATGCTTTGTACAGCAATATCCAGTACAAGACTGATGTTATTACTGCTACTTCTCTAGAACTTGAAACAAACTTCTTTCTGAATACCTTAACCTGGAGGGAGGAGGGGTGGGGATGCCCTACTCTCCTAGGTTTGAACTGCTTGTCAGATCAGGAATGCTGAGCATTGCTGACCGTTTTTCTGATGGCGTCATTGACATAGGCTGTGACTGTAGGCACGTCTTGCCAAATGTGGAGTTTACACTGCTGTGCCAGCTTTTTATGGAGATTATTTCTAGCCCCGAAAGAAATGGGAGTAGTTTAAACAGCACAGACATATCTCTCGGGCTTTTGAATTTGTCACCTGATTGTTTTACTGCAGTTAAGTATAACCAGACTGTGTCCTAATTTAGTACGTGCGCAGAACAGATTGAATATATGCTTCACCAAGTAAATGACTGAAATTTTATTTTTGAGGATTTATTTTCAACTATAGTTTGGGAATATTATGGGACAGATCAGCATTTACAGTACTAAAAACTGACTGATTGATGATTCTACTTTTCAAGGTTCAGGTTGGTAAACAAGCAATACTTAAGTTTCAGTTTTTATATATTGTAATTTTAAGAAAACATTGATACACATTTGAAATTACCTTTTGAAATGGCGCTACTGACTAATTAATTTCAAATACTTGTTTAGAAATGCACTAACTTCAGTTTATAGGTGCAACTCTGATGAGATATCAAGGGCAAATGTGTTTCTTTGGGTTGTCTTTTGATGCTGGCTCCCGCAGTACCCTAGTGTAAGTTAAACAGTGTTTTTTTTACAGTGCCTGACTTTACCTTGGCTGAAGCTGGCTGTATTTCCAGGTTCTTCCTTTTGTAAATGTCGGATGAGTGCCAGATGGGACCGCTGCCGAGACATTGGAACACTCTTCAAATAGGGGAAAGGAAATTCTGTTTGGTGATGGAGGAGCACAGCTTTTAGCTGTTTTTGTGACCTCTGACTACTGTCAGAAACTTTCTGATCAACTAATCTTCACCCCTGTTGTGTGTGCACTGACGATTGCGAAAATAATTTACCGGAGTTGAGTTGCTGGCTATATTTGCCCTAATGGGTTTTCTGTTGGACAAAAATATTTTCAGTAGAATCTTCCCAGAGTGACATGGGAGGGATTATTTGCATTGCATTGAAAACCTAGCATCATTCAGCATGACCCAGTGCCTGTGCCAATTCTTTAAAGAGCCACCCAGTTATTCCTGCATTCTATTTTCCCCTGCTCCTTCCTGACACAGGTTTTCACCCAAGTTACAGATTTTTGCTCTGTTTCTTCACCTAGTGTTCAGGAACTGGTGTCCGCATGATCTTCGGCAAAGTTAAATCAGCTGTGTGTAGCCTGGATGATGTTTGATTTGATGACATGAATGCTGCAGCAAGGTGCCGCTGTAGGTCAGTGAGGAAATATTGAAGCTGGTTTACAAAGTCGAAGTGATGCTGCTATTGTACAGAGTTGGATCTAACAGTCATGCAGTTTCCAAACCTCATGTCCATGAGGTTGATCTCCTGCTCTCTTGACCCTATTCTTACCAGACTGCTGACCACTCTGCTTCTCTTCCTGGCTCCATGTTAACTGATACTGTAAACCGTTTTTGTCTGCCCTCATTACTGTCTCCTCCTGCACCATCCAAATTTGCTGTCATCACCACCACTCTTTAAAAATAAAACCTTTGCACCTCTGTAGAAGACACCAGTTAGACGACACCTGGAATACTGTGAACAGTTTTGGTCCCCTTATCTAAGGAAAGATGCTCTGGCACTGGTGGCAGTCCAGAGAAGGTTCACTTGGATGATCCCAGGTATTGAGGGATTTCCTTATGAGTAGAGGTTGAGTAGGTTAGGCCTGTACTCATCGGAGTTTAGAAAAATTAGAAGTGACCTTATTGAGACATATTTGATTCTCGGGGGATGTGACGGGGAGGATGCCGAGAGTCTCGGACCAGAGAGCATAGAAAGTGGAGTTAAGGATTATATCAGATTAGATCATAGAATTTACTGTGTAGAAGGAGACTGTTCAGCCCATCGAGTCTGTGCCAGCCTGGGAAAGAGCACCCTACTTAAGCCTACCGTATCCCCATAACCCAGTAACCCCACCTAACCTTTTGGACAGAAAGGGACAATTTAGCGTGGCCAAGTCACCTAACCTGCACATCTTTGGACTGTGGAGGAAACTGACACAGACACGGAGAGAAAGTGCAAACTCCACACAGACAGTCACCCGAGGCCGGAATTGAACCCAGGGCCCTGGAGCTGTGAGACAGCAGTGCTAACCATTGTGCCACCTTGCCGTCCTTAAATTAATCCCATCCAGTTTCCTTTGTGGGTGGCGTTGTCTGCTTGGATGGCTTTGTCTGCTATTGAATGGCGGAGCAGACTTGATGGCCTACTTCTGTTCCTACGTTTTATGGTCTCCGTCCTTACAAACTATTCCATCTCCAACCGCCCTTTCCTCTTGCCACGTCCCATGTTTCCTGTGACCCTATGTTTGAATCTCACCAATCAGATTTCTGCCCTTGCCCCGATACTGAAATGACCCTTTTCAAAGTCATAAATGACATCCTATGAGATGAAATGAAATTAAAATCGCTTATTGTCACAAGTAGGCTGCAAATGAAGTTACTGTGAATAGCCCCTAGTCGCCACATTCCGGCGCCTGTTCGGGAGGCTGGTACGGGAATTGAACCGTGCTGCTGGCCTGCCTTGGTCTGCTTTAAAAACCAGCGATTTAGCCCTGTGCTAAACTAGTCCCTATGTCACCTGCAATCAATCGATTGCATTATTGATCTTCTTCCTTCTAGAACACTCTTCAGCCTTTGTCATAGTTGACTATCCACCATCCTTCAATGCCTCACCTCTGTTGTCAGGGTAGGTGAGACTGCACTTGTCTGCTTTCATTCTTATCTGTCCATTTATAACCGTAGTATCACTTGTAATAACCTCCTGCACACATACCTTTGGGGTCCCTCAAAGATCCATTGTTGGTCCTTTCCTATTTCTGATACATGCTACCTCCATTTTAAAATTCAAATCTCTCCATAGCTTCTCGTCTCCTTGCCTCTTAAGTTCCTTCTTGACTACAACTGTCGCAGTTTCTTTAATCCTGGGTCTCTTTTATTCCTGATTCTTTCTTTGCGTTTTTGTGGCTGTGTTTTCCATTGGCCAACTCTGGAAATGTCTCCCTAAACCACTCGACCTCTCTATTCCTCCCCTGTAAGCTCCTCAAAGCCTCTAGTCACCTATCCTAAATTTGTTCAGTAATTGGTTCAGTGAAACATTTTGATGTTTTAATACATTTAAAAGTACGATACAAATGCAAGTTGTGTTCATGGAAGTGTAATCAAAAATATAGCCACCAAGCCTAACCAGGAGATATTAACAGGGGTAAACAAGCATTTGTTCAAAGAGGAGATTTTAAGCAGTGCCTTGAAAACAGGGACAAAATCCCAGAGCTAAGAAATTACGGCTATTTGTTGTCCTGGATGATCTTGGGACTAATGGGTGGTTTTGGCAAAGATTTGGCTTAGTAGGGCCGGAATGTGGTGCAGCCTTATCTGATAATGGATGGCAGAGATTAGAAGAGACAATCTGTCCTGTAAACTGAGGGCTTACTCATAGTTTCTTTTAGACCTTTTGAATTTGTATGGAAGATGCGGCACAAAGATAAATGCTGAATTCCAGCCTACTTCTAACTTGCTTTCCGTTGAGAAAGTTGAAACACTGTAGAATCATAGAATCCCTACAGTGCTGAAGGAGACTATTCTGTCTGCACCAACCCTCTGAAAGAGCACCCTAACCAGGCTCCTGCCCTATTCCTGCAACCCCGTAATCCCACCTAACCCACACATCCCTGGCATTTTAGCACAGCCAATCCACCTAACCTGAATATCTTTGGACTGTGGGCGGAAACCGAAGCACCCATAGAATTCCTATTGCGCAGAAGACCATTCAGCCCATCAAGTCTGCACCAGCCCTCTGAAAGTGCACCCTTTCAGAACCCCTCCCCATCCCCTCAACCCCACCTAACCTGCACAGCCCTGGACATGAACGGACAATTTAGAATGGCCAATCCACGTAACCTACACATCTTCGGACTGTGGGAGGAAACCGAGCATCTGGAGGAGATGCGGGGAGAATGTGCAAACTCCACAGTTACCCAAGTCTGGAATTGAACCTGGGTCTCCGGTGCTGAGGCAGCAGTGCTGACCACTATCATTGTGCCACCCAGAGGAAACCCATGCAGATATGAGGAGAATGTGCAAACTCCACACTGTCACCTGAGGCTGGAATTTAACCTGGGTCCCTGGTGCTCCAGGCAGCAGTGCTTGCCACTGTGCCGCCGTAGTAGCTCAAACTAGTAACTCAAATCAGAGTTTTTTCTGATGCTCAATTGGTGATTTTAACTAGTATTTTTGACTGCTAGCCTCAGAAAAGCCTGGTTAGTATTTCTTAGTGGTTTGTGTCAGTGGTGCTGGTGCATAGAGTTCACATCACATCACGCAGTTTGCAATCATTGCAGTGGAACAGGATGTAGTAGATCTCATGCTCCATTATACTGATCAACAATGTACCTGCCTAAATCAGTAACTGAAACCTGCTGTTTAATAGACTTTTAAGTATAACACATTGTGAAAAATCTCCCCCTTCCGATCTCACCTATGTGTAAAAAAAATATATATATTTGTGTGTCTTTGTTTCTTTGTTAATCGTGGGAGTTGAAAGTTGAATTTATCTTTGCTACTGTGTCAATGTAAACGGAAGGGAGTGACCAAGGTGCTTTCTGAAGCTGGTCCCAAGTGGGAGAATTAAAGCTTTTACTTTGCCTACTGTTGAATATTTGTTTCAGTTTATCTTATGCTGCCCTCTTTGTTTTTCTCAACTTACCCTTGTTACCTCAATTGTTGGAGGGTTCCCAACTTGCAGTTCCTGTTGGCTGCCTGGTTACGAGACCAATCCATGGGACGGCACAGTGCTCAGCACTACTTCTTCAGAGCCTCAGGGACCCGGGTTCGAGTCTGACCTTGGGTGACTGTCTGTGTGGAGTTTGCACGTTCTCCCTATGTCTATGGGTTTTTTCTGGGTGCTCTGGTTTCCTCCCACAGTGCGAAGATGTGCAGGTGGATTGGCCATGATAAACTGCCCCTTAGTGTCCGGGGATATACAGGTTATGTGCGGTTACCGGGATAAGGTGGGTGAGCGTGCCTAGGTGGAGTGCCCTTTTGGAGAGTCAGTGCCGACTTGATGGGCCGAATGGCCTCCTTCTCCAGTGTAGGGATTCGATGCAAACTCGTTCATTCCTTGCATTCATTAGTAGGATTCTAGGGAAAATAGAATCGCTACAGTGCAGAAGGAGGGCATTCAGCCCATCGCATCTGCACTGCCTCCCCGCCCCAGCCATTCATATTCCTGCAACCCCACCATAAGGGGCAATTTAGCATGCCCAATCCACCTAACCTGCACATCTTTGGACTGTGGGAGGAAACCTGAGAACCTGGAGGAAACCCACACAGACATGAGGAGAATGTGCAAACTCCACATAGTCAATCACCTGAGGTTGGATTCGAACTCTGGTCCCTGGCACTGGAGGGCCGCAGTGCTAACCACTCTGCCACCGTGCTGCCCCATGAGGAGATTATTGTTTTTTGGATTGAAATGCTAGTTTATTTAAAACAAAGACTTGCTCAATATTGAGTGATTATTATAATCAGTCAGAAATAACTGGCCGGAATTCTCCGACCCCACGCTGGGTCGGAGAATCGGGGAGGGGGGGGGGGGGGGGGGGGGGGGGGGGGGGGGGTGAATCGAACCACTTCAAACTGCAGTCAATTTGTGTCCCTAGAAGTGACTGAAGTTGATAATGACCTTTTAGGCTAATAAACACCTTCTTTGTGCATGAAGATTACCAAACATACCAACTCTTGGGAAGTGATCAGGAGAGACATGATGTCCCAGTCAAATTCGGTCTCTTTTATGATCCTGCAAGAGGATTAAGGGGCAGCAGGGTAGCATGGTGGTTAGCATAAATGCTTCACAGCTCCAGGGTCCCAGGTTCGATTCCCGGCTGGGTCACTGTCTGTGTGGAGTCTGCACGTCCTCCCCCTGTGTGCGTGGGTTTCCTCCGGGTGCTCCGGTTTCCTCCCACAGTCCAAAGATGTGCGGGTTAGGTGGATTGGCCATGCTAAATTGCCCGCAGTGTCCTAATAAAAGTAAGGTTAAGGGGGGGGTTGTTGGGTTACGGGTATAGGGTGGATACATGGGTTTGAGTAGGGTGATCATGGCTCGGCACAACATTGAGGGCCGAAGGGTCTGTTCTGTGCTGTACTGTTCTATGTTCTATGATTCTGAAAACTTGGGAATTTTAATTGTCTTTCTCTACATGTGCACTTGGTTCATGACGTACATGTGCATCTGGTTGATTGCATTTGTGCAACCGCCTAGACTGTAGAGAACTGACTGGAGAAGGAACCAGAAGTGAGGCCTACTGAAATATATTGTTTTGCTGAGCCTGGAACCGGAAACTATTAGGATTTATTTTGTTGTCAGTGATTATTAGCAGTTCATTGTGCCAAATGCTGATATATGTATGAATTGTGGGGTGTTATAGCTGGTGATCCCAAAGTCTGCGTTTGAGTCGGACAGAAGGGATCAGTTAATGGATTCGAGACACTTAACTCCACCTGACAGAGCAGGTTAGAGACCTGGGGAGGAAGAGGGATTTAGAGTTAGGATTGTTCTCACATGCAGCCTGAGGCACCCTAGCTCCCAGGGGCAATGTACCACTTTGAAATCTGGGCATGGGAGACAGACTGGGAAGAGAGTCTGAGGGTAAAAGGGAGAATCCCACTGATTGGCCTCTTCTAGAGGGGCAAAGGATATTACTGAGCCTTTCAAGGTAGGCGGTGTGTAGTAGTAATGTCACTGAACTGTACCCTAGAGACAAGCTTAATGCTCTGGAGACACTGCTAAATTCAATTAAGCAAATCTGGAATTGAAAGCTAGTCTCACTAATAGTGACCATGAAACTATAACCAATTGTCGTAAAAACCCATTGGATTCATGGATGCCCATTAGGGAATGAAATCTGCCATCCTTGCCTGTCTGGCCTGCATGTGACTCCAGATGCACGACAATGTGGTTGACTCTTAACTTCCCTCGAGAGCAATTCGGGATAGACCATAAATTCTGACCTTGACAGCAACACCCCCATTCCAAGAAAAAATGGAAAAGGAGAGACATTGTGAAGATCCTCCAATTGAGGGAGATCTTTGCCTTCCAAGAGACCTCATTTGTGAGAGTAGGCCTCCCTTTGGGCATCCCAGTTTCCTTGAACTAAATCAGGCATTAGGCCTCTCATTAGCTTATGCAATGGACCAAATGCTAGCCTTGGGTAGTCGACTAGACACCTGAAGAAGAGTTCAATCTTGGGTCAGACTTTCTTCCAGGGCTCTTGAGGCAAAGGACATTAGCCACTGAAATTAGGCTGTATTGCTCCCAAACGTGGAAGTAATATAGTTTGTGTTAAGAGCACTGACCTATTGGAGATGAAAAAAAACACTTGTGAGGTTTTAATCTTGGGAGGGGGGTATAAAACAACTTTTGATTTTTAGGACAAACTTTTAAAATTCAAGACTTGATTTATGTTGACGGTGGCGTTGGTATTACTCGTATCAGAATCCATACTTGTCACCTGGTTGCGGCCACTTTGGAAATGACATGAATGTTGAGGTGGTTGGAAGAAGCATGTTGATGTGACAAGCATGGAGGAAAGATTCTGCCCCCATCTCATTCTGTGGAAAACTGCTGTTTTCTGAAATGTTTTGAGGAAAAACAAATGTTAATTTAGATGTCACATGATTGCAGAATTTGACAGGTCATTTCAAGAGCTCAGTCACTTATATTTTTTCATAAATTATTTTTTATAACTATTGGAATTCCTCCTCATTCATTCAGCCTCCACACTCTGATCACTTTTCCCATCATCTACAAGATTGGAGAAAAGCAGCACTTCAATGCTGTAATTTTTAAGTAGGCAATCTTCCCCCTCTCCAGTATGTATAAAACCAGATTCTGTTGTCACCTATAATTTGCAATTGTCTGGATTTAATCGCCTTTCCATAAAGGAAAGGTTTGTTTTGATTTTCACTGACTGGAGAATGTATAAGTAAACTCTTCATTCACAACTTTCAAATCACATCTTCAACATTTTCTTATCTTTTGATAAAGACCTCATGGTACTACTTAATTGGTCAAACCTGCTGTCCCGTGAATTGATCACCGTGATTGACCCTTCAACCTTTGGTTTAACATCATATGATAGGATCTCAAAAGGATCCATCCTCATGACTGCTTCCTGAAACATTTGCTTCCATCAGCCAACATCGTGACTTTTGAGGCTTGCACTAAACTTGGCTCACTGGCTTGTTGAATTCACTGGAAAATGATCCCGATGACACGAATGCCCAAACTGAATTCTTCCAATTGGATTGAAATCTTGTGTCCCTGTTGCAGAGGAAGTAAAGCTGTAAAGTAAACAGTAGTGCAGAATTGAAAAAAGAACAAGACATATTCTGTACTAGCTCATATTGTTTGACAGAATTTGTTCAGTATTAGTTGACACTGCAATTGTTAAATTAACATTCTGAATAGTTAGCCGGGTGCAAAGATGATGGCATTTTATAAATTGATGCTTGACATCAGTTGAGACTAATTTACTGGTACAATGAAACTAGTTTGGATCAACATGTCTACATCTTATGTAAGCAATGCAGGTTGCTTCCATTTTGGCCTTACATTTGTTTCAATGTTTTCTCTTTTGTAGTAACACTACATATCTTAATTTATTTGAAGGCAGATTTCATAAAACCAGCTCCCAATAACGGACTATCTCTTTGTTGTTTGTGGGACATTGGTACAGGTTGAAAATCCCTTATCTGAAACACTTGAGGCATATCAGATGTCGGGATTTTGGAATATACTGCATGTGTGCGGCGCACGTTAGGAATAGCGCATATGCCACTTGCATTGATAAGTGCGCATATGCAGAATGTTGGGAACTGCGCATCATCCAGGAACCTTGTGGGATTTTCCACTCGTGATGTCACGTTGGCACTCAAATAAAAGTGCGGATTTTGGAATTTTTCAGTTTTCGGAATTTCGGATAAGGGATGCTCAACCTGTATGTGCCCTGTCTTGCGTTACAAGAGGGGACTACCCTTAAGTGAATACATCAGTGGCTGTCAAGTGCTTTGGGATGTTGAGTTGTAAAAACGTCCTCAAATAAGGTGCTGTCCTGATTTCCGTGGGGGCAAACCAAAATGGTCAGATTTACTAAGTGGCTCAAAAAGGAAGAAATTACCAACAAGGTTTCACTTTTTTAACTTGAGATGAACCAGAACCAACACAAATTGATCATGAATTAAAAGGCAAGCAGTATTTCAAAACAAAAGTTAGATTTCACTTTAAATAGTTGATACAACAACGAAGCATCTTATACAACTGCAAGCACCCATATCCCTCCCCACCGACATGTGACGCTAATAGCCACAGGTATGCACAATATGCTGTTCTTTCTTCATGCATGCTTGGTCAAGACCCCTATCTGACAACAGTTTTCACCTTGGAGTGAAGGCACACTTCTCTTAACCCTCCCCCTCAGGTCATGACAAACCTGTGGTGTAGCTTTCCACATTTCCTATTCCACCAACCAACCAATAATACTCCATTAATGGTCTGGCTCCATTCTGGAAAACACCCAGCTCTTTAGCACGTCAGCTATTCAAATAACAGTCCAGACTTTAGACCTCCTTAACCAGCTTGCACAGTACTTCCAAGAGTTCCTGTCTCCTTTTCTGTCAGACAGAAAAACAGGTTCCCTTACTGAGTGATTTGCTTCTCATCAGAATAATTTTCTGTTTTCCTCTTCCTGTCTCTCTGCTTTCTATGTGTTGTACCTGTGAGTGTGCTAATTGCCATCAGCCTCCAGTTCCTTTGCTTGTAGCTTTCCTTTGTGTTTGTCAGCCACATGTTTTTTTTCTTAACTTATTTCTTGTTGTTTGTGCTTCCAGGTCAAAGGTTGCCAGGTCAAATGGATCTGTATTTCTTCATCTTCAAGAAAATTACAATTAATCCCAATACAATTGGTTGACCCAAGTCTTTTTCTTTAAAAGGTTTGTAGAATCCTAATTGTTTTTAAGAAATGAAAGATTTTTTTTTACGTCTTTAGGGCCAAAGTTCATCATGGTATGTTCAGCAGCTTGTGACTACAATTCCTGAATCTCCATTCTCCTCTGACCTGCACACAATAATTTTGCATCCATCTTTTCAAGGCTGGGGCAAATTATTTGGTGGAAAATAGAGCTGTTCATACAACAGCATGCAGAACTCCTGAAACAGGTTTATCTGTGCTATTGCTGATATTTCATTCTCGTCCAAATTAACCCTTCTGCCTTGTTTCTTGTTTACTTTGCTCTTTATTTAACATGCAACGTTATCCTCACTTGCACTAGTAATACCAATCCATATGTGTTAGCTTTCTTCAGATCACCCACCCTTGGTGCCAAGTGCTTTAGTCCTCCTGCAATGCAAACGCTGAATCATTCAGTTTCTTCTCGAAGGCCTGTGGTGGGGCAATGAAAATATTGTTGTCAAAAACTGAAATTAATTGTTTTTGCAAGTCTAACCAGCAGTACTATCACCCCGCACTGTTGACTCAACTCGTAGTCTACTTCATCTGTTGATTTTCTTGGCATCGCTATTTTTTTTTCACATCTGTTCTGTGGTTAACTGCGAAACTTGTACTGAATCCAATTATGCTCAACAGCTATAGCCTCTTGGTATGAAATCCCATTGTATCTGATAGCATTTATTATTGTCTGTTACATCTTGCCATTTCCAAATTAATCAGACTGTTGATCTATTTTATTCTATCTCTTTTTCCCTAAATTGATCTGCACTATCTCCAACCAAAGGAACGTGGCTGAGAGGGGGGTTTGTAGAATTCAGCTTGCATAGGTCTTGCTGCCTGTAGAAGAATGACATTGTCGCAACAACTTTGTTTTCTATGTTTCCGAGAAAAAGATGGTTTAATTACAACAGGTTTAGGGAATCCTTTACTCATCAACACCAGCATTGTGTATGATTGTGCTGCCATTCAGTCAAAACAGCCTGATGACTCTCATTTCATAGGCTAGCATTTAAAAGATTAAAATGACTACTTATTGAAATACAAGCCAACAAGTGTAAGTGACTTGAAGAAACCGAGGGAAGTGCATTTTTAACTAACTATTTTACTGGAGGTTTTTAAAAAAAAAAAAAAAAAATTTTTTTTGTACCGTATGTAGACTTTGAAATTGGCTTTTTTCTATTAATTTTCACAATAAGTTCATTGCAGTGTTAATGTAAGCCTACTTGTGACAATAATAAAGATGATTATGATTATTATAAACCTAATCTTTCAAATGTTACTTGTTTATTCCTTATCCCTTAACACACAGGTTAATGTGTTTTTCAGATTCTGTTGTAAATGTATCACAAACTGTGAGCACAGAATGAAGAAGGCAAGCAGGTCCGCCCCTGCTTCATCCAAAATACAGGGTACTTGTAAAATGCAGACCGTTGAGAAAAGTAAATCGGACAATTACTCTTCAGTAACTACAGTTACAAAGGCTTCGAAAACCGCAGGATCGACAGCCGCATTAACTAAGGTAATGATTTTATTGCTGTGCTATAGATAATGGAAGAACCTTAATGTTAAAAGGTACAGGCCATAGTAAAAAATGGGCTATCATAAGAAATTGCTGCATCTTGTTTACTCTTTGCCCATTGTATTGTATGTTGGTCTTCCGACATCTGTCACTCCCACCCAGAGCTGAACAGTGGCATAATGAAGTAAAGCATTCTAAAATGATGGATATCATTTTTTTTTAGATAACCTTGATTTATTTTCCCCCAAAGCTATATTGGGGAGAACTAGTTATCTTAGGATGCTGTGCCGTAAATCATTTTTTTCGTCTGATAGGAAATATATCTGATCTATTTCAACATGAACCTGAACCTTGGTTCTGCTTATCAACCAAAAAGCTAATTGCTAGGGGCCTGATATGACACTGATATTGTAAACATATACTTTGTAATATTAGGATGAAAGAATTTCGCAGCGCAGAAGCAGATTATACAGCCCATTCAACATTTTCATTCTGGCTTCCTGTCTATCATTCTGTTAGTTTTGAAGTTTATTTTTGTATGTTCATGGCTTTTTTGAACTCCCTATTGTGAGCTGCTGGGGACTTAATGCGGTTCCATAATCAGCTGAATAAACTTGTATCTTTGGGGTTGACCTGTGTGATCTGTAGCTATCCCGATCTGTGTGTTTTGTTGGTACTCTGCAATCCATCCTGCAACTTAAATGAACCCAGAATCCAAACCCAAACCCATTCCTGATGGGCTACCAGTGGACGGCAAACTTGACCGAAAGATCCAGTCGATCTCACAGTATGTGGCATCAAATATTCTTTTGAAAAGAATACGTAATTTAACAAAAATGAAATTGAAGAAATGATAAAGTAAGAAACTTGTTGAAACACACTTGTTGTTTTACTGTTCTGTTTAGAACATTTTTGCAGATTTGTTTCAAGCAAGTAATGCAAGCTCTGCAAATTTAAGATGCGAGAGGTATGATGAAGAGCCGAGTCTTGGATGATACTCTGAGGCTGCAGTATGGAGTCGGGGATAGGATAATGTGTTCATTTAGATGCGAACATTTGAATATTTTGCAGCAGTTTAGCCACTGACTGTAATTGTTGACTGACTTCTAGTTTTCAGGAAGGAATGCTACTGATCCAGCCAAAGTTGGTGCTTGGAGCACAGGAGAGAAGTAAATGATTCCTGGAAATCCCCGCTAGATGCTCTTTCACAGTTCTGTTTTTTGAACTTGTCCTTGGTTTGACGTTACTTCTGATTTTTACGTGGTTAAATCACACTATAAACTGGCTGACACCCCTAATTCAATCTGACAAACAGCAGTCTGATAGCGAATTGGATGAAGTACTTGAATCTAAGTGGTCTAGTGTAGCTTTGGGAGAATCACTGGCTAATAGTTTGTAATAGCTATTGTCAGAACTCGTTAGTATTATACTGTCACTATTTGGCTGTTATGAGACTAGTTATTGTTCACTATTGCTGCGGCTTATTTACTGAACAGGAGGTGGTGAAAGTGTGGTCAGCAAGTTCACTGTGGTTTCATGTATTTCCTGTATATTGCTACCTAACCTTCAGTGAACAGAAACTGAACTTGTGTGATTTTTTTTTGTGGCTTTCTATATTGTGATTTAACTATTGTGTGTTGCTGTTACCATTCAAAATCGTTCAATAAGTGAATGTGTGATATTACCTCTTACCAAAGCTGCAAATTCTATTTTAAATCTCTCAATTGTCAGAAATGTAAGAGTGCATTCTAACATTGGAAGGGTTCTAACAGACGTTTGCAAAATTGGCTTCCTGCCATTCACCCCCCCCCCCCCCCCCCCCCCCCCCCCCCCCCCGGCACCGCAGACACCTATCCTCAACCCCCTCAAAAAACCTATTCATTCTGGCGACCGTCATATGTGCCCTGTGGACTAATTTAAATTGAATGAGGCTAAGCCTAGCGCGCCAAGAGGATGCATTCACCCTTCTCGGAGCCTCCTTCCATTACCCAGCCTCCAACACCCTCCCCAGCTCCTCCTCTCACTTCCTCTTCTCTTTTGGGGGCTCACCCAGTTCAGTAACTCTTTATAAATCTCCGACACCCTGCCCTCACCAACACCTGTTTGTGACACCATTTTGTCCTGCAACCCCAGGGGTCACAGGCCAGGAAAGGACGGCACCTGTTTCTTCACATAGTTTTGTACTGTAAGTACCACAACCTGTTCCTGCGGGGCAGCTCACACTCCTCTACCAGTCCCTCCAAGCTCGAGAAGCTGCCTCCCAAGAATAGGGAAGAACATGGATTTATAAAGAAGATTTTGGCGCCCCAAAACGCTTCATAGTCAATTAAGTACTTTAGCAGTATTCTCAATGTTATAACAGCACAGTGGTTAGCACTGTTGCTTCCCGGTGCCAGGATCCCAGGTTCATCCCTGTCTGTGTGGAGTCTGCACGTTCTCCCTGTTTGTGTGGGTTTCCTCCGGGTGCTCTGGTTTCCTCCCACAACTTTTGAAAGATGTGTGTTAGATAATGTGGACATTCTGAATTCTCCCTCCGTTTTCCCGAGCAGGCGCCGGAATGTGGTGACTAGGGGCTTTTCACAGTAACTTAATTTGCAGTGTACAAGCCTACTTGTGATAATAAAGATTATTATTTTTTTTAAAAACACAGCGGCTAATTTGTGTACTGCAATGTCTGAAAATTGAAGAATAATTATTAGCTAAGAAACCAGAAAATGTCCCCTGCTGCTCTTCGACTAATGCCATGGGAACTTGTATTAAACGGTTCTGAGGGATTCTGGCAAATCTCTTGCTGGTATTGGAGAATATTGAGATTCCTCATTGATTGTCACACTATTGGCAAGTTCCTTTCCGTTTGTACAGGTGGGTCAGGATTATATGCTAAAGTTTCAAGTGAGTCTTCAACCTTAAATCCGGGAGCGCAGGGTGCACAAGACGCTCTAGCGGGGTGCGGGTCTCACTCGTGCCTGAAACTGTATCACTCCTCACCCCCTCTGGGGGCTCCCGGAAGCTGGCACATGAAGATTCTTTTGTTTTTCTGCCTCTGTAGATTGTTTAGGCAGTGTTCTATTTGCCCCCCCTCCCCCTTTACCAACACTCCGGCTCCCTCCTTTCCCCTCTCTCTCCACCACCCCCTTCCTCTCCCTTTTGTTGGTACAGAGGCGAGGATATCTGGTCTCTCCAGCGCAAAGTCTAGTGCTTGTACCATTTATTTTTTGTAGAAACGTGTTGTGAACTGTTTTAATAATCAGAGTATCCCCCCCTCCTCCCCGTACATTGGTACTGAGGGGAGGGTACCTTCCAATACAAAATTAGTGTTTGTACCGTTTGACCTTGTATATATTTTTTACTGTTTTAATAT
Organism: Scyliorhinus canicula; assembly: GCF_902713615.1. Classification (NCBI taxonomy): domain Eukaryota; kingdom Metazoa; phylum Chordata; class Chondrichthyes; order Carcharhiniformes; family Scyliorhinidae; genus Scyliorhinus; species Scyliorhinus canicula. Next base: position 81,387,870 of record NC_052146.1, on the reverse strand, counting down.
AAAGATATGGTTGTTAATTGGTGAGACCTGAACTTTTGTAGGAGCAGGCTGAGATTTTGGTTATCTAGAGGTGCACAATATGTGTCTCTCTGTAAATTATACATTTATGAACTTTTCAGACTAGCTGCAGTTCAAACCTTCACCACCTGCTTATTTGATATATTGACAGAGGATGATTGCTTGAAGGTGAAGGTTGGAAACTGCCATTGTTCTTCCAAATATAAAACGAAAATCTCAGTGGCCAATGTGGAAAATGGTAGAAAACAAGGTAAAACTGTCAGGGTATGATTATCCGCCAGTATTCTTGGGAGTATGAAAATATGTGACTAGTCGAAGAATGACTTTAATTGTAGACCTGGCTGACCACTTGATCAAGAGAAAATAAGGTATGATCTTGGTATTGTTGCTTCCCACACTAAGTAAAATCAGAGTATAGTACTTTCTGAGATCATGCCTGTCAGTTGGATAGTGATGAATCCACACGAAAAATAATACGTTGGCCTATGAAGTCTGGTCTGAATTTGATAGATTTCAGATTACAGATATATTATAGACTTTGAGAAGTTCAGTTTCGGGATTTAAGTTAGTAGTTTGTGCCCTTTATGGACAGGCTGCTGGGTTGAACTGCATGCAGTTCCCCGAGAAGGAGACTGTTGGATCAGATGTCTGCTGCTTTAAAATAAATTTCTGTGAAAACGGTAATGGCATGTTCTGATATGATACAAATAGTAGAGAACTCGGTGGTTACCTGTTTTTGAAATAGTTCAGATAACTGAGAGGACTGTCACATTTGTGATTTTGTCATTTTGTGAAGAGTGCAACAACAAAGATGAAAATAGTTGTAGCTTCATTTGTTTTTTTTACAAATTTAGAGTACCCAATTCATTTTTTCCCCAATTAATGGGCAATTTAGCGTGGCCAATTCACGTACCCTGCACATCTTTGGGTTGTGAAGGCGAAACCCACGCAAACACGGGGAGAATGTGCAAACTCCACACGGACAGTGACCCAGAGCCGGGATTGAACCTGGGACCTCGGCGCTGTGAGGCAACAATGCTAACCACTGCGCCACCATGCTGCCCCTGTAGCTCCATTCTTGATGGCAGTCAGTCATGCATGTTTCACAGCCATAGAACAGGGTGCTGAGAACACAGGATTCAGAAACAAGCACCTTGGTCCTAAGAGTCAGCGTCCTGTCCCCCCGCACGTTCCATTTGATGGCACCATTTCTGACAGTTTCGGGGTGTAGAATGGATTGAAATAGGGCTGTGTCCTCGCCCCATTTTGATTGGTATTTTCTTCTCCATCCTCCTGACCTTTGCCTTCCCTGCCGATACAGAAGGAGTTTACCTGCATATTCAGTCAGAGTGAGCTGTATGATGTCCGGGCTGAAAGTGACAAAGATATAGCACATCCTGATCAGAGAACTCTTCTGAGCTGATGATGCTGCGCTAGTGGCTCACATGGAAATTCAGGGACAAAAATTATGTATCATCTCTTCCACGCCTGTAACTTGTTCTTCCTGTCTGTGTAAAGAAAACCGTGATTATGGGACAGGGTATGGCATCTCCACTCTTGGTCACGCTAAACAGTGGAAATGGTTTCCACATTTTGCTATCTTGGCTTTGTGTTGACAGGCAACCTGTCTCTTGACCAAACTGCCCAGTTGTTTTTTTTCCAATTAAGGGGCAGTTTGGCGTGGCCAATCCACCTAAAAAAATTGAAGTCACATGGGATCAGAGGTGAGCTGGCAAGATGGATACAGAACTGGCTAGGTCATAGTAGGAAGAGAGTAGCAATGGAAGGGTGCTTTTCTAATTGGAGGGCTGTGACTAGTGGTGTTCCACAGGGATCAGTGCTGGGAACTTTGCTGTTCGTAGTATATATAAATGATTTGGAGGAAAATGTAACTGGTCTGATTAGTAAGTTTGCGGACGACACGAAGGTTTGTAGAAATGCGGATAGCGATGAGGACTGTCGGAGGATACAGCAGGATTTAGGTCGTTTGGAGACTTGGGCGGAGAGATGGCAGATGGAGTTTAATCTGGAAAAATGTGAGGTAATGCATTTTGGAAGGTCTAACACATGTAGGGAATATACAGGGAATGGTAGAACCCTCAAGAGTACTGACAACCCTCAGAGAGATCCACAGGTCACTGAAATGGGCAACACAGGTGGAGAAGGTAGTCAAGAAGGCATATGGCATGCTTGTCTTCATTGGCTGGGGCATTGAGTCTAAAAATTGGCAAGTCATTGGCAACCTTAGTTAGACCTCACTTGGAGTGTAATATTTAATTCTGGTCGCTGCACTACCAGAAGGATGTGGAGGCTTTAGAGAGGGTGCAGAAGAGATTTACCAGGATGTTGCCTGGTATGGAGGGCATTAGCTATGAGGAGAGGTTGAATAAACTAGGTTGAGGGGCACCTGATAGAGGTCTATAGACCGAGTGGATAGTTAGACTTTTTCCCCAGGGTAGAGGGGCTAATTACCAGGGGGCATAGGTTTAATGTGCGAGGGGCAAGGTTTAGAGGAGATTTACGAGGCAAGTTATTTTACACAGAGGGTAGTGGGTGCCTCGAACTCGCTACCAGAGAAGGTGGTGGAAGCAGGGACGATAGTGACGTTTAAGGGGCATCTTGACAAATACATGAATAGGATGGGAAGAGAGGGATATGGACCCTGGAAATGTAGAAGATTTTCGTTTAGATGGACCGTATGGTCGGCAAGGGCTTGGAGGGCCGAAGGGCCTGTTCCTGTGCTGTACTTTTCTTTGTTCTTTGTTCGAACTGAAGATGCACATACAGAAAACAGCTACTGTATTTGGTTGAATTAATCTGGCAGAGCAGTAAATTTGAAATTGGAGGGTGTCTTGTTTAAACGATGAAGTGTCCTTGCTCAACCACGCTTTCAGTGCAGTGTCCAGTTGTGGTCACCAAATCACTAACACGTTTAAATAGCATCCTGGAGATGGTGTGGAGGAGAGTCATGAAATGAGTTGGTGTGCTAGAAGACTACATTGCAAGGAAACGAGAATTTGAAAGGATGTCATTTAAAAGAAAGGTCTTCATAAAAATACATAAGATCAATGTTACAAATGAAAAATATTATTTCAAAATGGTGTCCTAAAATTCTTTATCCTGCAGAGGAATGTGGAATGAACTTCTGGATAGGCAAAAAAAACCCTTTAAATAATAAAGAAGCATTTGGATGCCTTGGTGGGACCTGTTGAGGCTTTTCTGTAAGCTGTTGTTTGGAAGGTATATTAATGATTGGATGTGGAACACTTCCCTGAGGAAATTAGTCAATTGTGTCGACACATGTGGCAAAACTGTTGTTTGGAGGAATAGATTTGATTTGATTGAATTATTTTATTCCATTATTGGTTCTCACATTGCTACAGTGACACCATGTCTGTACAGGTACAACTGAGATCATGCCACATGAGTAACCAAGAGCAAAATGCACAAATAAAGAACTTGTTATTCCAAGATCCTTTCTGTCATCTTCTGCATTTGGCAGATTTGCAGTACCTGACAGATGCTATTTAAGCCAGTGATTAAAAATATGCCCAGGAACAATGGCTTTCCCGTGTGTTTAAAATTTCATTATAAAAGGGGCTTTTGGATCTTGCTGACAGTACAAGTGAATTTGGATTGTAGTTAGTAACGTAGTAACCAAACTATTGTTTATACAGCAGTTTGGCCTTACTCCAAACTGGTTTCTTGTTGCTTTCAGGTTTCATGTACAGATAAATAGGCATCCATCCATTCAAATTAGAAATATGTAGTCCTGTCGCAGAGATTAATGCTGTGCAGCAAGCAAGTTCATCATGTGCACTTCCCCACCCTGATTGCACAAATTGCCACCTCCTGGAAGAAAATCTGAGATGGTTTTCAGCGGTTTTTCAGCCTGGAACACCATAAAAAGTTTAACTTGTGCTAATTCTTCCATCTTTTCCAAAAAAATTGATGCAAGAATTTCGATAGGCGGGATTTTAATTTTAATTATATTTAACATCCCATTATTATTAATTTCTATTTGTACTGTTTTTTTGCATTCACCACTGGTGGTGACTTTTCCTGCTCTTTTTCATAAACAGCAGCTGGTTCCATAGTTTCCAAGGCCTTTTACCACACTGCTGCAAATAAATGGCTCACCCCCCCCCCCCCCCCCCCCCCCCCAGCATTAGCTCCTTCAAGCTTAAGGCACAGTTCCTGTATGATGCATAGTCCAGGTGAAATCAGATTGATTTAGAAACGATAAGAAATACAGCATTGGCTGAATTTGACTCAAGGCATTGGGATCCTACAGAATGCACTTGCCCACTTCAAGAGTAGACTGTAAAGCATGTGTGATCCTACGATTAAGTTGTCACCCTGCCACCTGACATCTGACAATTTGTACTTGTTTCAGGAAGTTTGCAGAACAGACCAGCACCTGTCAACTTTTTCTCAGACGACAAACGTTGCCAGCAACACTTTTTCTCCAAACTGAGGGACATGCTACTAGTTGAAGATTTGCATCTTCACACCTCTTTAATATAGTTTCACCTTGGTCTCCTCACTTGTGAAAGAAAGATTTTGCTTCATGTCAAGCCAATGCAGCAAGACTCTGTTAACCTCATTGATTCCTTTAGTCCTTGATAGTGCTGCTGCTTCTGCTTCTTGTGGGTCCATGGGGAAAAAATGCTGTTAGATTTTTTTTTAATGTGATGAGGGCGTCGCTGGTTAGGCTAGCATTCGGTGCCCTTCAGAAGGTGGTGGCTGGTAAGTTGCCTTCTTGAACCGCTGCACTCCTTGAGGTGTAGATTCACCCACTATGCTGTTGGGGAGGGAGTTCCAGGATGCTGCCCCAGCGACAGTGAAGGAACGGTGATATAGTTCCAAGGTGGGGTTCCCAGGTATCTGCTGCTCTTGCCCTTCTAGAAATATGTAGATGGTAGTGATCATTTGCAAGGTGTTGTCTAAGGAACCTTGGTGAATTACTGCTATGCATCTTGTAGATGGTACACACGGCTGCCAATGTTGTCAGTGATGGGTGGTTTGAATATTTGTCGAAGGGGGACCAAACAAGTGGGATGCTTTGTCCTGGATGATGTTGAGCTTCTTGAGTGTTGTTGGAGCTGCACACATCCAGGCAAATGAAGAGTATTCCATTACACTCCTGACTTGTGCCTTGTAGATGGTGGACAGGCTTTTGGGGGGGGGGGTCAGGAGGTGAGTTACTCGCCGTAGGATTCCTAGCCTTTGACATGCCCGAGTAGCCACGGTATTAATGTGGCTAGTCCAGTTCAGTTGCTAAACAATGGTAACCCCCAGGATGTTGATTGTGGGGGATTCTGTCATGGTAATGCCATTGAATGTCAAGGGGCGGTGGTTCGATTCTCTCTTGTAAGAGATGGTCATTGCCTGGCACTTGTGTGGCGCGAATGTAACTTGTCACTTGTCAGCCCACGCCTAGATATTATCCAGGTCTTGCTGCATTTAGACATGCTTCATTATCTGAGGAGTCACAAATGATGCTGAACATTGTGCAGTCATCGCAAACCTCCCAACGCCTGACCTTTTGGAATAATTTTAGAAGAACAGTGGGAAAAGGTATTCACTATTTATTGGCTTCCAATTATATGAATTTAATAACCTACATTCAGTTTGCCACTAATTTGGACTTTTATTGTGAAGAAGAACAATAGTAAGAACTGGATCAACCATAAACACAGCAGCTGCTAGACCAGGTCAGTAGCAAACTGGGTTTTCTGACAGGTGTATCACGCCCCGACTCATCAAAATCTCTATTATTGACAAAGCTGAATCCAGAGTGTAACTGAATACTCACCATTTGCTCAGATGTATACCTTCAACAGCACTCGACACAGCAATTTGTATGATCATCTCCATTTCATATGAACCCACAAGCAAGGACACTCAGCCCCTCGAGCCTGCTCCACCATTCAATAAGATCATGGTTGATCTGGTTGATCAGGGCCGGTGCAGACTCAATGGACCGAATGGCCTCCTCCTGCGCTGTAAATTCTATGATTCTATCTCTTCTGTGCAAGGTCCCTCACTTGTATATACCTAAATTCACTTCCCTTTGGGAGTTTTACCCTCTTCCGCAACTCTTCCAGACTTGCGAACCTCTCCTCCAAATATAAATCCCTCGCCCTCACTAGCCCCACCTCTCTCCACCTCATATACATGCCTATCGCCCCTGGCTTCAACCCGTGGTTCTCACACAATGGTGTTAGCACCAATATCCCCTCCATCCAAAAGTGTCTCCTCAATTGGTTCCACACCCTAATCGTGGACTGTCCGACCGGGCTCTCAGCATATCTCCTCGGTGCCAGCGGTAGTGCCACCGTCACCATGGCCCTCAGGCTGGACCCTCTACAGGACCCCTCCTCCACCCTAACCCATTCTAACCCCTCTCCTTCCCACCACCGCCTCACTTTCTCCGCTCAGTAATAGTGCAGCAGATTCGGTAACGCCAACCCCCCTTTCTGCCTCTGTAGTAGGGCCGCCTTTACCCTTGGCACCTTCCCCACCCATATAAACTCTAAAATCACCGCCCAGATTCTGGAAAAATATCTTGGAATAAAGTTCGGGAGAGTCTGGAATACGAATAGGAACTTCGGCAGGACGTTCATTTTCACCACTTGAGCCCTCCCACCAGTGTGAGGTGTAGTAAATCCCATCTCCGAAAGTCCACCTTTAGTTCGTCCATTTTGTCCACAAACTTTGTTAAATTCCATTTGTGCAAAGTCGTCCACTCGCCTGTCACCTGGACCGACAGACACCTGAACCTATCCCTGGCCACGCTATAAATGGCAACCCCCTAAATTAGCTCCCCGACCTACCTTGTTCACCAGAAGCAACTCGCTTTGTCCCACTTTCAACTTGTAGCCCGAGAAGACCCCAAACCTCTCTAATAGGCCCATAATTCTCTCTATACTCACCAGCAGGTCCGACACATACAACAGCAGGTCACCTGCTTACAGCGGCACCCGGTTCTCCCTACTCCCCCTTATAATCCCCGACCACTCTACTGACCCCCATCGCTAAGGGCTCTATCGTTTGGGCAAACAACATCGGCGACTGCGGTCACCCCTGCCTCGTCCTCCTATGCAACATGAAACTCCGTGAACTCATCTCGTTTGTCCGTACACTCACCACTGGAGCCATGTAAAGCAGACACACCCATGTGTTGCTCTGTAATAATGTTGGTGAACCACAAGCCTTCCCTTATATCGATTGAATGACCACAAAACCAGTTAGTTGGTTCAAAAGATGGTTTATTTACATACACAAGAGTTATCTCCACATACAAACACAATATCTACTGGGAGTTAAACTACACCTATTAGCTACAATAACCTATACTTAACTTTAGGACAACCGGCACTGTGCAAATGGAGAAGGCCTTTATCTGGATTTCACATGGCTGGTTTGAAGAAAGTGGCCCTGTCTCTGCTGGGCTCATCCGTCAGGTCGTTGGTCTTGAACTTAACCAGCTATTCCTGTTACAATTGGGTTGGCACAGGTCAGACCCAAAAGAGACCGTGTACATGGCTGTGCTCTATTTTATCCCCCTGGGATTTTGCGCTCTTTGGGGTGGTCCTTAATCTTGGACCCAATAGTTCGACAGGGCTCTGGTCACTGTCTTCGATTTCAGCCAATAAAGGGGCAGGTGTCTTGATGGCTGGGCGGGTCCTCAGCGGTCATTGACCTTGGCAGGTGTGCATTCTGAGTAAGGGGAGTGGCGCCGATCAGTCTGTGGCTGTACTGGTTGCTCGATTGGAGTTCTATTGTCCTGGGAAAATGGGCCATTAAAATGCAAACGAGCAGGGTTTCGATCAGGTCTGGTTACCTGTGTTTCAGATAAACATAGCTCTGTATCTGTCTGAGTCCTGGGTTGGCCATAATTCCCATGGTCCTTTGCAGGTGGCCATCTTAGATGGCTACACATGCCACAAACTTCAGCCCGAACCAAAACCTTCCCAGAACCTTGAACAAGAACCGCCACTACACCTGGTCAAAAGCCTTCTCCACGTCCATAGACATCACTACCTCCAGCATCCGTCCCCTCGATGGGGGTCATGATCACATTCAATAATCACCTAATATTACGAGAGAGTTGCCTACCCTTCTCAAAGCTCGTTTGATCCTCTGCAATCACCCCCGGAACGCATCCTTCCATCCTCCCTACCATTAACTTAGCCAACACTTTCACACCTGTATTCAACAGTGATATGGGCCTGTATGACCCATACTCTAGCGGGTCCATTCTTTTCTTTGGAATTAGCGTGATGTTCGCTTATGCCATTGTCTCCAGGAACTTCCCCTTCCCCCAATAAATAGATGTGGTGCCAACTCCGTCGCAAATGCCTTCTAGAACTCCGTCGGATAACCGTCTGGCTCCGGGGCCTTCCCCCACATCATCGCTTTTATGCTTTCCATTACCTGTCTCTACCTAATGGCCCCTCAAGCGCCTGCCTCCTCTCCTCATCTAACCGTGGGAATTTAGCCCCTCCAGAAATTGCCCCATATTCCCTTCCTCACCATCCCTGATTGGCCCTATAGAATTTGTCATGATATTTCCTGAACGCCTCATTTATCCTCTCCCTTCCTTGTTCGTACCCCCAGGATTTCTCTGGACATGGCTTGCCTCTGCAGGTGATGTGCTAGCATGCAGCTCGCCTTCTCTCCATATTCGTACTGCACCCCTCTCGTCCTCTGTAGCTGCCCAACAGCCGTTCCCATCGCCAGCCTGTCGAACTGCCTCTTTCTCTTCGCCAATTTCTCCATGGTGGGGTCCCTCGAATATTCCCTGTCCACCTAGACTATCTCATCCAATAATTGCTCATACTCCTGTCCCTATCTCCATGCGTCTTGAATGAGATCACCTCCCCCCCGAACCACCGCCTTCAATGCCTCCCAGAATGTGGCCGTCGATACCGCCCCATTTTGGTTCAGCTCCGCTTAGTTCTTAACCACTGACCGCACCTTAATTGCAGAACCCCTTGTCTGTGAACAGACCCAAGTCAATCCTCCATCCGGCCTCTGTTTCTGCCAGCTAAGTCAAACCTCCAACCAATCCGGCATGTGGCCAGAGATCACGCTCACATACTCTGCCCCCCCATCACCCCCACCAACACCTCTTGGCTCACCACAAAAAATACATTCTGGAATATACGTTATTCACGTGCGGAAGGAGTACTCCTTCTCCCCTGGGTTCTTAAACCTCCACGGGTCCACCATACCCATTCTTTCCATAAACCCTCCCAGCTCCTTCGCTATCCGCGGCCTTCACATTGACCTGGGGATCAACCTGTCCACCCTCAGATCCAGCACACAATTCAAGTCCACTCCCATGATCAACTGGTGCGTGGCCAAGTCTGAAATCGCTCCCAACAACTCCCTCACAAACCCTACGTTGTCCCAATTAGTGCATATACATTCACCAACACTACTGGCGTCACCTCCAGCACCCCGATCACTATCGCGTATCTCCCATCCGGATCCCTCACTTTCTTGGCACTTACAAGCTCCGTCTTCTTACTCAACAGAATGGCCACACCCCGCAACTTTGAGATAAACCCAGAGTAAAACACCTGACCAACCCATCCCTTTCTCAACCGAACCTGATCCCTCACTCGGAGGTGCATCTCGTGCAGAAAGACCACTCACATCTTGAAGCTCCTCCAGTGCACAAAGACCCGAGATCTCACGGTAGCATGGTGGTTAGCATCAATGCTTCACAGCTCCAGGGTCCCAGGTTCGATTCCCGGCTGGGTCACTGTCTGTGTGGAGTCTGCACGTTCTCCCTGTGTGTGCGTGGGTTTCCTCTGGGTGCTCCGGTTTCCTCCCACAGTCCAAAGATGTGTGGGTTAGGTGGATTGGCCATTCTAAATTGCCCGTAGTGTAAGGTTAATGGGGGGGATTGTTGGGATACGGGTTACGTGGGTTTAAGTAGGGTGATCATTGCTCGGCACAACATCGAGGGCCGAAGGGCCTGTTCTGTGCTGTACTGTTCTATTCTATTCTATTCTATCTCTTCACCGGCCCATACATTCCACGTTCTTTCCGGAGGCTTGCACCTCCATTCCCCTCTACTGTCTGCCATCCTACCCGTCCAAAATGACCCCCTTCCCTGCCCATGACCACGCTTCTCCTCCAGCGCTGCCACGTTGCATCTTGCCCACCTCACCTCCATTCATCAGCAATGCGTGGCAGCTCCTGCCTGAAGGCTCCTCCGAGCTACCCTCCCCCACGCTTTCCTCCTATATCTGTATAAACTGTTCCCTGTGTACATCGCCCTCCTCCACCCAAACAAAGACACATCCAAAGCCACAGGTCACCTCCTCCAAACCCAGGTGGTGGGCGGGGGTGCACGTATTTGTCCCCTTGCAAACCTAATACCCCCGAAAAACTGATCCCCACAATGAACTCACCCCACCCGAGACGGAAGAAACCCCCCCACCTCTCTGGCCCCACACTACCCACATCCTCCCAACTCCATTGTTCCAACTCCTCCGACTCTCATTAAAGCTCATTTCTCTCACAGTTTATGGTCTCTAATAAAGTCATTGGCCTCTTCTGGAGTTTCGAAAGAATACTCTTGGGCCTTCAAATGTCACCTACAGTTTCGCCGGTAACAACACTCCAAACCTGACCTGTCGTTTATAAAGAGCCACCTTGGTCCTGTTAAACCCAGCACGCCTTTTTGCCTGCTCCACTCAATGTCTTGATATATTCGGACCGTATTCACATCCTATTCGTAGATCCGCTTCTCCCTGGCCCACCGTAATAAACTCCGTCAGCTGCTCCATCTGGGGTTTTCCAACCTGTGACAACCCTTTCCCCTCTACCATTTTTCCAAGTGTTGCTGTGCCACAGGATCTTCTCTTTCTCCACAAACTTGTGGAGTATCTCAATCACCGTCCGCGACGGCTCTGCCGCTCTTGGCTTCTGCCTTAGAGATGCTCTATCCACCTCTGGGGCCTAGTCCAGCACCCCCTCTGCCACCAGCCTCGCCTGCATCCTCGAGACGTATCTCATAGCACTTATACCTTCCACACACACCTTCAGGTAGGCCAATGATGCACAGATTCTGCCTGCTAGATCTGCCCTCTGCTCCTCTATCTTTGCTCTTAACGACTTGCATAGGGTCCCCCAGGAGCCCCATTTCCACCTCCAATGCCACCACCTGATCACTGTGGTCAGACATCACCCACTCCATCTCCTGGATCTGCGACTCCTGTGCCTCCAAACAATTCTCTACTCTCTCCACCAAGCTTTTCAAGGATGCAACCGCCCTTTGATCGGTGGTCTTGCATCTCCTTTCTTTGTTGGCGGAACTCATCTCTAATAAACACCATCAGCTGCTCCATCTGGGGGTTTCCAACCTGCGACAACCCTTTCCCCTCCACCATCTTTCCAAGTGTTGCTGCGCCCAATTCCTTGGCCAGATCTTTAATCTTCTGCTGGGTCTGGTAACCAGCAGACATGCCACTCCCAGGGGGAACTTCTCCTCAACTCCTTCAGCTACACTTCCCCGTCAAAATTCTTCCATTTTCGGGTAAAAAGAGTTCAAATCCAAGCCTTCAAGCTGGAGCTGCCCTGTGTATGACCACTCACTCCATGGCTGCCACCGGCCGTCCCTCAACCCCACATTCATGCTGACCCCTGTTAAGCTTTCACCCCCTTGCTTATCAAGAATCTATCTAACTCTGCCTTAAAAATATTCAAAAATATCCCACTACCTTTTGAGGAAGAAGTTCTAGAGACTCACAGCCCTCAGGGAAAACATTTCTCCTCATTTCTTGTCTTAAATGAGTGACCCTCATTTTTAAATAATGACCCCTAGTTCTAAACTCTCCAGGAAGAAGAAACTTCTACTCCACATCCAACCTGTCAAAACCCCTCAAGATCTTAAAGTTTCAATCAAGTTGCCTCTTCTAAACACCAGCGAATACAAACCTAACCTCTCAACCTTTCCTTGTAAGACAAACCGGCTATTCCTAGTATTAGTCAAGTCAATCTTCACTGAACTTTCCGATACATTTACATATTTCTGTAAATAAGGAGACCAATACTATACACAATACTCCAGATGTAGTCTCACCAGTGCCTATAACTGAAGCATAATCTCCCTACTTTTGTAATCCATTATTATCCTCTCAATAAACAATAACATACAATTAGCTTTCCTAATTGCTCGCAGCACCTGTATGCTAACCTTTTGTGATTCATGCACTATGACGCACATCTCTTTGTACTGCTGAGCTCTGCAATTGATGACTATTTAGATCATAAGCTTTTTTATTATTCTTTTCAAAATGGACAATTTCACTTTTTCTCATGTTATACTCAATTTTCCCAGATTTTTACCCACTTGCTTAACCTATTTATGTCCCTTTGTAGCCGCCATAGATCCTCTTCACAATTTCACTGGTATCTGTATTCTGCAACATGTTGCAACATGTGTGATCTGCAGGGTACACTCATCCACTCATCAATCCTCTAAGAATAACTTCACAACAAACTTGAGATAAGGTAAAGTAAGAAGATAGGTTTAATTTACACAAACAAAAGACAGAGGAAGGGGTTTCGTAACATTTGCCCCTTTTGCACTCGTACGATAAAATAGGGATAACAGAAAGAGAAGAGTACGATACAAGACCGCAATAAAATTAGATGTGCCTGCAGAGTCAAGAATCAAAAGTCCCATGTCATATTCCGTCAGACGATAACAAGATGATCCATCTTTCCAGAAGTGAGGACTTCCACTATGGGAGAAGGCATATTGTTCTTTTTAATGAGTGGAATACTATCCCACCAGCGTCACCAATGTTGCCAATCGCCACCGGAGACGCCAATAATGTTACACTTTTAACTGGATACTGATATGACAGTTATTAATGATGTTGCTTTTCAGAGTCGCCAGGTATCAAATGATACCACCACAAGGTTTTATCGGATATCGATCAAAGACCAAACAACCAGTTAGTTAGTTCAATGATAGTTTATTTACACACAAGAATTACTTTGACATGCAACATAAAACATTACAAGCTAAATTGCACCTAACACTACAAGAACCTGTACTTAACTTCAGGCATCCGGCTTTATGCAGAGGAACAAGGCCTTTGTTCGGATCTTGCGTGGCTGGGTCTGGAGAAGTGATTTTGTTTCTGCTGGGCTCATCCGTCGGTCTTGAACTTGTCTTCTGGTCGTGATGCTGCACTTGGTTTTAGGCGTAGGTGGGGGCCAAGAGAGACGAGCCCCGGGGCCAAGAAAGACTGAACACATGGCAGTGTCTCTCTTTATCCTTCTGGGGTTTTGTGCTCTTTTGGGCGGTCCTTAACTTTGGACCCAATAATTTGGCAGGCTTCGATTACTGCCTTCGATTTTGACCAATAAAGGGGCGGGTGCCTTGATGGCGGGGCGTGTCCTGAGCAGTCATTGACCGTGGCTTTCTGGGCTCCCTGGGCAAAAGGAGTGGCACCGATGAGTCTGTTTCTGTATCTGTTACCTGAGTACAGGTCTTTTGTTCTGGGGAAATGGGCCATTAGAATGCAAAGTAGCTGGGGGTTTTGATCGCGTCTGGTTATCTGAGTTGCAATATACATAAGCTCTGAGCGTCTGAGAACTTTGTTGACCATATTTCCTATGGTCCTTTGCAGATGGCCATATTTCCCGGGATCCTTTGTAAGTGGCCATCCCAGATGACTACAGGCATCTATCCATAGAATCCCTACAGTGCAGGAGGAGGTCGTTCGGCCATTCAGTCTGCACTGACCCTCCGAAAGTACACTTTACCTAGGCCCATTCCCCTGCCCTATCCCCATAATGCATAGATCATGGATAATACACCTAACCTGCACATCTTTGGACTGTGGGAGGAAACCGGAGGCAGACGGAGGAAATCCACGCCGACAAAGGGAGAACGTGCAAACTCCACAAGTCACCCAAGGCCGGTATCAAACCCATGGCCTTGCCGTTGTGAGGCAGCAGTGCTAACCACTGTGCCACTGTAACGATGAATTAATGTCGAATGTGCAGATCCAGAAATTCTAATGTTCAGTAATTCAGTATAGATGAGGGACAGGCAATTTACCTGGGAAAGAGCTCTTTTTGCTGCTACCGGCCCGTTGGCAAAATGGTAGACTGCCTGGGTTTAGTTCCACATGGCAATATTGCAGATTCGAGAAGCTGGGAGGAGGTGATATGAAATATCTTGCACTGCTCCTGGGTGTTGGGCAAATAATGTATTTTCCAAGGTCTGGGACCTTGAGGTGTATAAGAGAGGAGTCCATGCCCCTTGCAGGCACACTGTCTCCGTTGGTAGGAGTTCTGCCCTAGAAATGTCAAAGGTTGCTGGGGTATTTATTTTGAATTTGATTGTCAGCAGTCACAGGGGCATTATAATAATCTTTATTAGTGTCACAAGTAGGCTTACATTAACACTGCAATTAAGTTGGTTTAGCACAGTGGGCTAAACAGCTGACTTGTAATGCAGAACAAGGCAGCAGCGCGGGTTCAAGTCCCCTATTGGCCTCCTCTAACAGGCGCCGGAATGTGGCGACTAGGGGCTTCTCACAGTAACTTCACTGAAGCCTACTTGTGACAATAAGCGATTATTATTATGTTACTATGAAAATCCCCTAGTCGCCACATCCCGGCGCCTGTTCGGGTACACGGAGGGAGAATTCAGAATGTCCAATTCACCTAACAGCACGTCTTTCAGGACTTGTTGGTGGAAACCGGAGCACCCGGAGGAAGACTGCACCTCTTTCAAGGTAATGAGGTCCCTGCTGGTTTCTGAAGGTTAGAAATGTCTCTGGTATGAGTCATTGCTATTCCCGTTCAGGCCTATTCAAATTTAAAATCATTTTATTGAGTAGGCAGGTTGGCGCAGTTAAATATATTTTCCTTCCTCTGGCTGGGTCGTCCTGAGAAGAAATGAAAAAATGAAATTAATTTCTTCATATTGCAGATATTGCGTGGTAAGCATTGTAAACGCATGTGCCTCTGTTGTCTTTAAATTAGATTTCTATATTTCAGAGCACATCCAAAATGTTCGGAACACTGGAAGCTACAAATCTACGGGCTTCCAAGAGTTACTTTCCAAGCATCACAAGGTGATGTTTGCTCACACAAGTGGGAAGCAGGCCTGATAAATTGCGGAAAAATCTAGTGGTCACCAGCTTGAAATATTTGTCTTCTGCCTGACCTGCTGAATATTTCTAACATTTTCTGATTTTGAGGTTACCAGCATCTGCAGTATTTAGTTTTCTGCGGATGCTCTGGCTGTGGAAGGAAGTAACCATTTTTTATGTTGGTGCGCAGATTGTTTGGCAGACCATCTATCCAGAAAGGAGCCTCTGTTCAACCCAAATTGTAGAAATTTGAAGACCGCCCCGAGTTCCGAAGAAGAGTCATATTGGACTTGAAATGTTAACTCTGTTTCTCTCTACTCGGACTCTGCCAGGCCTGCTGAGGTTTTCCAGTATTTAGTTTTTATTTCTAATTGTCAGCTTCCGCAGAATTTTTCTTTTATACTTCAAATAATAGACCATTCATCGAGTTGCTGTTGTGTAAATTAGTCACCATGTTCTCTAAGTAGCAGTGACTACATTTCACAAGCAGTTTGTTGGCCATGAAGTAGTTTGGATGTCCTGAGGATGTGATGAGGTGCATTACAAATACAAGTTCTTTTATGCTGGTTTGTTTTTCTCCCCTCCATATTTCTAAAGCTAACTGGCAAGGCAGAGGCTAACTCTCATGTAAAGCGAAGCATCCACCCTGCCTCCTGTATTAGGGACATTCAACTCATTTTCTGTGGTACGCTTGAAACGCAATCCTGGCAAAATGAAATGAAAATTGCTTATTGTCACGAGTAGGCTTCAATGAAGTTACTGTGAAAAGCCCCTAGTCGCCACATTCCGGCGCCTGTCCGGGGAGGCTGGTACGGGAAAGCAGGACGAATCCAGTGAAACCAATTACATATATGTCCTATCAGTCTGCTCTTGATTATAAAGTGATGAAAGATGTCATTGTCACTGAGTGGCACTTACTTGGCAATAACCTGCTTGCTGCACTGTCTGGCTTCTGCCAGGGCCACTTGACTGCAGACCCCATTAGAGCCTTGGTCCAAACATGGACGAAGAACTCAATTCCACAGGTGAGGCGAGAGTGACTGCACTCAACATCAAGTCAACATTTGACTGAATGTGGCACAGGGGATCTCGAGCAAATTGAAGTTATTGGGAACCAGTGAGGCAACTCGACACTGGCTGGAACGTTATGTAGCAGAAAAGAAAAATGGTTGTGTTTGTTGGAGGTCAATCATCATACTCCCTGGACATCACTGCAGTGGTTCTTCAGGGTAGTGCTCTAGGCCAAACCATCTTCAGCTGCTTCATCAATGACCGTTCCTCCATCAAGAAGTGACAGGTGTGGATGTGCAATCATCAGAGAACAATGTTCAGTTACCATTTGCAACTTTTCAGAATCTAAATCAGCAAAGAATAACTCCCCTCCTGACTGCCATCCTTCTACCATCCCCCCGGCACAAATCAGGAGTGTGATGAAATAGTCTCCACCTGCCTGGATGAGTGCTGACTGAAGAATCTTAACATCCAAACCAAGCAGCCTGCTTGATTAGCGGCCCACTCACCGGCTTCAATGTTCACTCCCTCCACCACCACCACAGTAACAGCAGTGTGCACTATCCACAAGGTTCACCGCAGCAACTCAAAGACTCCTTCAACAGCACTTTCCAAACTTGTGACTTCAGCCAACTGGAAGGACAGATGCAACAGATGTATGGGAAAACTACCACCTGCAAATTCACAACCAAGCCACACATCATCCAGATGTTGAACTTCCTTCACTGTTCTTGATCAAACCTTGGAACTCCTTTCTTGACATCTGAGTATACCTACACCAACTGATCCACTACCACCGTCTCGAGGACAAATAGGAAGGAGCAGCAAGTGCTGGATTGCCAGTGACACCCACATCCCATGAACAAATTTTTTTTTAAAATTCAAAAGACTTTCAGTGCTGAATGGGAAAGTTCAGCCATTCTGCACTAATTATCCACATTCAAATATCACCAACAGATTCTGGTGTCTGTGACCATGTAAAAGTATGTGGGCTGGATCTGGCTTTGGTCTGTATGTTTTATAAACCTGCTTTACATTCAGGAACCATGTTGCCCTGCCTGGTAATCTGATGGTTTAGCTGGAATGTGATGGAATACCTGTTGATAGGTCACTGACAGCAATGAGTTTACAATTTTTCTGTCTGCAAAGATACATTCACAGGGCCTTGTTCTTTGCAAACAGAAAGAAAATGTACACACATTGCGCCTGTTTCAGCGAAACAAAATAAGTGATAGCCATCTGCTGATTCATTCCTTGGGGCAATACCTAGACCAATTAGAATTAAGCTGCCTGGTTTAAATTTCAAACAGTGCTTCGTAGTTAACTGTCAGACACTATCCACTTGTGCATTCTCCATGGTAATGTCTCTTCCAATTTATTTTTCGTTGATGTAGTTGGAGCCAGCTGGTAGGCTTTTTAGTTATTGTTTCCCTTAGCCAACATCTTGACAGGAAATACTCGATTTGTGAATGTTTTAAATACGTGAGGTTTCAGGCAGAAAGCTACACACTACAGTCCCTGTCAGTGACTGAAAATGATCAGCTCTCTCACTTGAGTTTGAGCAGTTAAAACAGTAGACTAGGATTTCTAATGGTATCATTGTAACACTGGCGTTAATTCCTTCATTTTAAATGGCCTATAGCAGCAATTTTAAAAATCTAGGCCGATATGTTAAGTTTAGGTTTATAGTAGAATCATTGGAATGTCACAATTATGAGGTGGAGCATGAAGTTTATTCTTGGGAATCAAATCTCGGCCTGTGTACTGAGGATGGGACCAAAAAAATCAGTGGATGCAAAGTGTTTAATTGTACATCTGTGTCTAGGGAGCTGGGGACAGTGAATTCCCATGGCTGCTCTTGTGATTAGCTATTAAATAATATCTGCGGAGGGTTTTCAATGTGTCATTTTTTTTTGAATTCTTGGGAAGTGATGTGGGCACACTGGCTAAACCAGCATACAAACCTTTGCAGTCTTTGTGGTGTAGGTGCATCAACAGTGCTGTTAGGAAGGGAGGTTCAGTGTTTTAACACAGCGAAAGTGAAGGAATGAAGATATGTTTCCAGGATTGTGTATGATGATGTCAGTCGGAGTATGAATTAATCAGCTAAAGTGGAGATGGTAGGTGCTAACCAGCAGGAGATTTCCTTGCCCATGTCCTTGCGCAGTGGTTAGCACTGCTGCCTCACAACTCCAGGGACCTGGGTTAAATTCTGGCCTGGGGTGACTGTAGAGTTTGCACTTTCTCCCCGTGTCTGCGTGGGTTTGTTTCCTCCGGGTGCTCTGGTTTCCTCCCACAGTTCAAAGATGTGCAGGTTAGGTGGATTGGCCATAGTAAATTGCACCTTAGCGTCCAAAAGATTAGGTGGGATTACTGGGTTACTGGGACAGGCTGGAAAGGTGGGCTTGCCAAAGGCTGGTGCAGACCCGATGGGCTGAATGGCCTCCTTCTGCACTGTAGGGATTCTATGATTCTATGTCTGACCTGCTATAAAACTTTATGGGGTCTGAGTTGATGTTAAAAACCCCCAGGGTAACTCCCTACTGACCATATATACCACTGTGCCATCACACCAGGTGGATCTGTCCTGATGGTGGGCAGGACATAGCAGGGATGGTGAAGGTGGTGTCTGGAACAATGTCCATAAGGTATGATTCCGTGAGTAGGGCTATTGTTATTGCTTGCTTAGTCTGTTAGAGAGCTCCCCCAAATTTCTCACCAGCCCCCAGATGTTAGTTAAAAAAAATAAATTTAGAGTACCCAGGGGGTGAGACCCACGCAGACACTGGGAGAATGTACAAACTCCACACAGACGGTGATCCAGGGCCGGGATTGAACCCGGGTCCTCAGCACCATAGGCAGCAGTGCTAACCACTGTGCCACCGTGCCGCCCAACCTCCAGATGTTAGTAAGGAGGACTTTGCAGGTTTGACAGGGCTGAGTTTGCCATTGTCATTGCCCTTTCTGGTGCCGAGTTGATACCGGGTGGTCTGTCTGGTTTCACCCCTTTTAGCCATTGAAGTGGTTTGATACAACTGAGTTGCTTGCTGGGCAATTTCAGAGGTATTGAAATCAATCAAATTGCTGTGGGTTGAGAGTCACATACGGACCAGTTAAGGATGGCAGATTTCCTTCTCTAAAGGACATAAATAGTGCTAACTTTAAAAAAATTCCATTAATTAATTTAAGTTCCACCAGCTGCTGTGGTGTGATTTTCGCCGGTTTCGTCAGAGCATTGGCCTGGGCCTCTGGATTACCCGGCCAGCCAGTGACGTTACCACTACACCTCCATCTCTGTTGTAGGGTGTGTGGTTTTTGAGAATGGGGAAAAAAAGGCCAAGAGAAAATTGAAAACATTCTGATTTATAACCCCACAATGATGTGAATGCCTTTCTGTACTGTAGCCTTCTGTAAACTGGCCAAGAATAATATCACTAAGGAAATGAATGAAACGTGATGCCCAAATTCCTTTGGAATAGTGAAAGGCGGCTTGTTCATAACAAATTACTTAGAAATGTATATTAGGGCGACACCGATGTTTACAAGTGCTGATTTGCTTTACCTGGTTTTATTTTCATTCAGCCCTTCGTTGTAAAAGTAGCAGTGTTGTGATTTATTGGCATGAGTACAACTCAGTGGTCTGGTGCCTCCTTTCCGAGGGCAAATATGGAATAAGCAGAGCTGGAACTGCAAATTGGTCTGTAGTTGATTATAAACAGAATGCTCCTGTGACTGCTCAATGTTTGATGCTGTGGGGGAATGCTTCGACTGGAGTTCCACTGATTCAGGAATTCCACTCCTGTGCATCTGCCCCAACACCAAATCCATTTTTCACTTGCTCCTGGTGG
Organism: Scyliorhinus canicula; assembly: GCF_902713615.1. Taxonomy (NCBI): domain Eukaryota; kingdom Metazoa; phylum Chordata; class Chondrichthyes; order Carcharhiniformes; family Scyliorhinidae; genus Scyliorhinus; species Scyliorhinus canicula. Next base: position 81,367,850 of record NC_052146.1, on the reverse strand, counting down.
GAATCCTGCTAAAGAAGAATCTATGATGGTGATTGTTATTACCCAACCGGAGGCCACAGAGTCCCTGTGCCATCAGCTGAATACGATCTCCCTAGATGAGGAGGCAGAGCCACCCATGAGGAGGCAGAGGCAAGTGGCTTCTGGGACATAAAGCCCCGGCCCAAGTGAGGGCCGGGAGCGAGAGACCTTTCGGCGACTAGGAAGTGTAATATTACAGGTAAAATAAATTTGAGTTTTTCTTCAGTCATCGCTTCTGTGTGGTCACTTGCCTGGAACTTTACACTGGTGACAAGAGTGGAGTTGGCTGAGCTGACCATGGTCACGCCTCCACTTGGATTTCGGGAGACACTTAAAAGCAGCCATTTATCTAATTATCGTGGACGCCCATTCGAAGTGGATGTCCACTGAATGACCACGACAGCATCGCGGGCCACTACTGAGTGGCTCAGACAAACCTTTCGAGTTCACTGGCTTCCTGAAGTTTTGGTATGAGACAATGGCACAGCTTTTACAAGTGCGGAATTTGCCATTTTCTGAAGAAAAACTGGATCCACCTTGTATGGACTGCACCGCACCTCCTGTCATCCAACGGATTGGCTGAACGATCAGTACAGACATTTAAGCAAAAACAGACCTCCGGCTCCCTGGAGACCTGTCTGGCCCATTTCCTTTTCTATTACCGGACCACCAAACGTCAGAGGTCCTACACAGGAAAAGATGGCGGAGGATGCTGAGGCGCGTTGACCCCTCCCCCGTGGTCTAGCGAACAGCTTGTTGACTTTTTGAATATAAAGTTACAGCAGCAGAGACAGGAGGCCTCAGAATATCTGGCAACGGCGGTGGAGCCGCTTAGGGCGGCTATCAAGAGAGTGGAGCAGAAGCTGAATCATAGAAATAGAATCATAGAAACCCTACAGTGCAGAAGGATGCTCTTCGGGTCTGCACCGACCCTGCAAATCGGCACTCTGCCCGTTTACAAGTATCTAACCCTACCTATTCCCGTAATCCCATAACCTAACCTGCACATCCCTGGCATTAAGGGGCAATTTAGCATGACCAATCCAGCTAACCTGCACATCTTTGGACAGTTGGAGGAAACCAGTGTACCCGGAGGAAAGCCATGCAAACACTGGGAGAAAATGCAAACTCCACACAGATAGTCACCTGAGGTCGGAATTGAACCTGGCTCCCTGGTGTTGTGAGGCAGCAGTGCTAACCACTGTGCCACCTTGCTGCCCTGTGCCGCAACGTGCAGGGTCTGGCACTACAGAAGGTGGGGGAGCATGAGGACTGGCTGGCCTCGCTTGTGGCGGTTAGCCATATGAGGTTGAGGGAGAAGGTGGAGGACCTCGAGAACCATTCCAGGAGACAGAATATCTGGATCGTGGGCTTGCCCGAGAGGATCGAGGGAACTCAGGCCGCAAAGCATGTGGCAAGATGTTGGTGGGTGAGGGGCTCTTTGAATGTCTCTTTCCACCCCCCTCCCCCCGAGGTCGATCGAGGGCACAGGATGCTGAGGAGGAGGCCAAAAGTAGGGTAGCCACTGAGGGCTGTGGTGGTGTGACTGCATTGTTTTCTTGACAAGGAAAAGAGGAAAAGTTTTTGAAGTGAGTGAAGAAAACGAAAAAGTAAACCTGGGAAGGAAACTTGCTGAGGATGTACAGAGTTGGCCAAGTGGCAGACCGGTTATAATCGGATCAAGGCTGCCCTCTACCAAAGAAGGGGTGAAGTTTGGGTATTGTAGCCTGCTCGGCTGTGGGTCTCACACCAGAATCAAGAGATTTATTTTTACACGACGGAGGGGACGAGTGAATTTATGAGACCGTGGACTGGAAGGTGTGCGAGGACGCTGAACTTTGGACACGCTAAAGTGGGGAATGTGGGTTTACACAATGGAGTAGATGGTTGTATTTAATTAAAATCGGTATTTTTACTGGATTTGGGGGTTTGCAAGTGAAGGATGGTTGTGGGATGGGGTAGATGGAGGCCTCGAGTGGTGGCCACCATACTAGCTGGTTGGCTAGTTAACAGGAGTGAAGGGGGGGGGGGTGTGCGGGGGGTCGACCTGGGGAGGGGAAGGAGTGGTTGGGTTTTCTTTGTCTTTGTTATGGGGTGGGGAGGGTAGGGTGGGATGCTGACGTGGGTGGTGTTGATGTGGCATACTTTAAGAGGAGAGGATGGAGGACCAGAAGGTCGGTACGGTAGTACAGTGGTTAGCACCGTTGCGTCACAGCACCAGGGACCTAGATTGAATTCCCGGCTTGGGTCACTGTCTTTGTGGAGTCTGCATGTTCTCCCAGTGTCTGCGTGGGTATCCTCCGGGTGCTCTGGTTTCCTCCCATAGTCCAAAGATGTGCAGGTTAAGAGATTGGTCATGCTAAATTGCCTCATAGTATCCAAACGTTAGGTGCAGTTGCTGGGTTACAGGGATAGGGTAGAGGTGTCGGTTTAAGGTGCACTTTCAGGGGCTGGTGTAGACTCGATAGGCCGAATGGCCTCCTTCTGCACTGTAAATTCTATGATAAGGTGAGTGAGGTAGGTGTGGACCTGGAGGAGCTAGCTAAAGCGGGGGGGGGGGGGGGGGGGGGGGGGGGTTTATGGGGGCTGGGGAGGCAACCCAGTGATCAGGTGGAACATAGGGGGTTTAAATAGCCTAGTTAAAAGATCGCACGTCTCCGCAAATTTAAGGAGTTTGAAAGCAATCGTCACGTTTCTTCAGGAGACTCACCTGAAGCTGGGAGAACCAGGCGAGGCTGAGGAAGGTGCCTGAGGCGAGTGTTTGAATGAACAAGGTTAATTTGGATTACTTTGGGTTACACTGGGGACCTGTAGTGCCCATGTTCTCCGCTGCTCTTTGCCCTAGCGATAGAGTCATTGGCAATGGTGCTTGGGGGTGGAGGGGGATTGAGCGGGGGGAGTGTTGAGTATAGAGTTTCTTTGAACGCAGATAACCTCGGACCCGGTTGGGAGCTTCAGTAGGATCATGGGGATTCTGGGTGATGTTGGCTGCTTTTCAGGTTGCAAGCTGAATATGGGGAAAAGTGAGGTGTTTCCAATTAGTGCATGGGGGAACAGGAGAAGAGGCTGGGTGATGTGAGGGCCACGAAAAATCCAGCATGAGTAGAGTCAAATAGAAAGTAACATCATTTACAAATTTACAATATGTACACAGTTGCAGCAGTTCACTACTGCTTTCTTCTCTAGCTGATACCAGACTGGCCAGCTCTATTTATACATCCGCAACCAGTAGTGATTGCCCCCCCTCCCTCATTGGGGAAGCTCATACTCCCCAAGAGTAATGGGATAACCAATTGTCCCCAGCCAATAGGATTCGGGCAGGTTATAACGGGGGAATTGCCATTTCAGCTGGTGGGGTGTGCTTTCGCTACCTTGGGATACAGGTGGCACAGACTGAATTTGGTGCAGCTGGTGGAGGGAATGAAGGCGGACTTTAAGGGGGGAGGAGAAGGGGGGGTGGTGTTTGCAGACTTGGAAGATCTCGAAGAGAACAAATGCATCCTCTTGTGCTAGGCTAAATCTTATCCAGTTTAAGGTGGTGCATAGAGCTCACATGATGGTGTCCAGGTTCTTTTCTGGGATGGCGGATAGGTGTGTGCGGGATGGGGTGGGGCATGGGGGCGGTGAACCATGTGCATACGTTTTGGGCGTGCCCAAGATTAAGGGAGTTTTGGAAGGGACTTTCGGACGTAATGTCAAAGATTTTCGGAGCAGAGGTAGCTCTATGTCTGGAAGTGGCACTATTGGAATGGCGGAGGATCCAGGAGTACAGGTGGGGAGCGAGGTCAAAGTCTTGGCCTTTGCCTCCCTTTTTTCATTCATTCATGGGATGTGGGCGTCGCTGGCTGAGCTGCATTTATGCCCATCCCTGAGAGCATTTTTAAAAGTCAACCACATTAGCTGTGAATGTGGAGTCACATGTAGGCCAGGCCAGATTTCCTTCTAAAGGACATTTGTGAACTAGATGGGTTTTTACGACAACGACAATGATTTCATGGTCATCTTTAGACTTTAGTTCCAAATTTTTGTTTTATCATCTGCCACGGCACGATTCAAACCCAGGTCTCCAAAGAATTACTCTGGGCCTCCTGGATTACTAGTCCAATGACAATACCACAATGGCATTGCCTCCCCTGATAGCCCCTGGGCGGATTTTGCTGTGCTGGTGGGACTCTGAATCGCCGAAGGTGGAGGTATGGGTGATTGACTTGGCAGATTTCCTGCATTTGGAAAAAATAAAGTTCACCATTCGAGGGGTGGAGGAGGAGTTCATCTTGAGATGGAAGCTGTTTATCGACTGGGTGACAGATCTTTACAGTGATCCTGCACCAAAACAGACAGTGAGGGATCTTAATGTTACAGATCAGTGTTAACAATTGGCAGTAAGGCTGAGAACAAGGGTCTGCGTTTGCAGGAGAGAAAGCAGATCACTGCAAGACTTTCCATTGCACAAACTGTGAGCCTTTACTGCTGCTGTGGGCTTAACGTCACCTTTCCAGTGATTATCCCAGAAAGCACCAGTCACTGGGTTGGAAATGAGGGAAAGTGCCAGCATTCAAATTCTCTTTAACATTTTTCAGTATAGTATGAACATTCGAAGCAGAAGTTGTCCACTGTAATCTAGAATTCACTGCCTGAAAAGATGGTAGAGGTGGGAACCCTCACAACTTTTTAAGAAGTATTCAGATCAGCACTTGAAATGCCCTTGCATGCAAGGCTACACACCAAAGTGTTGGAAAATGGGATGTGAATAGGTAGATGCTTGATGGTCGGCATAAACATGATGGGCCAGAGGGCCTCTTTTCCATAAAACACTCAGTACAATGGCTGATCTGATTGTAACTTCAGCCCCACATTTCCACAGGTTACCCCGATAAGCTTTCATCCCCTTGCTTATTATAAGACCATTCGGCCCATCAAGTCTGCACCATCGTTCAATGAGATATTGGCTGATCTGATATAATCCTCAACTCTACTTTCCATAACACCAGAAGATATAGGAGCAGAATTAGGCCACTCGGTCCATCGTGTCTTCTCCGTCATTCAGTCATGACTGATAGTTTTCTCATCCCCATTCTCCTGCCTTCTCCCCATAACCCCTGATCCCCTTATTAATCAAGAACCTATCTATCTCTGTCTTAAAGACACTCAATGATTTGGCTTCCACAGCCTTCTGTGGCAAAGACTTCCACAGATTCACCACCCTCTAGCTGAAGAAATTCCTCCTCATCTCTGTTTTAAAGGATCATCCCTTTAGTCTGAGATTGTGTCCTCTGCTTCTGGTTTTTCCAACTAGTGGAAGCATCCTCTCCACGTCCACTCTATCCAGGCCTCGCAGTATCATGTAAGTTTCAATAGGATCCCCCCTCATCCTTCTAAACTCCAATGAGTACAGACCCAGAGTCCTCAACCATTTCTTATACAACAAGCTGTTCATTCCAGGGATCATTCTTGTGAACCTCCTCTGGACCCTTTCCAAGGCCAGCAAATCCTTCCTTGGATATGGGGCCCAAAACTGCTCACAATACTCCAAATGGGGTCTGACCAGAACCGTATACAGCCTCAGAAGTACATCCCTGGTCTTGTAGCTCTTGTATTCTAGCTCTCTTTACATAAATGCTATGTCAAGCATGCAATGTTAGGAAGGCATTGCATTTGCCTTTCTAACTGCCGACTGAACCTGCACGATAACCTCGAGAATCGTGAAAAAGGACTCCCAAGTCCTTTTATGCTTCTGACTTCCTTAGCATTTCCCCATTTAGAAAATAGTCTATGCCTAAATTCCTCCTTCCAAAGTGCATAACCTCATACTTTTCCACATAGTATTTCATCTGCCATTTCATTGCCCACTCTCCTAGCCTGTCCAAATCCTTTTGCAGCCCCCTTGCTTCCTCAATATTACCTGCCCCTCTACAGATCTTTGTATCATCTTCAAACCCAGCAACAGTGCCTTCAGTTCCTTCTTCCACATCATTAATGTATATTGTGAAAAGTTGTGGTCCCAACACAGACACCGTATCCCCATAACCCTTGATTCCCTTATTGATTAAAAATCTGTTTATTTCAGCCTTGAACATACTTAACGACCCAGCCTCCACTGTGGTAAAGAATTCCACAGATTCACTACCCTCTGTTGTAAAAATATTCAAAAAGGAAGAGAGTTCCAATGAGAGAAAAAGAATTCTCCTCTTCTGTCTCGAATCCTTCATTTCCAAACAGCGATCCCTAGTTCTGGATTCTCCCACAAGAGGAAGCATCCTCTCCACATCCACCCTGTTGAGGCCTTTCAGTATCTTGCATCTAAACCATTTCTGCTTCTATCGATATTTTTCATCATCCTCTTTAATAGACACCAATACAAAATACTTCTCAACATCCTTCTTACTACCTTACTATTTACATGCAGTAGAAGATTTTTGGGTTCCTTTTATTGTTAACTGCCATTCTACTTATTATCTCTTTCAGTCTTACTTTCCTCTGTGTCTTTTTCAGCACAGACAAACAACAAAGTAAATTGCCAGGCCTCCTTCGACAGGACTTTCTAAAGATGCAACATCTACCACCTTGATGGATAAGGGGAGCAGATGCATGGGAACACCACCACTTTTCTTCCTCTCCAAGCCTCACATCATCCTGACTTGGATCTATATGGCATTCTTTCATTGTTGTTGGGTCAAAAATCTGATCATCCCCACTTGATAGCACTGTGGGTGTACCTACACCTCGTGGACTGCAGTGGTTCAAGAAGGTCTTTCATCACCATTGCCTGTTCCACCATTCAACAAGATCACGGTTGATCCTCTAGCTCAATACCATTTGCGCGCACCATTCCCATATTCCCGATAGCTTTATTATCTAGACATCTGTCCATGACTGAGCCTCCATAGCCTCTGGGGTAGAGATGTACAAGTATTTATCATCCTCTGAATGAATAAATTCTTCCTCTGCTCAGTCCCAAATGGCTTGGCTGATAGTTTGAGACTGTGGCCCGTGGCTCTCTCCACACACTCACATGCAGTTTTCTCCATGTGCTCTGGTTTCCTCCCACAAGTCCTGAAAGGCGTGCTTGTTGGGTGAATTGGATATTCTGAATTCTCCCTTGTGTACCCGAATAGACGCCGTAGTGTGGCGACCAGGGGCTTTTCAGAGTAACTTCATTGCAGTGTGTGTAAGCCTACTTGTGACGATAATAAAGATTATTATTATTAACGCCTCACAGCACCAGGAACCTGGATTTGATTCCGGCCTTGGGCGACTGTGTGGAATTTGCACGTTCTCTCCGTTTCTACGTGGGTTTCCTCCGGTTGCTCCAGTTTCCTCCCACAGTCCAAAGAAGGTATGGGGATAGGGCGGGGAAGTGGGCCGAAATAGGGTGCTCTTTTGCAGGGTCCGTGCAGACTTGATGGACCGAATGGCCTCCTTCTGCACTTGTAGGGATTCTATAGAAAACCTTGATGTGGAGATGCCGGCGTTGGACTGGGGTGAGCACAGTAAGAAGTCTTACAACACCAGGTTAAAGTCCAACAGGTTTGTTTCAAACACGAGCTTTCGGAGCACGGCTCCTTCTTCAGGTGAATGGAAAGGCTTGTTCCAGAAATGTTTATATAGACACAGTCAGAGATGCCCCGGAATGCGAGCACCTGCAGGCAATCAAATCATCAAAGATGCAGAGAGAGAGGTAACTCCAGGTTAAAGAGGTGTGAATTGTCCCAAGCCAGTTCAGTCGGTAGGCCTCTGCAAGTCCAGGCTTGTTGGTGGGGGCCGAATGTAATGCGACATGAATCCCAGATCCCGGTTGAGTCCGCATTCATGCGTGCGGAATTTAGCTATAAGTTTTTGCTCAGCAATTTTGCGTTGTCGCGTCTCCTGAAGGCCTCCTTGTAGAATGCTGACCCGGAGATCAGAGGCTGAATGTCCTTGACTGCTGAAGTGTTCCCCAACTGGAAGGGAACAGTCCTGCCTGTTGATAGTCGCACGATGCCCGTTTATTCGTTGTCGCAGTGTCTGCATGGTCTCGCCAATGTACCACGCTTCGGGACATCCTTTCCTGCAGCGTATGAGGTAGACTACATTGGTCGAGTCGCACGAGTATGCGCCGCGTACCTGGTGGGTGGTGTTTCCACGTGTAATGGTGGTGTCCATGTCGATGATCTGGCATGTCTTGCAGAGATTACCCTGGCAGGGTTTTGTGGTGTTGTGGTTGCTGTTCTGAAGGCTGGGTAATTTGCTGCAAACAATGGTTTGTTTGAGGTTGCGCGGTTGTTTGAAGGCCAGTAGTGGGGGTGTGGGGATGACCTTGGCAAGATGTCCATCCTCGCTGATGATGTGTTGGAGGCTGCGAAGAAGATGTCGTAGTTTCTCCGCCCCAGGAAAGTACTGGACGACGAAGGGTACTCTGTCAGTGGTGTCCCGTGTTTGTCTTCTGAGGAGGTCGGTGCGGTTTTTTGCTGTGGCGCGGTGGAACTGTCGATCAATGAGTCGAGCGCCATATCCCGTTCGTACGAGGGCATCTTTCAGCATCTGTAGGTGTCTGTTGCGCTCCTCCTTGTCTTACACAGGATCTGCTCAGACAAGGAGGAGCGCAACAGACACCTACAGATGCTGAAAGATGCCCTCGTACGAACGGGATATGGCGCTCGACTCATTGATCGACAGTTCCACCGCGCCACAGCAAAAAACCGCACCGACCTCCTCAGAAGACAAACACGGGACACCACTGACAGAGTACCCTTCGTCGTCCAGTACTTTCCTGGGGCGGAGAAACTACGACATCTTCTTCGCAGCCTCCAACACATCATCAGCGAGGATGGACATCTTGCCAAGGTCATCCCCACACCCCCACTACTGGCCTTCAAACAACCGCGCAACCTCAAACAAACCATTGTTTGCAGCAAATTACCCAGCCTTCAGAACAGCAACCACAACACCACAAAACCCTGCCAGGGTAATCTCTGCAAGACATGCCAGATCATCGACATGGACACCACCATTACACGTGGAAACACCACCCACCAGGTACGCGGCGCATACTCGTGCGACTCGACCAATGTAGTCTACCTCATACGCTGCAGGAAAGGATGTCCCGAAGCGTGGTACATTGGCGAGACCATGCAGACACTGCGACAACGAATAAACGGGCATCGTGCGACTATCAACAGGCAGGACTGTTCCCTTCCAGTTGGGGAACACTTCAGCAGTCAAGGACATTCAGCCTCTGATCTCCGGGTCAGCATTCTACAAGGAGGCCTTCAGGAGACGCGACAACGCAAAATTGCGGAGCAAAAACTTATAGCTAAGTTCCGCACGCATGAATGCGGACTCAACCGGGATCTGGGATTCATGTCGCATTACATTCGGCCCCCACCAACAAGCCTGGACTTGCAGAGGCCTACCGACTGAACTGGCTTGGGACAATTCACACCTCTTTAACCTGGAGTTACCTCTCTCTCTGCATCTTTGATGATTTGATTGCCTGCAGGTGCTCACATTCCGGGGCATCTCTGACTGTGTCTATATAAACATTTCTGGAACAAGCCTTTCCATTCACCTGAAGAAGGAGCCGTGCTCCGAAAGCTCGTGTTTGAAACAAACCTGTTGGACTTTAACCTGGTGTTGTAAGACTTCTTACCATAGAAAACCTGTAAGTGTTGTATGTTTCAATGAGATTGCCTCTCTTTCTTCTGAGAATACAGGTCAAGTCTCTCTCCTCATGGGACAATCCCACCATTCCAGGAATCAGTCTGGTAGACCTTATTTCACTCCCTCTAAGCAGGTCTTTCACATCTTGGGTTGGAAGTCCCAAACTACACAGCACACCAGGTGAGGTCTCCCAAGGCTCTATACAATTGCTGCATCACTCCATTAACCCTATACTCGGATCCTCTTGCAATAAAGGACAACATACCATTTACCTTACTAACTGATTCCTGCATCTGATATTAGCTTTCAGTGATTTCTGAATAAATTTAACCACATTTTGACATACTTTTCACTCTCGCCATTTAAGAAATACTCTGCATTTCTCACTTCCTTCCAAAGTGATAATTGAAAATGATGCAGTAAAAATTGTCACTACCGATCCAGTTTCTTATGGGTGCAAAACTGCCTTGAATCAGATGCAAAGTGATGGTCTCGCATTAACTTAGCAAAATGACATCATTTGAGCACTGAAGCAGGTTTCTGTGTTGCTCAAACTGTAATTTTTCCAATCCTTTTCATATGTTGGAAATTTAAAATGGATTACCGTCAGCTGCATTTCTGGAGGGTGCTCGTGGGGAGGAAGTGAGAGCAGATAAGACAAACTAGAAACAGGAGAGTTCAGGGCTGGGGGGAGGGGGGGGGCACCTCTTCTCATGCGGCTTTCCCACCTTCCTTCTCTCCTACCCCCCCACCCCCGGTTGCACAGCCCTTTGGTTCCTTATCTGTCTTTGTTTTTTTTTACTCTTAACTTACTCCTTGTTGCTGGTCTCGAACAGGATGCCAAACTGCCCCCCAAGTATCTAGGAACCCTTCCTCAGACCCTCGGATGGCATACTTAATCTTCTCCAGGTGGAGAAATTCGAACGCTGTGGGTGGTGCTGCTGATTGCCAGCTGAGCAGATTCTCCAGTGTGCGATTAGGGAAGCGAAAGCAATGGCGTTAACCCTCTTCCCCATGTGTAGCTCTGGCTGCTCCAATACCTCGAAGATTGCCACTATCGGGCAAGGCTTCACCCTCACCCCCACAACCTTGGACATTGCCTTGGAGCAGGCTGTCCAGAACTCAGCAAGTTTGGGACAAGCCCAGAACACCTGGGTGTGGTTGCCCGGGCCGCTCTGGCACCGTTTACATTTATTTTCCATCTCCGGGAAGAACCTGCTCATTCAGGTTCTGGTCAGGTGCGCTCTGTGCACCACTTTGAGCTGCATTAGGCTGAGCCTTGCGCAGGAAGAGGTTGAGTTCGTTCTGCTCAGTGCTTCGCTCCAGAGTCTCCACCATATCTCTGTCCCCAGTTCGTCCTCTCGTTTTTGTCTGGCTTCGTCCAGTGGTTTTTGAGCTCTGTCCAGTAGCTGTCTGTATATTTTCCCACATAGTCCCCCCTCCTTGCTGCTTGTGCCTATCAGGTCCTCTAATCATGTGGTCTCTGAGGCCCCAGGGTACCCTTCTCTCTCCTTGCGTAGGAAGTGCCTTATTTGGAGGTGTTTCATTTCCTGTCCTTTTGTTAGTTTCCACTTCCTCGTCAGTTTGTCCAGTGTCACCAGTCTATGCCCTACGTAAAAGTCCCCGACTGTCAGTGTGCCTCCGTCACGTCTCCATCTTTTGAAGGTGATGTCCAGCATGTCTGGGGGGGTCTGTGATTGCCGCAGATGGGGGCCATGAGGGACATTTTTATTAGCCCGAAGTGTTGTCTCAGTTGGGCCCACATTCTCAGCATGACCGCTACTACTGGGCTCATTGTGTACCTTGTTGAGGGGGATGGGATTGCTGCTGTGGCCAGGGCCCGGAATATTGTTCCTTTACAGGAGGTCTCCTCCACCTGTACCCACTCTGTGCCCAGTGGTAGTATTGTAGGTTCGGTAAAGCCAAACCCCCTTTGATTTTCCTTCTTTGCAGAGTCGGTTTGGGAATTCTCGGATTCTTATCACGCCACACAGACGGCACGATTAGACTGACTATATTTTGGAAAAAGGCTTTGGGGATGAAGATCGGTATGGATCTAAACAGGAAGAGGAACTTCAGCAGGCCGTTCATCTTGATCATCTGCACTCTCCCCGCCAGGGAGAGTGGGAGTGAGCCCAACCTTCTGGAGGTCCTTTTTAACTTCCTCCACCAGGCTGGTCAGGTTCCACTTGTGGATCTGTGTCCAGTCTCTGACTATTTGGATCCCCAGGTAACGGAATCTGTTCTGGGCCATTTTAAACGGAGCCCCTCCAGCTCTGCCCGTCTCCCATTTGGGTTCACTGGGAATGCCTCACTTCCCTCACTGACCTTTCAGAATTTCTCCACCTGGAGAAAATTACATATGCCATCCGAGGGTCTGAGGAAAGCTTCCTAGATACTTGGGGGACGGGGGGACGGGGGGGGGGGGACGGACGTTTGTCGGCCTGTTCAAGACCAGCAACGAGGATTAAGTTGAGAATTTAAAAAAAGACTGATGAGGAGTCAAAGGACTGCGCAACCCGGGGGGGGGGGGGGGGAAGAAGGTGGGAAATACATGAATACGATGGGAATAGAGGGATACGGACCCCGAAAGTGTAGAATATTTTAGTTTAGACGGGCAGCATGGTCGGCGCAGGCTTGGAAGGCTGAAGGGCCTATTCCTGTGCTGTACTTTTCTTTGTTCTTTTGCACAGGTTTAAGTTTGTAGCCCGAAAAGGTTCCATGCTCTTTCAAGATCTGCAGAATTGCCTTCAGTCCCTCCTGTGGCTTCGAGACATAGAGGAGCAAGCCATCTGCATAGAGTGAGACTGTTCTCTCTGTCTCCTCTCCGGATCCCTTTCCAGCTTTTTTGCGTCCTGCAGGGCTATCGCCAGGGATTCGATCGCTAGCGTGAACAAGAGTGGGGACAGGGTCAGCCCTGCTTTGCATCTCTCTATAGCTGGAAGTATTCCGAGCTGGTGGTGTTAGTTCGTACGCTCGCTTTGGGAGCGTTGTACAGGAGTCTCCCCCAGGCGGTGAATCCTGCTCCTAGCCCAAACCGTTCCAGTACCTCGAGGAGGTACTTCCATTCGACTCTGTCAAAGGCCTTTTCTGCGTCCAGGGAGACGATCACCTCTGGTGTTCTCTCCCCGGAGCCGGTCATTATTACGTTCCTCAGCCGCCTGATGTTTGCAGTGAGTTGCTTACCCTTGACAAAGCCTGTCTGGTCTTCTGCGACGACCTCTGGTAAGCCTTTTGGCTAGGACCTTTTGCGAGAACCTTCAAGTCCACGTTCAGCTGTGAAATGGGTTGATATGATCCATATTCTGTCGGCTCTTTATCATTTTTGGGTATCAGTGAAATTGCGGCCTGCGCTAGTGTGGGGGGTAGAGTGCCCCTTGACAGTGAGTCCGCAAACATGTCCCTTAGCTGTGGGGCCAGGACTGGTGCAAGTTTCTGGAGAAGTCCGCCGGGAACCCGTTGGGTCCCAGTGCCTTTCCCGCCTGCATGGAGCTGATGCTCTCCATGATTTCTCCCAGGTCTATTGGTGCTTCCAACTCCCCTCTTCTGTCTGCCCCACAACTGGTAGTTCCAGTCCGTCCAAGAACTGTTTCATTCCCGCGCCTCTGTTGGGGCCTCAGAGGTGAACAGTCCCTGGTAGAAGGCCTCAAATACCCGAATGACCTCCTTTGGTTCTGTTACCAGTCTGCCTCTGCTATCCTTTACCTGTGCTATTTCCCTCGTGGCTGTCTGCTTTCTCAGCTGGTGAGCCAATAGGCGGTCAGCCATGTCTCCGTGTTCGTAGAACGTCCCCGTGTCTGATTGAGTTGGAGCACTTCTGTCCTGGTGGATAGCAGGTTAAAGTCCATTTGCAGCTTTTCCCTCTCCGCTAGCAGCTCTACGGTCGGACCTCAGAGTATTTTCTGTCGACTTCCAGAATGGAGTCCACCAGTCACTGCCTGGCATATTTCTTTTATGCATCTTTTGCCTTTGGCTGGGTTTTGGTGGGTGGGCTTTTTAAGGCGAAATTCTCCATAAATTGTCTATGTTGTGTTTGTTTGGGAGGAGAGCCACCTGGTGTGTGCCTGCCCAGCACATCGCCGCCACTGGAAGTCAGGGGCAGCTAATTGTTTGTCCCTATCTGAGTGACAAAGTAGCCCATGAACGTCTTGCATTGATGCTGCAAGAAAGGGTCGAGAAGGCAGGGGAGAGGGACTGGGATCATTTACAGCCATATTTAGTTAAAGGTTAAAGCTAACGTTAAAAGGTGCTGCAAAGGATCTTGGATACTTCCTAGATTGTTTAAATTGCAGATTAAGTACACACCTCAAAACACTGGCTCAAATTTTTAAAAAAGTGTCCAAGGTCAAGATATTAAGCAGAATAAACTGCAAATAAAACAATCACTTGGTTCTGGGTAAATACAGAAGCTCTGGACAAATTTGGTTAGTATTTAGCCTGAATTGTATCTGCAACAGCTTGGAGTTTTTCTTGCATTTGAAGGACCAGAACACATGCTGGCTAGCACACACACCCGTCCAGTAATTCTGTGAAAGAGTAATTGTCAGTATGGGAAGAAATACTCCCCCTCATTGTTTGCGTCAGCATACTCATTTCTGATCTCATAAACTGGACGCAGTCTGCTTTAAATCAGCTGTGTTATTAAAATAAATTCAATACTTAAGATCATGTTGCTCCATTACTGATTGGAGAGCAATGGCAGGAATGGAGTGCTGAGCTCCTTCCCTCTGCTGCACAGCTAAAGTGAGACACACAGCAGAGGCCATGTTTCCAGGAGCAGGAGAAATCGGAGGGCTTCATCATACCCCGCGGGGCACTTCACAGCTTCTTTCAGAGTGAAGTAGCCAGCACAATACATACAAATACCTCAGAATAGAGAAGGCGTTTTACTTTGATCGTAATTTATATTTCTTTATCCTGCATTCTGTACTTGGTATTGTTTAAATTATTCTTGTTTGATTTTTGCATCGTGTGTCCTGCAGTTGGTAGAAGGACTGCAGCTCCATCTGGTGGCAAAACAACCATACAACAGTATGGCATCAGAAACTGCATTTGTCCAAACTGAGAAGAGTAGAAGAGTGTATTTTACTGGTCTTGAAAGTAATAAGGGAGTAACATTGATGCCAGACTGCACTAAGTTCAACCTAGAATAAATCAAGACAATTAAAATATAGATATATTTTTTAATAATATCTTATTAAGGTATTTGAAAATTTTTACAACAGTAACAAACAGTGACATCAACATGGTAAAATAAACATCCCCCCCAGCCCAATCTTCACACACCTCAACCATACAACAACAGTCCACCCACCCCCTTTGGAATACTGCATCTGCTGACATTTTAATTTTCCCAAGAAAGTCGACGAACGGCTGCCACCTCCGGGAGAACCCTAACATTGACCCTCGAAAGGCAAACTTTATTTTCGCGAGACTGAGAAACCCAGCCATGTTACTAACCCAGGTCTCTACACTCTGGGGTTTCGAGTCCCTCCACATTAATAAGTTCCATCTCCGGCGAGGCAAAGGCCAAAACGTCGGCCTCTTTCGTCCCCTGAACTCCCGGATCTTCCGACACTCCAAAGATCGCTACCTCCGGACTCTGCACCACCCGTGTTTGTAGTACCGTGGACATTACCTTAGCAAAATCCTGCCAAAACCCTCTAAGCTTTGGGCATGCCCATAACATGTGGACATGATTTGCTGGGCTTCCCGCGCACCTCGCACACCTATTCTCAACCCCGAAGAACTTACTCATCCTAGCCACTGTCATGTGTGCCCGGTGGACTACCTTAAATTGTATCAGGCTAAGCCTGGCACATGGTCAGGAGGTATTAACCCTGCTTAGGGCATCCGCCCATAGACCCGCCTCTATCTCTCTTCCTAGCTCGTCCTCCCACTTGCCCGTAAGCTCCTCCACCGGAGTTTCCTCTACCTCCGAAAGTTCCTGGTAAATATCTGAAACCTTCCCTAGTCCCACCCAGGTACTGGAAACTACTGTATCCTGTATCCTCCGTGGCGGCAGCAGCGGAAAGGCCGGCACCTGTTTTCTCAGGAAGCCTCGCACCTGCAAATACCTAAAACCATTCTCTGCTGGTAATTTAAATTTATCCTCCAAAGCTTTCAAGCTGGGAAAGCTCCTGTCTACAAATAGATCCCCCATCCTTACAATTCCGGTCCTCTGCCAGCTCCGGAACCCGCCACCTGGCCCACCCGGTACAAACATGTGGTTATTATAAATCGGGGTCCAAATCGATGCTCCCTCCACTCTCTTATATCTCCTCCATTGCCCCAGATCCTCCGAGCCGCCACACCGGACTTGTGAGGTATCGGGTTGGCGAGAACGGCAGAGGTGCTGTTACCAATGCTCCCAGACTGGTGTCTTTACATGACGCCGCCTCCATCGGTTCCCATGCCGACCCCACCCCCATTACCCACTTCCTAATCATGGCTATATTAGCCACCCAGTAGTAATTGTAGAAATTCGACATCACCAACCCACCCTCCCCCCGACTGCGCTCCACCCTCCCTTTCTTCACTCGCGGGGTTTTACTCGCCCACACAAAGCACAAAATAATCTTATTGACTCGCTTGAAAAAGGCCTGAGGGATGAAGATGGGGAGGCACTGAAAGACAAACAGAAATCTGGGGAGGACCGTCATTTTCATTGTCTGTACCCTCCCCGCCAGTGATAGCATATCCCATCTCTTAAAGTCCCCTTCCATTTGTTCTACCAACCGGGATAGGTTTAACTTGTGTAGTACCTCCCATTTCCGGGCCACCTGGATTCCCAGGTATCGAAAGCTCTTCCCTATCATTCTAAGCGGCAGCTCTCCCAGTCTCTTCTGTCCTCTTGCCTGGATCACTGACATCTCTCTTTTCCCCATGTTTAATTTATACCCTGAAAAATTGCCACATTCCCCCAAGGTTCGCATTACTTCCCCCGCCAGAGCAAACAGTAACGGGGAGAGGGGGCACCCTTGCCTCGTCCTTCGGTGTAGTTCAAAATACCCCGACCTCAGCCGGTTCGTACACACACTCGCTACTGGTTCCTGATAGAGCAACCGCACCCAGCCAATAAAGCCCTCACCAAACCCAAACCTTCCCAGTGCCTCCCACCTGATCAAAAGCCTTCTCCGCATCCATCGCTGCCACTACCTCCTCTCCTTCTGAGGGCATCATAATAACATTTAGAAGCCTACGAACATGTGCCTTGAATTGCCTGCCCTTTACAAATCCCGTCTGGTCTTCCCCTATCACCCTCGGGACACAGTCCTCTATCCTTGTGGCCAGTATCTTAGCCAGCAGTTTGACATCCACATTCTGTAGAGAAATCAGCCTGTATGACCCGCATTGCTCCGGATCCTTCTCCCATTTCAAGATCAAGGAAATCGAGGCCTGCGACATTGTTGGGGGAGGACTCCCTTCTCTCTCGCTGCGTTAAATGTCCTCCCCAGCAGTGGGCTCAATATCTCTGAAAACCTCTTATAGAATTCCACCGAGTAGCCGTCAGGCCCCAGGGCCTTGCCCGACTGCATGCCCTCCAGCCCCTTGAATAGTTCCTCAATCTCAATTGGGGCTCCCAGCCCCTCCACCAGGTCCTCCTCCACCCTCTGGAACCTCAACGGATTCAGAAATTGCATCATCCCCTCCACCCCAGCCGGGGCTTCCGACTCGTATAATTTACTATAAAAGTGCTTAAACATCTTGTTCACCCCCGCTGGGTCCAGGGCAGTATTACCGCCTCTACTCTTTACTTTACCTATCTCCCTGGCCGCCTCCATCTTCCTGAGCTGGTGCGCCAACATTCTGCTTGCCTTTTCCCCGTACTCATAGATTGCCACCCCCCCCCCCCCCCCCCCCCCCGCCTTCCTCAACTGTTCCACTGCTTTCCCTGTGGTCAACAGCCCAAACGCCACCTGTAACCTCCGCCGCTCCCTCAGTAGCCCCGCGTCCGGGGCCACAACGTATCTCCTCTCCACATGGAGTATCTCCTCAACTAACCTGTCCCTCTCAGCCCGTTCTGCCTTTTCTCTGTGGGCCCGAATCGAGATTAATTCCCCTCTGACTATTGCCTTCAAAGCTTCCCAGACCGTCGCTGCAGAGATCTCCCCCGTATCATTTGTTTCCAGGTAGTTCTGGATGGACTTGTTAACCCGCCCACAGATCGCTTCGTCCGCTAGCAACCCACATCCAGTCTGCACAGCAGGCGTTGCCCTCTCTCCACACTAACCCGTGGATCCACCCAGTGCGGGGCATGATCCGACACTGCGATTGCTGAGTACTCAGTATCGACCACCTTCGGTATTAGCGCCCTGCTCAGATCAAGAAAGTCGATGCGAGAGTATACCTTGTGGACATGTGGAAAAAAAGGAAAACTCCTTCGTTCTCGGCCGTGCAAACCTCCATGGGTCTACTCCCCCCATCTGTTCTATAAAACCCTTCAATTCCTTTGCCCCAGCCGGCCTCCTCCCTGTCCTGGATTTTGACCGGTCCAATTCCAGATCAATGGCTGTGTTGAAGTCCCCTCCCATGATCAGGTTATGTGACTCTAAGTCTGGGATCTTACCTAACACCCACCTCATACGTTCCACGGCGTCCCAATTCGAACGATATATGTTCACAAGTACCACTCGGACCCCCTCCAGCTTCCTAATCACCATTATGTAACCCCTTGTCTGACACAATTCTCCCTGCCTTGAATGCCACTCGTTTGCTGATCAAGATCGCCACCCCGCTAGTCTTTGAGTCAAGTCCTGAGTGGAACACTTGGCCAACCGACCCCTTCCTCAATCTCGTCTGGTCTGTAAACTTTAGACATGTCTCTTGTAGCATTGCCACGTCTGCCATCAGTTCCCTCAAATGTGAGAACACGTGAGCCCTCTTGACCAACCCATTCAGTCCTCTCACCTTCCAAGTGATCAGCCTGGATGGAGGGGTTTCCAACCCCCCCAACTCCCGACTAGCCATCACCCTTTTTAGGCCAGCCTCGAGCTCGCTCCCTCCACTTCCTCGAGTCCCCACTCGGGATGTCGCCGTTCCCGACCTCCCATTTGTCCCCTCGTAACAGTTCCTCCCCTGTCAGCAAAGCAGCTCCCCGCACCCCCCCCCCCACCCCCAGCAACGACACTAGAATCCCCCAAGTCAAGCTCCAGCTTAACACCTGCTCACCCCCCACTGCGATTCTGAGTCAGCTGACTCAATAGCTCCTGCCCTGGCACCAAGCAGTCTGTCTTCCTATTGTACTCTCCTCCCCATCCCCCCCCCCCATTTTAAAAGCATCACATTCCCCAGTAAGCAAACTACTAAAAAACCAGTGAAGAAACAGTCACTTTAGAAAAATACTCACCCAATAAGCCCCCCCCCCCGTAACAAGGTCTCTGTAAGACAGATCAACCGTTAACCATCCACACAGCCCATTATTTCACTACTTACATTTATACAATCCAGCACCACAAATCGCTGCCACAGTACTTCTCCAGGGCTTAAATGTCTTTTAATTCACCTCCAGCTTCAATAAAGATCCATACTTGGGCGTTTAAAATATGTTTAGCAAATGCAGTGCTGTTTGTAAGTTTGTTTTGGTCTAATTTAACGATAAGGGGCAATTTAGCATGGCCTAACCTGCACATCTTTGGACTGTGGGAGGAAACCGGAGCACCCGGAGGAAACCCACGCAGACACGGGAAACCGTGCAAACGCCACGCAGTCACCCAAGGCCTGAATTGAACCTGGGACCCTGGAGCTGTGAGGCAGCAGTACTAACCACTGTGCTCCCGTGCCGTGGGTTTTCCTCAATTTTACTTGCCAATATTTTATCATGCCCTCTTCTTCGTTTTCCTTATTTTCTTTTTAATTTCGTCCCTACACTTTTCATACCGCTCTAGGATTTCTGCAGTATTCAACATGTGGCATGTTACTGTTTTTGCCTTCTCCTACTCTATATGCTCTTTGACATCCTCCTTGAGTGTCTCCCACAACCCTGATACCGATTTATCTTCAAATAGCTGTATCCAGTCCAACAAACCACATCTCCCGTTCCCCAATTTAAAACTTTTGCTCTTGATCTATCTTTACTTTTTTCCATAACTACCCTAAATCTAATTGAATTATGACCACTACCACTAACATGCTCTAGAATAGATTCTCCTGCATTCCCCCCAAAAAAGTCCAGAACTGCTCCTCTTGTGCTTAAGTTGGAAGGAATGGATGACAGTAGCAAAATGGTCATCTTTGTTTACATTTTCTGTTTATATTGTATTTATTCATGTAACATTAACAGAAGAACAGAGGCAGGTTTGTCAACACAAGCCTCTTCCAATTTGTACATTACTGTTTTAATCTCAATTTCCTGTCCTATATCTTTATCTTTCATTCTAAACTAATTAAACGCAACAAATTTAAATCTAAGCTAATAGAAGCAAAATACTGCGGTATTGGAAATCGGAAATAAAAGCAAAAATGCGGGATATACTCAGCAGATCTGGCAGCATCTGTGCAGAGAAAGAGACTTAAAATATTTCTTAAAAGACTTAAAAGAAACGTTAACTGTTTCTCTCTCCACAGGTGCTTTCAGATCTGCCGAGTTTATCCAACATTTCCTGATATTCATTCTAGGTTAACTGCCTTTTAAATACCTGAATCTGTAACTAATTAAGAACATAAGAACTAGGAGCAGGAGTAGGCCATCTGGCCCCTCGAGCCTGCTCCGCCATTCAATGAGATCATGGCTGGTCTTTTGTGGACTCGGCTCCACTTTCCGGCCCGAACACCATTAATCCCTTTATTCTTCAAAAAACTATCTATCTCTATCTTAAAAACATTTGATGAAGGAGCCTCAAGTGCTTCATTGGGCAAGGAATTCCATAGATTAAATTCCATAGATTCTGTCTCTATGCCATACCAATACAGTGTATTCTATACTGTCTTACTGTTCACTTACAACAAATTAAGTTAGAATAGACAGCTGGTGTCCCATGTTCTGGATTTGCCTAAGGAAGGAAAGAGCTATTCCCAACAACCTGATCAATTCCCATCATTGCTCTAGCACAGGCTAACTGGGTTACACTAACCAAGGCTGGTGTTCCCTTGAGTTCAGAAAATTAAGAAGTGAATGATTTGAGGTGTCTAAGATCCCAGGTTCAATTCCCGGTTAGGGTCACTGTCTGTGCAGAGTCTGCACATTTTCCTCATGTCTGCATGGGTTTCCTCCGGGTGCTCTGGTTTCCTCCCACAATCCAAAGATGTGCAGGTTAGGTGGATCGGCCCCATAGTGTCCAAAAAAGAGTGAGGTGGGCTTGCTGGGTTACGGGGATAGGGTGGAGGTGTAGGCTTAAGTAGGGTGCTCTTTCCAAGGGCAGGTGCAGACTTAATCGGCCGAATGGCCTCCTTCTGAACTGTTAATTCTAAGATTCTATGTGTTTGATAGATACATAAAGAACAAGATGAGTAAATAAAAGGCCTATTAGAGACCAAACAGGTAACTTGTATTTGGAAGTGCAAGATTTGGGCATGGCTCTATTTTGCATCTGTTTGTCGAAAAGAAAAAGATGATGGAAACTTTGTAGTTAAGGAGGAGGAGTGTGAAATGTTGGACGGGATAAAACCAGAGAAGCATCAGCCCTGTATGAAATGTACTGGTCTGCTAAGGGAAGCAGGGAAAGAAATAGAGGAGGCTCAAACCATTTTTCAATTCTCTATGGCTACAGCTGTGTGCCAGAGGTTTGGAGGATCATAGCATTCTTAACAGTGCAGAAGGAGGCCATTTGGCCCATCGAGTGTGCACTGACCCTTAGAAAGAACACCCCACCTAGTCACTATCCCCATAACCCCACCCAACCTTTGGACACTAAACAGCAATTTAGCATGGCCAATCCATCTAACCTGCACATCTTTGGACTGGGGAGGAAATCGGAGCACCCAGAGGAAACCCACACACACTGGGAGGACGTACAAACTCAACAGTCACCTGAAGTCGTAATCAAACCTGAGTCCCTGGGTCCCACCCTGGGGATTTACCATTGTTTAAAAAGGGAAAAGAGTGATAGAGGCAATAAAGTCTCATGGCATAGAAAAATACCAAGATATTTACTTTGAGATGCAGAAACCTACAACCACAAGCTGGAAGGTAGGATTAGACAAAATAGCTTGTTTATAACTGTTTAGAGCAGATCGACCAGATGATCGCCTCTTGTACACAAGTCTTTATGCTGTGTGCTTCATGCATTCCCAAAGTCAAGTGCCAGCATCAGAAATCGTTTTTAATCATTAAGGTAAAAGAAAAACTAAAAGATGTAAAGAAATGAAGCTAGGTGAGAGGAATAAAAGATGTCTGAAAAATATTAGAAAAGATGTTGAGTGTGGGCGCGTGGCCCAAATAAGCACTTTATATAAACACATTGATTACACGCAACACATGGGATTACTTGAATTAATTGCAGGTGTAAGTTCAACTTGAAAGCTATGACATGGTAGCTTTTCTTGAGACACAACTGCAAGACGGTAAGGATTGGAAATGAGATATTTCAGGGTAATGAGATTTACAGGGAAGAGAAATAATAGTTGGAAGGAAAGAGTAACTGTAATGACTCAGGACGAAATCATTTTGATGATGACAATTAAACGAGAGGTAAACATGCAGTGAAAAATATACAAGTAGAATTTGGAAAAAGACAAGGAAGTTATGTAGAGCACCTCTATTGTGGTAGATTGCAGAAGAGTTGGGTTTGCACAAGTATGTGGGAAAGACAGTAGGCACGTTCTTCTGGCGGTTCACGCCAGCAGATATTCCGGTCCAGCAGATGGTGCACCCCCACCACAGGATTCCCGGTGGCATGGGATGGATTCAATGGGAAATCCCATTGACAGCGGCGGGACCAGAAGATCCTGACAATGGTGGGCCGCCTCCCGCCGCCAAGAAACATGCCACAGGGAGGCCAGAGAATCTCGCTCACTGGTTTTAAGAACAAGAACAAGAACAAAGAACATTATGGAACAGGCCCGTCGGATTCAGATTCCTTACTTAAATCTATTACTTATTGCCGAAACAGTCCGTATCTCTCAATTCCCCGCACGTTCATGTGTCCATTAAGATGCATCTGAAATGTTGCTATCGTACCTGCCTCCATCACCTCCACTGGAAACGTGTTCCAGGCATCCACCACTCTCTGCATGTAAAACTTTCCCTCCACATCTCCCCTAAACTCTCCCCCTCTCACCTTGCACCTGCGCCCCCTTGTAATTGATTCTTCCACCCTGTCAATTCCTCTCATAATTTTGTAGACCTCAATCAGGTCTCCCCTGGTCCTCCTCAGTCTTTCCAATAAAAACAATCCTAGTTTATTCAAATTTTCCTTACAGCTAACACCCTCCAGACCAGACAACATCCTGGTAAACCTTTGCATTCTCTCCAAAGCATCCACGTTCTTCACGCAATATTCCAAATGTTGTCGAACTAAAATTTTATGCAACTGTTAACGTGACCTGCCAACTCTTGTACTCAATGCCCGGGCTGATGAAGCCAACCATGCCATATGCCTTTACCACCTTATTCACTTGCATTACCAATTTCTTGGAACTATGGACCTGAATACCCAGATTCCTTTGTATGCCAATGTTCCTAAGGGTTCTGCCATTTACTGTATAAATCACACCTGAATTTAATCCAAAATGCATCACCTCGCATTTGTCAGGATTGAAATCCATCTGCCGCTTCTCTGTCCAACTCTCCAATCTATCTATATCTGCTGTATTCTCTGATATTGGGAAAATTAAAATCACCCACCACAACAAACCTGCTATTATCATCTCTTTCCAGAATCTGACTACATATCTGTTCCTTTGCATCCCGCTGGCTGTTGGGAGGCCTAGAATACAACACCAACATTGAGCTTGCACCCTTCCTATATCTCCTGCTTCTCTTGTTGGGTTTGGTTGAGTTCCATGTTCTCCTGTCACCCCCCCCCCCCCCCCCCCCCCCCCCCCCCCCCCCCCCCAGCCCCTTACTGTGTCGTGGCTATCCTCTCCTGATCTTTGGCTTCCTAGTTGTTGGCTACAAACAGGTCTTACAACAACCAAGTGAATGGATCTCTCGTTTTGTGGAAACCTTCTTCTGACCCTCGGATGGCGAATTTAATTTTCTCCATTTGGAGAAATTCCGATAGGCCTGACAGCCAGTCTGCAGCTTTGGGTGGTGCTGCTGATCGCCAGCCTAGCAGGAAAATCCCTAACTGTCAGCGTCCTGTCTCCACCTTACGAAGGTGACATCCATAGTCACCGGCGTGAACCTGTGGTTGTTACAGACAGAGACTTTATCGGGTTAAGTGAAATGTTGTCGCAGTTGGTTCCACGACCGAAGTGTTGCTACCACCACTGGGCTCGTTGAATATTTATTAGGTGGGGATGGGAGTGCCACCGTGGGTAGGGCTGGAAGGAGGTCCCTCTTCAGGAGCCCTCCTTCATAAGCACTCACTCGGCTGCTGGCTTCTTTATCCACCCATTTATTCTCCCTGCAGTTGTGCCCAGTGGGAATATTGCAGGTTTGGGAGGGCTAGACCTCCCATGGTTCTCGTCAGCTGCGGTATTCTCTTTGGGATCCTTGCATTCTCCAGTGAGTTAAAAAAGGCCTTGGGAATGTAGATCGGGATAGACCTAATCAGGAAGAGGAACCTGGGCAGTACGCTCATTTTGATCGTCTGCACCCTCCTCACCAGGGAGTTCCATCTCTGCAGGTCCTTTTTAACTTCCTCCGTCAGGCTGGTCAGGTTCCACTTGTGGACCCCTGTCCAGTAGTGAGCAATTTGGATCCCCAGGTAGTGGAATTTGTGCCGGGCCTGTTTAAACGGCAGCCCCATCAGCTCTGCCACTCCCCCTTGCGGGTTCACCGGGAAGATCTCGCTTCGGCTCAAGTTGCGTTTGTAGCCCGAGAAGGTTCCAAACTCTTTCAAGAGCGCCATGATCCTTCCATGCTGTTTCGCAGGTCCGAGATATAGAGAAGCAATGCATCTGCATAGAGCGTGACTCTATGCTGTCTGACTCCTCTCTGAACACGGTTGTTGCCGTAAACATCGTCCTCTTATTTAGCAAAATGGCTATCCCCCGGCCCTTGTCTCGTAGCAGGAATGGTAGGTCTGTCCCACCCAGTCCTTCCTCCGGTGCGACTCTTGGAGGATGACCATGTCGGCTTTCATGTTTCTCAGGTGGGCAACGACTCTGGATCTTTTCACTGGGCCGTTAAGTCCCCTGACGTTCCAGGTGACTATCCTGATGGGGTTTTTGCTTGACCCCCTGCTCCTGTAGGATCACCCATACTTGCCTGTTAGATGTGCCCCTGCACTCTAGGGTTTCCCTTTGTTAGGGGGCCGTTCAAAATGGCCACAGTTACTGTTCTCACCATGAGGTCGGGCCCCTGCACTCCGGAGTTCCCCTTTGTCCAGGGACCTTCCCAAGCGGTCGCTTGCAGTGCCATTTTTTTCCAAGTCACCCAGTGCTAACTACCTTGCTACTGTGCTGGCTCCCCTCCCGGGGGTTGTTGCACTTCTTTTCTGGGCTCCCTGTCTGCCATTCCTCCCCTTCCCCTGTGCTTAGCCGTACATGCTCATCCTCTCTCTAAACGCTCTTGTCTCCAAAACGAGGCAGTGTTTTCCCGCGTAAAGCAGTCTCTGTGGCAATGGTCTGCTGTTGGCTGTACAGATTGTAAAAGGGAGAGAATGTGTTTTGTTAAACCATTGCTTTATAAGAGTCTCATTCTGCGGGCCCTTCATCGCTGCCCCTGCTTCCACTTCTCCAGTCCGTTCTCTGCACTGAACATGTCAGCGTCCGCAGGGACTGTGAAAGAGCGTTCCCTGCTTTGATATGTGACCCAGAGCTTGGCTGGGTACAGCATTCCGAATCTTGTGCTGTTTCTGTACAGCACGGCCTTTGCTTTGTTAAATTCAGCCCGGCGCTTGACCAGGTCAGCACCAATGCCCTGGTGGGTTGGAGAAGCTGTCCCTTCCCACCAGGTTACCCAGCATTTGGGCAACACAGTCTGTGGGATTCCTACCTTTGATCCCCGCCCATGATTCATGGGTGAAAATCGCTTATTGTCACAAGTAGGCTTCAAATGAAGTTACTGTGAAAAGCTCCTAGTCGTCACATTCCGGCACCTGTTCGGGGAGGCCAGTACGGGAATTGAACCCGCACTGCTGGCCTTGGCCTGCTTTACAAGCCAGCAATTTAGCCCACTGTGCTAAACCAGCTCCTAGGTTCTGCTGCCTCGATCAGTTCTTCTGATCCTCAACCTTTCCCCTCAGGTTGCTTTGTGTCACGACCAGCCTTGCCACCTCCTTTTACAGGGCGACGATCCGGTCACTGGTCCATTGCAGCCCGTTCCAGATCTTTAATCGTTGCCTCCTGGCCCTCCAGTCGCTTTGCGGCTTTGTCCAGGGCCACCTGCATGGTCGCCAGAGCTTCGGCCACCTCACCCTTCACCGCAGTTGTATGTCTGATTTTGTTTCTTCTCGGTGTTCCTTAAACTCTCTTGAAAGGAACATCCTCCATCCCCTGATGTGTGTGTGGGGGGGGGGGGGGGGGGGGGGGCTCTCGTGCGGCGGGTTGGTCCCTCTCGCTCTGGCGAAATCTGGGTTTTGCAGCCTCATGTGGTGGTCGGTTCAGCCGATTGCTGTTTGTCCAGGCTTTTTCCACTCCTGGTCTCCACTCGTTTTCTGGACTGGCTGTGGTTCGGCATCTTTCCTTTTTTCTTTGTTTGTTAGTGATGTGGGGATGAGTTTGAACAAGAACAATAAAAAGTACAGCACAGGAACAGGCCCTTCGGCCCTCCAAGCCTGCGCTGACCATGCTGCCAGTCCAAACTCAAATCTTCTACACTTCCTGGGTCCGTATCCCTCTATTCCCATCCTATTCATGTATTTGTCAAGATGCCCCTCAAACGTCACTATCGTCCCTGCTTCCACCACCTGCTTCGGCAATGATATCCAGGCACCCACTACCCTCTGTGTAAAAAAACTTGCCTCGTACATCTCCTCTAAACCTTGCCCCTCACACCTTAAACCTATGCCCCCTAGTAATTGATCCCTCTACCGTGGGAAAATGCCTCTGACTATCCACCCTGTCTATGCCCCTCATAATTTTGTAGACCTCTGTCACATCGCCTCTCAACCTCCGTCGTTCCAGTGAGAACAAACCTAGTTTATTCAACCTCTCCTCGTAGCTAATGCCCTCCATACCAGGCAACATCATGGTAAATCTCTTCTGCACCCTCTCTAAAGCCTCCACATCCTTCTGGTAGTGTGGCGACCTCAATTGAACACTTTCCTCTGAAGTGTGGCCTAACTATGGTTCTATACAGCTGCAACATGACTTGCCAATTGTTATACTCAATGCCCCGGCCAATGAAGGCAACCATGCCGTATGCCTTCTTGACTACCTTCTCCACCTGTGTTGCCCATTTTAGTGACCTATGGACCTGTACACCAAGATCTCTGACTGTCAATACTCTTGAGAGTTCTACCATTCACTGTATATTCCCTACCTGTATTAGACCTTCCAAAATGCATTACCTCACATTTGTCCGGATTAAACTCCATCTGCCATCTCTCCGCCCAAGTCTCCAAACGATCTAAATCCTGCTGTATCCTCCGACAGTCTTCATCACTATCCACAATTCCACCAACCTTTGTGTCATCTGCAAACTTACTAATCAGACCAGATACATTTTCCTCCAAATCATTTATATATACTACAAACCGCAAAGGTCCCAGCACTGATCCCTGTGGAGTTGTACCGTTTGCAGGCATTTTTCGAGCAATAAGTGCCTATTTTTCAGGTTCGCGAGAGGAGAGCCACCTGCTGTGTGACTGAGCACATCCCTGTCACCGGACGTCTGTCGTGCATAATATGAGAACATTTAACCAATTACAACAAGTGCGTGTCTACTTAATTATAATATCCAATAAGTGCGAAGGCAAATATATGTTGTCTCAAACTTATTTCTCTTGGTTGTCTATTATCTGGCCATGCCGATCAATCAACCAGCCCTCTCAGTCTCAGTACCCCTGCTGTTTAATGGCTTCTCTTGAGGTACATATGCTACAATAGACAAGCAGCTGTGTAATCTGATCTCCCTTCCACCATCTCGAGGCAGTTTGGCACCACAGCAAATGGTAGAAGATTGCACATTGTTATTACAGACCTCGAGAACCAACACCTTTGGAGTCCCTGCAGACGAACTAGCCCATGGTAGATTGTGCCCTTGGGGTGTCTCTCACCGAACTGAAGATTTTAACCGCTTCAGTAAGTAGTTGATGTGATCAAAAATGAATTAGAGTTTTAAACTAGTTTAAAAATCGAACATGTGCAATGATATTGGAAGAGGATTTGCAGACAGGAAATTCAAACCGAATCTCTCACCTCAGTCTGACTGCATCGTTTGATTCATCAGGAGCTGAATATTATCTCCCTTTTAGAAGGGGAGGATTTGCAGTCAGGAAACTGAAACCAAACGTTGTGTCAGGAGCTGACAGTGGCACTGAATTTATTCTGCCCTGAACATCATTGCATTTTGAACATGGAAGTAAGAAGCACCATTCATACTGGGGAGAAACCGTGCACGTGCTCTGTGTGTGGATCAGGCATCAGTCAATCACCAGGCCTGTGGAAACACAAACACATTCACGCTGGGAAGAAATTGTGGAAATGTGGGGACTGGGAGGAAGCATTTCGTTCTCCAGCTGAGTTGGAAACTCATCTACGCACTCACAATGGGGGGAATCCATTTACCTGCTCCATATGGGTGGCACGGTAGGACAGTGGTTAGCACTGTTGCTTCACAGCGCCAGGGATCCAGGTTCGATTCCCGGCTTGGGTCACTGTGCGGAGTCTGCACATTCTCCCCATGTCTGCGTGGGTTTCCTCTGGGTGCTCCGGTTTCCTCCCACAGTCCCGAAAGCCAAGCTTATTAGATGAATTGGACATTCTGAATTCTCCCTCAGTGTACCTGAACAGGCGCTGTCGTGTGGCGACTAGGCAATTTTCATAGGAACTTCATTGCACTGGTAATGTAAGCCTACTTGTGACACTAATAAAGATTATTAACTGATCTTTGTGACAGACCACTAGTCACAGACTGCCAATTTGGAAATACCTAGTTTATGCCCACTCTCTGCTTCCTGTCCACTAACCAATCCTCTGTCATGCTAAAATTACCAGCAACTCCTCGAGCACCTATTTTGCCCAGTAATAACCTTTTGTTTTTCCAAACAGGTGATATTTTTCAAAGCAAGTGATGTTAGGTTAATTGGCCTGTAGTTCACTTGTTTCTCCCTCCCTACCTCCTTTCTTGAAAAACAGTGTTACATTTGGCGAGTTCCAATCTGATGAGACTGTTCCCAAGTCTAAAGGAATTTGGGAAAATCATATCTAGTGCATCCACTATCTCTGCAGTGATCTCTTTTCTGAACCCTAGAATGTAGGCCATCAGTTCCCCGAGGCGTTGTCAGATTTGAGTCGCTTAATTTCCATCCTCTTTCTGCCCTTGGGTTACCCTCTATTTGTGCGACGCAACCTCTCTCTTTACTGTGGCAGACGCAAAATATTTGTTCAATGCCTTTGTCATTGGAATGTATTTTTGCCGAACATTTTGAATTCTTTAAATGTTTCCCACTGTTTATTTACTTTACCTTTTAGTCTATTTACCCAATCAGCCGTAGCCAGTTCTCCCCTCATACCTGAGTAATTGGCTTTGTTCATGTTTAAGAGTCTTGTTTGTCTTTGGGGTGTCACTTTCAAAATACATTCCATTAGAAGGCAAAAACTCAGCAAGAAAGATCAATCCGTGGCTCACTTGGGAAGTTGCAAATAGATTAGATTTAAAGAAGAGGTTTATAATGTTGCAAAAAATGGTCGTAAGTCTGAAGATTGTGTGTTTTAGAAACCAGCAAAAACCTCCAAAATTGATGAAAATGGGAAAACGGAATGAGAGTAATCTGGCTGGAAATATAAAAACAACGTGTAAAGAACTTTCACAAGTTTATAAGAAGGAGAGTGAAAGCAAATGTTGGCCTTCGAATCAGAGACAGAAAACATTATCATTGGGAGATTGGACAAATGTTATGTTTGACTTCAAGGTCGAAGGCACAAATTACATATCAGATAGAAGGATAACCAAGGTGCTAAGAAGGGCGAGGAGCTTAAAGTCATTAATATTACCAGAGGAAAAAGTATTGCCGAAGTCTCGTTAGTGCTTTTGTTTGAAGATACAACTAGTTGGTTGAATAAATTGGAAACCGTATACTTGAATTTTCAAAAGGCAGTCAATAAGGTGCCACATAAACAGTCATTGTGCAACATAAGGGAGCTTGGTATAATAGATAGCAAGAATGGAGGATTGGTTATGGATAGAAAATAAAGTGTTGGGATAAAGTTACTCTCTCCTCCACCCTGAAGTCTCACTAAGTCTGAGGCATTAAAATGGGTCACATCGGAAAGAAGTTCGGGAAGCACTGCTTAAAACTAGTGGAGTAAGTGTAGGGGTCTCAACTGTTCGTAATCTATATTAATGATAGAGACGGAGAGTCATGTATCTAAGTTTGTTTACAGTGTAAAGCCAGATGGGAGTGCAAGCTGTGAGATGGATACAAATAGGCTGCTAAGATTTATAGGCAGGTTGAATGAATGGACAACAGGTGGCAGGTGGAGTATAATGTGGTAAATTGTCAAGTTATTCATTTTGGTCGTAAAAATAGAAAAACATAATATTTAAAAGGCATGTGCTATGATCTCTGTGGAGACCAACACACCAAAGGAACTGAATTCAAACACCCCAACAGCAAAAACAGTCAACAAGATTTCACTTTCTGTAACGTTTTTATTTTCACAATCAAATCAAGATCAGAATAAATTACACATGAATTAGCAGGCAAACTGCAGTCAGTATAAACAATAGATTACACATTAAATAAAAAATATGACAAAGACAGGTCTCACTTGTTAACTGTGCAGTGCACTCAGCATAAATGGCATTAAATTCAGCCACACACTCCTTCAAAGCTCTCCGGTATCTCTGGTAGAATTCCAGATCCCTTTCTCTGAGGAATTGGCCTGATTCTGAGCTGACTGACACCAGGATCCAACTCATCCAAGTTCCATGTGCAAGGTCTTCATCAAAATAGCACGTGTCTGCAAAGCCTCTGCTCACAATGGTCTTGATTGAGTGGTTTCACCAATGTTATACACCTAACCTGCACATCTTTGGACTGTGGGAGAAAACTGGAGCACCCGGAAGAAACCCACTCCATACAGTCACCCAAGGGTCGTAATTGAACCCGGGTCCCTGGCGCTATGAGGCAGCAGTACTGACACTGCCATTGTGCATGTTGACCTTTATTGCAAGTGGATTGGAGTGCATGAATAAGGAAATTTTGCTTCAGCTCTTACAGGGCTTTGGTGAGATCACACCTGGAGACTGTGGAGTTTTGGTCTCCACATTTCCGGAAGGATGGAGATTATGCAACAAAGGTTCACTGGATTGATTCATGGGATAGGCAGGTCGTTCTGTGATGGGAGATGTTTATACACACTGGGGTTTAGAAGAGTGAGAAGTGATCTCATTAAAACATACAAGATTTTAAAGGTGCAAGACCGGTGTCTACATTGAGGTTGTTTCCCCTGGCTGGGGAATCTGGACCATGGGTGTGTGATTGGGCTTTGGGTCCACGTGTGTAAGGCTGAGACGAATAATTCCTTCATTCAAAATGTTTTATATATTTGCAATTAATTCTCTACCTTAGAGGATTGGGGATGTTCCAATGTTAAATATATTTTATGCTGCGATAGACATGTTTGCTCTGTCGGGGAATCGAGGAATATGGCAGTGGGCGGAAAAGTAGATAAATATCGGCCACGATGCTGTTGAGCGCTGGGTGGGTCTGGCTTAGATATATTCAAGTGAGGCGTGACAAGGCTGGTAAATATCACAAGAGCTAATCGTGAGATTTACCGGCCTTGTTGAGTCACGAGTCGGTGCCCATAGAACGCACCCCTTATATCATTGGTGGTGGTTCATTTAGGATGATCTCGTATGAGGGGATTATGAGCAAAGATAACAGTTTTGAACTCATTGGAACTTAGAGGAATGAGAGGTGATCTCATTGAAACCCATATGATTCTTAAAGGGTTTGACAGGGTAAATGCTGAGAGGATGTTTCCCCTCATGGGAGAGTCTGAGACCAGAGGGCAGAGCCTCGGATTAAAGGGGGTGCCAATTTATAACTGGGATGAAGTGGAATTTCTTCTCTGAGGGTTGAGAGCCATTGGAACTCCTTCCACAGAGCAGTGCGGACAGAATCCTTGTGTATATTTAAAGCTGGATCAGTAAGAGAATCAAGGATTACGGGGAAAGGGCAGGGAAGTGGATGTGAAGAATGTCGGATCAACAATGATCCTATTGAATGGTGGAGCAGCATAGAGGGGCCGAATGGCCCACCTCTGTTCCTATTTCGTATGGTCTACATGACTGACAAGGATATTGTTTCAGTGAATCTTGGAAGAATTTTGAGTGATTTTCAAGTAGCTATCTTGGTTTGGGGGATCAATAGGAATAGAGCTTTTTTTATATCAAATGTATTTTTGAAGCAGCTTTGCTTTCATTTATTGAAACCAGATGGAAAAGGACGAGTTAAACAGCATTGCTGCTTTTATTGTGTTGGCATTTGTTCAGCAAATCCTGGCATAACTTAGAAAACCTAGCAAACAATCCAATGCAGACTGTATTTCCTTTGCAGACTCCTTTTAAATAAATGTGAGAATTGGTACATTACGTTCCAGGGCAGTTTGACCTTTGGAGAACCATACTTGGCTGAAAACCTCAGGGTTTGATATTTTAATTAAATCGATGCACTTGCATGAAAACAGGCTGAAGTGTCAGAAACACATTTACTTTGAAGACTATCCCTTAGCTGATTTCTGTTAAGCAGTACAGTGAAAAGAATAGACAATCTCAATTCAGAGGTTGCTGTTTAACCACATGGTATTATTTAAGGGGATCTGACAATTTGTGCCTTCCTGTAACAGAATGGAGGAGATTTAAAGAAACACCTGTAAATAAATGTTGGTTGACGCTTACTGTTGATTCAGAAAATGAGCTGCTTGTCCTGTTGAGTGAAAAACAGTGATCTTTTCTTGGGTTAACCGTGTTACACATCATGAGAATGACCTGGTCAGGAACCTTCTGACCAGTAAACAATAGATGTTGCTGACTAGCCACAGGTGTGGTTGCAGTAACACCGCTTTAGCCACATGCACTCATTTTAGTACACAATCAAAATGGTTCAGGCCAATGACATTTTATCACAACTTAGTTGTTTAAACTAACAGTCAGTAAGTGATAACATTGCTTTTGTGGACCTCGTTTTGGATGTTTTATATGCGGGATGGATAATGTGACTAGGTTGGCTGCCACAGCATCACAATCTTTTGGGAAATGCCCTGGGACAAACCCAGGTAAGATTGTCAAAATTTACTGTGATTTTATCCTTGTGGTTTCTCCTTGTACAACAGAGCAAGAGCCGGAGCAACGATGATCTGTTGGCTGGGACGCCTGGTGGACTGACTTTGACCAATAATACCAAAGTTAAAAAGAACCTCTGCCCACCTTCATCAATAGGGTCGAGTTCTGCAGCATCAGGATCAACTGCGAGTAGCAATCTTGAGGGCAAAACAAAGAATCTTGCAGGTTTGTTCCTACTCAGCTCAACTTTTAATTTGCACTTCCAATTGATTTTTGAAACTATTTTTAGTTTCTAAATTTAAGCATTTTTGTATTATTCATGTGATTGTGTACACTGAGGGTGATCCTTTCTGGCATTGTGCCCTTACATTCCTCAGTGTGCCCTGTCCTCGATTTGACGACAAGGTGACCTGTTCCATGTATCTCACTTGCATGTAGGAATCATACGATATTTCATGGCTTGGTCACATGGTGGCAAGGAATCATCCACTCCCTAATTTACCAAAGCTTGATGCTGAATTTGAGACCTGTAAGAAAGGAGTAAATCTGCAGCATTGCCTAATGAAATGTTACCCAAAGCTTTCTCCACTGTGACTCCATTTTAATGCTTTTTAATTGACGTAACCCGGGAGGGTGTGGTCTGTGTAGCATGCATTGCTGCCAAATTGGTTGTAAATGATATGGCCCAATCCCATTTAAAACAAAAGGCTTTGTGTGATGTAGTATGCTGGTACATGGGATTCTGAGAAATTAAGATCATCGTATCCCTAAAATGGAGACTCCTGTCAGCAGTATAGCAATTGTCATACTGCTTGCAGCAGAGGCATTCACAGAATTATAACTTGCACATCTTTGGCCAGTGTTCTGGCCTTTGCATCCCTAGTAGCCCGCCGAAGGATTCTTCTTCAGTGGAAGGATGCGAGGCCCCCAAGCGTGGAGGCCTGGGTCAACGATACGGTGGGGTTTATTAAATTGGAGAAGGTGAAATTTGCCCTAGGGGGGTCAGTGCAGGGGTTTTTCAGGAGATGGCAACCATTCCTAGATCTCCTGGCAGAGCGGTAAAATCAAAAGGTCAGCAGCAGCAGCGGGGGGGGGGGGGGGGGGGGGGGGCACAGTTTTCTCCAATAGTATAAAATGCTGTGATAGTTTGAAATTTGGCACTCTTACATTTGCCCTGATGATTACAAGATGAAACACTTTGGCAAATGGCCTCGAGCAATATTCAAATTCTTTACTATCAAACAGCTCTCAATATATTCTACTCGAGGTGGCTGCATGCCACCTTCAGGGGTGAGGCGCCCACCACCTTCAAGGGTGGGGCACATGTCACCTTCAAAGGTGGGGCACATGTCACCTTCAAGGGTGGGGCAGATGTCACCTTCAAGGGTGGGGCACATGTCACCTTCAAGGGTGGGGCACATGTCACCTTCGAGGGTGGGGCACATGCACCCTGACCCTGCACAAGCAAGCTTTGCCACTGTAAAGGTCACCAAGGCTCCTTAGACAGTACCTTCCAAAACCACATGCACTACCATCTGGAAAGACAAGGTCAGCAGATACCTGGGAAAATCATCACCTGGAAGTTCAGCTCCAAGTTTCCCTCCAAGTCACTCACCACCCTGACGAGGAAATATATCATTGTTTCTTCACTGTCGCTGGGTCAAAATCCTGGAACTCCCTCCCATCAGCGCTGTGGGCATACCTACACCACGTAGGACTGCAGCAGTTCAAGATGGCATCTCACCACCACCACCTTCTGAAGGGGAGTTCAGCACGGCAACAAAGGCTGGCCTAGCCTGTGAGGTTAATAACCCATGAATGAATAAATAAATCATGTCTATATTACCTTTCCCAATCCTTTCTGCCAAATAAATACATCAGAGAATCCCTGCAGTGCAGAAGAGACTCTTCAGCCCATCGAGTCTGCACCAACCCCATGGAGGAGCACCCCACCGAGGCCCATTCCCCTGCCCTATTCCTGTAACCCTGTGCATTGATCATGATCAATCCACCTAACTTGCACATCTTTATGCATATTAAATATATAAAGCAATGGTCCTGGAACTAACCCTTTAGGAACATGAAAAGTAACAATTTACCACACTCTGTTTTCTGTCCTCAAGCTAAGTTTTAGAAATCCAAGCTGACACTGACCCTCCTATTGTGAGCCTCAATTTTGTTCACCAGCCTTTTATGTGTCATAATTTGTCAAACACTTGCCCTTAGTGTCCAAAATTGCCCTTAGTGTTGGGTGGGGTTATTGGGTTATGAGGATAGGGTGGAGGTGTTGACCTTGGGTAGGGTGCTCTTTCCAAGAGCCGGTGCAGACTTGATGGGCCGAATGGCCTCCTTCTGCACTGTAAATTCTATGATCTATGTACATGGGAGAAGTATGAAAATTCCCTGGCCCTCGGCCTCGCAAACCTCCATGGATCCACCCCTCCCATCTGGTCCATAAACCCCCTCAGCACCTTAGCTGCCGCAGGCCTGCTACCCGTCCTGAAACTGGATCGATCCAGTGGCGGATCCAGCACCATGTTGGAATCCCCCCCATTACCAGGCCCCCCGCCTCCAAATCTGAAATCCGGCCCAACATGCGCCGCATGAAACCTACATCATCCCAATTCGGGGCGTATACATTGACCAGCACCACCCGCTCCCCTTGCAGCTTGCCGCTCACCATCACGCATCGCCACCCCCCGGTTTTTTGCATCCAGTCCCGAATGAAACACTTGGCCCACCCACCCCTTCCTCAACCTAACCTGATCCGCCACTTTCAGGTGCGTCTCCTGAAGCATGGCCACGTCCGCCTTCTGCCCCCTCAGGTGCGCGAACACGCGGGACCGTTTAACCGGCCCATTCAGTCCCCTCACATTCCAGGTGATCAGCCGGATCGGAGGGCCACCTGCCCCCCTCCTCTGTCGACTAGCCATCACCCTTCCGTAATCCGCCAAGTGCCCGCACCCCCCGCTCAGCCCGTTCCCCACAGCAACAGACCCCCATCCCGACCCCCTCTACACGCTCCAACTCCTTCTTGGCCATTCCAGCAGAAACCCGGTATCCCCCCCCCCCCCCAACCTAGGGCCCCCCCTAGCTGCGTAACTCCAGTCATTGTACTTCCGTAAGTCAGCTGACTCCTGCTGACCCCGGCTGCTCCCACCACCCCAATTACCCTCCCCAGTGACAGACACCCATTCCCCCAATGCCGACCCCGCCCCCTGCATCTCCAGCGCGGGAGAAAAGCCTACGCCCCATTCCAAGCCCCGCCCCCCGAACCAAAGCGCGGGAAGACAGGCACAGGACCCAACAGGGCCGCGAACCCCACCCAAACCCGCAACCAGTGAAATAATAAAAATCCCAACATAATATGATAAAACACCCAAGTAAACAGATAACAGTCCCAAAAAGCAGACAAGAAAAAACAGAACAGCAAAAAAACATCGTCCGATAGAACCAAAAAGAAAAAAGCGAAAGGATATCAAGGAGGACAAAGCCTCCGGGCTGTGTATAATGTTCCCCAGCTCCCAGTCTTCAGTTCAAGTCCAGCTTCTCTGCCTGCCACCTCCGGGGAGTCAAAATAAAGTTGCCGGTCTTTATAGGTGACCCACAGGCGTGCCGGCTGCAACAGGTTAAACTTGACCCCCTTCTTGTGGAGCACTGCCTTCGCCCGGTTAAACCCAGCCCTTTTCTTCGCCACCTCCGCACTCTAGTCCTGGTAGATCCTGATCTCCCACTTGCTACTCCTCCCCCTCTTTGCCCAACGAAGCGCACACTCACGGTCGACCAAGCGCTGAAAGCGGACCAGCACCGCCCTGGGCGGTTCGTTCGGCCTGGGCTTCCGCAGCATCACCCGATGGGCACCCTCCAGCTCCAGGGGTCCCTGGAACGACCCCGCGCCCATCAGCGAGTTCAGCATCAGGACCACGTAGGCCCCCAAATCAGAACCTTCCAGGGAGGCCCAAAATCTGCAGATTCTTCCGACGGGAGTGATTCTCCATCTCCTCCATCCTTGCCAACCATTTCTTGTGAAGCGCCTCGTGCGACTCCACCTTCACCGCCAGGCCGAGGAGTTTGTCCTCGTTCTCCGAAGCCTTCTGCTGCAGCTCCCAAATCTCTGCAGCCTGAGCCGTCTGAGTCGCCCCGAGCCTGTCCAGCGATGCCCTCAACGGCTCCAGGATCTCAGCCTTTATTTCCTGGAAGGAGCGCAGCAACAGCTCCTGCTGCCCCCTCGCCCACTGCTGCCACGCTGCCGGTTCCCCACCCGCCGCCTCCTTGTCCTTTCTGCCTCGCACCTTCTTCTGCTGCAAAGTTGATTTTCTGGTCGCTCCACTTCTAGTCCAGCCCATCCACCGGCCGCCAAGCACATAAATGCTTCACAGCTCCAGGGTCCCAGGTTCGATTCCCGGCTGGGTCAATGTGCTGAGTCTGCACGTCCTCCCCGTGTGTGCGTGGGTTTCCTCCGGGTGCTCCGGTTTCCTCCCACAGTCCAAAGATGTGCGGGTTAGGTGGATTGGCCATGCTAAATTGCCCGTAGTGTCCTAAAAAGTAAGGTTCGGGGGGGTTGTTGGGTTACGGGTATAGGGTGGATACGTGGGTTTGAGTAGGGTGATCATTGCTCGGCACAACATCGAGGGCCGAAGGGCCTGTTCTGTGCTGTACTGTTCTATGTTCTATGTTCTAGAGGCTGCGTTCCCACCCGGGGAAAAGTCAAAACAGCGTTGTTATGGGCCCTTAAAAGAGCCCGAAAGTACAAAAAAAGCGGGAGCCACCGAACGTGCGGCTTAGCACTGCATCGCCGCAACCGGAAATCTTCCAAAAGGAAAAACTTTAACGTACTGTCGACACCTAATTGCAATTCAGCAACCCAACACAGTTCAAATGCCAAAAGAGGTTATTTGCTTATCTGTTCAGACCTTTGGCGCGAGACCCTTTTCAGGAACAACTTGAAAATCCTTTGATCTTGTCAGACACTTATGCGCATTCTAACAGTATTTAGTAAAACTGCAAACTAAGACAGACCTGGCTTCTCCCATTAATCGCATCATCTGTATCCCATTAGGATGTCCCATCACTTGCTTCACTAGGACTAAATGCAATCCCTTATAAATGATCTACTGTCCAGAGAATCTCACCAATCATAACAATGTTTCATTAGCTAGCTCTCTGGAAACAAGTAAGTGGTTAAAATCAATCGTTGACTCACCTTTTACGACACCTTAATTACAGCTTTAGAAGACACATGGGAAAGGTGCCCAATCCATGGATTACAAGGGAAATTAGAGATCATATTTGATCCAAGGAAGAAGCATACAAATTGGCCAAGAAATACAAGGATTGTGAGGAGTTTAGAATTTAGCAAAAAGGACCATGGGATTGATTAGGAAGGGGAAAAAAAGATAGTAAGCTGGCAGCGGACATAAAAACGGACTGTAGAAGTTTCTATAAGTGAAGAGAAAAGGATTGGTGAAGACAAATGTAGGTCCCTTACAGTCAGAAACGGGAATGTATAATAGGGGACAAAAAAATGGCTGAGCAACTTTGGTTCTGGCTTCACAAATGAGGACACAATTCAGATTCCAGAAATGTTGGGGAACGCAAGAGTTTAGTGAGAGGGAGGAACTGAAAGATATCAATATTAGTAGAGAAATGGTGCTGGGGAAATTGATGAAATTGAAGCCTGATAAATCCCCAGGGCCTAATAATCTACATCCCAGAGTACTTAAGGAAGTGGTTCTAGAAACAGTGGATGATCTTCTAGGATTGTATAACTCTGGAATAGTTCCTACAGATTGGATGGTTGCTAATGTAACTCCATTTAAAAAGGGAGATGGAGAGAATTAAAGGGAATTATAGACCAGTAAGCCTGACGTCAGTAGTGGTGAAAATTCTAGAATCCATTATCAAAGACTTTATAGCAGGGCACTTGGAAAATAGTGGCAGGATTGGGCAGAGTCAGCATGGATTTATGATGGGGGAAATCATGCTTGACAAATTACTGGAATTATTTGAGGGTGCAACTGGTAGAGTTGACAAGGGGAGCTAGTGGATGTGGTACATTTGGACTTTCAGAAAGCCTTTGACAAAGTGCCGCATAAGAGATTGGCATGTAAAATTAAAGTGCATGGGATTAGGGCTAGTGTATTGAGATTAATAAAATCTGATTGGCAGATAGGAAACAAAGAGTAGAAATTACTGTGTCTTTTTCAAATTGGCAGGCAGTGACTAGTGGGGTACCGCATGGATCGGTGCTAGGAGCCCGCACTTCACAATATAAATGAATTAGAAGAGGGAACAAAATGTAATATCTCCAAATTTTTAGATGACACCAAGTTGGGTGGGAGGGTGAGCTGTGAGGAGAATGCAGAGATCTTTCAGTGTGATCTGGACACGTTCGTGAGTGGACAAATGAATGGAAAATGCAGTATAATTTGGATATATGTGAGTTGTCCACTTTGGAAGCAAAAACGAGAATGCAGACTATTATCTGAATGGACATAAATTAGGAGAGGAGAATGTGCAACGTGACCTGGGTGTCCTTGTACACAGACCACTGAATGTAATCATGCAGGTACAGCAGGCGGTAGTGAAGGCAAATGGTATGTTTGCCTTCATTGCGAGAGGATTCAAGTACAGGAGCAGGGATGTTTTGCTGCAATTATACAGGGCCTTGGTGAGGCCACACCTGGAATATTATTTGCAGTTTTATTCTTATCTGAGGAAGGATGTTCTTGTTCTAAATGGAATGCAGCGAAGGTTTACTAGACTGATTCCTGGGATGGTGGGACTGACTTATGAAGATGGATTAAATCGGTTAGGATAGTATTCCCCGGAGTTCAGGAGAATGAGGAGGGAATTTCATAGAAACATATAAAATTCTAACAGGGCTAGACAGGATAGATGCAGGAAGGATGTTCCCTCTGGTAGGTGTTTCCAGAACCAGGAGCCAGAGTCTGAGAATATGGGGTAGACCATTTAGAATAGAGATGAGAAATGTCTTCACCCAGAGAGTAATCGGTCTGTGGAATTCGCTACCACAGGAAGTAGTTGAGGCCAAAGCATTGCATGTTTTCAAGAAGCAGTTAGGTATAGTACTTGGGCGAATTGGATCAAAGGATTTATGATGGGGGGTACCACAAGTGGATAACACTGTGGCTTCACAGTGCCAGGTTCGATTCCCTGCTGGGTCACTGTGTGGAGTCTGCACATTCTCCCCGTGTGTGCGTGGGTTTCCTCCGGGTGCTCTGGTTTCCTCCCACAGTCCAAAGACGTGCAGGTTAAGTGGATTGGCCATGATAAATTGCCCTTAGTGTCCAAAAAGGTTAGGAGGGGTTATTCGGTTACGGGGATAGGGTGGAAGTGAGGGCTTAAGTGGGTCAGGCAAACTCAATGGGCTGAATGGCCTCCTTGTGCACTATGTTCTATATGGCGGAAAAGCAATATTAGGCTATTGAATTGAATGATCAGCCATGATCATAATGAATGGCAGAGCAGGCTCGAAGGGCTGAATGCCCTCCTCTTGCTCCTATTTTCTATGTTTCTATGACCTCCGGAGGAAGCCAAGATGAAGCATCCTCTCGGCATTTCTGGCTGAAAACGGTTGTAAATGCTTCAACCTTGTCTTTTGCATTGATGTGCTGGGATCTCCCATCATTGAGGATGGAGATATTTGTGGATCCTTCTCCTCCTGTTAGTAATTTAATTGTCCTCCACCATACCCAACAGGATTGCAGGGCTTAGATCTAATCCGTTGGTTGTGCAATAGCTTAGCTCGGTCTGCAACAGGCTGCTTTTGTTGATTGGCATGCAAGTAGTCCTGTGTTGTAGCTTCACCACGTTGATGCATCATTTTTAGGTATACCTGTGCTGCTCCTGGCATGCCCTCCGAAACTCTTCATTGAATCAGGGTTGATGGTAATGGCTGAGTGGGGGATATGCCAGACCATGAGTTTACAGGTTGTGGTTGTCTGAAATTCTGCTGCTGCTGATGGCCCAAATGTCTTATGGATACCTAATTTTGAGCTGTTAGATCTGTTCAAAATCTAAAGCAAGGACGGAGGAAGCTGAAAAGACCTATCCCATTTAGCTTGGGAGTAGTGCATCCTCAATGTGAAAATGGGAATTCATCACCACTGTGCGATAGTTACTCCTACTAATACAGTTATGTACAGATGCATCTGTGGCTGGTAGATTGGTGAAGGTGAGGTCAAGAAGGTTTTTCTTTTCTTGTTGGTTCAATTGTGTGGTTGGCAGAATGTCCTTTTGGACAGTGGACAGAATCCTGTAGCAGAAAATATCATTCAAAGCCACTGCATAGTAACAAAGAAGGACAAACATCAGTTACAGCACAGGACCAGGCCCTTCAGCCCTCCAAGCCTGTGCCGATCATGATGCCTATCTCAACTAAAACCTTCTGCACTTTTGGGGTCCATATCCCTCTTTTCCCATCCTATTCATGTAATCGTTAAGATGCCTCTTAAACGTTTCTGTCGTATCTGCTTTCAGGCACTCATCACCCTCTGTGTAAAACAACTTGCCTCGCACATCCCCTCTAAATTTTGCCCCTCGCACCATAAAGCTATGTCCTCATGTAATTGACTTTTCCACCCTGGGAAGATTTTTCTAACTATTCATTCTGTTCATTCCACTCATGAATTTGTAAACCGCCATCAGGTCGCCCTTCAACCTTCGTCGTTCCAGTGAAAATGGTCTGAGTTTATCCAACCTCTCGACACAGCTACTACCTTCCAGTCCCACGCAACCCTTGTAAACCTATACCCTCTCCAAAGCATCCACATCCTTCTGGTAGTGTGGCGACTAGAATTGCATGCAATATTCCATACGTGGCCTAACTAAGTTTCTATACAGCTGCAATATGATTTGCCAATCTCTAGACTCAGTGTCTCGACCAATGAAGGCAAGCACGCCATACGCCTTCTTGGCTACTGTACCCACCCACATTGCCACTTGCAGTGATCTGTGGACCTGAACGCTCAGATCTTTGCCTGTTAATACTCCTGAGGGTTCTGAAACAGTTTGCTTAACCTGTTGTCCAAATTTTGGGAGACTTTGCCTTTCTCGGGTAATTTAAGAAAAAAATGAATACCCAATTTTTTTCCCAATTAAGGAACAATTTAGGGTGGCCAATCCACCTACTCTGCACATCTTTGGATTTGGGGGGGTGAAACCCATGCAGACACTGGGAGAATGTGCAAACCTGACACGGACAGTGAATCGGGGCCGGGATCGAACCTGGGCCCACGGCGCCGTGAGGCAGCAGTGCTAACCGTTGCACCACCTTGTCGCCTTTTCCAGGAGAGGTGGACTGGGCACTTTTTTGTTCTGAAAGAGGCAGCCTTTGGCCGATTTGAGTTTGCGCAGTTTACACACTGAAACATGATCTGATCAGGATAGTCATTGTCCCGCAGGATAGCTTTGATATTTCTTCTAGCACTTTGATAGCTCTGCGTCGACCTTGCAAGGTGAGCAAATGGCTAGGACTTGTTTACAAGATAGCTGATAAAGCCAATCTTGCATCATTTAAAAAAATCTGTTCATGGATGTGGGCATTGCTAGCTGGACCAGCATTTATTGCCCATCCCAGAGGGTATTTAAGAGTCAACCACATAGCTGTGGATCCAGAGTCACATAAATTTTCTTGCGTAAAGGACATTAGTGAATCTGATGGGTTTTTACAATGATTGATAATGGTATCATAGCCATCGTTCGGCTTTTAATTCCATATTTCCATTGAATTCAAATTGCACCATCTGCTGTATTGGGATGCGAACCTGGGTCCCAAGAGCATTGCCATAGGGGTCTGGATTACGAATCCAGTGATAATACCACTACGCCATTGACTCCCTTCTGGAGCTATATGAATCTAAACATGTATGTTAACCCGATGAACAGATCGAGGAAAGGGAGCATGCTAGATTTTTCAATCTTAAAAGAGATTTTGAGCATGGGATGGGTCTTTGATGAGGGTGCAGAGGAGATTTATCAGAATTGCTCACGGATGTGGGCTTTTAGTTACAATGTTAGGGGAAGCGGAGGTTATTCTTGGAGCCAAGGAGTTTGAGGGGAAATTTGATAGATGTGTACAAGATTATGTTAAGTTTGGATAAGATAGGCATGGAAGTTTTTCCCCATTAGCTGGTAGTACAAGAAGCAGAGCAAGAGACGCAGGGGTAAGGCGAAGAAGAACTTACACAGCGAGTAGTAGTGATAAAAAAGTGACTTCAAATTGAAATTGATAGGCACTTGAAGGAAATAAACTGGCAGGCTATGGCTATTGAGTCGGGGGACGTAGGATTCGCTGGCCTGTTCTGTGGTGAGCCTGCATGGACTCAAACGGTCTGAAGGCCTCCTTCTGATCTGGTAATGATTCTCACTTGTAAGTAAGTTTATACAAGTTTATACAAACCCTCACTGCTTCCTTATTTTCTGCACTTATTACGATCCCAGCTGATGTTACAACTAGGCAAGTTGGATACCAGATGAGGACCCGCTTGATAGATCCTTATGTTGTTGAAACCACGGAGGAAAGTTATTGAACAAATTCACAGGTGTCTGCTGATTAACTTTTAACAAGCACAATAAAACATTCATTTAACAAGAAAAATTAACAATGTTATTATACCAGACAAAAAGTTGGAAAGATCTTAGTACACTGACCAGAAAATTGTTCGTGCCTATGCTAGAACCTCATTGTTATCCAATTAACCCTACTTCCCTGTTCTTTTACTGTAGCCCTATATTTTTTCCTCTTGGAAATTAATACTGTACAAGGGAATCTAGAATATATCCTTGTAATCTCCTCCAAACCTATAATCATCTGAGAACTTTGATTCCCCCAACCGTAGCTACTTGTGCATCTCCCAACTTCCTTCATCCCAGCATTGTTGGCTGTGCCTTTAGCCTATCAGGTCCTAAATTTCTGCCCTAAATTTCATTGCCTCTCTCTCCTCAAAGGCACTGCTTAAAACCTACTTCTTTAACCAAACAATAGTTACCTGCTTTAGTATCTCTTTTGATTCAGTGTCAAGTTTTGTCTGATTCTGCTCGTGTGATGTGCCTTGGGATCTTTTACTACGTTAAAGACATGAGATACAGGGAAGCAAGACATGATTCCTTGTTTTGCAATGAGCTCAGCACTATTTCTCTTCTCTCCTGATACCGTCTTGTCAAAAGGACGCAACAACCTCTGTCCATTATAGTGAAACTCACCTGTACCATTCCATCTTGTCTCACAGAAGCCTACTGTTTCCCACCTATATCTCTTAGTTAATATTAGGCAAGGGCTCCAGTTTGATGTGCTGCCTGCTAATTCCACATTCCTATAAAGGGTTCTTTTCACTGTAACTGAGACGAGAAGCTGTTTCAGGATATGGGGTGCTGTTCGTTGTGACTGACATTCTCTGGAGTGACCCTGGATGAGGAAGCCTGACTCTTGAATCTCCATGCCAACAATA
The DNA here is from genome assembly GCF_902713615.1 of Scyliorhinus canicula. NCBI lineage: Eukaryota > Metazoa > Chordata > Chondrichthyes > Carcharhiniformes > Scyliorhinidae > Scyliorhinus > Scyliorhinus canicula. The sequence continues at coordinate 81,323,219 of NC_052146.1, read as the reverse complement.
GACATCAAATATCTGCTCAGGGCATAATGTTCTTCAATAAAATTCTTGGGGATCGTGATTTGAACAATGAATCTCACCATATCCAACCCCCTCTCCATTAAAACTTAGAATTGATGGCACGCATTTTGCTCCTATCTGAATCCAGCAAAGTGTTTTTGCCATTGACCAGCACTGATGATATGTGAGATGTTTGCTGATAGGAATGTTGAAAGTGGTTGTGCCTGTCATGCCATTCTGCGCAAGTGATTGTGCACCTCTCATAGTGTGGTAAGTTATTCCAAGTTGTTAAAGGAAGCTGTGTTAATATGAGGGAGAGCGGAACTTATTAACCTCTTATTGGAAGATGCAATTTGACTGCCTGTAGGCTGGCCTAGCTACCCGTTACTAGAGTACGCAGAGTTACTGGAGCAGAGTTACTTGGGTGTGTATTCAGGCTGTTCAGTCGAGAGCCAGTGCAATATCTTTGTCCTTTTTAAATAACAATCCTTTCAAGATAATTAATACCCTGTAAATAATGTGCAGAAGGACTTGGAGCAGTTTTATTCAGTTTTAATCCAGTATTTTGTGCAAATCTTTAAAGCGCCAGCAGCCAAATTGAAAGGTTTTACCTGTTGGGGTCGGTGTTTTGTTAGTTTACTGTGTCTGGAACATGTATTGTCACTTGAAGAAAAGAGTGAAACTTCCATGTGAGTATGGAGTAGGGTTGTCAGTTGTGAATTCTTCCATTTGCGGCATTGCTTCCCCTGCACACATTGTTTTATTGCCTCTCGGCTAACGTTTGTTCACATGAAACCTGTGCCATATTCTATTTTCTTTATGGGAACCAGTTTATTCATCATGGAGATTATAATATAGTTTAAGTTCCAGTGTCTAGGGAAATGGAGATTAGGATTCTCTGCGTTGGTGCTTTTTTAAAAATTGAATAGTGGAGAGATTGAGTTACTGTACTGGATTTCAGTTGCTGTACCTTTGTGAAAGAGTCTGATGTGAATTTGCACTTCCAGCTGGGGGACCAGGCCGAGCACCTGGTGAGGTGAGATCTTTAAGAGGGGGAATAGAAAACAGAGCAAAAACTCAAACGGGGACCAAACGGAACGGCACTCCGGGGAATCGGAGGACCCCAGGTGCTTGCCCTCTGGACAAGGTGGCACTCTGACACTGCTGGTGCTATCCATGGTGGCAGTGCCAGTGTAGCACTTTTCATGCAATGGGGATCTGGCCCGTGGGTGCCATGTGCAGTGGGTGGGGGTTGCAAGGATCCCCTTGTAGGTGAGTTGGGCTTGTGGTGGTGGGGGGGTTTGGGGTCGGGTCAAGAGATTGGGTCGCTATTTAAAAATGGGGTCCTGATTTCTCACTGCACTGAGGAGTTCCAGTGAGTGGAGTTCCTCAGTGCAGAAAATGGCACTCAGTGCAGCCTCGGCTTCATGTTCCCCACTGAGGCCTATGATTTACCCGAATGGCCGTTTGATAGTGTGTTTCTCAGTACTCCGAGCGCCAGAAATACCCGGCAAATCATGCGCTATGGGAACCTGTTGCCATTCGGATGGATTGCGCTCATAGAGTTGTGTATAGCAGTGTACATGCGAAAAGAAACACAATGCACAGTATTATCATGTGATGTGCATTGTATATAGTCATCATTGATTCAAGGATGGTGTCTACTCGGGGCCATGAGATTGTGCCATCTTTAATAATCTTTATTATCACAAGTAGGCTTACATTGCAATGAAATTATTGTGAAAATACCCTAATCGTCACATTCCGACGCCTGTTCGGGTACACAAAGGGAGAATTTAGTATGCCCGATTCACCTAACAAGCACGTCTTTCGGGACTAGTGGGAGGAAACGGGAGAACCCGGACGAAACTTCCTCAGAAACAGGGAGAACGTGCAGATTTCGCACAGACAGTAACCCAACCGGCAATCGAACCTGGGACCCTGACGCTATGAAGCCACAATGCTACCGTGCTGTCCTGTGCTACGATGCTGCCCTGTGCTACCATGCTGCCCTATGGATCTTTATGCGACTGAACGGGCCAACTCTGGACTTGCAGATCTTTGGGGACATGTGTGGCGGGCTTTTGCTCACATCAAGACTCATGCACTCATCCTGCAGATTTGGGAATACAATTTTGCTCCTGCTGATGTCCCACAGTACCCCGTGAATGTCTAGTTTTGAGCGGCTACATGTGCCCTGAATCTATCCCATTTATTACGGTGGTCATGCCACATACCACAATCCCCAGTGTGAAGGTCTTGTCTGGACAACTGCTGCACTGTTATCACTTCCACCAATGCTGTAATGAGACAGGTACGTCTACAGCAGGTGGATTGGTGAGGGGGAGCTGAAGTAGTTTTACATACATAGAACCTACAGTGCAGAAGGAGGTCATTCGACCCATCAAGTCTGCACCGACCCACTTCAGCCCTCACTTCCACCCTATCCCCATAACCCAATAACCCCATCTCAACTTTTTTGGACACTAAGGGCAATTTAGCATGGCCAGCCCGCCTAACCTGCACATCTTTGGACTGTGGGAGGAAACCGGAGTACCCGGAGGAAACCCACGCAGACGCGGGGAGAACGTGCAGACTCCGCACAGACAGTGACCCAGTGGGAATCGAACCTGGGACCCTGGCGCTGTGAAGCCACAGTGCTAGCCACGTGAGCTACCATGTTGCCCTAGGTTGTCGGCCAGACCAGGTAAAGAAAACATTTTTTTCCCTACATGGTTTTAGTGAAAGGGGAAAGGTGGTGCTGCAGTGGTATTGTAACTAGACTAGTAATCCAGGGACCTAGGGTATTGCTCTGGGGATCCAGGTTCAAATCGCACCATGGCAGATGAGGGGAGGGTGGGGCATTTTTAAATGTGTTTAAATCAGTCCCACCATGGCAGCTAGTAGAATTTAAATTCAGTTAATAATCTGGAATTGGGATACAGTATCTGTGTCATTAGGATATAGAGTATCTGAGTAATTTGTGTCATGTGAGAGTACCTTTAAGAAATGGGTGTTTATAAATGGGTATGTATATAAATATCTGTAATGAGAGTACCTTCAAGAAATGGGTGTTTACTACTGCAGTGATGTCAGAGTGGGCGGAGCTGGGCTGCCTGTTGGCTTTTTACTTTTGTTTTAGGCTGTCTTCTGCAGGGTGTGTTTTAGTTTCGTTTTCAGAGCTGGATAGCTGCAGTCACAGCCAGACGGGGTATTAGTCTCTCTCTCTAATCTAAAAACTCTAAATCGATCCTTTGTTGATTTAAAACAAATAACTGCTCTCAGTAGTGACTTTAACCTGATGTGCTTCTGTTAAAGGTTTTGTTTTTAAGTCTTATGGATGTTAAAAGGAAAGCTGAAAGGATTACTTAGTGTTGTAGTCTTTGGCGTTGTATTTGAATTAATGGTTGCTAACATGTTCACTATGTTTTTAAAAAGGTTAAATTGAGTTCATAGAATAAACATTTTTTTGCTTTAAAAAATACTTTTCTATTTATGGTGTACCGCACCTGTAGAGTGGGCCGTGTGCTCCCCATACCACAATCTAGTAAAAGTTGTGGGTCAGGTGAACTCCATGAAATACATAGGGGTTCTCTAAACCCTGGCCCATAACATTTGGCACATGATGCATGTCTGGAGCTGGTGTGGACACTATTGATTGAGATTGATCACTGTGATTAATCAACTATGATCCATTATGGTTATATTATGCAGCTACAGGATGTTGGCGAACAAAATGGACTTTATCTTGGTTCCTATGTGTGCTGAGGGGAAGAGGAGGAATTTCAGGGGTACTGGATGTTGTCACGCAAGACTCGCAGAGCGCAAGGGAGGAAACCAGCAACCTTTGTACCTGTGTTAAAGAAATGATTATAATTGTTTTTGGTCAGCACTCTAATTTCATGTTAGAAAATGGGCGATAATGGCATGTCTTAAGTTGAATGTAGTTTGTGATGTCTCTGATCGTGTTTTTGGGATCCTTAAGGGGGAGGGGAAGCAGCCCCAAGTCGTGGTCCACATAGGTACCAACGACATAGGTAGGAAGAGAGATGGGGATTTGAGACAGAAATTCAGGTAGCTAGGGTGGAAGCTGAGAGCTAGAACAAACAGAGTTGTTATCTCTGGGTTGTTACCCGTGCCACGTGCTAGCGAAGTGAGAAATAAGGAGAGAGAGGAGTTGAACACGTGGCTACAGGGATGGTGCAGGAGGGAGGATTTTGGTTTCCTGGATAATTGGGGCTCATTCTGGGGTAGGTGGGACCTCTACAAACAGGATGGTCTTCACCTGAACCAGAAGGGTACCAATATCCTGGGGCGGAGATTTGCTAGTGCACTTCGGGGGGGTTTAAACTAATTCAGCAGTGGGATGGGAACCTAAATTGTAGTCCCAGTGTACAGGATGTTGAGAGTAGTGAGGTCAGGGATAGGGTTAAAAGTTCGAAAGAGGGTACCGGCAAGCAAAATGCTGGTTTGAAGTGTGTCTACTTCAACGCCAGGAGCATCCGGAATAAGGTGGGTGAGCTTGCAGCATGGGTTGGTACCTGGGATCTCAATGTTGTGGCAATTTCGGAGACATGGGTAGAGCAGGGACAGGAATGGTTGTTGCAGGTTCCAGGATTTAGATGTTTTTGTAAGAACAGAGAAGATGGTAAAAGAGGGGGGGGGGGGGGGGGGGGGGGTGTGTGGCATTGTTAATCAAGGAAAGTATTACGGCGGCAGAAAGGACGTTTGAGGACTCGTCTACTGAGGTAGTATGGGCCGAGGTTAGGAACAGGAGAGGAGAGGTCACCCTGTTGGGAGTTGTCTGTAGACCTCCGAATAGTTCCAGAGATGTAGAGGAAAGGATAGCAAAGATGATTCTCGACAGGAGCGAGAGTAACAGGGTAGTTGTTATGGGGGACTTTAACTTTCCAAATATTGACTGGAAATACTATAGTTCGAGTACTATAGATGGGTCAGTTTTTGTGCAGTGTGTGCAGGAGGGTTTTCTGACACAGTATGTAGATAGGCCAACAAGGGGCGATGCCACATTGGATTTGATACTGGGTTATGAACCCGGCCAGGTGTTAGATTTAGATGTAGGTAAACACTTTGGTGATAGTGATCACAATTCGGTTATGTTTACTTTAGCGATGGGCAGGACTAGGTATATACCGCAAGGCAAGAATTATAGCTGGGGGAAAGGCAATTATGATGCTATTCTGCAAGATTTAGGATGTATAGGATGGGGAAGGAAACTGCAGGGGATAGGTACAATCGAAATGTGGAGCTTTTTCAAGGAACAGCTACTGCGTGTCCTTGATAAGTATGTACCTGTCAGGCAGGGAGGAAGTTGTCGAGCAAGGGAACCGTGGTTTACTAAGGAAGTTGAAGCACTTGCCAAGAGAAAGAAGAAGGCTTATATTAGGATGAGACACGAAGGCTCAGTTAGGGCACTTGAGAGTTACAAGTTAGCCAGGAAGGACCTAAAGGGAGAGTTAAGAAGAGCGAGGAGAGGACACGAAAAGTCGTTGGCGGATAGAATCAAGGAAAACCCTAAGGCTTTCTATAGGTATATCAGGAACAAATGAATGACTAGAGTAAGATTAGGGCCAATCAAGGATAGTAGTGGAAAGTTGTGTGTGGAATCAGAGGAGATGGGGAAGCGTTAAATGGATATTTTTTGTCAGTGTTTACACTGGAGAAAGACAATGTTGTCGAGGAGAATACTCGGGTACAGTCGACCAGGCTAGATGGGATTGAGGTTCACAAGGAGGAGGTGTTAGCAATTTTGGAAAGTGTAAAAATAGATAAGTCCCCTGGGCCAGATGGGATTTATCCTAGGATTCTCTGGGAAGCCAGGGAGGAGATTGCAGAGCCTTTGTCCTTGATCTTTATGTCGTCTTTGTCGACAGGAATAGTGCCGGAAGACTGGAGGATAGCAAATGTTGTCCCCTTGTTCAAGAAGGGGAGTAGAGACAACCCTGGTAATTATAGACCTGTGAGCCTTACTTCGGTTGTGGGTAAAATGTTGGAAAAGGTTATAGAACATAGAACATAGAACAGCACAGCACAGAACAGGCCCTTCGGCCCTCGATGTTGTGCCGAGCAATGATCACCCTACTTAAACCCGTATACCCGGTAACCCAACAATCCCCCCATTAACCTTACACTACGGGCAATTTAGCATGGCCAATCCACCTACCCCGCACATCTTTGGACTGTGGGAGGAAACCGGAGCACCCGGAGGAAACCCACGCACAAACGGGGAGGACGTGCAGACTCCACACAGACAGTGACCCAGCCGGGAATCGAACCTGGGACCACTGGAGCTGTGAAGCATTGATGCTAACCACCATGCTACCGTGAGGCCCCTATAAGAGATAGGGTTTATAATCATCTTGAAAAGAACAAGTTGATTAGCGATAGTCAACACGGTTTTGTGAAGGGTAGGTCATGCCTCACAAACCTTATTGAGTTTCTTGAGAAGGTGACCAAACAGCTGGATGAGGGTAAAGCGGTTGATGTGGTGTATATGGATTTCAGTAAGGCGTTTGATAAGGTTCCCCACGGTAGGCTATTGCAGAAAATACGGAAGTATGGGATTGAAGGTGATTTAACGGTTTGGATCAGTAATTGGCTAGCTGAAAGAAGACAGAGGGTGGTGGTTGATGGCAAATGTTCATCCTGGAGTTCAGTTACTAGTGGTGTACCGCAAGGATCTGTTTTGGGGCCACTGCTGTTTGTCATTTTTATAAATGACCTGGAAGAGGGTGTAGAAGGATGGGTTAGTAAATTTGCAGATGACACGAAGGTCGGTGGAGTTGTGGATAGTGCTGAAGGATGTTATAGGTTACAGAGGGACATAGATAAGCTGCAGAGCTGGGCTGAGAGGTGGCAGATGGAGTTTAATGCGGAAAAGTGTGAGGTGGTTCACTTTGGAAGGATTAACAGAATGCAGAGTACTGGGCTAATGGCAAGATTCTTGGTAGTGTAGATGAACAGAGAGATCTCGGCATCCAGGTACATAAATCCCTGAAAGTTGCCACCCAGGTTAATAGGGCTGTTAAGAAGGCATATGGTGTGCTAGCCTTTATCAGTAGGGGGATTGAGTTTCGGAACCACAAGGTCATGCTGCAGCTGTACAAAACTCTGGTGCGGCGCACCTGGAGTACTGCGTGCAGTTCTGGTCACCACATTATAGGAAGGATGTGGAAGCTTTGGAAAGGGTTCAGAGGAGATTTACTAGGATGTTGCCTGGTATGGAGGGAAGGTCTTACGAGGAAAGGCTCAGGGACTTGAGGTTGTTTTTGTTAGAGAGGAGAAGGCTGAGAGGTGACTTAATAGAGACGTATAAGATAGTCAGAGGGTTAGATAGGGTGGACAGTGAGAGTCTTTTTCCTTGGATGGTGATGACCAACATGAGGGGACATAGCTTTAAATTGAGGGGTGGTAGATATAGGACAGATGTCAGAGGCAGTTTCTTTACTCAGAGAGTAGTAGGGGTGTGGGACACCCTGCCTGCAACAGTAGTAGACTCGCCAAATTTAAGGGCATTTAAGTGGTCACTGGATAGACATATGGATGAAAATGGAATAGTGTAGGTCAGATAGGCTTCAGATGGTTTCACGGGTCGGCGCAACATCGAGGGCCGAAGGGCCCGTACTACGCTGTAATGTTCTAATGTTCTAATGTAGCTTGGTGCTGGACACGTAACTGCTGAGTCAGGAGGTTGAGGGTTCAAGCCCCACTCCATTACTGTACTTGTCAGCCTACCGATGCACTCTTCAGTGCAGTACTGAGAGAGTGCTGCATTGTTGTCAGCACCATCTTTAAATGAAATTAAAACTAATGCATGCCTCTCTGTTTGGATAGCTGTGAAAGACCCAAGTGCATATTATGTGGATTCTCTGATTACTTTTCTTGGATCTAGCTATGCACAAATTGGCTGCCATCTTAGTAATAATAAGGACAGCACTGCAACAATATTCCATTGGTTGTGATGAGCATCACAGAGATGTGGAAAGTGCTGCTTAAATGCAAATTTGCTCATTCTTTAGTAGATGCTGTATCCCTTCCAAACTGTTCCGGCACGTCAGCTTCATTTCAGTACATTGCTTTGCTCTTCCTGGTTGGACAAAAGTTACTGTTTTTGGTGTTTTGCTGAAGAACTGTAGGGTTTATTGTGTGATGGCTGCTTTAAATTCAAGGGATGGTTTTCCTTCATTAGAGATTGGGAATGAAGATGAGATTATATTTCTTTAGTTTTGAGAGGGACACTAGTCATTTTTTCTCAATTACTTAACTGGGTGTAAAAAAAAAAGTAGTCTAACAGATAGAATATTTAAGATTTTTGTAATGTCCTTTGTGGAGATTGAAAGTTTCTTTTATTTTTGTCATCCAGGTATGAGTGCCACAGCCAAACGGAACGCAGCTGCAGGAAATAAAGAAAGCAATTGGAACAGAGATAAAATCCGTGATCGGCCACGGCAGAGTACAAACAAAAAATTATCCTCTAGCGGCCAGGGAGGTAATGATGCCACTAAACGCTCACGCAGTCGGATGTCAGCAGAGTCTGAAACTCGAATGAGTAAGTCCAAATCTGATGGGCAGATCAGTGATAAAACTGCTCTGGAAGCAAAGGTAAAAGATCTCCTTGCTTTAGCTAAAAATAAGGACATGGAGATCCTGCACCTTAGAAATGAACTTCGAGACATGCGTGCTCAACTGGGACTGAGCAATGACTTGGTGGAAGGAGAGGGAGAAGAAACAGTTGAAGTAAAAGAAGGTGTTGTACCTCATCAGCCTCGGGATGTTGAGTCGAGTCTTCTCCAGTTGGAAGAGCAGAACTGTACAATCCGCGATGAGTTGAATCAGCTGAAAAATGAAAACCGAATGCTAAAAGATCGATTAAATGCTCTTGGCTTCTCTTTGGAGCAAAAGTTAGACACCACTGAGAAGCTGCTTGGCTTTCAGTCCTCAAGTCCTGAGGTAGCTGCTGGCAATCAGAGTGATGGAGGCATTTTAACTTCCTCAGTGGAGGGATCAGCACCTGGGTCTATGGAAGACCTCCTGAGCCAGGATGAGCACACATTAACTGACAACCGCAGCAATTCTCTGGACAACTTGGACAGTGAATCCAGTGAAGTGTATCAACCGCTTACTTCCAGTGATGATGCATTGGATGCTCCTTCATCGTCATCTGAATCTGAAGGTGCTCCGAGCAGGGAGCGGTCAAGGAAAGGGAGCAGTGGGAATGTAAGTGAGGTATCGGTAGCTTGCTTAACAGAGCGCATTCACCAGATGGAAGAAAATCAACACAGCACAGCAGAGGAGCTCCAAGCTACCCTTCAGGAACTTGCAGATCTCCAGCAGATTACACAAGAGTTGAATTCTGAGAATGAGCGGTTAGGGGAGGAAAAAGTCATTCTGATGGACTCCTTGTGTCAGCAGAGTGATAAATTGGAGCACTTCAGTCGACAAAATGAGTATTTTCGCTCCTTGCTGGATGAGCACCACATTTCGTATGTTCTCGATGAAGATGTAAAAAGTGGCCGCTACATGGAACTAGAGCAAAGATGTATGGACCTTGCTGAAAATACACGCTTTGAACGTGAGCAACTCCTTGGAGTGCAGCAACATTTAAGCAACACCCTGAAAATGGCAGAGCAAGACAACAAGGATGCTCAGGAATTAATAGGTGCTCTCAAAGAACGTAACCACCAAATGGAGCGAATCATGGAGTCTGAACAAAAAGCCAAAACAGCCCTTGCTGGAGCATTGGAAGAATATAAAGCAACTGTTGCAAATGATCAGATTGAGCTGAACAGGTTCAAGGCTCTGTTAGAACATGAGAAACAGAAGGTTGCTGACTTGTACGTCTTCCACAATGCAGGTGACAAGTCAGATTTACAAGAACTGTTGGAGACCACACGACTGGACAAAGAGAAAATTGAGGCCTTATATAATAACCTCCAGGAAGAACTGGCACATACTCGCAATGATGCAAATCAACTGCAGGATACTCTTGCTAAGGTATGATGAGTGTTAAAGTAGTGAATAAACATGACTTCTAAGGGAATCCACCAAAACAGATTCCTATAAATGTCTTCTGGTATGTGAACTATATCAGCATACATTTTTAAATGCAAAAGCATGTCATCTCTCCTTATAATCTAACACTTGAAGCCTTGACAATATTTTGATTAACTTCCTTCCTTTTGTTCTCTTAACCTACGTTCAAACAGCCAAGAATCCTGTATGATCTTTTAACAGCCATCTTAGTTTGCCCTGCTACCTTCAAAGATTTGAGTATATACAACCTGGGTGTTGTTCATGGGGGCCCCGCCTTCTCAGTCTTGCCCCTCGCCTGAGGTTTGGTGAACCTCGGGTTAAATCACCTCTCCTCCTCAAAGGGGAACGCAGCCTATGGTCAAGAGAGGAATGCCAAAGGTTGGTAGATGAGATCTTGGAGCTAGATCATAGCTACTCAAGTGATCCCATCCCACAGCTCCTGGCTAGGAGGAAGAAGCTGCAGAGGCAGTTTTATTTACTGTCCACAGATAAGGCGGTGCGCCAGTTACGGCGCTTGAGGGGATAATGTTCGAATATGGGGAGAAGGCCAGTCGTCTCTTGGCTTGACAGTTGAGTTGGCAGGCGACCTCCTGAGTGCAGATTCGAGACTCGGGTGGAAAGTTGGTGTCCGCACCAGAGAAGGTTAATGGGGCATTTGAGCATTCTATAAAAATCTTCATAGGTCGGATCCACCTGGGGAGGGGTTGGATACGTGGAGTTTTTGGAAGGCTGAGAATGAACCAAGGTGGAGGAGGAAGGCCGGTAAGGGTTGGAAAAGCCTTTGGGTGCGGAGGAGGTCCTGACAGCTATTGGGCGAATGCAGATTAGTAAGGCTCCGAGGCCTGACGGATTCCCACTGGCATTTTATAAATGGTTTGCAGGATGGTTTGTATTAGCACTAAGGCTGGAGCAGTGTCTCCCTCAAGTCATTGGGGAGAATCAGACGTGTTTCGTTAAGGGTCGGCGATTGTCGACCAACATGCAGCGGTTGCTAATTGTGGTGTTGTCCCGTCTGAGGGGACGGAGTAGAAGGTCATTGTTGCATTGGATGCCGAGAAGGCTTTTGATAGGGTAGAATTGGGGTATTTGTTTGTGGTACTGGAAAAGTTTGGGATAAAACCAAAATTGATGTCGTGGGGACGATTGTTGCGTAAAGCACCTAACTAAGTCAGTGTACGCACAAATAACATGAGCTTGGGGTATTTTCAGTTGAACAGGGGACGAGATGGGGTTGCCCTATGTGTCCCCCTCCCCCCACTCCCTTTCTGGCATTGGTGATAGAACCTTTGGCCATTGCCCTGAGGGTCTTCAGGTGTGTGGAGAGGGATAATGAGGTGGGGGTGGCAGTTTGGACCATTTTCTCAGTTGTTGTATTCTCCATGCCTTAGGTTGAAGATGAATATAGAATTTTCCAGGAAGAAGCCAAAAAGCAGATAGATGACCTTAACCTGAATGTGGAGAAACAGCGAGCTGAACTGGAAGAGAAAGAAACTGAGATCAGTGACATGAAAGAGACCATTTTTGAACTAGAGGATGAAGTGGAACAGCATCGAACAGTCAAACTCCACGACAACCTCATCATCTCAGACCTGGAGAGTAAGTACAGTGAAATCCAACCATTGAGACATTGGTTTCTTGGTTGTGTGTGGTGTGCTGGGTTGCAATTGAAGTACTATGGACAAATTCTATTTAAGTTCAGTTTATAGCTGGTTTCTGTCAGAGTTTCTAGAATTACAAGTTTTCAATTTTTGTATCGCATCCATTTGACTTCTGATCAGCATTCCACAGTCCAATAATAAATTGGATTATTTATGGACTTGAGTTTGAGCAAGGATCCAAGATCGGTTCAGGATTGCACAGGAGGGACACCGATTTATGAAGGGGACTGACTTTGGAAAGTGACTACCATTAGGCTGCAGTAAATGGAGAGTAGCAAACAGGATTCAAGGTGTGTGGCACTTTAAGAATAATTATGTTGTCTTGGACATGTAAATGGAAGGTCAAAGGTCAGTGAGCAAATCTTGGAATGCAACCATGAAAGATTCACTCAATTGAAATTAATATGTATGCTTAATTGTGGCGGCACAGTGTTAAATGAAGTGTCATAGGACAGGGAAGTAAATGCGCACATAAAACATTCCACTTCTACCCAGAAGTTCATTCTATAGGCAGTTGATAATCGTGCTGTAGCATTACCATTCTGATGTAAACAGCACCGAGGCTTCTGTTACTCCACTGTGTTATTCATACTGTGTTGAGAAGGGAGCATCTCGTATATGAGATTCAGAATGTCTTGACCGTTTTGTCTCCATGTAAAGTGATGGAAGGAAATATAAACTAATTAATGGGGGAAGATTATGTGGAATGCTTGTTATGCATTACTGCAAGTGTAAGTTGCTGAAGTCTGACATGGGGTGAACTGAGCATGTCTTCTATAAATTATTTTGAATGTGAATCAATGCCCTCCAGTGGGGGAAGATTGCTGTAACAAGCTAGTTTTTAAAAAACTGCACTTTAATCTGTTCAAACTTTACTAACACATTTATATTACACAACGCTGTGACTCTTGTATCCTGACCCTTAATTCAGATTTTTCATTCAGCCCAATAATCTATTCTGGCTTCAGTAAGATTCTCCTGCTTGTCCACCATTTAAAGAAAAGGTTTGAATGCTTTGCAGCGTTTGTATTATTGCTCCATTTGGAAATCCCAGACTTTATAATTCATCGCCCATCCCCGATTGCCCTTGAGAAGATGGTGGTGAGCTGTCTTGTTGAAGCGCTGCAGCCCATGTCGTGTGGTACACCCAGTGTTGTTAAGGAGGGAATTCCAGGATTTTGACCCAGTGATATTGAGGGAAGCTGATATATTACCAAGTCAGGATGATTAATGATTTGGACGGGAACTTGCAGATGATGATGCTCCCGTGTGTCTGCTGCTCTTGTTCTTGCTGTGTGGTTGGAGGTTTCGAAGGAGGGGAGGGGTGGTTTCTAGGCCATGGGAGTACGGTCTGGTGGGGAGTTTGTGGACATTGTGCTTACGATCTTGGTGGGGTAGGGGTGAGGAGAGTTGTGAGTATCAGGCGTATTATCTGGCAGTTTGAAAGTGGTGAGTTGGGTGTTGAGGCTGGTCCTCAGATCTGGGAATCTTGGGCGTTGGGAGCATCTGAGAGAGAGCTTTTAGGCACATTAAAATATGGAGTAGGTTTTGAAGCATTCTCGAGGATCTGGCAATATTGGGATGGTTATCAACCTTTGTAAGTCAGAAAACCTGAAAGACCTGAGGGAGAGAAGGAAGTGAGGGCTGTGGGTCCACTCAACTATTGTTGGAGGTAACGGAGGGTGGGCTGTGAGAGGACAGCCTTTGCTTGAGGGTCGGTCTTAATTCTTCCCTCCTGGCTGCAGTTGGATGGAAGTTTCTAACCTTGATATTTACTGTGGTTCTTCCTCTCCGCAGACTCTGTTAAAAAGCTTCAAGATCAGAAACATGACATGGATAGAGAGACCAAAATCCTAAACCGGAGGCTAAGGGTAGGTTTCTTTTGCTGTTGAGTTATTGAATTTGCTATTTTCCCACATCGTAGCTGAGTTTGTCTCAAAAACATACTATTTAAATTGTGGCAAAAGTAAAAACCAAACACCTTGTCCTTGAGTTCCCTTTTATGGATCCTTCTTTCCATCCAGCTTTCTTGATGATTCAAGTAAATCCCTTGGTTGATTTCCACCCCCCCCTGTCCTGATGCCATGCACTATTCTTCCTAGTGTAGAGAAGATGTGTGTGAATTGTTTAAGGTTTGCCCACCTCTTTCTTTGTTACGTTTCCCACTTTGATGGTTTATGCCTACTCCAGAAGCTGACTGAAGTGGGGAGTTGCATTCAATTCGTAGAAGGTAGGGTAAAGGCACCATAGTCTCTTCTCTCCTCTTCACCCCCCTGTCCCGCCCCCGTCAAGGGGGGGAGCTGACTTTAACCTGAGGAGCACCACACTTCAAGCGAGGGTCAAGGTTGAGAAGGTGGAGCCTTCATGAATAACCTCAGCCATTACGGGAATTGAACCAAAGCTGCTGACCGCGTTCTGTATCACAAACCAGCTGTTCAGCCAACTGAGTAAGCTAGCCCCCTATTCGTATTCAATTTGTATATTCTAGCATTGACGATTTGTTAATACACAATGTTCTCTCAGTTGGCAATTCACGCACATTGGTTATGGGTCCATTAGTTAAGGATGAGGAACATGTAAGGATGGAGCTATACTCATAATTTTGCAGAACAGTTGAGCTTTTATTACACATTGACTCAAAAGCGACAGTATAACTGAGAAAAGCACCAAGTACACCAAACTCGTGAGGTATGCCACACACACCAAGGAACTGATTGAACTCAAACCTGCAGTGTTCTGAAGAGATGCTGACCTCTCTCTCTCAATGTCAGAATATTTTGCATGTAACACAGGAAGGCTTTGTAAACCAGAAAAAGTCTGAGGAAAAATTGGTTCAATATTTCCAGCTTGGACTCTGGTTTCCCTTGTGGTGACTTTAATGCTGCCGCAGTCGACCATTGGACAACTGTGATGTTTGGGTGTGGATAATTATGTTTATTGTTCAGTAATGGGTCTGAACTCGAAGGTGTAAAGTAGAGACGGCCGTTCAAAGGAGTGAAATGGGTTTGATAAACCTCCACCCATTACTAGTGGACAAACATTCACAACTCTGATTTCAACATAATTTAACTTAGTTTAGTTACCCTGTTATTATGGAATCCCACAATGATGCAATTTTAAAATTAATTCTGAAACAAAATATTTCTTAAAAATAGGAGGAGTCGGCTGAGTGGCGACAGTTTCAAGCCGACCTCCAGACTGCGGTTGTTATTGCAAATGATATTAAATCTGAGGCGCAAGAGGAAATCAGCGACCTGAGACGCAGACTTCAGGAGTCAATAGAAAAAACTGAAAAGCTCGCCAAAGAATTAGAGGAAGTGAAGACACGCAAGTACGTGGGATGTTGTGATGTGACTTGGTACGTTGTACAATAGCTAGAATCACATCCTGAGTTAGGTTAACGCTATGTGTCATTATGTGCAGTTGATTGTTTACATTGGTACATGGCATTGGGGGAGGGACCTAGAACAAGCATGGAGGGATAGGAGGACTTGTGATAAAAAGAGAATCCTGAGGGGGCATCTAAATATACTAACCTGGTGGTTAGTATATTTATAAAATAAATAAATTTAGAGTACCCAATTCATTTTTTCCAATTAAGGGGCAATTTAGCGTGGCCAATCCACCGACCCTGCCCATCTTTGGGTCATGGGGGTGGAACCCACGCAAACACGAGGAGAATGTGCAAACTCCACACGGACAGTGACCCAGAAAATTGAAATGGGAGGCCTAAATTTAAACATTTCAGGTGGGAGAGATTTTTCAGACATTTATATACAGATCTCCTAATATTACTCACAATATACACGAGTGTTGTGCCATGGATTGGCCAGGGTATCATCCTGCTTCTAAAATGGAGCTATGTTTCCTGCCCCGTTAAGAACAGAAACTTGAATGGCAATAAGTGAGCATAGCTTGAGGTCACGAAATCAGAGAAAAATATAGCGCAGAAAAGGCCCATCGAGTCTGCACCACCGCATGAAAGGCATCCGATCTGCCAATCCGAATCCCATTTTCTAGCACTTGCCTGATAGCCCCGAATGTTATGACGTGCCAAGTGCTCATACAGGTACTTTTTAGAGGATGTGAGGCAACCTGCCTCTACAACCCTCCCAGGCAGTGCATTTCAGACCGTCACCACCCTCTGGGTAAAAAGGTTTTTCCTCCAATCCCCCCATAACCTCCTGCCCCTCAGTGTCCCCTCTTAACTGACCCTTCAACTAAGGGGAACAGCTGTTCCCTACCCACCCTGTCCTGTGGCCTCACCAATGTTCTATATAACTCCAAAATGACCTCCTTGCTTTTGTAATCTATACCACGATTGATAAATGCAAGTGTAACACATGCTTTTTGCACCACCCTATTAACTTGCTCTTGCCTTCAGATATCTGTTTACAAACCGCTAAGGTCTCTTTGTTCCTCAGGACTTTCCAGTGCCATTCATTGAATATTTCCTTGTCAGATTGCCTCTTCCACAGTGTAACACCTCACACTTTTCAGGATGAAATTCCATCTGCCACTTTTCTGCCCATTTGACCATCCCATCTATATCTTCCTGTAAACCAAGACTTCACTGTTAACCACCAGGCCTATCTTTGTGTGATCCGCAAACTTACTGATCCTACCCCCCACATAGTCATCTAAGTCATTTATATCAATGACGAATAATAGGGGATCCAGCACAGATCCCTGTGGCATGCCACTGGTCACTGGCTTCCAGTCACTAAAGTAGCTGTCTGTCATCATCCTCTGCTTCCTATAGCTAAACCAGCTTTAAATCCACCTTATCAAGTTCTCCAGTATCCCTTGTGCATTTTCTTTCTTTGTAAGACTGCCATGTGGGACCTTGTCAAATGCTTTGCTGAAATCCATGTAAACTACATAAACTGCACTATCCTCATCTACACATTTAGTCACGTGCTCAAAAAATTCAATCAAATTTGTTAGGCATGACCTCCCTGCGACTAAGTCATGCTGACTATTCCTGATCAAATCTTGACTCTCCAAGTGAAGATAGATTCTCTCCTTCAGAATTTAGTGACGTGAGACTCACTGGCCTGTAGTTCCCTGGCTTATTCCTACAGCCTTTCTGAAATAGTGGGACCACATCCGCGGTTCTCCAGTCCTCTGGCACCTCCCCCATGGCCAGAGAAGAATTAAAAATTTGGATTAGGACTCCTTGCTATCTTCTCGCTCGCCTCCCATAGCAACTTGGGATACGATTCATCTGGGCCTGGAGATTTCTCCGCTTTCAAGCCTGCCAACAGCTCCAATAGTCCCTTCCTGTGACTACTTGCTGAATAACCTCACATTCTCTCTCTCCAAATTCCATAACTGCTTCCTCATTCTGATATACTTATAGAATATCTTGGGATTTTCCCTACTTTAACCAGCTAGAGATGTCTCATATCCCCTTTTTGCTCTCCTAATTGCTTTCTTAATCTCCATCCTGCACTTTCTGTACTATTCTAATACCTCTGATTTCCTCCCCTTGTACTTATTAAAAGCCTCTCTCTTCCTTCTCGTTGTATCCTGAATATCTCTGGTCACCCATGGTTCTCTGGGCTTGTTACTCCTTCCTATTACCCTAGAGCAGGCATTGTCAAACTCAAGGGCGTGACCCGTGGGTGGGTCACTGGCGGGTGTCGGGAGGGTCACGGAGCTGTCTGTCGTGGTGCTCCCGATCGCACAAATCCGCGCGCAACAGCCGGCTTTTAATAAAGGGACCAAAAGGACAAAGGGACCATTAGGGCCAAAGGGACCCAAAACCATTTCCTCCATTTTTGTCAGCCTCAAACAAGGTTACGAGAAAATGGTGGGACGCGTAGGTGGCACAGGTCGGCTGGCGTGGGTGGCGCAGGTCGGCCGGTGTGGGTGGCGCAGGTCGGCCGGCGTGGGTCGCGAAGGTCGGCTGGGTTGGGTCCCGAAGGTTGGCTGGCGTGGGTGGCGCAGGTCGGCCGGCGTGGGTGGCGCAGGTCGGCTGGCGTGGGTCGCGCAGGTCGGCCGGTGTGGGTGGCGCAGGTCGGCCGGCGTGGGTCGCGAAGGTCGGCTCGGTTGGGTCCCGAAGGTTGGCTGGCGTGGGTGGCGCAGGTCGGCCGGCGTGGGTGGTGCAGGTCGGCTGGCGTGGGTCACGCAGGTCGGCTGGCGTGGGTCGCGCAGGTCGGCTGGCGTGGGTGGCGCAGGTTGGCTGGGTTGGGTCCCGAAGGTTGGCCGGTTGGTAAATATGGGTCCCCGGAAAAAAAGTTTGAAAAACACTGCCTTTGAGGGATCAACACTGCCCTAGAGGGAACATGTTGGGCCTGTACCATTCCCATTTGTTTTTTGAACACCCCCGACTGCTCTTCTGTAGATCTCCCCACCAGTAACTTCCAATCTACCTTGGTCAGATCCTGCCTTATTTTACTAAAGTCTGCTCTCCCCCAATCCAAGACCTTTTTCTGCAATTTGTCTATTTCCTTGTTCATAACCAACTTAAATTGCACCATGTTGTGGTCGCTGTTACAAATTTGCTCCCCCACCATTACATCATCCACCTGTCCAGCTTCATTCCCCAGAATTAGGTCCAGCACTGCACCATCCCTTGTTGGACCCTCCACATTTTGAGCTAAGAAGTTCTCTTGTATACATTTTATGAACTCTGCTCCATTTAAGCTCTTAACTCAATAACTATCCCAGTTAATGTTGGGAAAGTTGAAATCAACCACTATAATTACTCTATTATTATTGTTACACACTTCTGCAAATTGCGCACCTATTTGGTCCTTAATCTCCCGCTGACTATCTGGGGGTCTATAATAAACACCTACCAAAGTGGCTGTCCTTTTTTTATTCCTAAGCTCTACCCACAAAGCTTCATTTAACGCCACCCCCAAGATTTCATCTCTCCTTACTGCAGTAATTTACTCCTTAACTAATAATGCATGGCCTCCCCTTCTTTTGCCCCCTCCCCTGTCCCTCCTGAAGATTCTGTATCCCGGGATGTTAAGCTGCCAATCCTGCCCCTGCCTCAACAATGTCTCCGTGATGGCTACTATATCATAATTCCACAGGTTAACCCTCGCAGTTAACTCGTCCATTTTACCTGTAATACTCCGGGCATTAATGTAGAGGCCATTCAGCCTTGTCTTACTCTCCTGAAACTTACTACCACTGACTTGATTGTTTTTCCTGTGGTCCACTATGTCCCTATTCTGCAAACAGTCTGCGTCCCCCATCCCCTGCTGATTTAGTTTAAACTCCTACCAACATCACTAGCAAACCCACTGGCAAGGATGTTAGTCCTGTTCGGGTGCAGATATAGACCGTCTGGCTTGTGTACAGGTCCCACCTTCCCCAGAAATGGTCCCAGTAGTCCAGGAATCTAAAACCTTCCCTCCTGTACCAACTCTTGGACCATGCATTCAAGACATAATAGCTGTTTGGGTAGACATCTTTTGCAGGTTAGAATATGCTTATCAGTTTCAATTTGCAAATCTGTAGTCAGATTATTCTTCAAGTAAAACATATATGTGATAGTGACATACCCGTCATAATATTTAGTGAATGAATTATATCATCAGGGTGGATTGTTTATAAAATCTCCAAGTTTGCAGCTGATTTGAAATTTTACAGGCGAACCGATACAAGTAGGAACAAGGCAAACAGCTGCAGAAGGATTTGGATCTCTGGGTTATCCAAGCATGTTGATGGAATGTTATAGTTCATTGTGGGTAAACAATTAGTATTGAAACAAAAGTGGAACAGTGATACATGGCCCATATTAGAAAATGGGTCTAGATAAATCTATGAAACAACTGTCCAATGTTTGGCAACATTTTTTTTTAAAAGAAGGATGTGCAACAATGCAGAACAAATCAAAATCCATTATCCTATTGTATGAGGCGCTGGTCAGATTCGCCTCATGAAGTGCTCAATTCCTGTCAACGAAGCTAAGGAAGAAGCTTTTAACCTGAGAGGGGTTATGGTTATCCATAGACTCGCTACAGTGCAGGAGGAGGCCATTCAGCCCATCGAGTCTGCACCAATCCTCTGAAAGAGCACTCTACCTAGACCCCCTCCCTCAACATATCCCCGTAACCCTGTAACCTAACCTGCACATCTTCAGACGCCTAAGGGGAAAGTTAGTGTGGTCAATCCCCCTGATCTGCACATTATTGGACTATGGGGGGAAACCGGAGCACCCGGAGGGAACCCACGCAGACATGGGGAGAAAGTGCAAACTCCACAGTCACCCAAGGCTGGAGTCAAACAGTGGTGCTTTGAGGCAGCGGTGCTAACCACTGTGCCGCCCTCCACTATGCCACATGAGACATAGTTTCTGTATAGTGGATGAATGTAGAGTTATTAGAATAGAGGACAAAACAAATTATAAAAATTATTTCAAGGTTAACCAAATGGTAAGATTTAAGCCATTCAATTGTAATTGTGGAGTCTTGGAATCACAATCATTGAATCACTACAGTGCAGAAGGAGGCCATTCGGTCCATCGAGTCTGCACTGACCATTTGAAAGTTTACCCTACCTAGGACCAATCCCCCATCCCGTACTCCAGTAACCTCATCTAACTCTTTGGAAACTAAGGGGCAAGTTATCAAAGCCAATCCATCTAACATGCACCATTTGGACTGTGGGAGGAAAGCGGAGCACCCGGAGGAAACCACTCCGACATGGGGAGAATGTGCAAATTCTACACAGTCAGTCACCCAAGGCCAGAATTGAGCCTGGGTCCCTGGTGCCGTGAGGCAGAAGTGATAACCATTGATGTGTGCTACCACAGACGCCGGAACAGAAGATGAAAGGTGTCCTCACTGAAAATCAATCAGAAAGTGACCAAAGAATAACAATGGATAAGTAGGCGTCCATATTTACCGTGCATTGTGTTACGAAGCCACAGTGCAAACCGTGCTTCTTAATGCTTGTATGTCTTGTTTGTTTCAGTATTGCATGTTTATTATTGTATAGACAAAATTAATCAAAATGATGCTGAGTATTGGAAGTTAAAGCTTCAGGCAAGTAATCATATTTACTTGGATAGGGATGTTTGAGACAACTGAATTGAAGTTTTCAAGACCTTGAAAGGAATTGCCAAAGTTGATCCAGGCAAATTGACCATTGTGACACCATGGGATTAATATTTTAAATGCGACAAATTTAGAAGTGAGAAGCTAAGTTATCGATCCATAGAATCCCTACAGTGCAGGAGGAGGCCATTTGGCCCATCGAGTCTGCACCGATCCTCTGACCTTTTCGTCCAACTTGTAATGAGATTGTGGAATGAGAAAAGCCATTGAAACCCGAGTGCAAATCGATTCAAGAATAATTGGAAGTGGCTTTGGAGAGATAGTTGAAGAATATGGTTGGTGGGAGCTATGAAAAATATTAATTAATTCTAATGACCTTTCCTGTTGGGGGGGGCTTAAGGTTTTATACATCTCAAGGCAAACCCTGTATCAGTGTTCTCGGCGTAAAATCTAGTGGCCACAGCTGATAAATGTTCGTCGTGACGAACCACCAAGAGGCGCCACTGGAGGGACGTCGAAGAGCCTGGCATCTAATGCTTGCTTCCATGCTATGATGCAGCTGAAATCAATAACTCCCCATGTGGATCCTTATGCATAAATCCTGCCACAAGAAAAACATTTCCTTTCAGCTTTAATGCCATCAATGTGACACGGGCCATAATTGACTGTAATGGGGTTTGTTCTGAGGTGACTGTGCTTGATGAGCTGCGATATGTTTTATGCACATCATGGTACCATTAATTTTGATCTTCAGGCAGGATGAAGAGCGGGGGCGTATGTACAATTACATGAATGCTGTAGAGCGAGATCTGGCAGCTTTAAGACAAGGTATGGGTCTGAGTCGCAGATCATCCACCTCCTCTGAACCATCCCCAACTGTCAAAACGCTAATTAAATCCTTCGACAGTGCTTCCCAAGGTAACCGTGACATTTTCTATTTGAAAATAATGATGTTTAAACTGTTTATGAATTCAGATGAAACTAAATCCCTTTGGCCATCTCAGAAAAGGGTCCATTTATCTGTTTAATTAGAAAAAGCATAGTTTTAAGCTTCTATGCTTCCTCCTTGAAATATTCAGCACTGTATTTAGACATCTTTTTGTACAGATTGAGTAAAGCAAGATTTTCTATTTTTCAGTCTTGGCTGCAATACTTTTAAATGTACCTTTATTATTGTCAACCAATCATTTGATTTTTTTTGGAAACTTGCTTTGCAATTGCCTAGTTTCCTCCTCCTCATCCTCCTCCTCGTGAGAATGAGCATATCTTCCCGGTGGCGGTTTTGAAATTGTAGCTTGCTATGTGGGCACCATTGGACTTGTAGCATTCAATTTGGAAAAGCTTACTTGGGAGGAACCCAGGCTGGGATAGGAAAAGTTGTACTGACATCTTAGTTGTGCAGGAGCCATATTGAATATTTGCTGACTTAAATTTGCTCACTTCTTTCAGTTCCGATCACCCTTAAATTTCTAGAAATATTCCCAACCTTAGTGCAGTTGTGATTTATTGACAGATGCAAAGGTTGCAGCTGACAGTGCTTGAGAATTGTGGCCGAGGCTGCTCACTTCATTGGCATCCCTTCCACAAACATTCACTCTCTCCATCACTGACGCACAGTAACAGCCACGTGTACCATCTACAGTATGTACTGCAGGAACTCACCAAAGCTCCCTCAGGCAGCACCTTCCAAACCCAAGACCTCTACCATATAGAAGGACAAGGGCCACAGGCCATGGGAACACCACCACCTGGAAGTTCCCCTACGAGCCACGCACCATCCTGACTTGAAAATATGTTGTCACTCCTTTATCCTGGAAATCACTCCGAAACAGCACTGTGGGTGTTCCTACACCACCTTCATTCATTGAATGTAGGCATCATTCGCTAGGCCAGCAATTATTACCCTTGAGAAAGTGATGGTGAGCTGAGGGGCTGGTTTAGCTCACCAGGCTAAATCGCTGGCTTTGAAAGCAGACCAAGCAAGCCAGCAGCCTCCCCGAACAGGCGCCGGAATGTGGCGACTAGGGGCTTTTCACAGTAACTTCATTAAAGCCTATTCGTGACAATAAGTGATTTTCATTTTTCATTTCATTTCTTTAAAAAAAAAATAATTTTAATTAAGATTTTCACAAAATATAAACAACAAAACAATATTAACAAAACAACCGTTGTAAAAACCCAAGAACAACACCCACCCAACTTCAAAAGCAACTGCAAACAAAAGAGATAACACCCGCCACATCCCACCAACCCAGTTCTCCCTCCCACCGAACCAAACCCCCCCCCCCCCCCCGGGTTGCTGCTGTTGCCGGCCTATTTCCCTACCGTTCCGCCAGGAAGTCCAGGAAAAGCTGCCACCGCCTAAAGAACCCTAGTACTGATCCCCTAAGGGCAAATGTCACCACCTCCAATTTAATGAACCCCACCATATCATTGATCCAGGCCTCCACGCTTGGGGGCCTCGCATCCTTCCATTGGAGCAAGATCCTCCGCCGGGCTACGAGGGACGCAAAGGCCAGAACACCGGCCTCTTTAGCCTCCTGCACTCCCGGCTCCACTGCAACCCCAAAAATTGCGAGTCCCCAGCCTGGCTTGACCCTGGATCCCACCACCCTCGACACAGTCCTTGCTACCCCCGTCCAAAACTCCCCCAGCGCTGGGCACGCCCAAAACATATGGGCGTGGTTCGCTGGGCTTCCCGAGCACCTACCACACCTGACTTCGCCCCCGAAGAACCTACTAATCCTCGTCCCAGTCATGTGGGCCCTATGCAGCACCTTGAACTGTATAAGGCTGAGCCTCGCACAGCAAGAGGAGGAATTCACTCTCTCCAGGGCATCCGCCCACGTCCCCTCCTCAATCTCCTCACCCAGCTCATCTTCCCATTTCCCCTTCAGTTCCTCCACCGAGGCCTCGTCTACCTCCTGCATTACCCGGTATATGTCCGAGATCCTCCCTCCTCCAACCCACACCCCCGAGAGCACCCTGTCCCGTACCCGACGTGGGGGCAGCAAGGGGAACCCCTCCACCTGCCACCTGCATGTACCTAAACATGTTCCCGGAGGGAGCCTAAACTTCCACTCTAACTCCCCCAAGCTCGCGAACCTCCCCTCCACAAAAATTTCCCTCAACCTCCTAACCCCTACCCTGTGCCAGCCCAGAAATCCGCCATGAATGCTCCCTGGGACAAACCGATGGTTCCCCCTTATCGGGGCCTCCATCGAGCCCCCCACTTCTCCCCTATGCCGTCTCCATTGCCCCCAAATTTTGAGGGTAGCCGCCACCACTGGGCTCATGGTATACCTCGTTGGAGGGAGTGGCAACGGCGCCGTTCCCAGCGCCTCCAGGCTTGTGCCCACACAGGACGCCACCTCCATCCTCTTCCATGTTGCTCCTTCCCCGTCCATTACCCACTTACGCACCATCGCTGCGTTGGCAGCCCAATAGTACCCACAGAGGTTGGGCAACGCCAGCCCCCCCCTATCCCTGCCCCGTTCCAGGAACACTCTTCTCACCCTCGGAGTCCCATGCGCCCATACAAATCCCTTAATACTCCTGTTGACCCTCCTAAAAAAGGCCTTTGGGATAAGGATGGGGAGGCACTGGAACAGGAACAAAAACCTCGGGAGCACCGTCATCTTAACGGACTGCACCCCCCCCCCCCCCCCCCCCCCCCCCCCCCCCAGTGACAGCGGTAACGTATCCCACCCTTTGAACTCCTCCTCCTCCATCTGCTCCACCAACCTTGTGAGGTTGAGCTTGTGCAGGACCCCCTAGCTCCCAGCCACCTGGACTCCTAGGTACCTGAAGCTCTTCCCTGCCTGCTTCAGTGGGAGCCTACCAATCCCCTCCTCCTGATCCCCCGGGTGCACCACAAACAACTCGCTCTTGCCCAGGTTCAGCTTATACCCAGAGAAGCCCCCGAATTCACAAAGAATCCTCATCACCTCTGGCATCCCCCCCACCAGGTCCGCCACATACAGCAACAGGTCATCCACATAAAGCGACACTCGATGCTCCTCCCCATCCCGCACCAGGCCCCTCCAGTTCCCCTGACTCCCTCAACGCCATGGCCAGGGGCTCAATTGCCAACGCAAAGAGCAAGGGGGATAGCGCCATGGCCAGGGGCTCAATTTGCAACGCAAAGAGCAAGAGGGATAGCGGGCACCCCTGTCTCGTCCCCCGGTACAGCCGAAAGTACTCCGACCTCCTCCTATTCATGGCTACACTCGCCATCGGGGCCTCATAGAGCAATCTCACCCAATGGACAAACCCCTCCCCAAACCTAAACCTCTCCAACACCTCCCACAGATACCCCCACTCAACCCTATCAAAGGCCTTCTCCGCATCTAATGCCACCACTATCTCCGCCTCCCCTTCCACAGCCGGCATCATAATAACGTTGAGGAGCCTTCGCACATTTGTATTCAACTGCCTTCCCTTCACAAACCCCGTCTGGTCCTCATGAATGACCCCCGGCACACAATCCTCTATTCTTGTGGCTAGGATCTTTGCCAGCAGCTTGGCGTCTACATTTAGCAGTAAGATCGGCCTATATGACCCACACTGCAGAGGGTCCTTGTCCTGCTTCAGGATCAAGGAAATCAGCGCCCGTGACATAGTTGGGGGCAAAGCCCCCCCCCCCCACCCCTCCCTTGCCTTGTTAAAGGTCCGGACCAACAGGGGGCCCAACAGGTCTGCATACCTTTTATAAAATTCCGCCGGAAACCCATCTGTCCCCGGCGCCTTCCCCGACTGCATGCTCCCTATCCCTTTAACCAACTCCTCCAGCTCGATCGGCACCCCCAGTCCCTCCACCTGCCCCTCCTCCACCCTCGGAAATCGCAGCTTGTCCAAGAAGCGCCTCATTCCACCCCCCTCCACCGTGGGTCCAGACCGGTACAGTTCCCCATAGAAGTCCCTGAAGACCCCATTAACATCTACCCCCCTACGCACCACCTTCCCAGCTCTATCCGTCACTCCCCCAATCTCCCTAGCCGCGTCCCGCTTTCGGAGCTGGTGTGCCAGCATCCTGCTCGCCTTCTCCCCATATTCATACACCGCCCCCTGTGCTTTCCTCCACTGAGCTTCCGCCTTTCTGGTAGTCAATAGGTCGAACCTGGCCTGAAGGCTACACCTCTTCCCCAGCAATCCCTCCTCCGGAGTCTCCGCATATCTCCTATCCACCCTCACCATCTCCCCTATAAGTCTCTCCCTCTCCCAGCCCGAGGTCCACCCAGTGCGGGGCATGATCTGAAATGGCAATGGCAGAGTATTTAACATGCTCCACCCTCGAAACCAGCCCCCTGCTTAGGACAAAAAAATCAATCCTCGAATAGGCCTTATGCACGTGGGAGAAAAACGAGTACTCCCTGGCCCTTGGCCTCGCAAACCTGCAGGGATCCAACCCCCCATCTGGTCCATAAATCCCCTCAACACCTTAGCCGCCGCCGGCCTCCTACCCGTCCGGGACTTGGATCGATCCAATGGGGGATCCAGCACCGTGTTGAAGTCCCCCCCCATGATCAGGCCCCCCACCTCCAGATCCGGAATGCGGCCCAACATACGCCGCATAAACCCCGCATCGTCCCAATTTGGGGCGTAAATATTCACCAACACCATCCGCTCCCCCTGCAGCTTACCACTCACCATCACATACCTCCCGCCACTGCCAGCCACCACATTTAACGCCTCAAACGTCACCACCTTCCCCACCAGGATCGCCACCCCCCGACTCTTCTCATCCAGCCCTGAGTGAAATACTTGGCCCACCCATCCCTTCCTCAGCCGAACCTGGTCCGCCACTTTCAGGTGTGTCTCTTGGAGCATGGCCACATCCGCCTTCAGCCCCTTCAAGTGCGCAAACACCCAGGCCCGTTTGACCGGCCCATTCAGCCCCCTCACATTCCAGGTTATCAGCCGGATCAGAGGGCTCCCTGCCCTCCTCCCCTGCCGATTAGCCATAACCCATTCCCTGCCCACCACTGGCCAGCGTCCCCCGCTCTGCCAGTTCCCCACGACGGCAACTCTGGCCCGCAGCCAGCAACGGCCCGCGCTTCTCAGGCCCGACTCCGCCCCCACCATCTCACAGCGCGGGAAACCAGAGAAAAGCCCGCGCTTTCGCTCTGCCCAGCCCCGCCTCCTCTAGCACAACTCCCATTGCCAGTCCCCCCCGCCAGCTCCCCGCACTCCCCGTTTACCCCCCTTCCCGAACCCGTCTATCAGACCCATACAAAAAAGACATAACGACATAACCCCACCCACCCTAAGGCCAACACACATCGTGCATTAAACAGAGCAAACACAAGTACATTATCATACAGCATCCCCCATCTTAGACCCTCAGTTTGAGTCCAGTTTCTCGGCCTGCACAAAGGCCCACGCCTCCTCCGGGGACTCAAAATAATGGTGCCGGTCCTTGTAGGTGACTCACAGACGCGCCGGCTGCAACATGCTAAACTTCACACTCCGTCTGTGTAGCACCGCCTTCGTCCGGTTAAACCCGGCCCTCCGCTTCGCCACCTCCGCACTCCAGTCCTGGAAGATCCGCACCTCTGTGTTCTCCCATTTGCTGCTCCGCTCCTTCTTGGCCCACCGGAGCACGCACTCACGATCCACGAACCGGCGAAACCGCACCAACACCGCCCGCGGCAGCTCGTTCTGCTTGGGCCTCCTAGCCAGAATTCTGTGGGCCCCCTCCAACTCCAGGGGCCCCTGGAAGGACCCCGCTCCCATCTGCGAGTTCAGCATAACGT
Organism: Scyliorhinus canicula; assembly: GCF_902713615.1. Lineage (NCBI taxonomy): Eukaryota > Metazoa > Chordata > Chondrichthyes > Carcharhiniformes > Scyliorhinidae > Scyliorhinus > Scyliorhinus canicula. The sequence continues at coordinate 81,295,736 of NC_052146.1, read as the reverse complement.
CCACATAGGCCGCCAAGTCCGACCCCTCCAGCCGCTCCGTGAGGACCAGGATCCGCAAATTCTTCCACCTCGACCGGTTGTCCAACTCCTCGAACCGCTCCTGCCACCTTTTATGGAGCGCCTCGTGCATCTCCACCTTCCCCGCGACGGCCACGGCCGCATCCTCCCTTTCGGAGGCCTGCTGCTACAGCTCCCGGATCGCAGCCCCCTGGGCTATCCGAGTCTCTCATCAACTCTCTGGTGGTAGCCTTCAGTGACTCCAGCAGCTCCACCTTAAGCTCCTGGAAGCAGCGCAGCAGAGTCTCCTGCTGCTCCTGCGCCCACTGCCTCCGGGCCTCCGCCGGCCGCCATTTTGTTCTTCTTTCCCCGCTTTTCCAGGGGTGCTTCCACCGTTTTTCTTCTTACCCCACTCCTGGCCCGGACCATAGGATAGTAGGGATCGACCCCAGTCCCCTTCCCATGTCGGGATTCGTCGACGAAGTTCTGTTGAGGGCCCTGAAATAAGCCCCAAAGTCCGTTATTCGCGGGAGCTGCCGAACGTGCGGCGTAGCTCCGCATTGCCGCCACCGGAAGTCTTTTCATTTCATTTCTTGCACCACTGCAGTCTATGTGGTACATGTACAGCCATAGTGTTCATATCCACTCTGTCATGTCCCCTTAGGATCTTGAAATTTCAATCAAGTTGCCTCCTACTCTTCCAAACTGAAGCGGATACAAGCCTAGTCTGTTCAGCCTTTCCTTATTAGACAATAATAAGAATAATCTCTTATCGTCACAAGTAGGCTTCAATGAAGTTACTGTGAAAAGCCCCTAGTCACCACATTTCGCCGCCTGTTCGTGGAGGCCGGTATGGGAATTGAACCTGCGCTGCTGCCCTTGTTCTGCATTACAAGCCATCTGTTTAGCCCACTTGCAGGCATTAGTCTACTAAACCTTCTCTGAACTGCTACTAAAATATTTACATCTTTCCTTAAATAAGGCGACCACAACAGTATGCAGTACTCCAAGTATGATCTTGCCAATGTCCTATGGAACTGAAGCATAACCTCCAAAATTTGGTAATCAATTCCCCTTGCAATAGATAATAACATTAGCCTTCCTAATTACCCACTGTACCTGCCTACTAACCTTTTGTGAGACGTGCACCAGGATTCCCAGATTCTTCTGTATCTCCGAGCTCTACAATCTGTTAAGTATTCTTTATTTGTCCTGTCAAAGTGGACAACCTAATGTTTTCCCACATTTTGCTGCATTTGCCAGATCTTTGTCCACTCATCTAACCTACCTATACCCTTTTGTAGCCTCCTTATTTCCTTTTCAGAACTTACATTCCTACCTATCTATGTGTCATCAGCAAATTTAGCAACCATCCAAATAATTTATTTAAATTGTAAAGAGTTGAGGCCCCAGTACTGACACCTGTGGCACACCACTAGCTACATCCTGCCACCAGAAAATGTCTCATTTATGCTAACTTTGTTTCCTGGAGCTGCACTCATCCAGGCAACTGGAGAGTTATTCCATTACATCCCTGACTTGTGCTTAGTAGATGATGGACAAGCTTTTGGGGGTCGAGAGGTGAATTATTCGCCACAGGATTCCTAGCCTCTGACTTGCTCCTGAAGCCACAGTATTGAAATGGCTGGTCCCATTCAGCTTCTGGTCAGTGTTAACCACCAGGATGTTAATATTGATATGATTCAGCAATGGTAATGGTTTTGAATGTCATGGGGAGATTATTAGATTCTCTCTTGTTGGTGATTGTCATTGCCTGGCATTAGTGAAGTGTGAATACTACTTGTCATTTTTCAGCCCAAGACTGGATATTGTCCAGGTCTTGCTGCATTCGGCCACTGCTTCAGTATCCGAGGATTGCGAATGGTGCTTAACATCGTGCAGTCATCAGCGAACTTCTGACTTTATGATGGAAGGAAGGCCATTGATGAAGCAGCTGAAGATCTTTGGGCTTAGTACATACCCCTGAGGGACTCCTGCAGTCCTGGAACTGAGATGATTGTTACGATCCCAGCTGATTATACTGGGCAAGCCAGATGCCATTGTGAAACCTGGCTCGATATATTTTTATTTGAATGAATGAATATGAATATCGCTTATTGTCACGAGTAGACTTCAATGAAGTTACTGTGAAAAGCCCCTAGTCGCCACATTCCGGCGCCTGTCTGGGGAGGCTGGTACGGGTTTTTATTAAACTGTGGAGGCAAGTTAATGAATTCACAGGAATCTATTGATGAATTTTCAATACAAAGAATAAAACATTTATTATACAAGAAAAATGAACCATTTGAGAGTGAGAAACTTGGGTCGGAAACAGCTATGCTACACTTAAAAAGGAGTAGTTATAAAGGAATGCGGGCAGAGTTGGCTGGGAAAGATGCTCAGCAGAGAAGATGGTTGATCAGCACTGGCAGATATTTAAGAAAATAGTTCATAATGCAACAAAGATATATCCCAGAAAGGATAGAGAATTCCAAGAAGGGGATAAAAAAACCATGGTCAAACAAGGAAGTTGAGGGTAGTATTAAACTGAAAAAAACAGATAATGTGGCAAAGATTAGCGGTAAACCATAAGATTGGGAAAGTTTTATAAACTAACAAAAGATGACCAAAAAATTCATAAAGAGGGAGAAGCTAAACTATGAGGGTAAACTAGCAAGTAATATAGAAACAGACAATAAGAGCTTCTTTAAATATATCAAAAGGAAGAGCGAGGCCAAAGTGATGAGACTGGGGAAATAATCAGCGTGAACCAGAAAATGGCAGAGGAGTTAAATAAACACTTTGCGTCAGTCTTCACGGTGGAAGACGTGAATAGCATTCCAAAAATACTAAATAATCAAGGGCAAAAAAGTGGGAGGAAATAAAATGCAATAACTATCACCAGAGAAAAAGAACTAGGGAAAGTAGTGGGGCTAAAGGATGAAATATTCCCTAGACCTGGGTTGCATTCCAGGATATTAAAGGAAGCAGATGGAGATAGTAGATGCACTGATTCTTCCAAGAATCGTTAAATTCTGGAAAAGTTGCAGAGGATTGGAAAACTGCCAACGTAACACCTTTACTTAAAAAGGGACGGAGACAAAAAAAACAAGTATCTATAGGCCAGTTAGTTTAACTGCTGTCATTGGGAAAATGTTAGAGTCCATTATAAAAGCTGTAATAGCAGAGCATTTAGAAATACATAATATAATCAAACAGTCAGCATGGCTTCAACAGGAGATCATGCCTGAAAAATGTATTAGAATTTTTGAGGTGGTAAGGAGCAGGATAGATAAAGGGGAACTAATAGATGTAATATACTTGGATTTCCAAAAACTGTTTGATGAGGTACTGCGCAAAAGGTTTCTTAATATAAGAGCTCATGATGTTGGGGATTGTATATTAGCATGGATAGAGAATTGACTAACTGATAGAAGACAGAGTTGGGATAAGGGGCATTTTCAGGATGGCAACTAGTGGAGTGCTCCAGGGATGTTGGGGCCACAATTATTCATAATATATATTAATGACTTTGATGAGGGAAGTGAATATACCATTGCCGAGTTTGCAGATGATGTGGGAAGGCAGTGGTGAGGATGACGGAGTCTACAGAGGTTCTTTGATAGGAAGAATAAAGTAGCTGAATATTATTTAAATGGAGAAAGCTGTAGCAGAGAAGGATTTGAGTGTCCTTGTGCATAAATCATAAAAAGCAAACATGTAAGTTCAGCAAATGATAGGGAAGGCAAATGAAATGTTGGCCTTTATTTCAAAGGGATTGGAGTATCGAAATAGGGACGTCTTGCTAAACTATGCAAAGCGCTAGTTCGACCACATTTGGAATACTGTTAACAATTTTAGTCACCTTGTCCAAGGAAAGATATTCTAGCATTGGATGTAGTTCAGAGAAGAATTATCCCTGGTATGGAGGGATTTTTTTATGAGGAGAGTATGAGTAGATTGGGCCTGTACTCATTCGAGTTTAGAAGAATGAGAGATGACCTTATTGAGACGTATAGGATTCTCAGCGGGCTTGATAGGGTCAATGCTGAGAGAATGTTTCTTCATGTGGGAGAGTCTAGGACCAGAGGGCATAATCTCAGAGTGAGGGGTCACCCATTTAAGAGAGAGATGGAGGAATATCTTCTCTGAGGGTGATAAATCTGTGAAATTCTTGGCCGCAGAGAGCTGAGGAGGGTGGGTCGTTAAGTATGTTCAAGGGTGACGACTTCCGGTGGCGGCCATGTTGTGAGTGGTCGCACATTCGGCAGCTTCCGCTTGTGGCGGTATTTTTGGGCATTTTCTCCGATTAATGGGGGGATGTTTTAAAGGAAAAAGGTGCAGGAGTGCTGGAGGAAGAGTTTATACCACCGGTGGATGGATTTATGGACCAGAAGTGGTTTTAGGCGAAAAGAGCTGTCGGAGCGAAAAACATTGCCTGTGGCACAGGGGAAGATGGCGGAGGGTAAGGGACCGACCCTACTATCTCAGTGGTCAATGGAGCAGCTGGTAGACTTCTTGAACGAGAAGTTCACCCAGCAGAGAAAGGAGTCTCTGGAGGATCTGGCGAGGACAGTGGATCCATTTAAGGCGGGGATCGACTGCGTGGAGCTGAGGTTGGAGTCTCAAAGCCAGGCGATCTAGAAGGTGGAGGAGACGGTGGGGAGCAAGTGGAGCAGGTTACTTCCTTGGTGGCTGAGACAGGGGTGATGCGTGATATCCAGAAGCGGCTTCAGGAGACGGTGGAGGGTCTGGAGAACCGCCTCCAGAGAAGAACCTGAGAACTAAGAGGTTGCCAGATGGCATTGAGGGGGCGATTTCTGGCTTGTATGTGGCAAAGATGTTGGAGAAGTTGCTGGGCGAGGGCGTCTTCGAATGGCCCCAGACGTGGACTGGGCGCATAGGGTGCTGATGCGGAAGCCGCAGGGTAACGAGCTGCCGAGGGCGATGGTGGTACGGTTGCACCGGTTTCTGGATAAGGAACGGATCATGAGGTGGGCCAGGCAGACGAGGCGATGTACCTGGGAGGGCAGCAAATTTCGAGTATATCAGGATTTGGGTGCGGAGCTGGCAAAGGTGAGAGTGGGCTTTAACAGAGTGAAGCCTGCCCTCTTTAAGAAGGGAGTGAAGTTCGAGAAGCTGTACTCGGCCCGTCTCTGGGTAACCTACAATGGTTGGGAGTACTATTTTGGGACACCGGAGGAAGCTATGGAGTTTGTGAGAGACAATGGACTGGAAGGAGGAGGACATTGAACTTTGGAGGAGGTGTTTGGGGAGGTTGCTTCTGCCTGTCCCCCTGTCCGGGGAGGTTGAGCATTTTTTTTTGGGTGGGGGGAGGTCTCCACCCTCTTTCTGGTTGTTTCTTCTTGGGAGGTGTGGTGGGAGCGTTATTTATTCATGATTCTAGCCCAGCTATGTCTTTACAGACACATGGAAGTTTGGAAATATAAAATAATTTATTGTATCTATATTATACTCCGATATCTAGGGTAAGTGAGCCATACATGTAAACCCACTGGCGAAATGTGGTCAAAGACACACACTCCAAAGTAAATGACAGATGCAACCAAAGCAGAGTCTATGGATTTCCCAACAGCCCATTCAGACACTTTTCACGCCATGAGCCAATTGGTCTCACTCAAATCCTGTCTTTGTCATGAGAGTTTTGATTCTCCACATTTGATGAACTATCTTTGGAATTCTCACCAAACATTGCTGTTATTCAGATGGCTTCAACCAAGATCCATCTCCAGGGTTTCAATTTCACCTTCCAAGATTCCTTTCTTTTGGATCTCTCAGTACACTCGTGCAGCACGGTAGCACAGTGGTTGGCACAGTTGCTTCACAACTCCAGGTCCTAGGTTCGATTCCCGGCTTGGGTCACTGTCTGTGCGGAGTCTGCACGATCTTCCTGTGTCTGCGTGGGTTTCCTCCGGGTGTTCCGGTTTCCTCCCACAGTCCAAAGATGTGCAGGTTAAGTGGGTTGGCCATGCAAAATTGCCCTTCGTGTCCAAAAAGGTTAGGTAGGGTTACTGGGTTATGGGGATAGGGTGGAGATGGAGGGTGGCTTAAATAGGATGCTGTTTCCAAGGGCCGGTGCAGACTCGATGGGCCGAATGGCCTCCTTTTGCACTGTAAATTCTATGATTCACTTTCCACGTACACTTTCAGATACCTTTGGCCATGCCAAACAGAAGACCACTGCTCTAAAAGAATACCTTTTCCCTTATGGCCCACCGCACAGTCACGAACCTATGGCTCCTTTCTGGGATCTCCGGCTTCTCTTGAGCCCACTTTGCTTGAAGTCTGTTTCCTGCAGCTCTTCTCTCCTTAATTCGGAGAAAACTGCTGTGCTCCTTTCTCTCAACTTTACTTATTGGGATCTGTTTCTGATCTTTGGCCTTATCTGCAACCTTCTTCTGGGATCTGTTTCTGCCCCACTCCTTGCTTTGAGATGATCTTGGTTTGGTGCGTTCTCTCTGCCCCCTCCCTTTGTCCTGTTCTCTGGGATACAATTTTTGAATGATGCTCCTGTTCAATTCACCTTGTGGGAGCATTTCCAAGGCCTGAGTATTGAGCCAGCTTTTACGTGGGGTTCCTCCCTCATAGTTATGGCTTAGCTTAATACACAGCTCAGCAGACACACCTGGTTAAGGCGACTTTATTATTCCAAACTTGTTTCATGTACATGGAGAAAGATCTGGATAAATGCCACGATCAATCTGAATGTAATGCGACATGAATGCGACATTCACCCCCCACCATCTGGCCTGGGCTTGCGAAATCCTACCAACTGTCCCGGTTTGAGACAATTCACACCTCTTTAACCTGGGATTACCCCTCTCTCTTGATCCGTAAAGACTTAATTATCTGCAAATGCTTGCATTCAAAGTATCGTCTTGATATATATATATATGTTTCTGGAACCTACCTCTCCATTCACTGTGCTCCAAAAGCTAGTGATTTGAAACAGACCTGTTGGACTTTAACCTGGTGTTGTAAGACGTCTTACTGTGCTCACCCCAGTCCAACACCGGCATCGCCACATCATGGCTAAAAATACAGGTTTAATGGTTGATAATGATTACTGGGTACACTTTCTCTGATTAATCTCAAACCTTAATAAACTAATTTATGTAGAACTATTCTAGTCCTAGCTATTGAGTATTAAGAGTCTAATCTCTGGACACCCCCTTCACACTTGATCTCCAGTTTCGCACTATTTCACTTTCCTGCTTCCTGCGGATGTGAACAGGGCCAGTTCCTGGCCTAAAGTTGTATATATATGGAGACACTGCACATGTGTGGCCCGTTGCTGGATGGTGCATGCGCCAAAGCCTAGAGGCCCAACTTCCGACTCCGGTTTAAACTTCGAGTCCTTTTTTCTCTCTTTTTCATCACAACATGGACTGCTGCGCTTCACCACCTCCTTCTCGAGGGCTTTTAGGGATGGACAATAACTGATCCTGACCAGTGTCGTTTTGAGTAAACTCACCTGTGCAGGAGTAATGTTTGCCTATGTCCGACAAGGTCTATGTCATGAATATGGCTTTAAAACTAAAGACGGTGCACGTACTTTTGAAAGATATGTATAGATCGTCAATTTTTAAAAAGTCCTCATTTGCACAATGAATGATTGTAGCCTTGTTGGTCTATTGCCTGTGGAGATATGAACAAAGAACAAACAAAAGTGCAGCACAGGAACTGGCCCTTCGGCCCTCCAAGCCCGTGCCAACCATGCTGCCTGTCTAAACTAAAATCTTCTACACTTTCTGGGTCCATATCCCTCTATTCCCATCTTATTCATGTATTTGTCCAGATGCCCTTTAAATGTCACTATCGACCCTGCTCTGTGTTCAATGAGTTGGATGATGCAGTTTGTGTGAGCCATACTTTTAAAAGCATCGTCGCCTCTTCTCATCTCCAAAAAGAAAATATTTCAGAATGCCAACACACTAGCTGACTGCTGTTTTAAATACTGGAATTCAAATTTTCTCCTTTTTAAGATATTTCCATTTGCTTAAAATGCAAGTAAGCATTTTGCTGACCATTATTGTAGGTTACGTAGACTAATATGGTTATGTTAATTGGACATGGTTGATCCTGTTTAAATGTTTAACATGCAGCCAGGAGTATATCCCTTTAACTGAACTATTGCAGACTGTAAGTTGTCCTCAACCTCTAAAATACCACATTTGCCTTTTTTTGAGCATGCTGGGCCTATTGCAGTTCAGTTGGACCCACATGCTGTTCATTGGGTTGAGGTAGTACTGAAGGTGAGTGATACTTCATAACTGTGAATACGAGATAACTTTCTCAGCTAAAAGTAATTATTTTGTTTTTGTAGTTGTCCCCAACACTGCTGCAGCTGCTATTCCACGAAGCCCTCTAAGCCCAAGCCCTCTGAAAACGCCACCGGCAGCTGCTGTGTCACCAATGCAGGTTAGTAAGTAGTCAATGCACAACGAGCTGCATTACGGTGGAGTTTTCCTATGTTCCTCCTTCCTGAGGTGGTGATTATTGAAATTGGCTACCAGTCTGAATATTGATGTACCAAATGCACGTACCAAATATTTTGAGGTTCTTGGGCATGCAACCTTCTTTGCTTCATTCAGTCAGTTGTTTTACTGTCCTTGTTTCCTTACAAAACATTCAATTTACACAGCCTGGAACAATCACAATAATTGTGGAGAATGTGTATTAGACTGATCATTTTAATTTCTAAAGAATGTTCAATAGAAACAAAATCAATGATATTTATTTGTCGTGTATCTATGGACTTCATTGATATTAATGGTCTAAGAACTAAGTGAGTATCTACAATCTGTATAGCTTTTTGTTTTACATTCACACTATTATGTTGCGCAGATTAGTATAACTAGCAATTGAAAAAGGCAGTAGCAGTCGTGAGAATGGTTGTACTGTGACAAAAAGGGGGCAGTGTTGTACACCATGGAGAGAAAGCACATCTCCATCATTGTGATGTTTTCTTCCGAAATATTAATTATCGAGTCATAGCCTTATGGGTTTTACCCCACAGAAAGAGACACTTTGGTCCATTGTGTCTGCAAGGGCATCAATCACTTGCCTACTGTAATCTCATTTTTCCAGCAATTGGTCCATAGCCTTGTATGAAATGGTGTTTCAAGTGCTTCTTAAATGTTGAGGGTTCCCACCTCTACCACCCTTTCAGGCAGTGAGTTCCAGATTGCCACCAACCTCTGGGTGAAAAGGTTTTTTCATTAAAGCCCCTCTAAATTTCCTACCCCTTACCATAAATCTATACCTCCTGGTTATTAACCCCTCAGCTAAGGGGGAAAATTGTTTATCCTTCTTGAAGGTACTTAAAATTTAAATCTAAAGTGGTTAAATCATCATATCCTTAACGTGTGTGTATTCTGTCTCCTGTATCCGGACTGCCTTGGGACCTGACCTAAGGACTGGTGCAATATTGAGCCAGTTTCAGCCTGTAAATCTAATCCCACTGTCACTGATGATTCGAGGTGAATGTTGTAAAGTCTTTGATCTCACATAATATATATGCGTTTATACGACAAAAGAAACTGCATTCTACTCGGCCATATTGAAGTCTCCAATATCAAAGTGTTTTAGGATTGGATTGGACTGGATTTGTTTATTGTCACGTGTACCGAGGTACAGTGAAAAGGTTTTTTTTGAGCAGCTCAACAGATCATTAAGTACATGGGAAGAAAAGGGAATAAAAAAAAATGTACTTTTTTGGATATTACCTTATTTTTGGATATTACCTTCAAAAGAGCTAAATTCTAAACTAGCAAAGTTACAAAACCCACCATGGGCTGAATTTGGTTAACTGTTTAAGCTAAAACGATAAATAATTTAATAGCAAATAGTGTGCTCATGGGTGTTTTCCGATCTGTCTAAGTACAGTCTAAGCTGCCAGGTCTGCATGATTACCAAACTAATGATGTGAAAACTATCTTTCTCTTGCCAGGTCTGTATGAAATGAATGAAAATCACTTCTTGTCACAAGTAGGCTTCAAATGAAGTTACTGTGAAAAGCTCCTAGTCGCCACATTCCGGCACCTGTTCGGGGCGGCTGGTACGGGAATTGAACCGTGCTGCTGGCCTGCCTGGGTCTGCTTTAAAAGCCAGCTCTTTAGCCCTGTGCTAAACCAGCTGATTGGAAATGATTTCCTGCAGATTGTTTCTACTGTCTGTTAGTACCTGTATACCACTCCTTGACCGTTGGATAGCCAGTTGAAATGTCTTGCTCAGATATTAGTGCGCAGGTTGAAACCTTAGGTGCTCCACCATAACTGACCAGTTCCTGTTTAAAGGACTAGCATTTATGGGCCACTGAGTAAGATTTTATGTCCAACATTCATGAGCTGTTTGAAATATTTCAGGATGATGTAACATATATCTACAGCAGCTTGTAAACTTGGATGAGGTTCTGCTCACAAGCATCACTCAAAAAAAAGAACTGAGGATGCTAAGGTGTTGGGAATTTACCTGCTCAAGGTAACCTCTTCCAAAGCAAGGTATTCAGTTCTGGGGTGAGCAGCCAGAGCCAAGTCCATGACGCAACGTGTGGTTCAGCTGCACAAGGGGGTACAAGAAAGTGTGGAAGAGTAATAATGATAGGTGATTTGACTATTAGGGGACAAGACGAGCGTTTGAGTAATCCCGAAAGTGAGATGCAGTCTATAGCCAGAATTTAGGGAGGTAGGTAGAAACAGAGCAAGCAGGAGTTGCAATCTCCTGATTACTCCTTGTGCCAGAGACAAGTGAGTGCAGAAATAAGAGGATAACGTAGATTGCACAAGACTAGCAAATAGTAAGTTAATAGGTGGGGTCAGAGTACATACTAAAGTAAGAATAGTAAAGTCGCCATAGTCTCAGGTGACCATAGGCTGCCTTCCCCTTTCTGAGAGGGAGAGCTGACTGGTCGTGGTTTAACCTGAGGATCACCGCACCTCAGGCGAGGGGCATGGTTGAGAAGGTGGGCCTTCCTGAATAACCTCAGCTGGTACAGGAATGGGACCTGCCCTGCTAGCCTCGCTTTGCATCACAAGCCAGCTGTCCAGCCAAACTGAGCTAAACCAGCCATATAAATACTGTAGCTACAAGAGCAGGCCAGAGGCTAGGAATTCTGCGGTGAGCAACACGCCACCTGACTCCCCAAAATGCCTTTCCACCATCTACAGGGTACAAATCAGGAGTCTGATGGAATACACTCCACTTGCTTGAATGAGTGCAGCTCCAACAACACTCGAGAAGCTCAACACCATTCAGGGCATAGCCCGCTTGATTGGCACTCCTTCCACAAACATTCACTCTCTCCATCACCGATGCACAGTAGCAGCAGTGTGTACTATCTACAAGATTCACTGTAGAAACTCACCAGGGCTCCTTAGGCATCACTTTCCAAACCCACGACCACTACCATCTAGAAGGATAAGAGAAGCAGATACCGTGGAACACCACCACCTGGAGGTTCCCCTCCAAGTCACTCAATCCTGACTTGAAAATATAGCGGCCGTTCCTTCACTGTCGCTGGGTCAAACTACTGGAACTCCCTCCCTAACAGCATTTTAAAAATATATATTGTATTCAGGTATTCGTATAAACAAACAACAAACAGAACAATTGAAAGCAGAAGTGAAATTGTACAATGTAATAAATAACCAGCACCCATAAACCCCACCCCAGCCGTACCCCCTTTTCCCAATGTGCCTTCCCCATTTTAATTCCCTAAACACCCTCCACCTCAATCCTCCTTAAACAAATCCATGAACTGCTTCCACCTCCGAGCGAACCCATCGACCGACTCCCTCAAAATGAACTTGACCCTTTCCAGCCTTGGGAATTCCGCTAAGTCAATCACCCATACCTCGCTTTTGGCGGGTCCAAGTCCCTCCACCCAAGCAAAATCCATCTCCGGCTATCCAGGAGGGAAAGACCAAGTCATTGGCCTTTCTCGTCCCCTGGACTCCCGGGTCTTCCGATTCCCACATATTGCTATTTCTGGACCCGGGCCACCTTCAACCCCAACACCTCTGAAGTCACGTCTGCCTTCAGACTCCTCTAGTGTGCGAACACACGTGACATTTGACCGGCTCATTCTGCTCCCTCATGTTCCACGTGACCAGACTGGACGGGGGTTCCCTGCTCCCCTCCTCTGCCGATCAACCATATCCCTTTTTGGGCCAGCCCCCGGCCTGTGTGATGCGACTTTCCAGGCACTCCCTCGGATGTCCACCGACATCACTCCCTTTCCAACTGCGCCACAACAACCACACCCTTGTCAGCAGCCCCCCTCCCCCCAAACAAAACAAAAGCCGAAACCCCCACACTTCTGCCTACCTCCTGATCACCCTCTATGTGCTCAGGTTAACTAGCCCGCCCAGCTAGCATGACAGTCCTTACCCAAAGCCTCCACATTCCCTCAAGAAACTGAAAAATGGTGCACTCGTCCTTGATGCTCCCCAAGCGCTCTGCCATCAAACCCAACAAAACATTTCAAAGGAGTAAAAGTAGAAAAGGTTCTCCAAAAACCACCAAAAGAAAACACCTCGCACCTCCTCAAAGGTTCAGTGTCCTTCTCCTGGCAGTCAATTGTCCCTCAAGAACTCCATTGCGTCCTCTGGCGTATCAAAATAATATTCTTGATTCTGGAAAGTCACCCAGAGGCGGACCAGGTACAGCACTCCAAACGTCACCCCTTCTAGAAGAGGGCAGCCTTGACGCAATTAAACCCGGTCCTCCTCTTCGCCATGTCTGCATCCAGGTCCTGGTACACCGCAATTCGTTCGGCTCACATGTGCACTTCCTTGTCTGCCTCGCCCACTGAAGAATCTTCTCTTTGTCCAAGAGGTGGTGCAACCGCACCACCATCGCCCTCAGCGGCTCGCCTACCTGCGGCTTCCTCATCAATGCCCTGTGTGCTCGGTTGACCTCCAGAGGCCGGTCAAAGACCCCTTCCCCCACCTGCCTCTCCAGCATTTTGGCTAAATGTATGCCAGCCTCCGCTCCTTCAATGCCTTCGGGCATCCCCACGATCCTCAAATTCTGCCTTATGGATCAGCTCTTCAGATTCTCCACCTTCTCCTTCAGCCTCTTTTGGGGGTCCCACACCACCTCACTTCGGCCACCAATGTGATGAGCTGCTCATCGTGCTCCCCCCACCAGCACCTCCACTTTCTGGCCCTGGGACTCCAGCCTGTGCTCCATTCGATCAATCCCTGCTTTGAGCGGCTCTACCAATGTGACACAATCCGCCAGGGCTTCTCTTCTCTTTGCTGGCTGAAATTTTCATTTTTAAAAAGTCCACCAGCTGCTCCATTGACAAAACAGACCCTTTGCCCGCTGCCATCTTAACCTGTGGCGCACCTTGAAGACTCTCCTGCTCCAACAGCTCCCTTCTTCTCTACCCACTCCTAGTTCATGGATCGATCCACTACCCACATCAGAGGAGTTACACCTTCTCCTGACACTCCAACACCTCTTTCCATCCAGAATTCTACCCCTCAGACGGGGAAAGGACCGAAAAATTCCACCTTGAGCGGGAGCTGAAATGTGGACCGCTCACTCCATGGCCGCCACTGGAAGTCCCTCCCTAACAGCATTGTATGCGTACCTACACCACAAGGGCTGCAGCGGTTAAAGAAGGCAGCTCAGCACCACCTTCTCGAGGGCAACTAGGGATTTATCTACAGTGCACCATTCTGAACAATTAGACACACTTTCTGTCAACAACTCTTTTTTGGTAATCAGTCATCAACCTTCAACATCTGCTTCCTCAATGGAGCTGGTGACCCTCAGCCATGTATTCTGCAGCTTACTCTCTCTGAGCAAACCTTTCCTTTGCTTGCAACCAGATCACATTAAAGTTCGGGAATGGTATATATTGATAATTTAGTTCATAGATTTGTTTTTTTGAGTTATTTCATTACTCTGACATAACCTGTGTGGGTGGGAAGTTCCTTTATATGTGCTGCGTAGAAAAGTGCTGTTAGATATGAAATACCATCACCTCTCTGGGGGTTCCTTGTACACGGCCAAATGCATTACCCAGCCTGAATATATTTGTATTGTTTTCACAGCTGAAAAATCAATTAATAATTCGGGACATTGAGAGCAGTACAGCAGGGAATTCTTCTTTCCAGCTTTTAACACCCCCCTACCCCAGACTTTGTACTATCCTTTTATCCAAATGAGGCCCGGAGAGGTGGAAAATTGCACTAAAACAATTGATATAGATTCAGTTTCTTGATTTTCTCCATTTCTTTGCAGGGATTCATTTGGTTCACTGGGGAACTTGACTGGTCTGTAAGAATTGGGAATTTACAGCATACAGATTTAAAAACTTAAATCTACATGGTAGAATATATTGGGTAGAATAACACGATGCACCATACTCCTCCTCCTTGGTATTCTTAAAGACTTCCAGCTCTGATATAGAGTAACCTCTACTTAACTATCCAGATGTTTCCTGTTATTTCTAAGGCTCAGCATTTATTCTATCCATATTCTACCTCACTGTTCCTCCTTCACTGGCTGCGATTCTCTGAAAAAATTTCAAAGTTCATTTGTGGCGGGTTTTTCGGGGAGTTTTCCAGTTCCCCACCGCTATTCAATGACACTTAGTCATTTTTTTGGGCCTTGGGAAGTTTCTCGCTGGTTTCACCGACACATAGATTTTGTTTTAGCACTGGGTAGCTGAAATCCGAGATTGGGCCGCCGTTTAAAAAGGTGCCTCCATCTCTAAGTGAGCTTGTGGGTCCCCCACACGCCCCTCCCAAGGGCAGTGTTACCCTCCACACACATGGGCACTGCCCAACACCCCCAAGTGACACCCCGCTATGGAGTCCCTGGGCTCCCCTTCCTTCAGACCCCCCCCCCCCCCCCCCCCCCCCCCCCCCCAACACACACACACACACACACACACACACACACACCTACCCTCCTGGAGGCCTCCACTTACCTGCCCTACACACCTACACCCTTAAAACCCCCCTCGACCATATATTTCATGGTCATGGCCCCCCTCGGGCCCCTGACCCTTGGCAGTGCCACTTTGGCACTCCACCTTTGCACTGGCACCCAGATAGTGCTGCCAGCTTGACAGTGCCATTCGGGCACCTTCGCAGTGGCAGGGTAGAAGTGCCAAGGTGCCCACATTCCTTGAGAGGGCCAGGGGGCCACCCTGCACTGCCTCCGACCACGCAGGGGTCTTCGATGGCCCGGGAGACCCCCTGGGTGCTTATCTGCCTGGTCCACATTTGTGTGGACCATGTTGAATGGTGCCAGGCTGGGGAGGCTGGTGGATGCCGGGTCCGTTCGCCGACGCTGGGTTTAAAGGGTGGGGCCTTTTGGTCACGCTCTTTTGGGCAGGATTCTGACTCCGACGCCTTTCAAGACTTGGGTGAATTCCGCTCGAGGGCTCTCCCGAAATTCGACGGCTGTACCACACTCGCGCTTGAGCACCACATGGCTGGTAGATCACACCCACTGTCTTCAATTGACTATAGTAACACATTGGCTGTGATTCTCTGGCCATGTTGCGCTTGAGGGAGAGCGCGGCCACAGAATCCCGGGTGAGCCCTCGCCTGGGCTTCCTGGCAGCCTCCGCGATTCACAAGATTCACCCAAGTCGGACGAGGTGTCTGATTCGGAACTCTGCCTTAAAGGGGCAGGACTAAGCAGCGTTCATGGAAGTAGGTCTTAAACCTACTTCAGACCTATTTTCCCGGGATACACCGGCCTCCCTCGATTCTCCAGCCTCTCCAGGGAGGCTGCAGCCAGGCACCAATCAGTGCTTGTTCATAAGAATGTGAACAAGGTGGAACAGCACTGCCAAGATGCCTGGGTGGCACTGCCAAGCTAGCTGGAGCACTGGCTGGGTGCCAGGGTGGCAGTGCAAGGGTGCCTGGGTGCCAATGTGACACTGCCAAGGATCAGGGGGCAAAGGGGGCCATCCCCAAGAAAGGAGGGTGGGGGCGGTTTGAAGGGTGGGGGTGTGCAGAGCAGGTAAGTAGAGAGCTCCGGGAGATGGGCGAGGCTGACTGAATAGGGTCCTGGAAGGGAGGGGGCTTGGTGGGCCTGAAGAGCGGGGAGCTCCAGGGACCCCCATCCTCACTTGTGGTGGGTAGGTGGTAGGGTAAGTAATGCCCATGCATGTGGGGGGGTGACGTTGCCCATGGATTGTGGGGGGGATCCACAATCTCACTTGGAGATCGGGGCGCCCTTTCAAAATGACGGTCCAACCCCAATGCTAAAAATAAATTCCAAGTGTGGTCTAAACTGGTGAGGAACTCCCCAGGGCCCAAAAAAGTCATTTAATAGCAGTTGGGAATTCGCCCACAACGACGGTACGAAACTCCCTGAAAAATACGCCACAAATGAACTTCAACGTTTTTCGGGAGAATTGTGCCCATTGTTTTAATGCCATTCCAGAAGCACCCCTCAGTAATTTAACTCAATTCCTCTTCCAACCACCTTCTTCCTTTGATGGGGTGTTTCCCCTACATTCTCTGGTGAGATCCTGTAACTTGACACGGCTAGTTACTGCCTAGATGTGTATACTGTAAATAGTAGCTTACTCCACCTCATTGTGCAAGCAAATTTATCATTTACTTTGAAAATTGCTGACCTTATTTATGGTCTAAAATTTTTGTCAGTCCAAATGTATTCTTCAGTTAAGTACAACACTATCTTTTCCTGAGGCCTGCAGACTTCAGGGTAAAACCACCCCACCCCTTTCTGGAATCCCAGTCAGACAATGTTGGCCTGTTCCAAGTGTTTTTGTTTATTTTTTCCCTGGATGCAAGTGAGCTATCAAGGCTGACATTTATTGCCCATCCTATAACTGCCCTTGAGAAAGTGGTGGTGAGCCACCTTCTTGAATTGACAGTGCTGTGAGGAAGGGAGTTTCAGTATTTTAACCCAGCAACAATGAAGGAACAGCGCTCGCAGGTGCCTTTTCAGCAGCTTTTGTGTGAATATCCTTCATGGGCTTGAGCTCTGTTGCGGGTTTGGAATTTGCATTTCTACTGAGGCATGGATAAAAGAAACATTGGGGGGCGATTCAGCAGCCTCGTCGCGCCCAACCTGGTGTCGGGACGAGCCCGCGGAATTTTGTGAGAGGCCTCTCGCAAGGTTTGCGATGCTTGAATTGGTTTGCGAGGTATTGCAATCTGGATCTTGCCCTCACTGGGTGTGATCCAGTTCAGCATATTTAAATGAGCCGTACAGATCCACACAAACTTAGACCAGGCGTCACGGGGTGGGGGGGTTTAAGGCAGGGTGGCACCCTGGCTCAATCTGTGGCACTGCCAGCCTTGAACTCTGGAAGAACTACCTGGGCACCCTGGCAACACCATCATGGAACGTCCAGGGTGCCCCGGTGGCAGGGTTTCCCGGAGGCCTCACCAAGGTTTTGTGGTTGTTTTGGGGGGGGGGGGGACTTATATTGAAGTCCGCTGATTGACACCCATTGTATTGGCACGTGGTTGCTGGATTTTGATCATGGGGAGAAAAAGAGAACTGCTCTGAAATGAAGAAATTTGGCACAATATTTCATTCCCTCACCAATATTTTTTTGTTTTGTGTGATATTTCTCACGATGCTGAAAATGTCCCAAGTTTGAAAGTAAGAACGTGCAGAGAGAGAGTTGCCAAAAGTTTGTCATTAATGGAAATAATTGACAAACCGGGAAAGGAAAAGAAGGAAAATAGCACACAATGGTAATGGTGTTACAGAATGTGTATATGGTGAGGAGGCAATAAAACTATTCAAGGGCTGTTGGCTGGTACCAGACATGCGCTATAAGCATTTTCCTGCTTAGCATTATATATGGACCATTTCGAAAATGTATGGACTTCTTGTCATCAATAACATTTGGTGTTATCCACTGGCTGCACATCTCATTGATTAACAACAGCTTAAAATAACGTGCCTTTTTACAGTGCTTTTAAAGTAGCAAAACGTCTCCAGGCACTGTACAGGAACCTAATCGAACATAAATTGGCGCATGTTAGAAAATGACTAAATTCATGGCCCATGAGAGAGATTTAAAGCAAAGGAGGGAGAAGATTTCTGCTGATAAGAATAGAGGGCATAGGGGGGCCTCCAGGGGTAACAGGGCAGGGTGACGTAAGGCCATTGGAGGAAGTTGTCCAGCTGCAACTAAACAGATAGATAATGCAACCAAATGAGCCAATCCCACTTAGAGGAGTGAGGCTTAAGGGAAATGGGGCTGTAAAAATGAGCCAGAGAGAGAGAAAGGCCTTTATTTGAGGACAAAGGCATCAAAGGCCAAGGTTGACAGAATGATCAAACAGAAGTCAAAAAAAGAAATCTCATCTGTTGTCAGTGCATAGGAGCAAAGAGTGTGAATGGTCTGGTAGAAAAAGAGGAAAAGTCTCTGCTGCTGTGATTTACTTGTTTACAAAGAGGGAAATAAATTAGAGCTGCTGTCTGGCCTTATTAAAACACATTATTTTTATGGAGGTTTGGATGCAATTTATTCTTTGATCAGTAGATGGTGATCCGTCACTGAAAGTTCCCTCTGCAGTCACTCGCAGATGCTGCACTAAAATGCATGTCTGCGAAAGCAAGTCAGTTCATACAGTTTGGTCATGAAATATTGGACAGGAGTGCATGTGTGTGGGAGTGTTAACTTCATTCTGTGCTTTATGGACAGTATTATTGGTGCTCATGTTACTGTTAGTACACATCTAGAAATTCAATGTTGTTGGTAATGTTGTCTCTAATAAAAGCTGGTGTTATGCGTAAGGACATGGGGCATGATTTTCTGGCTCTTCCGCCTTGGTGGGATCTTCCAGTCCTGCTGACAGCGATCCTCTGCTGCAGATTCCCCGGCGGCGGAGGGTGCGAACAACAGGAGTCATTGATAGCAGCGGGCTGGAAATCCTACAGTTGGCCAATGGCAGGCCGTTTCCCGACCCGCAAAACATGCCGTGGAGGGGGAGGAACATCCTGCCAATGGATTAGAAATGATTATGAGAGACAAAATGTCTGGCTCCGGATCTGATTCACAAGGTTTTTGAGAAATTTTATGAGAGGTTGTACAGGTCAGAGCCACCTGGGGGAGACCATGAGATGCAGGAATTTCTAGATGGGTTGGAGTACCCGAGGTTAGGGGAGGGGGACAGCGCTACAATAGAAGGAGTGATAGTGGAGCAGGAGATAAAGGATGCGATTGGGAGGATGCAGTCGAGGAAGGTGGCAGGGTCAGATGAGTTTGCGGTGGAATATTATAAAAAGTCAAGGATAAGCTGGCACCCCTGATGGGGGGGATGTTTGAAGAGGCGATAGGGAAGGGGGTGTTGCCACAAACCTTGGGGCAGGCATCCATTTCCCTGTTGCTAAAAAAAGGTAAGGATCCGACGGAGTGTGGGTCGTATAGGCCCATATTACTTCTGAATGTGGACGCAAAAGTATTGGCGAAGGTACTGGCGGGTAGGCTGGAGGAGTGCCTCCCGAAGGTCAGACGGGGTTTGTGAGAGGGGGGCAGCTCTTTTCAAACGTTAGAAGGGTATTGAACGTCTTTATGGCACCGGCAGAGGGGAAGTAAACAGAGGTGGTTGTGGCATTGGACGCTGAGAAGGCATTTAACCGGGCAGAATGGGGGTACTTGATGGCAGTTCTGGAGCGGTTTGAGATTGATTAATATTCCAAGATTTGTGAACTGGGTAAAGCCGAAGGCGAGTGTCCGCACAAACAACATTAGCTCGAGATACTTTTCTCTCCACCGTGGGACGAGGCAGGGATGTCCTATGTTCCCCCTGCTCTTTGCACTCGCGATTGAGCCATTGGCCATCGCATTAAGATGTTCGGGGGTATGGAAAGGAATAGTGTGTTGGGGGGGATGACTTGCTGTTATACGTGTCAGAACCGAGTGTGTCGATAGGGGAAATATTGGAGCTGCTTCGAGTGTTTGGGTCTTTCTCGGGGTACAAACTAAATCTAGACAAGACTGAGTATTTTGTGGTGTCTCGGCCGGGGGTGGGGACAGGGGTCGGGGGCCTGCCGTTCCATAGGGCAGGGACTCACTTTAGGTATCTTTAGATGCAGGTTGCCCGGGAGTGGGGGGGGGGGGTTCCGCAGATACAATGTTTCTAGTTTGGTGGGGAGAGTGAAAGCGGATCTGGCAAGGTGGGATGGTCTCCCTGTGTCACTGGCAGGTCAGGTACAGGCGGTTAAAAAGAACATGGTGCCGCGATTTCTGTTTATTTTTCAATGCCTACCGATTTTCCTGCCAAAGGCTTTTTTCAGAGAGATTGAGGAAAGGATTACTTTGTTCATATGGGGAGGGAAGGTGGCCAGAGTTAGAAATGTGCTGCTACAGAGGGGAAGGCAGGCAGGTTGGGTCTTTCGAACCTGATGTATTACTACTGGGCGGAGAAGGTGCAGAGCTGGGTCAGAGGGGTTGATTCCCAGTGGGTCAGAATGGAGGAGAGTTTGTGCAGGGGTCGGGATTGAAAGCACTAGCAACAGCGCCGCTCCCGATGGCCCCGGAGAAACAAAAAAAAAAAGAAAATTGCTTATTGTCACGAGTAGGCTTCAATGAAGTTACTGTGAAAAGCCCCTAGTCGCTACATTCCGCTCCTGTTCAGGGAGGCTGGTACGGGAATTGAACTGTGCTGCTGGCCTGCCTTGGTCTGCTTTAAAAGACAGCGATTTATCCCGGTGTGCTAAACCAGAGCCTATTCAGGGAAATACTCAGGGAGTCCGGTAATAATAGCTTCAACTTCGGGTTGGGGGCAGGGTCAAGGGAAATGCCAATTCGGGGGAACCACAGATTTGAGCCAGGGAAGTGGGATGGAAATTTTCGGAAATGGGAGGAGAAGGGGATTAAGGCACTAAAAGATTTGTTTCTTAGGGGTCGGTTTGCAGGATTGAAGGAGCTGGAAGCAAAGTATGGGCTGGAGCAGGGGGAAATGTTTAGATACATGCAGGTTCGAGATTTTGCCAGAAAGGAGATGCAGAGCTTCTCGGTGGAGCCGGCTTCCACATTAGAACATAGAACAGTACAGCACAGAACAGGCCCTTCGGCCCTCAATGTTGTGCCGAGCCATGATCACCCCACTCAAACCCACGTATCCACCCTAGATCCATAACCCAACAACCCCCCCCCCCTTAACCTTACTTTTTATTAGGACACTACGGGCAATTTAGCATGGCCAATCCACCTAACCCGCACATCTTTGGACTGTGGGAGGAAACCGGAGCACCCGGAGGAAACCCACGCACACGGGGAGGACGTGCAGACTCCACACAGATAGTGACCCAGCCGGGAATCGAACCTGGGACCCTGGAGCTGTGAAGCATTTATGCTAACCACCATGCTACCCTGCTGCCCCGAGGTTGCTGGAGGAGGTGCTGACAACAGGGGAACTGGAGGAGGAGGTTGTGTCGGCGGTTTACGGAGCTATTTTGAAGAGGAGAAGGCACCACTGGAAGGGATCAAAGCAAAGTGGGAGGAAGAGTTGGGAGAGGATATGGAGGCGGGGTTCTGGTGTGAGGAGCCCCGGAGAGTGAGTGCCTCCACCTCGTGCGCGAGGTTGGGGCTGATACAGCTGAAGGTGGTATACAGAGCACACCTCACGAGGGCAAGAATGAGCCAATTCTTTGAAGGAGTAGAAGATGTTTATGAACGTTGCGGGGCGGGGGGGACACTAATCGCATTCATATGTTTTGGTCCTGTCCAAAACTAGAGGATTACCGGAAGGAGGTTTTTAGGGTAATTTCTAAAGTGGTGCACGTGAAACTGGACCCGGGCCCCCTGGAGGCCATATTCGGGGTGTCGGACCAGCCAGGGTTGGAAACGGGTGCGGAGGCAGATGTTGTAGCCTTCGCCTCATTGATCGCCCGAAGGCGGATCCTGATGGGTTGGATAGCACCCTGTGCTCTGGCGTGGCGGGGGGACCTGTTGGAATACTTGACTCTTGAGAAGGTTAAGTTTGAACTGAGGGAAGGATGGAGGGGTTCTATAATTATTCATTATGCACTTTCAAGAACTGAATAACATCGAACATTAGTTGGTGGGGGGGGGGGGGTGGGTGGGAGGGTTTGGGGGAGGGGGGCTTTGTGTTAATGGCGACTATGGGTGATCCCTAATTCCTTTTTGTCATTTGTTTGTGTGAACATGCGGGCTAATGTTTGGGGTTTGGTGGGAGGATGGGATCGTTGTTATTGTTATGGGGGTTGGCATATTTGTTACTAATTATTGTTTATTGTTGGTGGGTGTAAATTTGGGAGAAAATGTGAAAAAGGAGAATAAAAATATTTAAAAATTAAAGAGAGACAAAATGTCTTAATGTATTGTAAATTGAAACTCCTTTATTCTGGATGTTTTGTTGCAACTAATACTCAAGTGAAAAGCCAGTGCTGAAATGATGCTGATGTATCATCTAATAACATTGCAACAAACATGTAACCAATATGGGAATGCATAGTGGGCCATCACAACTGTTGTTATTAATGGGATGAACCATGGAAAAGTTATGGCACAGAAAGAGGCCATTCAGCCTATTATGTTTGCGCCAGCTGAAAAAGAAAACAATTTTTTTTAAAAACTAGCTGCCTATTCTATTCCCACCTTCTGGCCCCCCGGTCTGTAGCCTCGCATGTTACAGAACTTTAGGTGTAGATCCAGGTACCTTTTAAATGAGTTGAGGGTTTCTGCCTCCACCACCAAACTAGGAAGTGAATTCCAAACACCACCACCCTTTGGATGAAGAGGTTTTACCTCTTATTCCCTCTAATCTTTCTACCGGTGAACTTAAATCTGTGCCCCCTGGTGATTGACGTCCCAGCTGGGAGAAACCGGGATGGAATGGAGATCTTGAAAAGGCTCCTTGGAGAATGCTTTGCAGATTATTTATGAGGGTTGACAAGGATAGCGGTGATTAGCCAATGGCAATTAGTATGGGATAGGATGATTGTGTAGTTGTTTGTGCTGGAGCCTCCCACTGTGTAATGGACCTCTCTCTGGTAATCCGTTGGGTATAGGGGACAATACAGTGATCTATTGTTCCCAACCTGGGCTACAGTCACAGGATTGTGTCTCAGTAACAGGTAGGCATCTACCAAGGACTTCAAAGCACACATCATTATCCATTCAGAGTGCAGCCGGTGGAATCATATCTATAATGACCTGGATGTCAACATGTACTAGATGCTGTGGTATGAAGAGGCAAGAGTTCAGCTCCTTTTTCACCAACACACCTTTAATGGTTCAAACTCACTCTGCACAGAACTCTACAGATCATCACAAGCTCCAGAGTCCACCTGAAGCCCCTTTACATATCAGTGTCAATCATTGAACACTTAACATAAATGAGACAATCATTGAACACTTAACATAAATGAGACAACTAATTGCAATGTCTCTTAACCCATTACTTAACACTGGAGAGCAGCAGATGTGACAGTCTGCTTCTTGGATAAATGTCAGGTAATTTATTGCTTAGAAGGTATTGTTCACAAGGTATAAAGCTGAGGCAGAGAGACTGTTGATTGAGGGAATATTATGTCCTATAAACATAGTGACAGTTTTTGTATCAGTTCCGGTCCGTAGCTGTTTGGTGGTGATTTGGTTGCTATGGTACTGTTAGGTTTTCTGTAGCATGCAAATGAAAGGGATGCAGCTCTTTTTGAGCAAGTGCTCGGGAGCAGAAATAAATCCATAATAATGGTTATAATAGGTGATCAGTACAACTGTCTGATTTGATAGAAATGTTATGCATGAACTTTCACTACAGTTCCTCTTCTCTGCTCCACTGCCCACTCGCTGCCTGTGTTCTGAGGATTTTGTTGATCTGTAGCCAATTTTCAGGATTATAAAAATTACCCGAAGTGAGCTGTTTCTAAATTCCTTACTCGGAGAAAGCAGCCTCCCACCCATCACCCCCATTGGGCCCCAGCATGCCAAGACTGCCTCCACCAGTATTTGAATGAAGCAGAACAAATAAGCACCGTTCACATTTTAATATTTGCTGTAATAAATAATTCCAATAAAAATGAGCATCAAACAGAAGGGTAAGCTAAAGTCACAAACTTAGAGTAAGCAAATCTTGTTTAAAATTATGCAGTGCTTTGGTGAGACGACACCTTGAATACCGTGTGCAATTTTAAACTCCGCACCCGCTATACATGCATTGGAAGGGATGGAACAAAAGTTTGTGAGAATGATTCAGAGGAGGAGAGGGTGTCTCTGGGGAGAAATTGAATAAAATGAAGTTGAGAAGTGATCTCATTGAAGCACAAGATTCTGAAATGTGTTGACAGGATAGCTACTGAGAAAATGTCCCCATGGCTGGAGAACCTACAACGAGGGAACTCAGTGTCGAATAAGGGAATGGCCACTTTTTTTTTAAAGGAGCCAATTTAGCGTGGCTAATCCAGCTATCTTGCACATCTTTGGGTTGTGGGGGTGAGATCGATTTAAACACAGGGAGAATGTGCAAACTCCACACAAAGACAGTGACCCGGGGCCGTGATTGAATCTGGGTCGTCAGCGCCATGAGGCAGCAGTGTTAACCACTGTGCCACCGTGCTGCCTGGAATGGCCACTTGTGACTGAGATTAGAAATTTCTTCACCCGGAATTGTGAATCAGTCAATACTCTGCTCCAGCAATCTGTGGAAACTCAGTCAATGAGTCTATTCAAGGCTAAGATTGATGGGTTTTTTTTACTCCCAACGGCACCAGTAGGATATATGCCTTGGGCAAGAAGATAGAGTTGTGGTTCGGGATCGACCACAGTCTTTTAAATGTCTGCGCAGACTCTACACTTCCAACTTCTTCTCTTCTTAACCTGGATTAAGATAAAACCTTGTATTTCCCATCCACAGAAAACAAGACAAATCCAATTTGGCCAACCATTACCCTGTTTGCTCTCAATTATCAGCAAAGTGACGGAAGGTGTTATCAATGGTGCCATCAAGTGATGCTAACTTAAAAATACCTGCTAATCATTGCTCAGTGTGGGTGCAGTGTAATTTCTTCCCAAAAGGACATTCGAGAGCCAGTTAACAATCCACGAGTTTGAGGATCATTAATTACACTAGCTTTTAATTCCAGATTTGTTTAATTGAATTTAAATTCCCCGGTTGCCATTATGGAAAGCTAGTCTATACTGGTCCTATTAGGAAAAGGCAAAGTAGGATTTATGCGATATCACTGAGATGGATTATGGAGGAAATGGGACCAAGAATTTTCTTTTAGTTAATCGGAGGTATTCAAAGATTAAGCTTGCAGGTTTGCCTGATGGATCAATATATGTTGAGCCATACCGAGCAGAAAGCTCCCAATCTTGATTACTGTTTAGTGTCGTGTTGACTGTTTCCAGCTGGAATAACAGTTGGAAGCCATTTGCAGGAAGAAGAGAAATTAGAAAGGATTCCTGTTTCATGTTTGTATCCAGTAATTCCTGCTGGAAAACATGTTACATAGAACATACAGTGCAGAAGGAGGCCATTGGGGCCCATCGAGTCTGCACTGACCCACTTAAGCCCTCACTTCCACCCTATCCCCATAGCACAATAATCCCTCAATTTAGCATGGCCAATCCACCTAACCTGCATGTCTTTGGACTGTGGGAGGAAACCAGAGCACCCGTTGGAAACCCACGCAGGCACGGGGAGAATGTGGAGACTCCGCACAGACAGTGACCTAGCGAGGAATCGAACCTGGGACCCTGGCGCTGTGAAGCCACAGTGGTATCCACTTGTGCTACCGTGCTTGGTGTATGTTCACACTTCTGGTGAACATTGGATCAGGTTCGGCAGCTCTT
The DNA here is from genome assembly GCF_902713615.1 of Scyliorhinus canicula. Classification (NCBI taxonomy): domain Eukaryota; kingdom Metazoa; phylum Chordata; class Chondrichthyes; order Carcharhiniformes; family Scyliorhinidae; genus Scyliorhinus; species Scyliorhinus canicula. The sequence continues at coordinate 81,269,932 of NC_052146.1, read as the reverse complement.
TCGCCCATTCCCTGAATAGCCTGCTGACACAGTGTCAGGACGTGCATGTGAAAAGTACTCATTTGGGGAATTACTGAGGGAAACGAGTGGTCAGGAAACTGAAGCCCTGTAAAAGTTACACATCCAGAAGTGGAAAAAAATTAGGGGGGATAAATTAAATTCAGTTGTGGATGACAGTTGCTAAATAACCTTTAACACTTGTTGAAGTTTTGGAATTCATTTTTATGCTAATGACAGTAAAAAGATTGCAATCCATTTATCCCTTTGGTCAACTTTGCACAATTACAGTAATCAGAATAGACTAAAGACATTGAGTCAATCTGCACAGTTTCATCACTGCAGGCGAATTAGTCATGTCCAGGATTTATTGATGTTCCAATTGCTCACCCCACATTATCCTGTCTCTCCCACAGCAAAATTTAATCAAAGAGGTTCATGGGATAAACTGAGGACATTCAGCCCATCATTTGTGTTAGCTCTTTTCTCAAACAATCCAAAACTTAACCCACTGCTTTGTTCTCCCCATTGCATTGTATCATTCCAAAACTAATCTTACTGCCTAGCTTGTCTCTCCATAGCCTTGTATCCTCTTTGCCCCACCCTCTCCACATTGCAGTGGTAATAGAACATAGAACAGTACAGCACAGAACAGGCCCTTTGGCCCTCGATGTTGTGCCGAGCAATGATCACCCTACTCAACCTCACGTATCCACCCTATACCCGTAACCCAACAAGGGTTAGCTAACCACTATGCTACCGTGCTGCCAGGATCTTGTGTTCTTGCTTCTGTGACAGTATGGACTTTTTCTTGTTACTGCTGACGAAAGATGGGTTTTGGGTTGAATAGATCCTGGCAGTTAATACCCAGATTTTTCCTCTCTCAGTTAATTAATGTAACCTTCAGTGTAAGGTTTGGTGGATCTAAAGCAGAGACTAATTATGGGAATTAAATCCCGTGGACGGTAAAATTTATGGGATGGGGACAATCAATATACATTGAGGGAGAAAAATTCTTGAAAACAGTTGCGCAGTCTGAAAAAATATTATCACCTGATTAGTGATCTTAACATGGTAATACAGGGAACAATATGATGTGGGTAAGAAACTGAAAGAAAACAAAATGATCTAGGCAGGCATAAGTCTGCAGGAAGTGACAGTGGTTTTACAAACAGCGCGGTCTGATGTCTGCTGAAGTTGATGTCATTTATGGTGTCATCTATATAAAGAACCGGGTGGTAGCGATTTTAACTCCCAACATTTGGTGGAAACTGGGGCTGGGAGGCCGTTAAAATGAGGCAAAATTAGTCTGCTGAATACTTTGCATCTGATTTCACAAAAGAGAAGGATGATCCAGAGAGGTAAAAGCGTAAAATATTAGATGTGAGAGGCATTATTAAGGGGTATGAATTCCCTGTCCCCGATGAAATGTTCTCTCCGCTGTTAATGGAAGTGAGGGAAGAAATAGTGGGGTCTCTGACCATCATATTCCAATCCTCTCTGGATGCGGGTGTAGTGCCAGAGTACTGGAGCACAGCTAACATATTATCCCTTTGTTCAAAATGGGAGAAAGGAAAGGAAGGAACGGAAAGGAACGAACAAGCCTGCAGATCTAATCATAGTGGTGGACAAATTATTGGAAGAAATTCAGAGGGACAGGAAAAATCTTAATTTTAGAAAAACACAGAATCATCAAAGACAGTCGATGTTAAGGGGAGATCATGTCTGAATAACATTGAATTTTTTGAGGAGGTAATGAGGAGGGTTGATGTGGATGGTCCATTGATAGAACAAAGAACAATACAGCACAGGAACAGGCCTTTCGGCCCTCTAATCCTGTACCAGTCATGATACAACCATTGCCAAAATCCTCAGCACTTCCTTGTGCCGTTTCCCTCTATACCCATGTGTTTGTCAAGATGTCTTTTGAACGCTGTTAACGTATATATTTGGATTTTAGCAAAACTTTTGATGAGGCCCCACACGGCAGACTGGTCGCAAAAGTAAAACCTTCTGGGAACCAAGGTAAAATGATAGGTTGGATCCAAAATTGACTCTGAGACGGGAAGAAAAGAGTAATGGTCATTGAATTTTGTGACTGGAAGGCTGTGTCCAGTGAGATTATTCAGGGGTTAGTGCTAGTGTCCCTTACTTTTTGTTGTACGTATCAGAGGTTGGGACTTAAACATAGGGTATATTATTAAGAAGTTTGCAGAGGATACAAGGATTGGCCATGTGGTTGACGATGAAGAAAGTTGTAGACAACAGAATGATATCAATGGACTCATCAGGTGGGCGAACAATGGCAAATGGAGTTCAATCCAGAGAATGCATTTGGTGAAGGCAAATAAGACAAGGGAATACGTAATAAATTTTAGGATATTGAAAAATGTTGAGGGAGATTGAAGAGCACATCCACAGATCCTTGGATAAAGTGACCAAGAGGGCCTACTTGCCTTTATTAGCTGAGGCATAGAATCTAAGAGTTGTAAAGTTATGTTGGAACTGTATAAAACACAGTTAGAGTGCTGATCATTGGAAAGATGTGGTTGCACTAGAAATGGTACAGAGGAGATTTTTGAGGATATTTCCTGGAGAATTTAAATCATGAGAAAATAAGGGATTGGCTGCGGTTTTCTTTGGGACCTAACTGAAGTGTATGGAATTGCCAGAGGTCTATATGGTATGGCTAGGACGACCCCATTCCCCTTAGTTGAGGAGTCTATAGATTTACAGTAAGACACAGAGGGTTTGATGGGAGGATTCCAGGGGACGTTTTATCACCCTGGGGATGGTGGGGATCTGGACCTCACTGTCTGAAAGGGCGGTAGAGGCAGAAAGCCCCATTATATTGAAAAATAACTTGGATATGCACTTGAAGTGCCTTAACGACAATCTACAGATCAAAAGCTCGAAAGTCGGATTAGGCTAGATGGCTCCTTGTTGGTCAGTATGGACGCAATGGGCTAAACCTCCTTTGGGCTGTAAATTTCTATGATTTTAGTAGCTTACCCCCTCATCCTGCTACTTTCCTCCCCGGGCCAAGTGTTTGACCTGCGATTTTGAAAGAGGTTAGCAAAGTCATCAGCTGGGGAGGTATACATTTGACTGTATTGAGACTTGATCTTACGTTTTAGTCTGAGGCCTGAGTGCCGGAGCAGGAATGTCTTCCCCATCAGGCCAGATCTGCCAACAGAGGCATTGTGGTGCAGAAGCTCAGGAAAGTTTAAATGTTTTTTAAGGTTCCTGTTGGGTAGGATGAGCAGGAGTGCTGTGCCTTCTGCTGCCAACATTTCCACTTCTACCCGCTGGTCAGGTGGTGGATCTGGCTGAGTTTGGGTAGAAATAAGAAATATTTGTGGAAATGGGGCTTTGCTGTTGAGGTTAGCTGGGTATTCAAGTCACTGTAGTCCATCACCTACTGTGTGGCTTGCAAACACCACATCCTCTACCCTTGAAATCTGGAACAAAATAAATAAAACAAATAATGAACAAAAATAATTAAGAAATGGCTAAAGTACATTTAATTTTATTTTACATTATCCTTTCCATGACTGCCTGGGGTTTTACTGTTATCGAGCGATTTTAAGGATAATTTGAAAGGGCATTTCAGAGTCTGGCATTCTGCTCACCTGAGCAGCTGACCTTCCTGCTGCTGCTGCTAATGTTTCTGCTCGAAACCTGCTCGGATGCAAATGCAGCACAATGACAGCAGGCAGGATGTCAAGCAGAACCAGTGCAATCCGGTATGAAAAACGCCAATGAAAGATTTGAGTGACAAAGAGGGCAATTGTTTTAAAATTATACAAATAGTTTCAAAATACTGTATACCTTTAGATGTCTGAGATGACCTTGATAAAAGACTAAAGGGTGCATTGGTTATGACCTAAATCGGAAGTGAAAAAACTGGCAAGTGACCTCTTTAGGGGAAAATGCAGGAAAAAAACGAGCAGGACAGATGAGTTCTGCAGTTATTGAGGTGGTTGTTGATAACCAGCAGTTAGATGTGATGGTTCCAACCAAGCCGCAGTTCAAAATGCCAGATTGAAAATGTTAAACCAAGTGAGCAGAATGGTTTCTGGACACAGGTGTTTAGGAAAGTAGGTGCCCAGCAGGTACTCGGAGGTACTTGATGCCAGGTCCAGCAGTGTGATCTCATTTTATAGCTATTTGTTGGTGCGCAAAACAGAATGCCCGCGTCTCTAATAGAAGCAGCATTTTTGAATGGCAGGACAGCCTGGAAGTGAGAGGGGGGGGGGAATTCATTTTATTAAAATGCTCCTTTTCTAAATGAAAATAATGGTCCTCCCAATGATTCCTTTGATCGTATGACTGGAACAGAGACCTTCTCTTCTGACTAGACTAATCTAATGACATCAATTCCAGTTAACATTTTGGAGTGGCTCCAGTACAGAGTGGCCTCGGGGCCAATATGGAGCCACCATTGCTAAATGATCAGGTGACTGGCTGAGTGCATCAGGGATGACTTTTGCAGTCCAGGATAATGATTTAGACTTGGATGCCCAGCTGCTGGCCGAGACTAGAAAACTACTTAAGTGAATTACTGCCTGCAATTTTGTGGAGTCAGTTAATTTGTATTTATTCTGATGATCTTTTTGGTCTTATGATCTTGTTGTGGAGCCAACTATTTGACAGCAGTTCGCAAAGTTGGTGGATGAAAGAATTGCAAGAAAAAAATGAATTGCGGGGAGATGCAATGTGTGGATTGAGGGCAGAGTGTGCTCTGACATCCAACCAGTGTGGCAGATCATCAGATTTCCTGGTACATTGAAGGGGAACCATTCTAGAGTGCCTGGTGTTGCAGGAAGGGTGACTAAGGGAGTCTAAGGTCTCCAATTCCTCATAGAAGTAAAATAAATTACTGATGCGACCTATGACAACCATCGGTGTTTTCTGATATTTTGAACATTGGAACAGGAGGACTCCATTCAGGTCCTCAAATCTGTTCCACTGTTCAGATGGACCATGATCTGTGTCTTGACTTGGTCTACACGCCTGATTGATATCCCTTCATACTGTCACCTCACAACACATCAATCCAGAAGCAAAGTACTGTGGGTGTTGGAAATCTGACATAAAAACAGAAAATGTTGGAAATATTTATGTCTGGCATCATTTATGGGGAGAGAAAGGTCAGTGACCCTTCATCAAAACTGTGAGTGCTTCGAGATGTAACAGTTTTTAATAATAATAATAATCGCTTATTGTCACAAGTAGGCTTCAATGAAGTTACTGTGAAAAGCCCCTAGTCGCCACATTTCGGCGCCTGTTTGGGGAGGCTGGAACGGGAATTGTACCCGCGCTGCTGGTCTTGTTCTACATTACAAGCCAGCTGTCTTAGCCCACTGTGCTAAACCAGCCCCAGAAAAAGAAGGGGAAGGTAAATTCTATGATGAACAGGGGGGCACGGTAGCACAGTGGTTAGCACATAGAACATTACAGCGCAGTACAGGCCCTTCAGCCCTCGATGTTGCGCCGACCTGTGAAACCCCTCTAAAGCCCATTTACACTATTCCCTTATCGCCCATATGCCTATCCAATAACCATTTGAATGCGTTTAGTGTTGACGAGTCCACTACTGTTGCAGGCAGGGCATTCCACGCCCTTACTACTGTTGCTTCACTGCTCCAGGGTCCCAGGTTTGATTCCCCATTGGGTCAGTATCTGTGTGGAGTTTGCACTTTCTCCCCGTGTCTGCGTGGGTATCCTCCAGGTGCTTCGGTTTCCTCCCACAGTCCAAAGACGTGCAGGCTAGGTGGATTGCCCTTAGTGTCCAAAAAAGCTTGTGTGGGGTTATGGGGATAGGGTGGGGGTGTGAGCTTAGGTAGGGTGCTCTTTCCAAGGGCCGGTGCAAACTTGATGGGCCGAAATGCCTCCTTCTGCACTGTAGATTCAATGATGAACAAATGGAAAGATCTGTGATAGAATGGGAGGGGAGAGAAATTCAATGACAAAATGGATGATACTGAAAGGTAAATAGAGATGGTAATGGAACAAGAAATGAAATGAAAGATGGCCAAGAGATGGTGTAAATGGGGAAAACAGAATCATCACCAATAACAGCCATCCAAAAAATGCGAGCAGAGGTCATGATATGAAATTGTTGAATTTAGCGGACTGGTATTCAGCATTGTTGAGGGAACACTGAATAATTGGACTTGGGTTGCACTTAGTGAATGTTAACAATTCATTGTGCATGGTATTTTATTCCTCATAAGCTACTGAACATGTTAAGCTCCTGCAGGCAACCCAGTTCCTCCTGTCGGTGAATCTTTTACATTCTTTTGATTTAACATTTCTTGTGAAAGGCAGCATCTCCAGCAATGCTGCTCTCCCTTTTTTACTATACTGTGTTATTCTGATTTAGATGTGCAAGTTATGGAGTGGGGCTCAAAGCCAGGGGACTGTTGTTGAGTCAAGGCTAGCACCTAAATCATCAATTACTATTTCTTTTCCTCATACCTGAAGTGGTCCTCTTTCATCTATTGGCATTCTTGCTCTCACCATCTCCTCTGACCTCAGATTTCTAATTCCCACCTACACAATGCTGCAAGTACTTAGCAGAAGTCCACCGATCCCTTTTGTACCAAACTTTTTGCTTTAAATTGTTGGGCATTTACTGTAGGTACTGCTCCTACTTGCCACCTCAGGACCAGATATACGAGAAAGATAGCCATTCAACAGGTGATTGTTCTCTCAACTCACACCTAGTGCTTCCCACTAAGCTGCCTGGAAGCCTTTCTGTGCAGGCTGGACGCAGGTCAGTCCCTTTAAGTTGCTAAGTGTTTTGGTCTGTGCAAAAAGTTCAGAGGGCACATGCATCATGAAACAAAAATTAAAGGATGCTTTGCCCTAGCTTCTTTGTCTGTTTCCCCTTGTTAAATTAACATTGCTGTGTTTAGAGCTCTTCTCAACTTTGCTCATCTTACATCTAAAGTTCAAACATACTTTCCTGCACCTGACATCCTTATTTTGCTTAGGTCTTCTGTTATAGTCATAGAGGTTTACAGCATGGAAACAGGCCTTTCGGCCCAAATTGTCCATGCCGCCCAGTTTGTACCACTAAGCCAGTCCCAATTGGCCGCATTTGGCCCATATCCCTCTATACCCATCTTACCCATATAACTGTCTAAATGCTTTTTAAAAGACAGAATGTTACCCACCTCTACTACTGCCTCTGGCAGCTCATTCCAGACACTCAACACCTTCTGTGTGAAAGAAATTGCCCCTCTGGACAATGAAGGAGCCTGAGTCTTTGCAATTATCCAACAGGTTTGAGTTCTTGCAACTTGTGTGGGTGAGGGCAGGGACTACAGGTTGGATGAGCAAACTGACCACAGCACTGTGGTGCAGTGGGCCATTCAAATTTTGAGAGTATAAATAAATGTTCTTGTAATAGGGGACAGTATAGTTAGGAAGATAGCTACTGTCCTCTGTCTCTGAGAGCTGGAGCCCTGAAGACTATGTTGCGTGCCAGGGTTAAGAACATCTCCGGGCTGGAGAAGAACTTGAAGTGGGAAGGGAAGGATCCACCTGGTCCACATGGGTACCGCTAACATCGGTAGGACATAGGTTTTGCTTGGTGAGTATGAGTAGCCAAGATATATTAGATAGTAGAACGATAAAGGTAATATTCTTTGGATTACTACCTGACTCATGAGCAAATTGCCGTAGGGTAAATACGACCAGAAAGTTGAATGTTTGGCTCAAAAGTTGGTGTTGGAGAAATGGTTTTTGATTCATGGGGCACTGGCAACTGTATTGGGGAAAGAGGGAGCTCATCACTGGACAGTCATCATTTAAACTGCATTGGGATTAGTGTCCTGAAAATCATATCACTAGGACCGTAGAGAGGGATTTAAACTAGTGGGGGGTGAGGGTTCGCATGAGAGGAGATTTGGAAAGCTAAAGAGGAAGGACGAGACAATAGTGCAGGTTTGCAATGGGGGTAATGATAACCAGAGTGTGACAGGAAGGGACAGAGCATACAAAGATAAGAATGCAATAGCAAATAAGGTCGGAGTTGGGAAAAATAAGAAAAAGACAGCATTGAATGTTCTTTATCTGAATGAATGCACTATTTGTAACAAAATGGATAATTTGATAAAGTATGTGGAGTTAAATGAATATGAAAGGTTACCCATTAGTAGGTGACCGAGACAGGGAACTATTAAAGGGCATTTGACATTTCGGGAGAATAGAAACATAAGAACTAGGAGCAGGAATAGACCGTCTGGCCCTTCGAGCCTGCTCCGCCATTCAATGAGATCATGGCTGATCTTTTGTGGACTCAGCTCCACTTTCCCGCTCGAACACCATAACCCTTTATTCCTTTATTCTTCAAAAAAACTATCTATCTTTATCTTGAAAACATTTAATGAAAGAGCCTCAACTGCTTCACTGGGCAAGGAATTCCATAGATTCACAACCCTTTGGGTAAAGTTGTTCCTCCTAAGCTCAGTCGTAAATCTACTTCCCCTTATTTTGAGGCTATGCCCCCTAGTTCTGCTTTCACCTGCCAATGGAAACAACCCGCCTGCATCTATCCTATCTATTCCCTTCATAATTTTATATGTTTCTATAAGATCCCCCACATCCTTCCAAAGTCCAACGAGTACAGTCTGTTATGGGCCAGGGTTTAGAGAACCCCAAAGTGTATCATGGAGTTCACCTGACCCACAACTTTTAATAGATTGTGGTTATGGGGAGCACACGGGCCTACTTTACAGTTGTGGTGCAACAGAAAGCTAAAGTACTTTTAAATTAAAACCATGTTTATTTATGAAACAAGTTAACACTTTATAAACCCACAGTAAACATCTTAACAACTATCAACACCAATCATCCCCACAGATACAATATTCTATAAGTAACCCTTAATCTTTCCTTGCAACATCCATAAGACAAAAGACCCTTTTTAACGCCGAGATCAGGTTTAAATTCACTACTGAGAGCAGTTATCACTTTGAAATCACCCAATTGATCTGGAGACAGCCTTTAGATTGCAGAGGTCCTTATACAGCTGCTTGCTATTCCTGCAGCTATCCAGCTCTCAAAACGAAACTAAAAACACCCTGTAGCTGCTAGCTCAAAAAAGAAAGTGAAAGACAGACAGCCCAGCTCCACCCACACTCTGACATCACTGCAGCTTTCGATAAACACCCATTTCATAAAGGTACATCCACTACAGCTATTTGATAAACACCCAGTTCTTAAAGGTTCTCTCACATGACAAGTCCCAGCCTACTCAGCCTCTCCTCGTAATCCAACCCCCAAGAAAGGAAAGGGATGTGGGATATCTCTGGTAATGAAGGATCATATCAGTACAGTGGTGAGAAATGACCTTGGCTCGCAAGATCAAGATGTAGAATCAGTTTGAGTGGAGATAAGAAATGGAAGATGTCACAGGTGAGCCCCCTAGTTTATAGGCCCCACACTAGTTACACTGTAGGACAGAATGATTTAAGAAAGAAATGGGAACTTACAGTCATGACGGATTTTAATCTTCATATAGATTGGACGAATCAGATTGGCAAAGGTAACCCTTGAGGATCAATTCATAGCATGTTTTCGGGAAAGTTTCTTGTAACAATATGTTCTGGAACCAACCAGGGAACTGGCTATTTTAGACCTTGTAATGTGTAATTGGACAGGTTAATTAATGACCTCGGAGCAATGATCCTCTTGGAAAGAGTGATGATAACATGATGTCATTTCACATTCAGTTTGAGGGTGAGGAATATGAATCTGAAGCTAGTGTCTTAATCTTAAACAAAACACCATTACAAAGATGAAAATACAAGAGTGGCTAACGTGGAATGGGAAAATAGATTAAAAGATAAAACAGCAGGGAAGCAGTGGCAGACCTTTAAGGATATATTTCAAATTTGAAAAAATCATGTCCAATATCACAAAGGTTAGTGGTTGCCCAAAAGATTGGGAAACGTTTAGAAATCAGCATGGCAGACGAAAAAAGTAATAGAGGGAGAAATTGGAGTACGTGAGGAAGTATGCCGAAATATAAAAACAGACAGTAAAAGTTTCTACAAGTTTTAAGAGTCCTTCCTGTTCATTTCCCTTGGACTCATCCTCTCTCTCGGACTGATCTGTTCCCGATAAGACACTATTCACGATGCTCTATGCTGCTCTTTCTTATGTCGTATTTGCTTTGTTATTTTGCCCTTGCTCCATACAGTAACTAATTAGTTATTTGTCGATGTACTGTGTACTTTTTCGCATTCACTGTATCTACTATTTTTTTTGTCTGTTAGGTACCTTTTCTTGGCTGCAGAAGAATGCTTTTCACTGTACTTCAATACATGTGACAATAAATAAATCAAATCAAATCATTTCCTTTATTCCCATTTCTTTTAAGTTATTTATTTTTTTTGATCCACGGACCACAATCAGAATGAGACTTGAAGCAGAAGACTGGAGGTTGAAGTAGTTTGTTAGGATGCTGTTTGCCCAGGTTTTACTCTTTTGAGGGGAGAAGCAAAACTCCTCAACGCAGAGTGGATTTTGGGAACCAGGTTTGGAGGGAGTTGGATTGGTTGGTTAACTGTTGGGTTAGCCAGGGACAGTGTTCTGTCTGACAGCGGTCAGTGATTGGTTCCTGCGTGTGATGCTTTCTGAGAGAACTGGGCAGAAGCGTTTAGACCTTGGAAGTGAAAGGAACTCTCTCCCTCGCTCTGCTTCTTGCTGAAGTGAAAGAAAGCAGAGAGTGCCTGGCACACCTTTTGCTGTGAACCTGAAATAGCATGGAGTCTTGCCGGAGAAACCCATCTCAAGCCTAGAAGAGAGAAATATCAAAATGAAAGATGAACGTCAGAAAGACACTAATCAGAAATCATCCCAGTATATCAAAGATCCTTATTTGTTTATTTTCATTAATATTTTCTTTCCCTTTCTGGGGTGGTGGTTGGGGAAAGTGGCATTAGGTAGTTCCATTTTATAACCATTTAATTATAATACTATATATAATAAAAGGTTACTTGTTGTGTTGAAGTTACAAACGCGGTGACTACAGTTTATTGGGCTCGGCCAAGGATCTCGGGTATTTTAAATAGAATCATGTTTCACCCGTGTTGCGACTCCAGGTCAAGTGGGACTGGAATTGACTGTGTACTAGCCCAGGGTGTCGTGCAAAGTATATGAAAAGGAAAAGGGTCGCTAAAATAATTGTTGGTCCCTTATAATTGTAGTAAAAGACAGAAAAAGCATCCCAATAATAGCAAAAACGCAAAAGACCGAAGATCGGATGCAACTTGAAGCAATAACTATCACTCGAGGAAAAAGTACCAGGAAAAACAACAGGAATAAAGGCTGGAAAGTAGCCTGGACCAGATCGCCTTCATCCTTGAGTTTTAAAAGAATTGTATGACTTATTGTAAACTTCTAAGATTCCCTAGGTTCTGGAAAGGTCCTAGCAGATTGGAAAATCACAATAGCAGCACCTCTATTCAAGGAAGGGAGACAGAAAGCAGGAAACTGTAGACGGGTTATCTGTTATTGTGACGCTATCCATTATTAAGGAACTGGCAACAGAACATTTGGAAAATTAGAATACAATCGGGCAGTGTCAATGTGGTTTATAAAAAAGGCATTTTGACAAATATAAGAGATTCCTTTGAGATGCAACAAGCAGGGTAGATAAAGGAGAACCGGTAGATACAGTGTATTTGGATTTCCAAAACACATTCGATAAGAAACCGCATAAAAGATTACTACAAACGATGAGAACACATGCTGTCAGGGGCAGGGGCAATGTATTAGCATGATAGAGGATTGATTAACTATTGGGTAAATTGGGATTAGGGTCACTTTCAGGTTGGAGAACTGTAACTAGTGGAGTGCCTGGGGTCAGTGCTTCAGCCTCAACTATTTACAATCTATAATAATGACTTGGATGAAAGGGTTGACTGTTGTAGCTAAATTTGAAGATAGGAAAGCAACTTGTGAGGGGGATACAAAGAGTCTGCAAAGGGATATGGATGGGTGAAGTGAGGAGGTAGAAATCTGTCAGATGGAGCATAATGTGGGGGAAAAATTAGGTTGAACACTGATGGGAAAAATTGAAAAGCAAAATATTATTTAACTCAAGAGAGACTGCAACATGCTGTTGTAATGAGGGATCTGAGTGTCCTTGTACATGACTCTCAAAGTTAGCTTTCAAAGATAGTGATTAGGAAGGCGACTGGAATGTTTGCATTTCCTGCGTAAGGACTGGAGTGTAAAAGTAGGGAAGCCTTGCTACAACTGCACTAGGAATTGGTGAGACCGCAACTAGAATACCGTTTATAGTTTTGGTCTCCTTATTTAGGAAGGGATGCTCTTGCTTTGGAAGCAATTCAGAGAAGGTTCTGTCGGCTGATTCTTGGGATGACGGGGTTTGTTTTATGAGGAAAAATTGAGCAGTCTGGGCCTGTACCCATTGGAATTTAGAAGAATCTGAGATGATCTATTGAAAAGTATAATATTCCGAGGGGGCTTTGACAGGGTGGATGCTGAGATGATATTTGGGAATCTAGAACTTGGGGACTTGGTTTAAAAGTAAGGAATCTCCTATTTAAGACCGAGATGAAGAGGAATTTCTTCTCTGTAGGTTGTTGCTCTTTGGACGTCTCTCCCTCAGAGAGCAATGGAGGCTGGGCCATTGAATATATGTAAGGCTGCATTAGACAGATTTTTGATTGACAATGGAGTTGAGAGTTATCGGGGAGGTCAGGAAAGTGGAGTTAAAGCCACAATTTGATCAGCCATGATCTTATTAAATGGCAGAGCAGACTCAACGGGCCAATTGACCTACTCCTACTTCAGATCTTATTAGAACAAAGAACAAAGAAAATTACAGCACAGGAACAGGCCCTTCGGCCCTCCCAGCCTGCGCCGATCCAGATGCTTTATCTAAACCTGTTGTAGACTACGTTCGGTCCAGAAGGCCGCCTCTTCCAAAGATTCCCTGCCTTGGAGCTTACTTCTACAGCCACAGAGACCAGACACAGTGGAGGATAATCCTCATGATCTTCCTCTGGTGCCGGACTCAAAGCCTGCGCAGGTCGTTGCAGAACCGCATGGAGAAATGGACAAAGAAACAAACTCTTGTACTCCGATGAAGGCAAGCATGCTGTATGCCTTCTTGACCACTCTATCGACCTGCGTTGCCACCTTCAGGGTACAATGGACCTGAACTCCCAGATCTCTCTGTGCATCAATTTACCCCAGGACTCTTCCATTGACCATATAGTCTGCTCTTGAGTTAGATCTTCCAAAAGGCATCACCTCGCATATGCCTGAATTGAACTCCATCTGCCATTTCTCTGCCCAACTCTCCAATCTATCTTTATTTTGCTGTATTCTCTGACAGTTGTCCTCACTATCTGCAACACCACCAATCTTAGTATCATCTGCAAACTTGCTCATCAGACCACTTATACCTTTGTCCAGATCATTTATATATATCACAAACAACAATGGTCCGAGCACGGATCCCTGTGGTACACCACTAGTCACTGTCTCCATTTTGAGACACTCCCTTCCACCACTACTCTCTTGTCTCCTGTTGCCCAGCCAGTTCTTTATCCATTCTTCATTATTGTTCAATCTGAGATTCTGATAAAGTAAAACAAGCACTTGCTGGTATTAAAATGAGTTACAACCAACACTTGGAAGGGCTAAAATGCTATCGTTTGCATGTTTATTATATATAATTATTAAGGCACTAAACATGAATATTGTGCGAAGCAGTTCCTTGTTAGTAGAACTGATTTGACACCAATTCCATTACACGGTGAATGCATTGCCTAAAGGATGAACTGTTTTGCTAATGGTTCTATTTCTCATTTTTGACTTACTTCAATATAATTTTAGTGTTTCATGCAGATTTTTATATTACTAGGATCAGAAAATGAGCTGTGGAGGTGAGATAATTGAGCTCAGCGCTGTACGTCTCCAGTGTTTCATTGATTCAATGTGTTCCAATTCAGTGGCGCATTTATTTTTATAACCACTCCTGAATGTTTTCTTTTCTCACCTAGCTCACCCATCTTGAAAACCCGAGGCTGTACAGATTCTCTAATCGTACACACTTAAAAATGGTTGATTTGAAATGAAATTTGGTTGGTGCAGTAAGAGATTTGATAGTTTCATTCTGGATATTAAAACTATACCCAAGTGAAGATAGTCATTGCACTGAGACAAGAATAGATGGATGTCGTGAAAGGTTCTGTACAGTTCTGTGACAATCTTGGCCAGTCTCTACTTCGATACTGATGGATCTAATTTCTCAGTATTGCTAACTTAATGAACTGATTTAATCAGAGAAGCGTTAAGGGTTAATGGTGTAGGAAATGGGAATGACACACTGGTGAAATAGGAAAATACTTAACTCGATTGGTCGTTTGTTCATCTCTAAGTGTGAGGCTGCTGACACACCAATACTGTTCTGAGGAAATAATGCACAATGCCCTGTCTGCCTTCTGAGAATTATTCCAGTGTCCTGTTTGTTTTGATTCTGCACTTTAGAAGTTAGGTTTGGTTGGAGGGGTAGGAAGCAGTGTCTGGAAAATGCATCAATATCTGCAAGAGGCCCTTTGACAGAACAATGTCTAAAATTCTACTCTTAAGATTGCCTATTGGCTCATTATCTTATACTGGGATCTGATCTGTGTTATTGGCTTTCTCACTCCCTCAGAAGTATGTTGGTATGTTTATGTGATGGACTGAACCTACACAGTGTGGTTGATTGGCAAATCCTTAGCAGATCCTTTCGAGGCTTGGTTTGTCCCACCTGCCAGTCTATTCAATTTTCTTCTTATCAATTTAACTGCTTCTCCATGTTGTCCAACATGACGGCAATCAGTCAGCCATCGCTCCCAAGTTAATTTCCAAGCATCTGTTAATTCAGTGTGGTCTCTTCTGTACTTATGTGTAAGTGATTGATTACTTCTTAATATTTAACATTGTTGACCAAATGAGGGACAATTTTCGGAGGTTGGACACGCTTCCGTTGTCACTGGCTGGGAGGGTGCAGACGGTTAAGATGACGGTCCACCCGAGATTCCTGTTCGTGTTTCAATGTCTCCCCATCTTTATTCCGTGGTCCTTTTTTAAACGGGTCAACAAAGTGATCACTGGCTTTGTTTGGGCGGGCAAGACTCCGTGAGTAAGGAGTCGGGGAGAGGGCGGGCTGACGCTGCCAAATTTTAGTAACTATTACTGGGCGGCGAATATAGCCATGATCAGGAAGTAGGTGGTGGGGGAGGGGTCAGCATGGGAGCGTATGGAGGCGGCTTCATGCAAGGGCACCAGTCTGGGGGCGTTGGTAACTGTGCCTCTGCCATTCCCGCTGGCACTGTACTCCACCAGCCCCGTGGTGGTGGCGGCCCTGAGAGTCTGGGGACAATGGAGGACACATGCGGGAGCAGAGGGAGCATCGGTCTGGTCCCCAATCTGTAATAATCACCGGTTTGCCCCGGGAAGTTTGGATGGGGGGGTTTCGGATATGGCAGGGAGCAGGGATTGAGAGGATGGGGGATATGTTTATAGAGGGGAGCTTTCAGAGTATGAGGGCCCTGGAGGAGAAGTTTGGGTTGGCGAGGGGAAACAAATTCAGGTATTTGCAGGTGCGGGACTTCCTACGTAAACAGGTGTCAACCTTCCCGCTCCTACCACCAAGGGGGATTCAGGACAGGGTAGTTTCCAGAGGGTGGGTGGGAGAGGGGAGCGTCTCTGACATTTACAAGGAACTTATGGGGTCAGAGGAGATGCAGACCGAGGAGCTGAAGCGCAAGTGGGAGGAGGAGCTGGGAGGAGAGATAGAGGATGGCCCATGGGCGGACGCGTTGAGTAGAGTCAACGCGTCCGCAACATGTGCCAGGCTCAGCCTGATACAATTCAAGGTCGTTCATTGGGCTCACATGACAGTGGCTCGGATCAGCAGATTCTTTGGGGTGGAAGACAGGTGTGCAAAATATGCGGGAGGACCAGTGAACCATGTCCACATGTTCTGGACATATCCGAAGCTTAGGGGATTTTGGCAGGGGTTTGCAGATGTCATGTCCACGGTGTTAAAAACAAGGGTGGCACTGAGTCCAGAGGTGGCGATTTTCGGGGTGTCGGAAGACCTGGGAATCCAGGAGGAGAAAGAGGGGGTTAATAAAGGTGGGACCTGTAAGGGAGGGAGATGGCTTCTGCACTATGTTTATAGTTTCATGTACATTGTTTATTGTGTTGGTGTTATAATACCAAAAAATACTTCAATAAAATGTTTATTAAAAAATATATATTTAACATTGTTGAATTTAAGTTTTCTGCTCAGCTGCATAGCCAGATTAAACCCTTCACTAAATATTTTGCCATATCTTCCATCCTTACTGCTCTTCCATTTTGGTGTTGCCAGCAAATTGGACAATCTAATGTCAGTTTTGGGATTAGGACCATGAATCTGGAATAATGAGAAGAATGCAAGCAGTAGCCGCCATTGGAGCACATTACACACCTTTCCCAAATCAAAATTACTCATTGTTAACTGTGTATTAGTTGTGTTTAGTTATATGCAGGTGGAGGGCATTAATCGGGGTTTCACTTAAGTAAATATAAAGAGACACTTGCTGAAACTGTGGGATGGTCGAGTTAGGAGTTATATATGCTTGTAATGTTTAGCTTTGTATATTAAGACTGAGTAAAGATTGGCTCCAGTATCCTCTTTCATCAACTGACCTTCTGGAATGGGACACGTGTCACTCATTTACTTTTAATCTTAAAGTTGAAAAACTTTCTTTCACATCTTATACTGCCTGTCACATGCCTGTTATTTGAATCAAGTGACCAAGTCACACTCGTGAGATGCAAGGAAATGGAAAGTGTGTCCTGGGCGCACTCAGATTTAATGCTCATGCTCTGTCCTGGATTTCTGTCGGGTTTTGCATATCAAGGAGCCTGGAAACCCAACGAGCCAGTTGTGATGTAGTACTTTACTGAACTGTAATAAAAGCAAAATACTGCGGATGCTGAAGATCTGAAATAAAAAAACAATGTGCTTGAAAAACCTAGCAGGTCTGGCAACATCTGTGGAAAGACTACCTGAGCTAACATGTTGAGTCCAATATGACTCTCTTCAGAACGGTGAAGAAGAGTCACATTGGACTCAAAACGTTAGCTCTGTTTTTTTATCCACCGATGTTTCCAGCCCTGTTGAATTTCTCCAGCACTTTGTGTTTTTTATTTCTTTACTAAGTGTCGTGGAGTCTCTAAAAAGCAAATTATTTTACTGCCTTTGTAACTCTTCAAAGCCTAATTAAGCACATTACAGAATATGAGATAGCACCGAAAAGGCCAAATAAGCCCAATCGGAATCAAGATTTTATAAGGTCAGATCAAAATGATTGACTTATTTTTTGTAGCAAAAGGTCAAAAAATAATTTTGACTATTTTAAAAATTAGAATGCTGGTGAATCCACTTGCCCATGACATAACTCCTCCCATTCAATTTCTCTCGATACTCTGACAGTGCACAGTTGGGACACTTGCCTAATGTGGAGGACTGCATGCATCGACTTTCCCGTCCATGTGCAAAAAGAATGGAAAAATGTTGAAATAGAATTGTAACTCAAAATGTATTAGGAGGTGGTTATGTTAAAGAGCCAGCAGTGACAACGCTGGGTTATCAGAGGTAATGCAAACTGTGTTAAAGTGGGGAATGCTGGGCTTTATGAATAAAGACATGGACTGCAAATGCAGTGTTATAAATGAGGGGAAACTGTTTCCACTGGCTGGCTCGTGAATAACTCAGCAATACAGATTCAGGTGATTGCTAAAAGAACCAGGAGGGGGATGAGAATTCTTTTTTTTACTTAATTACGATTTGAAATTCAGAATAAAATACACAACCTAGGATAGAAAAAGCAGCGAAAACAGTTTTAGAAGAATCCCTACCGTGTAGAAGGATGCCATTTGACCCATCAAGTCTGTACTGACCCTCTGAAAGTACACTCCACCCAAGCCCACTTCTAAACCCTATCCCGATAACCCCTTAACCTAACCTACACAAACCTGGACGCTACGGGGCAGTTGGCCATGACCAGTCCACCTAACCTGCTCATTTTTGGACTGTAGGAGGAAACCCACGTCGACACAGAGAGAATGTACAAACTCCACACAGTCACCCAAGGCTGGAATTGAACCTGGGTCCCTGGCACTGAGACAGCAGTGCTAACTACTGTGCCATCGTGCTGTCCCACTTGTAATTTTCAGAAGGAAATTGGATGCATACTTGAAAATGTAAATAAAAATATTGTCGGGAAAGAGCAAAATTAAGAAATTAATTGGATAGTTTCAAAAAAATCAGTATAGGTGCAATGGGATGAATGGTTTCCTGTACTGTATGGTACTGTATTCTATTTTCAAACCAGTGTGAAAGATAATGAAACTGACATAGGTTAACAGGTTGATTTATATGACATGTATGCAAATCTCTGCAGTATAAGCATGTCAGGTTTTGGATTAATTATGTCCATTGAGAAAGCTTTAAACTAGCAAAGAAAATTATATTAATTTTGCCAGGTCATTAATATAGTGTAAATGTATCTAAGAATGATTTTCCCCGGTAGCTTTTACAAATGAAGAAGGTGCCATATTAATCTTTGCTTGGTGCTGAGTTCAACATGTACATTGATTACCAATACTCTCTCTTAAGGTGTGAGGTCATGCAGCAACCTAAAGTTCCTGTGCTGCCAAGCACAAGTCAGAACCTTTAAGTCACCATGCATGCGTGGTTCACAATTTATGGGCCTGTGTGCTTAAATAAATCAGTTGGGGACTGCAGAAAACAAAAACTTGAGGGCACATTGTTAACAACACTCCTCTATCTTGACAACACCTCTTTTCACCCCTCCGTTATATCTATTTGTGAAATTGCTTGGCCGACATACAGTACTGCCGGAACTGAAATTTCCTCCCAACTAAATATTGAAATGACTGAAACCATTATCTTTGGTCGCTGTGGCAAACTTCACCACTTCATCCTCCATTTCCAGTTTTACTATTAAAGAATGGAACTTTCTACCTTTTTGAGCATAACTCAGAAATAAAACTCACCCAAGGACTCGGTCGGTGCTCTGACTGATGTGGTGACCTTTGTTCTCGGCAAGTTCCACCAGGTACTTCCCTTGTGACGTTGCAGTTGAGGTGAAGGCTTCCTGCTTAACTCAGTCTGCTTGCGGCTGAGATTCTTCATATTGGAAATGCCAATGTGGGGGCACTTGCAAAGGTGTCGGGTCCAGGGTCAATGCAGGGGCAGCCTCCATCACTGTCCCTGCTGTGTAGATCGGTCCTGTGATGAAGTAGGAATTTGAGATATATATTGTATCATATGTAGCTGGTGCAGTAATGGTTAAAAGCCTGGGTTAGGGTGTGTATTTCACTTCTGGAGTAATGTTTTTAAAAATCCTGGTTTGAAAGGCGAGGTGCAATTAAAATATCGTAAAAGTAAGATAATTCATTTCAGCTTGTCGGAGTAGGGCTAATGGATTTTTGTTTATAGAGAGAAGGTTCGCTGATTAGAGATTTAGCCTATGTCAGATGGTCATAACCCAGTTAGTGAAAAGGAGATGTGGTTAATGGGAGGAGCCAGGGGCTGAAGCAGTCAGGTATTCCGTTTAGTTTTGAAATGTCTATGAACAGACTTGCAGCTTCTGAAAACAGTGAGTTAAAGATTTGCCTCTGAACAGAACAGGAGCTTTATTGCCAAATGCTGGGAAGTTAAACAGCAGTTTGATATAGGCAAGAATCTGAAAGCTGGTTCCTGAAGGATCTCTCTTTCTCAAAGCAGTTTATCCAAGACAGCTCTTCAGCAAGTATACTGCTAACTGTATTTAAATGTGGATTTTGACCCGAGATGGGTTTTGCTTGAATGGAGATAAAATATAGCAGTTTGGAGATAAAGTGTTTTGTTTTATTGTTGAGCATTCTTTAACTGCTAGTTGTAAGCTATTTTCTTGTCTGGTGTTAAAGTGAGTTTAATCCTGTGTTAGTAATGACATTTGTTTTAATATACCCTATCCCTATTTGTGTGTGGAATCCCTCCTGGAGCGAAGTATCCTTTTTTCACAGTCTTACAAATTAAATTGAATATTGGGGTTTCTGTCTGATATCCCAGCAGCTGTTGTGGTTTGGTCTGGGATCGTAATATTCCATGGTCAGAGGGGATGAGCAGGTCGATGTTGGCGCCCCGTGAGGGGTGGTACCCTCGGCCTCTTCAGTAATTTCTCAGCCCTTTGTCGCTCTGATTTCTGCATTACATCACCAGCTGGGGCATAACTGGCATCTATTTCATCATTCTTTGTTCCATCAGTGCCACTGACCAGTTATTGCTACAGAGTGTTGTATCCATTCTTTTTGTATCAGTGTGCTGTTTCTGCATCTACTCCCAAGTGCTCTCCCAATAAGTTCACCACTCCCTTCAGTGGAGGTCGTCATGTGATCCCTGGGCCAGGGTCGCACACATGACCTGATGCTACTTCAGGAAACTGACATGCGGGTACACATCTCACCTTACCGGTCAAAGTAGATCCATCTTTTGTCTGACTCCTAAGATGGGGCTGTGTCTGTCCTCCATCCTCCGAGGGAACATCCCACAGCTATCTGTCTCACTCACCTCTTCCTCTTCACCGATGCTTTGTTCATCACCCAAAGCCACTCTTTCTAATTGTGTGTGAGGACACACCGTTATGACTAGAGCTGGTGGATGTGTGGCGGACAATGGTCGGTGACCTCAGTATGGCCTGAGGATGCTACAACGACACTGACATGTTCCCCATTCACAACTGGGACTGTGGGAGACGGAAGGAGACGACCATAAGAATACACCTCTGACAGCAGATGCCTCTGCAGAGGTCAGGTTTCCCAATGCAGAAAAGTTTTAACATGCTGCTGCATGGAGAGGAGTGAACTCCACCCCCTTCATGTGCAGAATTCTAAAATCTTTTCACACGCTCTTACAGGTATTCCCATCGCTCCATTGCCCACCTCCTCATCCGATGCCCACCCTCGCAATGTCAATTGCTGCTCCCCATTGCTGTTAGGATGGCAAGATGGGGCAGACTTCCTTTGCACTTTTTCGCTGGCATTGTGTGCCCTCTTCTGCGAGAGAGAGAGAGAGAGATAAGGCAATGCTGTCCCTCTCCAATTTGCACAACTCTCTTGGATAAGATGCTGCAGCTATTGTGCTACTAGCTCCTCAATGGCATAAAGGTTTTGAGTTTTGCTGATGGAGGAATAAGTACCTGGGACACTAAATTCTCCCATGCTCAAGGGCACCATGCTCTCTCAGGCTGCTCAGCTTGCCTGCTTGCCAGTGTCTGCAGACCTACAGGGCTGACATTTGTATGTCGTTTTCTTCTGAGTTCTGATGGAAGGTCATCCACCTGCAGGTTTAACTCTTTCCCTCCACAGATGCCGCCTAACCTGAGTAGGATGGCACGGTAGCACATTGGTTAGCACTATTGCTTCACATTGCCAGGGACCCGGGTTCGATTCCTGGCTTGGGCCACGGTTTGTGCGGAATCTGCACTTCCTCCCCATGTCTGCGTGGGTTTCCTCCGGGTACTCTGGTTTCCTCCCACAAGTCCCGAAAGACCTCTCCGGTCTCTTCAACGAGCGTAAAATTCCACATCCTGTAACTGCTGAAGCCAATCTGGCACGACTGTTTGAAAACCAGCTGTCCCTACCAGCAAAATAACTTAATAGTAATAGTAAGTCCTGTGTTAATTTCTAAGTAGAATGTAGGGTGTCCTCTCTGGATTGCTGCGCTTATTTTCCTTTCTGCATTGTCTCTGAATTGGACAATCTGAATTCTCCCTCTGTGTACCTGAACAGGCGCTGGAACTTGGCGACTGGAGGATTTTCACAGTAACTTCATTGCAGTGTTAATATAAGCCTACTCGTGACACTATTAAAGATTATTATTATTTCAGCAATTTGTTTTTATTCCAAGTTTCCAGCATCATTGGTATTTTACTTTGCTACTTATGTTGTTGATTCAATTTGTGGTGTAAAGATGACTGAAGTAGAAGAGTAGACTGTGTGCCGAAAACATTTAGAGCAAGTCATCCATGTTTTTAGTCGACTGATAATATCAGAAACCAAGTGACAAAGTTTGAATTTGTGTGTTGTGTTTTCACAGAGACATTCCATCAGTGGCCCAATATCAGCACCAAAGACTCTGTCGGCACTGACAGACAAAAGACCGAGCTACACTGAGATTTCTGTTCCAGGTGAGTCTTTATCAGCTCCAGTTCCCTGAAAATAATGCCCAATTTTGAAGGATACGTTTTCCAATTGACCTTTAGCTGCTGATTCTATTTCAAGTGTTTGGTGTTGCTAGCCTTTGGAAGAAGGTGAAGATGACCTGTCTACTAGTACTTAGATAATTGAGAAAGAGCTGCTGAGAGAGGTTGAGAAAGAGCTTCTGAGAGGGGTTGAGAAAGAGCTGCTGAGAGGGGTTGAGAAAGAGCTGCTGAGGGGTTGAGCCTATCTCAGATACAAGTTCAATCAGAGAAATTTCAATGTATATCACTGAGAATTTGATTTGAGCTGCAACATAAGTTGTTTTCTCCAGGGTGCGCTGATTGCACTCGGTCTTCTGTGTGTCCCCAGGAAAAGCCTTTGATACTTCCCAAACGATGACCCACAGAATCTGTAACAGCTCAGAATTTTGAGCCCTCTTTCCCGAAGCTTGATGCAATTGAGTTAATTGTTGGCCCACCCCCTCCATTTGGGTATTGACTTCTGTCCGAAACTTTGAGGTCACTTTTTTTAATGAAAGCTTTTTTTGTCCGTGTATTTCATTTGTACTGAATTCAAATTCTGAAGCTGACATGTACTCTCGGTTACTACTCCAGTAACATGATCTGTTGATGGTTCAAGTTCACATTTGTCTTCCAATTGAACCCACTCATTTGTCTGCCATGTAATGCTGTCCTTTATTGATAGTGCAATGTGTCCTGTTCCTGTCTGATGGTGACGCATCAGAATGTGTTAGTGGAGGTGAGTAGGAGTGAGGCATTTTCTGTAGTTAGATTCCAGATGATCCAACTTAATCAGTACAGAGATAAATGTATTAATAAGACATTGCACCACTTTTATGTCCATTGATAGAAAATTAATTTGTTCATCGACAAGATGTTGCTGTGTGGAAATGAGGAATTATCTGTTTTATGTACTGCTGTCTCCAGGTTTCCCCTTGACTGGAAATTGATGATTTATTTTTTAAAAACGTTGTCATTGCCAGCAATTCTTACATGAGCATCTCTAGTAGAGATATTATGATCCCATACCCGACCCCAACAGTGGCTAGGATACTGGACCAAAACCCCAATATTTTAGTTTATTTTTGTAAGACTGCAGAAAGAACACTTTGCTCCAGAAGTGTTTGCACTAAGATATCGGGATTTGGTATTTTAAAACAAAACTTTATTATTGATACAATATTAAACTCTTTAATATCACACCAGAAAATAGCTTACAATTACCCCATACTATCTCTATTCCCAATTAAATAAAAAGAAAGGAAAAGCATACAGGTCTCAATCCACCTTGTATCCAATGACACAGAATAATACCAACTTTCCAGAACAGATTTTGCTCCTGTTAGAACCCTTACAGACTCTGGCTGGATGCCTTCAAAAAGCTGTTTCAGCTGGTTTGTTTAAGCTTCCCCCTTGTCCTCCGGCGTCTGCACTGCTTTAAATACTACCAATCTTTTAACTATCCTACTGTGAGAGCAAAAAACCTTACTTGTGGTCTAAAGGGTAAGGTAGCACGGTAGCATTGTGGATAGCACAATCGCTTCACAGCTCCAGGGTCCCAGGTTCGATTCCGGCTTGTCTGTGCGGAATCTGCACATCCTCCCCATGTTTGCGTGGGTTTCCTCCGGGTGCTCCGGTTTCCTCCCACAGTCCAAAGATGTGCAAGTTAGGTGGATTGGACATGATAAATTGCCCTTAGTGTCCAAACTTGCCCCTAGTGTTGGGTGGGGTTACTGGGTTATGGGGATAGGGTGGAGGTGTTAACCTTGGGTAGGGTGCTCTTTCCAGGAGCCGGTGCAGACTTGATGGGCCGAATGGCCTCCTTCTGCACTGTAAATTCTATGATCAGATCAGAACTCCACTCCAAGGCTTTCTGAGAATGTCTGAATACCTTAGCTCTTCTTAGCAATGACATCATCTCCCCAGGCTGAAAACTCCCCAGGGACGGACTCGCCCTAGTCAAACAACAGTGCATTAGCCCAGGCTTTTTATGGTCAATTTCACCTCTGGCTCCTAATCCGGTCTTGCAAAACGAGCTTCTTTTAAAAACATGTCTACTGCAGTCAGACACACACTAACCCAGGCTTTTAACCCTTAAATTGCCAAATGTTTATCCTCCAATATATCTAAAATTCTGCAATTATTTAGAGATATGTATAGAATGGTTCCAGCATCCCTGGCTGCACTGAATATCACGCTCCTTCACTGTCGCTGGGTCAAAATCCTGGACCACTTCCTACAACAGCACTGTGAGTGACCTACACATGGACTACAGCGGTTCAAAAAAGTGTCTCACCACCCCCCACGCGATGGGCAATTGGGGATGGGGCAATACATCCTGGCCTACACTCAAATCCCATTATTACGATCCCGGACCAGACCCCAACAGTTACCAGGACACCGGACAGACACCCAAATGTTTTATTTAATTTTTAAGACTGTGAGGAAAGGATACTTTACTCCAGGAGTGAAACCACATACAAATAGGGATATCGTATATTAAAATAAAGTTTATTACTTGCACATTATTACTAACTTTAATATCATAAAGACAATAGCTTACAATGACCGATGCTTAACACAATGAAGCAATAAACTGCTATTTCCACTCAAACAAAATCCATCTCGGGTCAAAATCCATTTTAAAATACAGTTGGGAGACCCAGGAATACTTGCTTACGAGAGATTTCTTGGCTAGCTTCGAGAAAGAGATTTCTTCAGGAACCAACTTGCAGATTCTTGCCTTCTCAAACTACTGTTTAACCTCCCAACTTTTGAGAAACTGCCCCTTATCCTGTTCACAGTCAAATCTTTAACACTCAGTTTTGAGAGAAACTGTTCCTGCTCACAGATCAAAAGTTACTGTTTTCAGAGAAACTGCATATCTGTCCACATCTTAATCTTTTTTTAATATAAATTTAGAGCACGCAATTAATTTTTCCAATTAAGGGGCAATTTAGCATGGCCAATTCACCTACCCTGCACTTCTTTTGGGTTGTGGGGGTGAAACCCACGCAGACACGGGGAGAATGTGCAAACTCCACACGGACAGTGACCCAGAGCCGGGATCGATTCTGGGACCTCGGCACCATGAGCCTGCAGTGCTATCCACTGTGCCACCATGCTACCCCACATCTTAATCTTAAACTGAATTTCAAAACTGAAAACTCAACACTTGACTCATTCAGCCCCTGGCTCCTCCCATTAACTACATCATCTTCCTAAGCTAAACACAATGGCTGGATTCTCTGTTATTGGGACTATGTCCCCACGCTGGCGTCAAAACTGTGGAGTTTCACGGCAGAAAAACTGGTGTGAAAGGACCACATATTCCTAGCCCTGCAGGGGGGTAGCAGGGACCAGGTGTAAATTTAGCAGCTTTTGCTGCAGATACGGGCCCCCACACTTCCGGGTCGGAGGCCGCGCATGTGCATGCCAGCGGCCATGCCATGCTCCATGGCAGATTCTGACCACGGAGCTGGACCCTGAAAATAGACCCCCCGATCGTTCACACGCACAAACATTTCCCGGCCCCGTATAAGGCTCCCCTGCCCTCCGATTTGCCCGCCCCCGACCAGGATGACCACGGACTGAGTCCGCAGCCGCAACACTAGTTTCCCAACCAGCTGGACCACATTAGATCCATGCCGTCGGGCCTTCGGCCAGTCGGGGGTGGTGAATGGCTGAGCGGGCCGCCAGCAATGGCCCCAGGTAGGTCCTAGGCGGCAGGGAGTACTCTCCAAGTACGCCGCTTTTCAAGACCCGCAGAATCAGGGAACTCGCGCCGGTCCAGATTCCGTGCGAGAAAATGTATTCTCCACCTCATGCCGACCACAAATTCGGTGTTGGGGTGCGGAGAATCCAGCCCCATGTCTCTTACTATCTACTCCCCAGGGAATTCTCGTTTTATATAAACAAATTTGCATTAACTCATCTTTTCCGATGGTTTAATTGTACCTCTGTCTCCAAAATGCCTGCTGCCTTTCAAACCAGCATTCACCACTAACCCAGGCTTTTAGACTTTACTGCACCAACTACCTATAATACAATATATTTGAAATTCCTACATTCATCACACCCATGGAAAAATAAATATATGTGGGACTAATTTAGCCATTCACAACCAGATCTGGACCATATGAGGTTTTAGCCTGCTGTTGTCTGCCAAAACAGATTATCCTGGATATTTTTCAAGATAAAATGCTGCAAATCATCGATTTAAATGAAATGAAAAAATGACCCATCTCCCCTATCTTCTCTATCCTCACCTGCAGCAACAAGTGCATTGCGATAATCTGTACAGCTGCCTCTCCCACTTGCCTCATTCCCCTAGCCTAAGAAGCGATGAAACATGCGAAATTGGCTACCAGGAAAAATAATAGGAAACTCCAGAATCACTTAAGAGACAACTTGCTGCTGAAATGGGGAGACATTTGGAACTGTCTGGATATGTAAAGCAAGTTGGCCAAATAGCCTTTCTTTTCCATAACTCTTAGTGGACTTTACAGTGGTGAAAATCTCAGGAGCAGAGAGGTACAAGAAATGCAAAAGTAAATTCCTAGGAGGGTGTTGAATGCGGTGAGAGGAGAGGCGAGGCAGAAGTGAATATAAGCAAAAAGCTGTGTTGTATAGAAACTAACAAGGAAGGGTTGTCATGTGTGGGCCATTTAAGTAGACATTACCTCCCCTACCCTTGCAAATGACTGTGGGACTGGGCTCAGATTTTTTTTAAAATGTAATTGGCTGTTTGGTCTTTGTGACAAGTTATTCACTTTCAAACAAGACAAAAGGCGCATATTGATTATCTAGTCTGCCACTTCACATCAAGTTTGTTCAATCCATGCAGGATAAAGCTCACAGCTGGAGGTTATACAGAAACAAATCTTTCAGTTTAGAACTGCCTTGCATATCAATTACAAGAACACTGTGTATTTGTATTCTGCAGAAATATTACACGTTGGCCGACCAAGACTTCAGTGGGCACAATTAAACATTGCTATTTCTGGTTGTTTCTGACTGCACAACATTTGGTTGAAGGAAATTTGAACCTTCACGTATCCATCTGATGGCAAGCTGTGACAGATGCATTGTAATTTAGTAAGACAGCTGCATACTTGTGAATGAACTTCAGGGTCCAGTGTGACAGAGCTTTTAATTCCAGTACATGGTATTATATGAAGTCATGACAAACTTAAAGCAACTTTACGGTTGAGTGTAATAATCTCAAATATTATACCAGCGGTGCATATAATGGGGAAGATAATGATTAATATTGGGGCACAATGTCCGAGCTTCCTTGCATTCGATTTGGGAGGTACCTCAAGATGTGTTGGGGAATTCCCCCTCGAAACTTTGCCGGTGAGGGTTTACTTGACAATTGCACAGAAGCGCTAACTTCCTCTGGGCAATTGCACTGCACTGGGAATCCATCAGAAAAAGCGATTTTAAGTCGCTAACTTTGGATGCTTTCATTAGGGTTAAGCCAATAGTTACCTCGAGAAAATTAGTGGAATTTAAACATTTTCTAACTTATTTAACTATTGTAGACACCCAAGAGAAAATGCTGGAAAATTTCAGCAGGTCTGGCAGCATCTGTAGGGATAAAAAAGAGCTAAGAAAGAAAAGACCCTTTGACAAAGGGTCATCTGGACTCAAAAACACTAGCTCTTTTCTCTCCCTACAGATGCTGCCAGACCTGCTGAGATTTTCCAGCATTTCTACCTTTGTTGGCTGCTGATAAGCTCACTAGTACCTATGAGCAGCCAATGCAATGAGAGCCAGACTCTGAATGACCAAGATAGAAACAATGGGAAAGTAAGTCCTCAAATGTACAGGCTAGGGCCTGTGAGTAAGGGAGCAAATGTAGTGGCACAAGTTCATAAATGAAAGAGCAGACCAGAAGCATGCATGCCTGCTGTGTGTGCTGAGTCCTGCCCAGCAAGGGATAAGGGTGCCATTTGTGCAGGATGTAACATGAGAGCGTGATAAAGTATCTGTCAGTCAAACAGTGCTTCTGCTGGAAGTGTGCGAGACCCCTGTTGTCTTTAATCCTTACACTCAGAAAGCCATTAGGCAGTCTTAAGTTTGGAGTAAGGAGAAGATTGACTACAGCAGATGAGATTATTCATCATCATCCTGCACTGCAGGTCGGTCCTCTTTTGGGGTCCACAGACCTCCAGCTCCCGGTCCTCAGAAAACGACCTCCCGCCAGTCCTCGACTGCCTCGAGGAGTCTCTCCGAGGAAAGTCATAGAGTTATAAGGTCATACAGCACAGAAACCAGCCCTTCAGCTCACCATGTCTATGCCAACTATCAAATACCAATCTATACTAATCCTATTTATCAACACTTGGTCCATAGCCTACTATGCCTTGGAGATTTTAATTGCTTGTCCAGATGATTCGTAAATGTTGTGAGAGTACTCTCCTCCACAAGGTCCTCAGGCAGCGGGTTCCATATTTCCGCCACCTCTGAGTGAAAAAATGTTTCTTCAGGTCCCCTCTAAACCACTTACTCCTTACCTGAAACCTATGCCCTCTGGTCTTAGACACCTCTGAAAAGATTCTTATGATCTACCCTATCTATACCTCTCATAATTTTATATACCTCTGGCAGATGACCCCTCAGCCTCTTCTACAAGGAAAACAAACCCAGCCTACCCAGTCTGCCCATACAGCTGAAACATTTCCATCTTAGGCAACATTTTGGTGAATGTCCTTTGCACCCCCTCCATTGCAATCATGTCCTTATGATGATGTGACGACCAGAACTGCACACAACATACGATCTGTGTGGCCTAACCAATGTTTTGTTAAGTTGTACCAAGACGTCCCTACTCCTATATTCAATGCTCTGGCTAATGAAGGCAAGCATTCCGTATGCCTAATTCACCACTCGATTGACTTGCACTGCCACCTTCAGCGATCCATGGACTTGTACACCAAGGTCCCTTTCGTTCCTCAATACTCCCCAGGAAGCGACTGTTCATGTAGATCCTACATGACTCCTATATCAGACTCCTATTTATTGGCTACAGCTCCGCCTTCAACACCATAATCCCAGCCAAGCTCATAGCAAAACTCCAAAACCTAGAACTTGGCTCCTCATTCTGCAACTGGATCCTCGACTTTCTGACTCAGAGACCACAATCAGTAAGAATAAACAACAACACCACCTCCACAATAGTCTTCAATACCAGGGCCCCAAAAGGCTGTGTACTTAGCCCCCTACTGTACTCCCTGTACACACATGACTGCGTGGCAAAATTTGGTTCCAGCTCCATCTACAAGTTTGCTGATGACATGGCCATAGTGGGTCAAATCTCGAATAACGACGAGTCAGAATACAGAAGGGAAATAGAGAACCTAGTGGAGAGGTGCAACAATAACAATCTATCCCTCAATGCCAGCAAAATTAAAGAACTGGTCATTGATTTCAGGAAGCAAAGTACTGTACACACCCTTCTCTGCATCAACAGAGCCGCGGTGGAGATGGTTAACAGCTTCAAATTCCTAGGAGTGCACATCACCAAAAATCCGGCCTGGTCCACCCACGCCGATGCTACCACCAAGAAAGCATAACAGCACCTATACTTCCTCAGGAAACTAAGGAAATTCGGCATGCCCACACTGACTCTTACCAACTTTTACAGATGCACCATAGAAAGCATCCTATCTGGCTGCATCACAGCCTTGTATGGCAACTGCTCTGCCCAAGACGCTAGAAACTTCAGAGAGTTGTGAACACAGCCCAGTCCATCACACAAATCTGCCTCCCATCCATTGAGTCTATCTACACTTCCCGCTGCCTGGGGACAGTGGGAAGCATAACCAAAGTCCCCTCCCACCCAGCTTACTCACTCTTCCAACTTCTTCCATCAGGCAGGAGATACAAAAGTCTGGGAACATGCACAACCAGATTCAAAACCGCTTCTTCCCCGCTGTTACCAGACTCCTAAACGACCCTCTTATGGACTGAGCTGATTAATACTACACTCCTGTATGCTTCACCCAATTCCAGTATCTATGTGTTTACATTGTGGACCTTGTGTTGCCCTTTTATATATTTTCTTTTTATTTTATTTCCTGCCTTATCCCCATAAACCCTGATCCCCTTATTAATCAAGAACCATCTATCTCTGTCTTAAAGACACTCAGTGATTCCTCTCACATCTCTGTGATTTACCTACATATTGCTCCTCTATCTCCCTCTGACTGTTGGGCAGCATGTAGCATAATCCCAGCAAAATGATCACCCATTTTTTTTATTTCTAACTCTCCACCTATATGCCTTATTTTGAAGAGCCTTCGAAGAGATCTTACTGCAATGATGGCCTCTATTTATCAATAATGCAATGCCCCGCCTCTCTAAACCCCCCCCCCCCCCCCCCCATGCATCATGCCTGAAACTTCTATACCCTGGAATGTTGAGTTGACAGTCTGCCCTCCTTTCAGCCATGTCTCAGTGATTACAGCAATATCACATTTCCACGTGCTGGTCAACACTCTAGGTTCATCTGCCTTATCAGATCGGCTCCTTGCATTAAAATCGATGCAATATCGCCTCCCAACCCTCCCATGTGCCTTATCATTCCTATGACTTCCTTGCCTGCTGAACTGACCTAGTTTTCCTTCTATATTTGATTGAACCTCACTCCCAGCTGTACATCTATTCTGTATCCCATCCCCAAGTGTTGCTGAACTTTGGGGTAGATGATTTGGATCTTCTGGCTGCTATTTTGAATTAGCTCTCCACACACCTGTCCTTCAGAAAGTGAATGTGTGTGTGGGTGCCATTTAAGTATGTCCCCCCCCCCCCCCCCCCCCCCCCCCCCATGTAGATGATCTGAGACGAAAACTCGCCTGACGCCAAGTGGGTTCACACTGACTTTCCCGCATGCCACTGCACTTGCTCTCTGGAAACGATGGCAAACCTGTAAAAATGATGAGTGTGAATGACTGTCAATGTTCCCAATTTAATTGAAAATGCATTATATTGGCATAAGCAGATACCATTGTTGTATTGATATATTCCTGCTTGTGATCATTTGTTTGTGTTAGCATTTTCATCGATATGGGAGACTGGAGCTGAGTCTCTTAAAAGGATACCAACAGAAGCTGTAGAATGGCTGTGTATTTCAAGACTGAATAATGGATCCCTTACAAATGGGTTTACCTGGACATTAAAATGTCTAAAACTTCTAATCCTGTCCTTCATGTCATCCAATTTTTTAAATACCCTATTTTAGAAGAGCAAAGTGCATGCTTTTTGTTTTAAACCTTTTTACTTATTATTATTCATTCAAAAGAAAGGCCAGATAGTTGTGTTTCGTTCAGGAGCCATGTTTCAGGCCATTTCCCTTGATCACGTTCCCAATTTCTGGAAGGCAATGTATTCACCTGGTAATTTGGTCTCCTGAGGCCGCCACCTCTGAGGCCGCCTCCTCTGAGGCCGCCACCTCTGAGGTAGGTCTGTGGCAGCGACGGAGATGTGCAGATGGCAGGTTAGAAAGCCCACTTCCATTTATGGAACATCAGCCCAGTTTTAGCCCTTGCCTTGCTCACCGTCCCAGCTGTTCTATGCATCCTCTGTGCCGACTTGTTCAGTATCCACTAGTATAGAACCAGTGAACCATATAATAACCCTTCTAATCTTTGAAATGCTTATGAAATTGAAATTTAAAAAACTCAGGCACTCAACATTCTTTTTGAAAAAAGTTGCCTCTCTATTCATGCTCCGGTTGACAAAACTTTTAATCACTTCTTAATCTTGTCCAAATAAAAACACAGGCAATGAAAATCTACTTCAAAGAAAGATAATTCTTACAAGCTCCTAAACTGTCAATCAAACAAACCTAATAAACCCCCATTTGCAGCTCCCTAAACAACCTTTTACCCAGCTGAGTCCATTCATCATTCTTGAAACTTAGCCAAGCATTCATAATGAAGCTATCTGTCAAAACAAATGTGCGGCTATCTATTCAGCCTGTTTC
Organism: Scyliorhinus canicula; assembly: GCF_902713615.1. Lineage (NCBI taxonomy): Eukaryota > Metazoa > Chordata > Chondrichthyes > Carcharhiniformes > Scyliorhinidae > Scyliorhinus > Scyliorhinus canicula. Next base: position 81,237,619 of record NC_052146.1, on the reverse strand, counting down.
TGTTGATACAGTTACCAGATGGCCTCATTATGGATGTGAGGCTGAACTCCAAGAAGGATGAATGGACTAAAGACCATAGGGGATTGTTTATTTGAATAAGATCAAGAGTTGTTAGATAGATCAAAGATTTTTTTAAATGGGGCTTTTATTGTGAGAATGTCAGAGGAACAATTTTTTTCAAGGCAATGTTGAATGATTTTCCCATTATTTCGAGCATTTCGAAGACTTTCCAGTGTTAGAATATTACTTATTGGTTCTGCTATGAGTGGATACTGGGCAAGTACTTCGAGGCTTAACAGATGTCAGCCTATAAAATCAACTGGGCAAGTACTTCAAGGCTCAGCAGATGTCAGCATATAAAATCAATGTGAAAATCAAACCACAGGGTCCCCTACACGCAGTTGCACTTGATTCTCCATATTGTAGAATGCAGAAGAGGAATTTATTTGCTGGGGAAAGGTCTCTAATGTGCAGTTCTGGCCAATTTAATGGTCTCCTCTTTTAAGGATCGAGTTCGATGATGAATCATTACATTGAAAACATAACATTCTACAAAAGCCTGAAACAAATGCTTAAATTCATGCACCATCTAAATACCTTTTAAACTTGCCTGTCAAAAATATTCCTGAGTCCAGGCGAGGGCTTCCCTATGGTTCACCACACCTCTGAAAAGTCGTGAACCACATCTCCTGCAAAAGCTGGCCCAACTCCAATCAACATTACTTGGCATTCTAAAATACCCAGCCCAGTAATGACACCAGCAAGGTCATGTGTGCTGTGTGTGGGCTTGCTACCTGCACTCATCTCTCACTGGCAAAAGTTGCTGAAAATGGGAATTTGCGTGGGAATGTCCGCACCGGATCTTGCCTACCATTTTAAAGCCTTCCACATCCACTCTGACATGGATGGAGGTATGCAAACTGTCCCAAAGTGTTTTTTAAAAAAGGTGCAGCCATATTTGGAGGCATTACCCTAAATGGCCTGGTTGAAATTTCATTGGTGGAAAGGCTCTTAGATGTGGTCTGTTGTCCTATTGATGCTGACATTGTGTATAAACCACAGCTCTCTGAAACCTACTTCTGATCATTCAAAACACACCAGTAAAGGAAGAACTGCACATTGCAATGTGTTATATGTTGCCCACATAGCAAAGAAAACAGAGCAAACTTTCTTGAAATGATTAGCGAGCCTTTTTCTCTGCTGATGTAACCCTTGGTGTTGTGAAAGTTAGCAAGCCATAACTATACATCATAACTACTGTAGTCATCCAACATCCATTATTGTTGGATAATTACCCCAAGCAGAGACGTATGCAAAATATCTAACCTCAGCTCTGGCATGCTGTGAGTTAAGAAAAATAATTTGGCTTAAATACATATTGAAAAGGCTGGGACATCATAATGGAATCTAATTTGCCATAGTCATGATGTAAAGCACTCTTATTGACTACCAATATTTAATGCATAAGGCTCCTTTTAAAGCAAATAACTTTTATTCTCATCCAGCTGATCTCTTCAAAAAGTGATACAAAGCTTGTATTTCTGCATGAGGAAAAAGTTTATATTTTGTTAGGGCTCCATTTTTTTGTGCAAGTGATATATGGCCACAATCCCACCCCCTGTTTCTCATTGGCAATTGCTTTCTCACTTGTCATCTTGTTGTATGGAGTGTGCCTTCCCATTCATATTTAGTTGCTTCATCCTGGTGATTTGTCATTTTTATTTTAATGAAAAGGAGGTAATGTGACCCATTGACCTTGCATAAAATATTTCCTAACTATTTGTAAACAAGCAACAATTGGTGCACAAATTGAAAACTGAAGTGAAAGGAACAAGCAGTTGAACAGAATCAGGAACAGGGGAGAGAAATACACAGAAAAAAAAAATCAATAAAAATTTACTCTATATTGAGCACATCATTCCAGTCATGGGATGTGGGCGTTGCTGACAAGATCAGCATTTATTGCCCATCCCTAATTGCCCTAGAGAAGGTGGTGATCAGCTGCTGCCTTGAACTACGCCAGTCCATATGGTGTGGGTACACCCGCAGTGCTGTTCAGAAGGACCCAGTGACAGTGAGAAACGGTGATATTGTTCCAAGTTCGGATGGCATATGGCTGGAGAGGAACCTGTAGGTGGTGGTGTTCTCATGCAACTGCTGCCCTTGTCCTTTCTGCTGGGAGAGGTTGCAGGTTTGGATGGTGCTGTCGAAGGAGCTTTGATGAGTTGCTGCAGTGCATCCTGTTGATGGTATACCCTGCTGCCATTGTGCATTGATGATGGAGGGAGTGAATGTTGGCGATGATAGTTGGTGGGTGCCAATCAAACAGACTACCTTGTGTTGCATGGTGTTGACTTTCTTGAGTGTTGTTGGAACTGCACTCATCCAGGAAAGTGGAAAATATTCCATCACACCTCAGACTTGGGCCTTGTAGATGGCATGTACAGGCTTTGGGGAGACAGGAGGCGAGTTACTCGCCATAGAATTCCCAGCCTCTTATCTGCTCTTGGAGCCACAGTATTTGTATGATCAGTCCTGTTCAGTTTTTCGTCCGTGGTAACCCCACCAGAAAGTTGATGATGGGGAATTCAGCAAGGGTAATGCCATTGAAAATCATGGGGGGATAGTTGGATTCTCTTTTGTTGGAGATGGTCACCATCTGGCACTTGGGTGGTGAAAATATATCTTGCTACCTAGCTTCCCAAGCCTAAATGTTGTCCAGGTCTTGTTGCATTTGGACATGTACTGCTTCAGTACCTGAGGATTCACAAATCATTGATGGTTTGGTCTCGGACACTAGCCTGAGGAACTTCTGCAGTGATGTCCTGGGACTGAGATAATTGGCCTCCAAAAATCACAATCATCACCCTTCATGCCAGGTATGACTCCAACCAGTGGAGTGTTTTCCCCCTCCCTTCCCTGGTTCCTATGCAGGGACTGGTTTTGCTCAGTGGGCTATACAGCTGATGTATGATGCAGAACAAGGCCAGCAGCACGGGTTCAATTCCCGTACCAGCTGAGAATTCTGAATTCTCCCTCTTTGTACCCGAACAGGCGCCGGAATGTGGCGATTAGGGGCTTTTCACAGTAACTTCATTGCAGTGTTACTATAAGTCTACTTGTGACAATAAGAAGAATATTATTATTGACTCCAGTTATGTGAGGGCTTCTTGATACCACACTCTGTCAAATACTGCCTTGATGTCCAGGGCAGCCACTCTCCCCTCACTTCTTTGATTCAACTTATTTGTCCATGTACCAAGGCAGTAATGAGGTCCGGAACGGAGTGGCCCTTGCAAAACCCAAACTAAGTATCACCGAGCTGGTTATTTATGAGTAAGTGTTGCTTAATGCCATTCTGTCATGTTGGTGATAATAGAGGGTAGAATGGGGCAGTAATTGGCCGGGTTGGATTTGACCTTTTTGTGCACAGGACATACCTAGGCAATTTTCCACTTTGCTAAGTAGATGCCAGTGTTGTAGCCATACTGGAACAGCTTGGTTCGGGGTGTGGCAAGTTCTGGAGCACAATTCTTCCATACTATTGTCGGAAGTTTGGCAGGGTCATAGTCTTTGTAGTGTCCAGCGACTTCAGCCATTTCTTGATACCACGTGAAGCAATTCAAATTGACTGAATACTGACATCTGCGATGCTGTGGACCTCGAGAGGAGGCAGTTTTTTTTTTCATGAGATCTGGGCATCACTAGTAAGGCCAACATTTGTTGCTCATCCTTAATTGCCTTTAAACGGAGCAGCTTATTGTTCGGCCATTTCAGAGAGCATTTAAGAGTCAACTACATCCTGGACCATGCCGGTGATCAGTCCTAACAATGCTGCCATGTACAGCTGCATCTGTGGCAGATAGACGAGTGAGCATGAGGTCAAGTGAGTTTTTTTTCCTCTGACAGGTTCAATCTAACAGCTATGTCCTTTAAGACTCAGCTAGCTCGGTCAGTAATGGTGCTACTGAGCCATTCTTAGTGATGGATGAAGTTCCCAACCCAGAGTGCATCCTTGCCACCCTCAGTGCTTCCTCCAAGTGGTGTTCAACATGGAGGAGTACTGATTCAACAGCTGTTAGAATTCCTGTACAATAATCCCAAATATTTGCAATTTGTAAGAGATTGAGGGAAGACTAATAACCACATGAGTGATACATGGACCAACAGGTATCTATTATTTTAAAACAAACTTTAATTTAACAACAATCACATCAGCGACACAGTCATAGCTTTCTAATTAACAGTTAAAACAGTTCTTAAATAAAAGTTTGAAAAGGGACTTCCGGTGGTGGCCATAGAGTGAATGGTTGCACATTAGGTGACTCCTGCCCGAGGTGTAATTGTTTTGGTCCTTTTACTCTTTTTGGAAAGTGAAGGAGTATTGAGAGCTAAGATTTCTCCTTGGGTAGAGAATGTGTAGGACCTACCAAATCAGGAGTGCAACAAATAAAGGGCAACGGTCAGACCAGGAGGACTCATAAAGTAGAAGAGGGAGTGGTGTCGTGGTATTATCGCTGGACGAGTAATGCAGAGACCCAGCGTCATGCTCTGGGGGCTCAGATCGTATTCTGCCAAGGCAGATGTTGAAATTTGAACTCGATATAAAGTCTAACAGTAATCAGAAAACCATTGTCAATTGTCATAAAAACCCATCTGGTTCACTATGTCCTTTAGGGAAGGAAATCTGTCATCCTTACCTGATGTGGCGTTTGACTCCAGATCCACAGAAATATGGTTGACTCTTAAATGCCCTCGGGGATGGATAATAAATGCTGGCCCAGTCAGTGACTCCAACATCCCATGAACGAATAATAGAAACAAGAGGGATAGGTAGGAGAGAGCTCTGTGACCTTGTTGCCAGCACAGTGATCAACCGAACAACTGGTGGAATTTCTGATGGCCAAATTTTAGCAAAAAAGGAAGGAGACCTCTGAAGAGGCTTTGCGCACGAACAATGAGAGAGGCCACATCTGGAGGAAGGCACAGACAGAGGGAGCTTTAAACTTGAGAATTTGAAGCAGAGTGGGAAGTCAGTGCAGAGCGGGAAGAGGTGCTCTTTGCTTTTTCTCCTTGTTGTGTAACTTTAAATATTCAGAGAGGAGGGCAGCACGGTGGCCTAGTGGTTAGCACAACCGCCTCACGGCGCTGAGGTCCCAGGTTCGATCCCGGCTCTGGGTCACTGTCCGTGTGGAGTTTGCACATTCTCCCCGTGTCTGCGTGGGTTTCGCCCCCACAACCCAAAAATGTGCAGAGTAGGTGGATTGGCCACGCTGAATTGCCCCTTAATTGGAAAAAATAATTGGGTAATCTAAATTTAAAAAAAAAAAAATGTTCAGAGAGGGGTCTTGGCCTGCTGCAGCTGAGGCTACAAGGGAGAGAGCTGATTGATAAGTAGTGGGTTAGGTCAGTAGGTCTTCACAACATTTATCACATAATTTGAAAATACATTTCATGGTTTATAATCTGTAAGGGCTACTGGTTATAAATTGCTTTCAGACTGAGGTGATAAGGAGAGATATAAAAATAGTTATGAAAAAATTAAATTTAAAAGCAAAATTTAAAACTAAATAAAATAGAATTGGAGGGTCAAGTCATGTGATATTCCTGCGTGACGTGGGAGTTGGTGGACTCCATTGTGGTTCCCAGTGACCACATCTGTAGTAAGTGTTGCTTGCTTGAGGAACTCCGGCTCAGAGTTGATGAGCTGGATTCTGAGCCTCGGACTCTGCGACACATCAGGGAGGGGGAGAGGTACTTGGACACTGTGTGCCAGCAGGCCCTTGTCCCTGCGGAACATGTTTAAGATTCTTGCTCCCTATGTGGATGGGAACGGGGACTGTAGGGAAGCTGAACAAACTGACCACAGCACCGTGGTACAGGGAGCCACGGTAGCATGGTGGTTAGCATCAATGCTTCACAGCTCCAGTGGTCCCAGGTTCGATTCCCGGCTGGGTCACTGTCTGTGTGGAGTCTGCACGTCCTCCCCGTGTGTGCGTGGGTTTCCTCCGGGTGCTCCGGTTTCCTCCCACAGTCCAAAGATGTGCGGGTTAGGTGGATTGGCCATGCTAAATTGCCCGTAGTGTGAGGTTAGTGGGGGGATTGTTGGGTTACGGGTATACGGGTTGCGTGGGTTTAAGTGGGGTGATCATTGCTCGGCACAACATTGAGGGCCGAAGGGCCTGTTCTGTGCTGTACTGTTCTATGTCTATGTCTATGTCTAAGTGGGGGAAGAGAAAATAAATGTAGCCATAATTGGGAATAGGATAATTAGGGGCATTGACACTGTTCTCTGTGACCAGGAACTAGAGTCCCGAAGGTTGTGTTGCCTGCTTGGTTCTTGGGTTCAGGATATCTCAACTGGGTTGCAGAGGAGTTGGAGTGGGAGGGTAAGTGTCCAGTTGTCGTGGCCAGGTAGGTACCAATGACATTAGTCAAACAAGGACAGAGGTTCTGCTAAGGGAGAATGAACAGCCAGGGGCTAAATTGTAAAGCAGAACCAAAAAGGTAATAATCTCCACATTACCACGTGAGCTACAAACTAATTGGCACAGGGTCAATAAGATTAAGAAGGTAAATGCGTGGCTCAAAGATTGGTGTGGAAGAAATGGGTTTGAATTCATGAGACATTGACACCAGTGCTGGGGAAGATGGGGACCTGTTCCGATGGGACAGTCTTCACCTGAATCATGCTGGGACCAGAGTCCGAGCGAATCGTGTAAACTGTAAACTAGGCTGTAACTAGGGGCTAGTTTAGCACAGTGGGCTAAACAGCTGGCTTGTAATGCAGAACAAGGCAGCAGCGCGGGCCTCCCCGAACAGGCGTTAGAATATGGCGACTAGGGGTTTTTCACAGTAACTTCATTGAAGCCTACTTGTGACAATAAGCGATTATTATATTATTATTAAATAGGACTTTAAACTAAATAGGGATTGGGGGGGGGTTTGAAAATCAAAGTTGAAGGAGAAGGTAGAAGTGCAGGTTAATGACGAGGACTTTAAACTAGTTAAAGGGGCCGAGGGCTCAGGCGAGGCTAGTAAAGTTTCCAGAACACGTAATAGAACAGAGAGTATAGAAGGTGGCAGAAATCTAACTTCAGGTAGAGCAAAAGGGTGACAAATATGAGAAGGGGGACAGTCAATGCAGGACTGAGGCTGTTGTGTCTAAATGCGCGCAGTGTACAAAACAAGGTAAATGAGCTTGTTGCGCAGTTGAAATTGGCCGGTACGATGTTGTGGGCATCACAGACGCGACTGCAAGGGGTTCAGGGCTGGGATCTAAATATCCAAGGACATATTTCATAGAATCATAGAATCTACAGTGCACAAGGAGGTCATTCAGCCCATCGAGTCTGCACCGGCCCTTGGAAAGAGCACCCTACCTGCCTGCAGATCCACCCTATCTTTGTAATCCAGTAACCTTTTGGACTACCTAACCTTTTGGACACTAACATGGCGAATCCACCTGACCTGCTCTTCTTTGGACAGTGGGAGGAAACCGGAGCACCCATAGGAAACCTTCGCAGACACGGAGAAAGTGAAAACTCCGCACAGACAGTCACGTGAGGCTGAATTGAACCTGGGACCCTGGAATTCTGAGGCAGCAATGCTAACCACTGTGGCACCGTGCCGCCCCTATCGAAAGATGAGGCAAATGGATAGAGGGGGCGAGTTTGCCTTGTTAGTAAGGAATGAAGTTAATCGATAGTGGGACCGATATAGGATCGGAAGGCATAGAATGTGTGTGGGTAGAGTTGAGGAATCGCTGATGGGATTCCCTGTCAGTAGTCAGGATGTCGGTCAGAAAAAATCATGAGTTAGAAAAGACATATAAGAAAGGCAATATTACAATAATAATGGGGGACTTCAATATGCAGGTGGACTGGGAAAATCAGGTTGGTAGTGGATCACAAGGAAAGAAAATTGTGGTATGGGCAGCACGGTAGCACAAGTGGATAGCACTGTGACTTCACAGCGCATGGGTCCCAGGTTCGATTCCCCGTTGGGTCACTGTCTGTGCGGAGTCTGCACGTTCTCTCCGTGTCTGCGTGGATTTCCTCCGGGTGCTCCAGTTTCCTCCCGCAGTCCAAAGACGTGGATTGGCCATGATAAATTGTCCTTAGCGACCAAAAGGTTAGGAGGGGTTATTGGGTTACGGGGACAGGGTGGAAGTGAGGGCTTAAGTGGTCGGTGCAGACTCGATGGGCCAAATGGCCTCTTTCTGCATTGTATGTACTATTTCTAATTTCTAATGTCTACGCAATGGTTTTTTGGAGCAGCATGTGGTAGAGCCGATTAGGGAGCAAGCAATTCTGGAATTGGTGATGTGTAATGAGGCAGACTTGATTAGGGAACTTCAGGTGAAGGGACCCTTAGGGAGCAGTGACCACCATATGATAGAATTAATCCTGCAGTTTGAGAGGGAGAGGCTGGAATCCAATGTAACGGTATTAAGATTAAATAAGGGTAACTGCAAAGACATGAGGGAGGAGGAGTTGACCAGAGCTGATTGAAAGAGGAGCCTAGTAGGGAAGACAGTGGAACAGCAATGGCAGGAGGTTTTGGAGGTTATTCGGGAGGCACAACAGAAATTCATCCCAAGGAAGAGGAAAGATGCTAAGAGGAGGATGAGGCATCTATGGCTGACAAGGGAAGCCGGGGACAGCATAAAAGCAAAAGAAAAAGCATACACTGTGGTGAGAATTAGTGACCATTGGTAAGATTTTAGAGTCCATTATTAAAGATGAGGTCGCCGAGTACTTGGAAGTGCATAATAAAATTGGACTGAGTCAGCACCAATTTGGTAGAATTCTTTGAGGATGTAATAAGGAAGTTAGACAAAGGAGAACGAGTGGACGTGATCTATTTAGATTTCCAGAAGACCTTTGACAAGGTGCCGTACAGGAGGCTGTTAAATAAGTTAAGAGCCCATGGTGTTAAGGGTAAGATGCTAACATGGATAGAGGATTGGCTGACTGGCAGAAGTCAAAGAGTGGGGATAAAGAGATCTTTTTCAGGATGGCAGTCGGTGATTAGTGGTGTGCCTCAGGTCAGTGTTGCTAAGTTTGCAGATGATACAAAGATATGCAGAGGGATAGTTAATATTGAGCAAGCAGGGGAGCTGCAGAAGGACTTGGACAGGCTAAGAGAGTGGACAAAGAAGTGGCAGATGGAATACAATGTGGAAAAGTGTAAGATTTGCACTTTCGTAGAAAGAATGGAGGTATAGACTATTTTCCAAATAGTCTTAGGAAATCAAAAGCACAAAGGGATTTGGGAGTCCTAACTCAAGATTTTCTTAAGGTTAGCGTGCTGGTTCAGTCGGCAGTTAGGAAGGCAAATGCAATGTTGGCATTCATGTTGAGACGGCTCGAATACAAGAGCAGGGATGTACTTCTGAGGATGTACAAGGCCCTGGTCAGACCCCATTTGGAGTATTGTGAGCAATTTGGGCTCTGTATCTCAGGAAGAATGTTCTGGTCTTGGAAAAGGTCCAGAGGAGATGCACAAGAATGATCCCTGGAATGAAGAGCTTATGATATGAGGAACAGTTGAGGACCATTTCGTGAACCATCTATATGTAAACAAGTAAATCGTTCAAATCAATGATTATCACACCTTTACGACCCCTTAATCACAGCTTTCGCAGACCTACTGCCATTGTATATTGGAACCCAGGGTTTTTAAGAACATTTATTATGGGCCAGGGTTTAGAGAACCCCAAAGTGTATCATGGAGTTCACCTGACCCACAACTTTGAATAGATTGTGGTTATGGGAAACACAAGGGCCCATTTTACAGGTGTGATGCAACAGAGAATTATGAGTATTTTTAAACAAAACTAATGTTTATTCTATGAACCCAGTTAACACTTTATAAACATACAGTGAACACCTTAGCAACCATCAATTCAAATACCCCCCCCCCCAAGAATACAATACTCTATAAGTAGACCTTTATCTTTCCTTTTAACATCCATAAGACAAAAACCCTTTTTACAGAAGGACACCAGGTTTAAATTCTCTACTAAGAGCAGTTACCACTTTGAAATCACCAAATGAACATTCTTTAGCTTGCAGAGATTCATACACATCTTGCTGTGACTGCAGCTTCTCCAAATCTAAAACGAAACTAAACAGAGTCACAAAGCAGCTTTTCAGCTCAAAAATTAAACTGAAAGACAAAGACAGCCCAGCTCCACCCACACTCTGCCATTTGAGAAACACACATTTCTTAAAGGGACTCTTACATGACACATTACCACAAAAACATATAATATATCACAATTTCCTACATTCAGCAAAACTGAGGGTGGTATTCAAGAGGTTTCCTGTCCATGTTTGACCTGATGCCATGAGACTTCATAGGGTTGGGAGTCAATGTTGAGGACTCCCAGGGCTACTCCTTCCCCATTGTATGCCACTATCTCCATCTCTGGTGGGTCGGGCCATATACACTGATGGTGTACCTGGGACAGTGTAAGGTATATTTCTATTATTAATACTGTGTCAGCCTGTTGCTTGATAATTGTGGGACAGTTATTCAGTTTTGTCACAAGCCCACAGACCTCAGTAAGGAGGCTGTGAAGGGTCGACACGGCTGAGTTTGCTGTCCCTATTTCCAGTGCACAGGTCGACGCTGGATGATCCATCCAGCTTCATTCCTTTTAAACAACATAACTTGACACAACTGAGTGGCTAGCTGGGCTATTTCAGAGGACATTGCCATTGACCTGGAGTCACATTTCGGCCAGACCAGCTATGGATGGCAGATTTCTATCCGAAAGGACATTACTGAACCCGATAGGTTTTTACAATAGTAGGCAACGATTTCATGGTCACTATAACTGAGACTAACTCATTTTTTTTTAAATTCCAGATTTATTAATTGAATTTAAGTTTCATCAGCTGCTGTGGTGAGATTTGCATCCATGTCCCCAGAGCATTAGCCTGATCCTCATGACATTAATATTGAGCCACTAACTCCCCCTTTACAGTCATTGAAGTGCTTTGGAAGTGTAGTCGCTGTTTTAATGCAAGAAACACGCTTGCAGTTTACGCGCAGCAAGCTTCCTCAAACCGCTTGTGGCAATGACCAGAACATCTACTTACTGATGTTGTTTGAGGAATAACTGCTGACCAGGATATGGGATAATGACTTGCTCCTCTTCAAAATATCCATGGAACTTTTTGTGCCCAGTTGAGAGGGAAAACAATACCTTAGTTTAATGTTTTATCCTAAAGGCAGCACCCTGCTGCAATTCAGTCCTCCCTATACTGCATTCGAGTGAAAGCCTAAAATTTGTACCTGAGGCTCTGGAATGGGTCTTGGTTCACAACCTTCTGATTTGTAAGGCGATTATGTTACCAGTTGCTACAGCATAGGCAATTAAAAGGAGCATTGCAGAGACTGAAGGCATTAAAAAGAAAGTGAGCAGAACAAAGAACAGCACAGGAACAGGCCCTTCGGCCCTCCAAGCCTGTACCGGTCATGGTACACTTGGCCAAAACCCTAAAGAATAAAGAATAATACAGCACAGGAACAAGTTGAGAGTGCTGCATCAACGTTTACATAGTGGTAAGCTACAGTTGTGCGAGACATATCAATGGAAAGTATGAGAAATATAAAATACAGCCTGCTGATCAGGTCAGAAATGAAATTGGAAAATATTGTCATCATGTAAGTGAGTCTTCCAGCTTTAAATGAGAGGGGAAACTGAGTGCCAAGTACACATCCTCCACCCACTCCCTCTCCTTCCTACGTAAGAGGTCTTACAACACCGTGTTCATAGAAGGTTCCTGGTGGCTGGCTGACTTGATGCACTGCTTTCCTAGTGGATAGCAAGTTAAAGTTCATTTGTAGCTTTTTCCTCTCCGCCAGCAGCTCTACGGTCAGGGCCTCGGAGTACTTTCTGCCGACCTCCATGATGGAGTCAACCAGCTGCTGCATGACTGCCATCTCTTCCCTATCTCTGCACGCCTTGTACGCCATGATGTCTCCTCTAATCATGGCCTTCAGTGCCTCTCAGAACGTGGAGAGTGAGCCCCTGTTCTGCTTGTTACTAGCGTAATCACCTATGGTCCGCCATGTTTTCTGGCAGAAGACCTTGTTGGCCAGGAGGTCCGTGTCCAGCCTCCATGTGGGGCGCTGAGCACGGCCCGTCTCCACCCTCACATCCATGTAGTCTGGAGCGTGGTCGGAGATGACGATCGCGGGTTATTCCGCTCCGATGATTCCTGGAAGCACCTATTTTCCCATTGCAAAGAAGTTGATGCGGGTGTGCACCATGACGTACCCCTAGGTCTGTAACCTTCTTGGTCTCCGTAAATCTCGTCCTCTTGCTAATTAGCATGGCTACTCCCCTAGCCCTCGTCCTGGAGCATGAATGGTACGTCTATCCCACCCAGCCCTTCCTTACCAGCAGTCGGTCCTTACTATATTGGCCTTCAGGCTTCTTAGGTGGGTGAAGACTCTGGAGCTTTTCACTGGGCCGTTAAGTCCCTGATGCGCGATCAATTGCACAAAGACGAGAGTTGAATGCAACTGAGGCTTTATTGCTCTAAGATGTGTGGCCTCCCACAGCAGCTGGCGAAATGGCTGCTGCACGGAGGATACACATATTTATACTCCAACTACAGGGCGGAGCCAGCAGGCAGGGACTACCATACATGTAGTACAGGTCCTACCATACATCACCTAATATAGGTGCAACAGTGGTTTATCACATTCACTCCCTGTTAAAACTGAGTCCGGCGGGGGTGGTGAACTATATAACAACAACTGAATTTTACATATACAATATTTGTGAGAGAAAAAAATGTCTTTTGAAGTACAGTGGACCAGTTAGAGGTTTAACCGGTCCGGGGCCTTGATGTGCCGCTGGTAGCGACGCGGTGGTGGTGGTGATGCTGATGCTAGTCTGGTCTTCGGTGACTCCGGGAGCATGCTGAAATCCTCTTCATCCTCGGGCGTGGGCAGGGGGAGGACGGATGGTCCTGGGGGGGTTGCTGCTGGGAGCGCTGGGGGAATGGAGGGTGGCGCCGGGCCGGGGGTGTGTGTGTGTGTGGGGAACCTGCTGGTATCTGGTCCCTGAGGGAGACCGTTTCCTGGCTGCCGACGGGGTATGTCACGTAGGCATACTGAGGATTCGCGTGGAGCAACTGCACCCTCTCCACCAACGGGTCTGCCTTGTGGAGTCGGACGTGCCTACGGAGAAGGGCGGGTCCTGGAGCTGCGAGCCAAGTCGGGAGCGACACCCTGGATGTGGACTTCCTGGGGAAGGCAAAGAGACGTTCATGGGGTGTGTTGTTAGTGGCGGTGCACAGTAGTGACCGAATGGAGTGTAGTGCATCAGGGAGGACCTCCTGCCAGCGGGAGGCCAGGAGGTTCCTGGACCTTAGGGCCAGTTGTATGGCCCTCCATACCGTCCCGCTCTCCGTCTCGACCTATCCGTTTCCCCGGGGGTTATAGCTGGTCGTCCTGCTGGAAACGATACCGTTGCTGAGCAGGAACTGACGCAGCTCATCACTCATGAATGAGGATCCCCTGTCACTGTGGATGTAGGCGGGAAAACCGAATAGAGCAAAGATTGTGTTGAGGGCTTTGATGACGGTGGCAGACGTCATGTCGGGGCATGGGATGGCAAAGGGGAATCTGGAGAACTCATCGGCCATGCTGAGAAAATACGTGTTACGGTCAGTGGAGGGGAGGGGCCCTTTGAAATTCACGCTGAGGCGCTTAAAGGGGCGGGAGGCCTTCACCAGGCGCATACGGTCCGGCTGGTAGAAGTGCGGTTTGCACTCTGCACAGACCTGGCAGTCCCTGGTGATTGTCCGTACTTCTTCGACGGAGTAGGGCAGATTGCGGGCCTTTATAAAATGGTACAACCGTATGACTCCTGGGTGACAAAGGCTGCCGTGCAGGGCCCGGAGTCGGTCTACTTGTGCGCTGGCACATGTACCTTGGGATAGGGCGTCTGGGGGCTTGTTGAGCTTACCGGGGCGATACAAAATCTCGTAATTGTAGGTGGAGAGCTTGATCCTCCACCTCAAGATCTTATCATTCTTGATCTTGCCCCGCTGTGTGTTATTGAACATGAAGGCTAACGACCGTTGGTCAGTGAGGAGAGTGAATCTCCTGCCGGCCAGGTAATGCCTCCAATGCCGCACAGCTTCAACGATAGTTTGGGCCTCATTTTCGACGGATGAATGCCGAATTTCTGAGACATGAAGGATGCGGGAAAAGAATGCCACGGGTCTGCCTGCCTGATTGAGGGTGGCGGCTAGGGCGACGTCTAATGCGTCGCTCTCCATTTGAAAGGGCAGCGTCTCGTCTACTACGTGCATCCCGGCCTTGCCGATATTGGCTCTGATACGGGTGAAGGCCTGTTGAGCCTCGACCAGCAGGGGAAAATGGGCGGACTGGAAGAGTGGGCGGGTCTTGTCCGCATAGTTTGGGACCCACTGGGCGTAGTATGAAAAGAACCCCAGGCAGCTTTTGAGGGCCTTGGGGCAGTGGGGGAGGGGGAGCTCCATGAGGGGGCTCATGCGGTCTGGATCGGGCCCCAGAACTCCGTTCTGGACCACATAGCCGAGGATGGCTAAGCGGTTCGTGCTGAACACGTACCTCTCCTTGTTGTCGGTGAGGTTTAGGAGAGTGGCGGTGTGGATAAATTTGGCAAGGTTGGCATCGTAGTCCTGCTGATCATGGCCGCAGATGGTGACATTGTCTAGGTACGGAAAGGTGGCTCGCAAACCGTACCGGTCGACCATTCGGCCCATTCCCTTTGGAAGACCGAGACCCCGTTGGTGAAGTCAAAGGGAACCCTGAGGAAGTGATAGAGGTGACCGTCTGCCTCGAAGGCAGTGTATGGACGGCCCGCTTTACGGATGGGGAGCTGGTGGTAGGCGGATTTGAGGTCTACCGTTGAGAAGACCTGGTACTGTGCAATCTGATTGACCATATCAGATATGCGTGGGAGGGGGTATGCGTCGAGCTGCGTGGTCTGAACCGATTGATGGTCTGGCTGTAGTCCACGACCATTCTGTGTTTCTCCCCAGTTTTAACTACTACCGCTTGAGCTCTCCGGGGGCTGCTGCTGGCCTCGATAATACCCTCCCGAAGCAGACGCTGGACCTCAGACCTGATTAAGGTCCTGTCCTGGGTGCTGTACCGTCTGCTCCTGGTGGCGACGAGTTTGCAATCTGGGGTTAGATTTGCGAAGAGAGGGTGGGTCGACCTTTATGGTCACGAGGCCGCACACAGTGAGGGGTGGTAGGTTATTTTCAAAGTTAGGCTCTGGACGTTACACTGGAAGACCAGGCCGAGTCGTAGGGCAGCGCAGAGGTTAGGGAGAACGTAGAGGCGGAAGCCACTGAATTCTAAGCCCTGGACCGTGAGTGTACCCCCGGATCGCCACGGAATGAGATCCGGAGGCCAGGGAGATTCTTTGATTGGCGGGGTGTAACGCAAGGGAGCAGCACCTTCCCGTATCCAGGTGGATGAAGCTTTCGGTGCTCCCAGAGACCAGCAGGCAAGAGGTCACGTGTCCGTTGATTGTAACGCTGGTCGATGCGGTGGCCAGATAGTGCGGACGAGACTGGTCGATGGTCACTGAGGCGAGTCGTGGTTGGTCGTTGCTGGTGTCGAATGATGGGGTGCCTGGGGGGGCACAGGTCCTGGAACTGTGGTGGTGTCCATGTGCCCTGGGGAAGACAAGATGCCGGCTCCTGTAGATCTTGGGGAGGACAAAATGGCGACGCCCAAGGGCCGCACTTGGCGGGCGTTGAAAAAGATGGCGGCGCCCATGGGCCGCACGTGTTGCGCGGAGGGGAAGATGGCGGCGTCCACTGGTCGCGCTTGGTCTGAGGGGGAGAAGATGGCGGCGCCCACTGGCCGCACATGGTCCGGGGAGGTGAAGATGGCAGCGCCCACTGGCCGCTCATGGTCCGGGGAGGTGAAGATGGCAGTGCCCATTGTCCGTAAACAAGGGGGGTGGGTGCGATAGCAGCGAATGCGCGGGCCTGGCACACCGCGGCGAAGTGCCCCTTCTTACCGCAAGCCTTACAAAGGGCAGGACGAGCGTGTTTCTGCTGGCTGCAAAAGTAACATCGGGGATCCCCGGGGTTCGCTGGCTGGCGCGTGGCGCAGACATATTGGCTGGGTAAGGCCCCCGCTGGGGCAGCCGTCTGTGGGGTCCACAATGCATAGGAGGGGTGGGCCGCGCGGCTGGGGGTGTCGGCCTAGACATTGCGCGAGGCGACCGTCCTAGAGAGCGCTAGCTTCTTTGTCTCTGCGAGATCGAGCATGGCACCTTCTAAAAGTCGCTGCCGTATGAGGTCCGACCCAATCCCCGTAACAAAAGTGTTCCGCATAAGGAGGTTCCAATGTACTGTGGCCGTAGCAGCCTGACAGTCACAGTCGCGGACTAGTTGGATTAGGGCCCGCCAGAAGTCTTCTATGGACTCACCAGGGAGCTGAGAGCAAGTGGCGAGTACGTGTCTGGCGAAGAGCGTGATTGTCTGCTGGGCGTACTTTTCTTTAAGTAGCGCCATGGCTTTGTCGTAGTTCGGCGCGTCCTGGATCAGTGGAAAGACGTTGGAGCTCAACCTCGAGTACGGTATCTATTTTCTGAGCCTCCGGAACAGGGTTAGGTGCAGGCCTGATGTACGCCTCGAAACAATCTAGCCAGTGCTGAAAGTCCTTTTTGGCGTCGCTTGATTGGGGATCCAGCTGCAGGCGATCCGGCTTGATAAGGAGGTCCATCTTTTGAAAATCTTAGAGTAATAAATTGATGCACGATCAATTGGACAAAGACGAGAGTTGAATGCAACTGAGGCTTTATTGCTCTAAGATGTGTGGCCTCCCACAGCAGCTGGCAAAATGGCTGCTGCACGGAGGACACATATATTTATACTCCGCCTACAGGGACTACCGCCATAGTCTTACCATACATCACCTAATATAGGTGCAACAGTGGTTTACCACAGTCCCCATACGTTCCAGGTAGCAATACTGGTGGGAGGTTTCTGACCCTCCGGTCCTGCGGGATCACTCATACTTACCTGCTGGACGAGCACCTGCACTCGGGGTTTCCCTTTGTTAGGGAGCCGTCCAAAATAGCCACAGTGACCGCTCTCACCATGAGGTCGGGTCCCTGTGCTCCGGGGTTTCCCTTTGCTGAGTGGGCATCCAACATGGCCGCCAACTATGTGCACGCCACGTGGGTGTGCCCCTGCACTCCAGGGTCTCCTTTTGCCCAGGGACCCTCCCGAGTGGCTGCTTGCGGCGCCATCTTGGTTCCTCATCCTGATCTATGCCTGCCGAGGCCTATGCCTGCCTCGTTGCCCAGCCTTATCTGTCTTTTTTTTTATTGGAATTTTTTGCAGAAAATATAACAAAAAGTATAGCAAAAAGCAGTAATATGCAACTAACAGCCCCATAACACCCACAATTCCCCCCATACCGTAACATCACATGTATCACATTCCCCCCCCCCCCCCCCCAAACAAGAGAACTTAACCATAAATTAAAATTAGATAAATCAAATTTAAATAAAATAAGCTAACATAATCAACGCCCCCCCCCCCCCCCCCCCCCCCCGGGTTGCTGCTGCTACTGTCCCAGTACCCTATCGTTGAGCCAGAAAGTCGAGGAAAGGTTGCCACCGTTTAAAGAACCCTTGCACCGATCCTCTCAGGGCGAATTTAACCTTCTCAAGCTTAATAAAGCCCGCCATGTCATTGATCCAGGTCTCCACGCTTGGGGGCCTCGCGTCCTTCCACTGTAGCAAAATCCTTCGCCGGGCTACTAGGGACGCAAAGGCCAGCACACCGGCCTCTTTCGCCTCCTGCACTCCCGGCTCTACCCCAACCCCAAAGATCGCGAGTCCCCATCCTGGCTTGACCCTGGATCCCACCACCCTTGACACCGTCCTCGCCACCCCCTTCCAGAACTCCTCCAATGCCTTATCTGTCTTTTTGTTCCCTTTCTGTTCTGCGCGTCCTCCTCATCTCCCAAACCCCCTTCCTCTGTCCCCCATCCCTCTGCCCCCCTCCCCCCCTCTTGTGTTCTCTTCTCCCCACCCCCTTCTGTGCTGCACCACCCCCCCCTACTCTTGGTCAGGCGCTCCCCTTCCCCTGAGAGGTGCGCCGCAACCTCCCTTACTGCCTGTCTTCCCGTGCTAGCCCGCCTTGCTAGTATGGTGGCTCCCCTCCCAATGCTGGTTTAACCCTGGCCCTGTTTTACCTACCGATCTCTACCCCCTGTCTCGCCCCCTTTCCTGCTTCCCCTATTCTCGCTCCCTATTCCATGTTTCCCATCTTCAAACTGAGAAGAGACAAACACAAAAACAAGACAACGCAGTCTCACGCAAAAACATAGTCCATGTTACAATCTTTATTTTCAATCCGTCCTCCACTCTCATTCGCTTTCTTGCTCTGCCCCTACCGCTTTCAACCCGCTGCTGCATCTGCTCTCCCTCCAGGTTGTTTGTTTTTACAAACTCGTCGGTCTCCACCAGGATGCTGAAGTAATGTTCCATCCCCTGGTATGTCACCCAGAGTCTGGCCAGGATAGCAGGCCAAATCGCACCCCTTTGTTGTAGAGCGCCGATTTTGCTCTCTTGAATTTGGCCCACTTTTTTGCCAGATACGCCCCAATGTCTTGGTAGACCCTGATTTCATGCCCTTCCCACGAGCATGACTTTGTCAGTCGGGCCCTCCTCAGGATTTTTTTCCCGGTCCTGGAATCGGTGCAGCTTTGCAATTATCACTCTTGGCTCCTCCCCAGTTTTGGGTTTAGGCCAGAGCGAGCTGTGTGCCCTGTCCAAATCTGGGGGGTTTGGAAAGCATTCCCTCCAAACTAGATTGCCCAGCATTTGGGCGATGTCATCCGTTGGGTCCCTCCCCATAATCCCCTCTGGCAGGCTCATGATGCGGACGTTTTGCCGCCTGGACCCGTTCTCCTGGTCCTCGTTCTTCCCTTTCAGGTTCCCCTGCGCCGTCACCAACGTCTTCACCTCAGCGTCCAGAGCCACGATCCTGTCACTCTAGTCTGTTGATGCCTTCTCCAGGTCCAGGATCGTCTTCTCCTGGGCCTCCGCCTTCTGTCCCAGGCCTTCTGTTGTGCACTGAAGGGTGACTATCGCTTCCATCACCACCTCCTTCATGACCAACCTGGAACTCCGTTTTGATCGCTTCCTTCAAAGCGGTCAGCTTTTTCAAAACATTCCTCCATCTGTCACCCTGTGAGTGGGGTAGGGGGGTGGTGGTGGGGGGAGGAGAATGTTGTTGTCTGCTCCTGCTCCGCTGTTCAGGTCGCCCACCTTTTCCCCCTCCTGATTCGCCTGGGCATCCGCCTCGCTTCGTGGGGCTGCCAGTCCACGCGCCCGTTGCTCCTGCCCCATTCCTCCGCTTCTGCTTCTGATTTCTCGCTGTCCCCTCGAGCTGCTGTTGTAGGTATCCACTTTCCTTCTCTCACGGTTGGTGCCTTTTGTATTTGGGTGGGTTTGAGGTGGCATTTAGGGCCAAAAACCCAAATACCACTGTGTTGGGTCCAACTGGGAGGAGAGCCACCTGATGTGCGTCCACTCAGCACATCGCCTCTACCAGAAGTCGTTTAATTATTTTTCTGACAACGAAAGTCCTGCATGAACTAACTCAAGTTTTCACATTGATCCCTGTGGGAACCTGTGTTTCACTTAAAGTCATTTTACTTGGTCATGATTTTCAGGAATTCACTGACAACTTTAGGTGAGGATTCACTGTACTCAAATTGATCAGGAAGTGACGAGTGGCGTCCGACAAGGATCTGTGCTGGACCTTTGCTATTCGCCACATTTATTAACATTTATTAATGGCTTGGAAAACACAACAGAAAATAAAGTGGGAGACGTTATATTGCTTAGCTTCCAGCTTATTTTTGTACTGTTCCATTGGCGTGAAATGCCTTTTATCACTGCATTCTTCTGTGTTTACCTTGCAGCAGATCACTTACTGAGATCTTCCTCTGCAAACCGATCTCCAGCTTCCTTACAGCGAGTTCAGACCATTGACCCTGCAAAGTCCATGTCAGGTGAGTGGAGGCAAAGTTTCAAATGGTTTTCAATTTTGTTGGTTCATGCACAGGGCTAAAGACTTCTGGAAACTACAGCTGTCATTTCACACTTTGACACATACCATGGCAATTGGGAAAGTAAAAAGTTTGGGTCCCCCATATAAGTGCAGGGGTACTCCTGGAGTTTAACCAACGACGGGCCCGGACGGGCTCCCTGGTCGTGCACTCAGAGTCTGCGCGGACCAGCTGGCAGAGGTGTTCGCGGACTTCTTTAACCTGCCCCTACTCAACTCTGAGGTCCCCACCTGCTTCAAGAAGGTCACCATCATACCGGTGCCAAAGAAGAACCAGGCAACATGCCTCAATGACTACCGTCCAGTGGCCCTGACTTCAGTCGTAATGAAGTGCTTCGAGAGGCTGATCATGAAGCGCATCACCTCCATACTCCCGGAACGCCTTGATCCACTGAAATTCGCATACCGACACAGCAGATGCCATTTCCCTGGCCCTACACTCATCCCTAGAGCATCTCGACAACAAGGACTCCTACATCATACTCCTATTTATTGACTACAGCTCCGCCTTCAACATCATAATCCCAGCCAAGCTCATATCAAAGCTCCAAAACCTAGGACTTGGCTCCCCACTCTGCAACTGGTTCCTCGATTTTCTGACCCACAGAGCACAATCAGAAACAGTGAACAACAACACCTCCTCCACAATAGTCCTCAATACCGGTGCCCCGCAAGGCTGCATACTTAGCCCCCTACTCTACTCCCTGTACACACACGACTGTGTGGCAAAATTTGGTTCCAACTCCATCTACAAGTTTACTGACGATATGACCATAGTGGGCCGGATCTCGAATAATGACGAGTCAGAATACAGGAGGGAGATAGAGAATCTCGTGGAGTGGTGCAGCGACAACAATCTCTCCCTCAATGCCAGCAAAACTAAAGAGCTGGTCATTGACTTCAGGAAGCAAAGTACTGTATACCCCTGTCAGCATCAAAGGGGGCGAGGTATAGATGGTTAGCAGTTTCAAATTCCTAGGCGTGCTCATCTCCAAAAATCTATCCTGGTCCACCCACGTTGACGCGACCCCCAAGAACGCACAACAGCACGTATACTGCCTCAGGAAACTAAGGAAATTCGGCATGTCCACATTAACCCTTACCAACCTTTACAGATGCACCATAGAAAGCATCCTATCTGGCTGCATCACAGCCTGGTATGGCAACTGCTCGGCCCAGGACCGCAAGAAACTTCAGCGAGTCATGAACACATCCCAGTCCATCACACAAACCTGCCTCCCATCCATTGACTCCATCTACACCTCCCGCTGCCCAGGGAAAGCGGCCAGCATAATCAAAGACCCCTCCCACTCTGCTTACTCACTCTTCCATCTTCTTCCATCGGGCAGGAGATACAGAAGTCTGAGAACACGCACGAACAGACTCAAAAACAGCTTCTTCCCCGTTGTTACCAGACTCCCAAATGACCCTCTTATGGGCTGACCTCATTAACACTACACCCCTTGTATGCTCCATCCGATGCCGGGGTTTATGTAGTTACATTGTGTACCTTATGTTGCCCTATTATGTATTTTCTTTTATTCCCTTTCCTTCCCATGTACTTAATGATCTGTTGAGCTGCTCGCAGAAAAATACTTTTCAATGTACCTCGATACACGTGACAATAAACAAATCCATCCATCCACTATAACTGCAGGTTTAAAGCATAGATCACCAGCGTGCCATCTGCACCTTCCGCTGCCTGGGGAAAGCGGGCAGCAGAATCAAAGACCCCTCCCGCACGGCTTACTCACTCTTCCAACTTCTTCCATCGGGCATGTTAAAGGTGAAAATATTCACACGAAGGCCTGAGTACAAGTAAAAAAGCAGTTTATTATGTCAGAATTCTGGGATAGAAGGCACCGCTTATTAGGAAGGATATCCGCAGCCTACAACAGCACCTTTTCTCACTTGAGTTAAGGCTCACACGGGTTAATAGGTTAATATACAGATTCAAGGGGCAGAATTAGTTGTATTCCCATTTACATACAATCAATCAACTATACACGCGTCACACTTATTACATGCAGTCGATCAATTTTTCTAGCATCCCCGTTATCATATATATGGTTAAAGTGGGTGTTGTCTTACCTGCCCCTAACTTCATTCAGAAGTCATTCAAAACTAACCTAATGATGTGTCCTTTCTACAGCTGTAGACCTTGAGCTTTATCAAGGATACATTGCATATAGAACATAGAACAGTACAGCACAGAACAGGCCCTTCGGCCCTCGATGTTGTGCCGAGCCATGATCACCCTACCCAAACCCACGCATCCACCCTATACCCGTAACCCAACAACCCCCCCCTTAACCTTACTTTTATTAGGACACTACGGGCAATTTAGCATGGCCAATCCACCTAACCCGCACATCTTTGGACTGTGGGAGGAAACCGGAGCACCTGGAGGAAACCCACGCACACAGGGGGAGGACGTGCAGACTCCACACAGACAGTGACCCAGCCGGGAATCGAACCTGGGACCCTGGAGCTGTGAAGCATTTATGCTAACCACCATGCTACCCTGCTGCCCTGCTGCATATCTTGTTCTGTGAAGCTGTTAACAGCGGCTGTTGGGATAATCCCTATACATACCCACGGATGGGTCTCATGAGACCGTTTACAGGGAATGTGGCTTGTTCAGCCATTTTGTGTCTTTTCTGATATTAACAGCATTGTGTACACACTATCTATTTCTAAAAATTGCCTCTTCTAAACAAGCATCTAAGCCAATGAGTACCTTTTGTTTCATCAGAACTATTCAAAAGTTATATAGGAGCACACATGTAGTTATAGGGCCACCTATAATTTGTATCATAGTCCAGTATCACAAAATGCCCTCCAACAGAGCAGAAGATACAAAAGCACGAACAGATTCAAAAACAGCTTCTTCCCCGCTGTTACCAGACGTGTAAACGACCCTCTCATGGACTGACCTGATTAATACTACATTCCTGTAAGCTTCACCTGATGCCGGTGTCTATGTATTTACATTGTGTCCCTTGTGTTGCCCTATTATGTATTTTCTTTTTCCCTTCATGTACTAAATGATCTGTTTGAACTGCTCGCAGAAAAATACTTTTCACTGTACCTTGGTACACGTGACAATAAACAGATCCAATCCAATCAGTGAATCAAACTGGTTGGCCCATCAACAGTTCTTAAAGTATTATGAACCTGCCTGGCTCAGGTATCCCAGTTACTGACTTCATTCTGAATTTCTTGTCACCAAAATAATCACCTTCTCTACTTGTTACTACAGGTTGGTGATTAGATAGCTGTCTGACCGAAATAGCAGAAACAAATTTTATTTTAATAAATTTAGAGTACCTAATTATTTTCTTTTCCAATTAAGGGGCAATTTAGCGTGGCCAATCCACCTAACCTGCACATCCTTGAAACCCACACGGATACGGAGAGAATGTGCAAACTCCACATGGACAGTGACCCAGGGCTGGGATTTGAATCCAGATCATCGGCGCTGTAGGCAACAGTGCTAACCACTGTGCCACGTGCCACCCGAATAGCAGAAACCTCTTGCAATCAGAATGGTCAATAGCGCCATTTATACAGCTGCAATGATAATGATTATATCCCCCCCCCCCCCCCCCCCCCCCCCAATTGGGGGAGCTCATATTCCCCAAAAAACATGGGATAACAAGTTGTCCCCAGCCAATAGGATCGGGGCAGGTTATAACAACTATGGTCCAAAGTGAATTGCTGCACCAGGGAGTAGTTACATAAAGGGTGAAGATTATGCATTCAGTTCTGGGCACCGCTTGTTAGGAAGGATATATTGGTATGGAGGCAGTGTAGATTCACCAGAATGATAAAAGCAAATTACTGTGGATGCTGGAATCTGAAACGAAAGAGAAAATGCTGGAAAATCGCAGCATCTGTAAGGAGAGAAAAGAGCTAACATTTTGAGTCCGATGACTCTTTGTCAAAGCTAACAGACCGTTTTCATCCCAATTCTTTTTAACTCTCTTTTACCATTTCTATCTTTCTTAATATATATTTAAACCCTCCCCAATCTTATCCACCTTTCCTTAACTTTTCTCATTTCTGCTTCCCCCTTCCCCTCCCCCCACATATACAGTTCATCCTCTGATGTTAGTTTCTCTGCTGTTTGACCTTTCACATCTTTTGTCCTCTCTGGGGACTGCCATTAACACTCTTTCGCCTTGGTTTCTGTAGCCATTAGCACCCAGTTTCCCTGGGTTTCTGTGGCTATGACTCATCTTCCATTCTCACTCCACAGTTTAAATATTTCCCACTTTCTCTATCTGTTAGCTTTGACAAAGAGCCATCGGACTCGAAACGTTAGCTCTTTTCTCTCCTTACAGATTCTGCTGAGATTTTCCAGCATTTTCTCTCTCGTTTCACCAGAATGATGCTGAGGTTTAGCAGGTTAAATTATCAGGATGCATTACATAAACTTGGCTTGTATGCCTTTGAGTATAGAAGGTTGATCCAAGTGTTCAAAATTATTATGGCATCAATAGGATCGATAGAGACAAAGTGGAAACAAAAAGTTTATAATTTTATAAAAATAATATATTCATTCATGAGATTTGAACATTGTTGGCGAGGTTTTTGTATTTCATGGGACATGGATGTCGATGGCAAGGCCCAGCATTTACTGCTCGTTCCTAATTGCCCTTGAGGAGGTGGTGATCTGCTGCTTTGAGCCGCTGCAGTCCATGTGGTGGATTTATTGCTCATGTCTAATTGTCCTTGTAACGGTGGTGGTGAGTCACCTTGAATAGAACTGTGTGACTTGCTCGACCATTTCAGAGGGCAGTTAAGAGTCAAAATATTTCTGTGGGTATGAAATCACACACAGGCTAGATCAAGTAAGGATGGCAAATTTCCTTAAAGGACATTAGTGAATTGAATGTGTTTTTTAATCTATTTATTAAAAAGAGAATCATATTGAACAAAAACACCCGAAACAATTATCCAAAATTACACAATAGAAGAAAGAGACAAACAAGCAAAAGCACGTAATAACATAAACTCAACAAACTAAACTAAATCCCCAACAGCTGACGGTGACTAGCTCTTTAAATAAGGAAATCAATCGCTGCCATCTCGGGTAGAACCCTTCCACCGACCCTCTAATGGTGTAATTCACCTTCACCAAGTGCAAAAAAGACATGAGGTCACAACCCCAAGCCGAGATGTAGGAGACCTCCATCCAAGCAGAACTCGTCTCTGGGCTATCAGCAAAGTGGAAGCGAGGATATCTGCTTCGCCCCCGGCTGCAGCACCAGAGAGTCTGACACCCCAAATATGGCCACCAGTGGGCATGGATCCAAATCTACATTGAGTATCTCCCACATGATGTTAAAGAAAGAGGCCCAGAAGCCTATTCACTTGGGGCAAGAGTAGAACATGTGAGTGTGGTTAGCCGACCCAAGAGCAACATATCCTCCACCTCATGGAAGAATCCTCTCATCCTTGCTTTAGTCAGATGCGCCTGTGCACCTTGAATTGAATCAAACTTACTGAAGCACATGAAGACATGGAGTTAATCCTGTGATAGGCCTCACTCCATACCTCACCATCCAAAATGGGTCCCAATTCACCCTCCCATTTTGACCTCACCTCGTTCAACAGAGCTGACTCCACTGAAATCTTATGGCCATAAATGCCCAAAGTAATCTCCCCGTCCTCTGCCAAAGACAAGATCATCACCAACAGGGAAGAGGATGGTGCCAAGGGAACAGCCTTGCACGAAAATCATAAATCTGAAAATACCTGAAAAGATTGGAACCAGGCAGTTTGGATTTCTCTGCCAACTCTGTAAACCTCCCCTCCACAAACAGGTCTCCAAACCTCTCCAGATCCTTCCCCTCCCATGACTTGGACAGAGTCCAAACCAGCTGGCAGAAAAAGGTGATTGTTGTCGATGTGGATAGTGATCACAGGGAACAGAGTTTGAAATGCTGCCTGAATTGCTTCCAAATAGGGCAGCATGGTGGCGCAGTGGTTAGCAATGCTGCCTCACGGCGCTGAGGTCCCAGGTTCGATCCCGCCTCTGGGTCATTGTCCATGTGGGGTTTACACATTCGTCCTGTGTTTGCGTGGGTTTCGCCCCCACAACCCAACGATGTGCAGGGTAGGTGGATTGGCCATGCTAAATTGCCCCTTAATTTCAAAAAATGAACTGGGTCCTCTAAATTTATTTTAAAAAATAAAAAATGAATTTCTTCCAAATTCTCAAGGTGGAGACCACCAGGGGATTCAGGGAAAATCTCACTGGAGAGAAAGGCAACAATGCCGTTGCAATTGTGCGAAGGCTAGAGAAAGTGGAGGAGGTCGCTTCCATTTGTCCCCATATGGAACCACAACAATATCTTCTGAATGTTGGCTGCCCAACAATAAGATAATGATTTTGTTTTATTCGTCCATGGGAAGTGGGCATCGCAGGCTGTGCAATGGGCATTTATTGCCCATCCCTAATTGCCCTTGATGGGGCAGTTAAGAGTCAACCACGTGTGAGCCTGGAGTCACATGTACACCAGACTAGGTAAGGATGACAGATTTCCTTCTGGTTCATTAGTGAACCAGATGGGTATTTACTACAATTGACAATGGTTTCATGGTCATCATTATACTTTTAATTCCAGATTTGTATTGAATTCAAATTGCAGTGGTGGGATTTGAACCTGGAACCCAGAGCATTATTCTGGATCTCTGGTTTACTAGTCCAGTGACGATACAACTATGCCACCTCCTCCCCTTGGGTCGGGCAGAGCCCCTGATTGTCTGTCTCTTTGGAGCAAAGCCTCATGGACTCTTGGCGTCTTAGCCTCCAAAACAAAGGAGGACATTAATAACGTTACAACACCATGGGCATGCATGCGGTCAATTCAAGCCTCACTTGTCCTGGAGTCACAACACAACACAAGTGAATTAACTAATAAGTCTGATAAAAATCCCCCATTACAGTCACCGGGTTTGTCATTTTAAACACAATTACTGCTTATTTATAATTAGAACAAATATGAAATATGCAGCGAAACCAGCTCCATAACATCAAGCTAATACCTGACTTTCCATTTAACTGCTCCACTTTCTACCCCCACACATAAGACAGAGGGGTGGAAAGGGGTAAAAATAATAAGGACTAAGGTCAAAAGATAAGAGTCCTTGCTTAAGATGATGAATTCTTCAGTGCACTTTGCAATATCAGCATGGTTTAAAGTCTCTGGTTTACAGCCCATAATGATCTTCCTTGCAGTGAGCAATATCTTACAGCTTTTCCAGGAGAGGCCCCTTGGCTTCACATCAGAGTCTGCTTTTAGTTTGTGGTTTATTTCCAGACTTCTTTCTTTCTTGGTAAGAAGTCTTACAACACCAGGTTAAAGTCCAACAGGTTTGTTTCAACCACGAGCTTTCGGAGCACGGCTCCTTCTTCAGGTGAATGGAAAGGCTTGTTCCAGAAATGTTTATATAGACACAGTCAGAGATGCCCCGGAATGCGAGCACCTGCAGGCAATCAAATCATCAAAGATGCAGAGAGAGAGGTAACTCCAGGTTAAAGAGGTGTGAATTGTCCCAAGCCAGTTCAGTCGGTAGGCCTCTGCAAGTCCAGGCTTGTTGGTGGGGGCCGAATGTAATGCGACATGAATCCCAGATCCCGGTTGAGTCCGCATTCATGCGTGCGGAACTTAGCTATAAGTTTTTGCTCAGCAATTTTGCGTTGTTGCGTCTCCTGAAGGCCTCCTTGTAGAATGCTGACCCGGAGATCAGAGGCTGAATGTCCTTGACTGCTGAAGTGTTCCCCAACTGGAAGGGAACAGTCCTGCCTGTTGATAGTCGCACGATGCCCGTTTATTCATTGTCGCAGTGTCTGCATGGTCTCACCAATGTACCACGCTTCGGGACATCCTTTCCTGCAGCGTATGAGGTAGACTACATTGGTCGAGTCGCACGAGTATGCGCCGCGTACCTGGTGGGTGGTGTTTCCACGTGTAATGGTGGTGTCCATGTCGATGATCTGGCATGTCTTGCAGAGATTACCCTGGCAGGGTTTTGTGGTGTTGTGGTTGCTGTTCTGAAGGCTGGGTAATTTGCTGCAAACAATGGTTTGTTTGAGGTTGCGCGGTTGTTTGAAGGCCAGTAGTGGGGGTGTGGGGATGACCTTGGCAAGATGTCCATCCTCGCTGATGATGTGTTGGAGGCTGCGAAGAAGATGTCGTAGTTTCTCCGCCCCAGGAAAGTACTGGACGACGAAGGGTACTCTGTCAGTGGTGTCCCGTGTTTGTCTTCTGAGGAGGTCGGTGCGGTTTTTTGCTGTGGCGCGGTGGAACTGTCGATCAATGAGTCGAGCGCCATATCCCGTTCGTACGAGGGCATCTTTCAGCATCTGTAGGTGTCTGTTGCGCTCCTCCTTGTCTGAGCAGATCCTGTGTATACGGAGGGCTTGTCCATAGGGGATGGCTTCTTTAATGTGTTTCGGGTGAAAGCTGGAGAAGTGGAGCATCGTGAGATTATCTGTGGGCTTGCGGTAAAGCGAGGTGCTGAGGTGACCGTCCTTGATGGAGACGAGTGTGTCCAAGAATGGAACTGAATTTGGAGAATAGTCCATGGTGAGTTTGATGGTGGGATGGAACTTATTGATGTCATCGTGTAGTCGTTTCAGTGATGTCTCGCCGTGGGTCCAAAGGAAAAAAAATGTCATCGATGTATCTGGTGTATAGCATCGGTTGAAAGTCCTGTGTGGTGAGGAAGTCCTGTTCAAACTTGAAAGTTTGAACTCACAAGTTTGAACAGGACTTCCTCACCACACAGGACTTTCAACCGATGCTATACACCAGATACATCGATGACATTTTTTTTCCTTTGGACCCACGGCGAGACATCACTGAAACGACTACACGATGACATCAATAAGTTCCATCCCACCATCAAACTCACCATGGACTATTCTCCAAATTCAGTTCCATTCTTGGACACACTCGTCTCCATCAAGGACGGTCACCTCAGCACCTCGCTTTACCGCAAGCCCACAGATAATCTCACGATGCTCCACTTCTCCAGCTTTCACCCGAAACACATTAAAGAAGCCATCCCCTATGGACAAGCCCTCCGTATACACAGGATCTGCTCAGACAAGGAGGAGCGCAACAGACACCTACAGATGCTGAAAGATGCCCTCGTACGAACGGGATATGGCGCTCGACTCATTGATCGACAGTTCCACCGCGCCACAGCAAAAAACCGCACCGACCTCCTCAGAAGACAAACACGGGACACCACTGACAGAGTACCCTTCGTCGTCCAGTACTTTCCTGGGGCGGAGAAACTACGACATCTTCTTCGCAGCCTCCAACACATCATCAGCGAGGATGGACATCTTGCCAAGGTCATCCCCACACCCCCACTACTGGCCTTCAAACAACCGCGCAACCTCAAACAAACCATTGTTTGCAGCAAATTACCCAGCCTTCAGAACAGCAACCACAACACCACAAAACCCTGCCAGGGTAATCTCTGCAAGACATGCCAGATCATCGACATGGACACCACCATTACACGTGGAAACACCACCCACCAGGTACGCGGCGCATACTCGTGCGACTCGACCAATGTAGTCTACCTCATACGCTGCAGGAAAGGATGTCCCGAAGCGTGGTACATTGGCGAGACCATGCAGACACTGCGACAACGAATAAACGGGCATCGTGCGACTATCAACAGGCAGGACTGTTCCCTTCCAGTTGGGGAACACTTCAGCAGTCAAGGACATTCAGCCTCTGATCTCCGGGTCAGCATTCTACAAGGAGGCCTTCAGGAGACGCAACAACGCAAAATTGCTGAGCAAAAACTTATAGCTAAGTTCCGCACGCATGAATGCGGACTCAACCGGGATCTGGGATTCATGTCGCATTACATTCGGCCCCCACCAACAAGCCTGGACTTGCAGAGGCCTACCGACTGAACTGGCTTGGGACAATTCACACCTCTTTAACCTGGAGTTACCTCTCTCTCTGCATCTTTGATGATTTGATTGCCTGCAGGTGCTCGCATTCCGGGGCATCTCTGACTGTGTCTATATAAACATTTCTGGAACAAGCCTTTCCATTCACCTGAAGAAGGAGCCGTGCTCCGAAAGCTCGTGTTTGAAACAAACCTGTTGGACTTTAACCTGGTGTTGTAAGACTTCTTACTGTGCTCACCCCAGTCCAACGCCGGCATCTCCACATCATGGCTTTCTTTCTTGAGACACTTTACCTCATATCAAACCTTACCGTCAGCTCATGGTTTGACCCCAAGCCTATACAGTTCCAAGAGAATGGCATCCAGATCCACGGTCGAGAGAGAGAATCATCACAGTAGCCATATGGAGCGAGTTTAGCTGGAAACCTCCACCCAGACTGCAGCATCAAATCCTCCACCCAGACTGCAGCATCAAATCCTCCACCCAGACTGCAGCATCAAATCCCCCACCCAGACTGCACCATCCAATCCTCCACCCAGACTGCAGCATCAAATCCTCCACGCCAAACTGCAGCATCAAATCCTCCACCCAAACTGCAGCATCAAATCCTCCACCCAGACTGCAGCATCAAATCCTCCACCCAGACTGCAGCATCAAATCCCCCACCCAGACTGCACCATCCAATCCTCCACCCAGACTGCAGCATCAAATCCTCCACGCCAAACTGCAGCATCAAATCCTCCACCCAAACTGCAGCATCAAATCCTCCACCCAAACTGCACCATCAAACCCTCCACCCAAACTGCAGCATCAAATCCTCCACCCATACTGCAGCATCAAATCCCCCACCCAGACTGCAGCATCCAATCCTCCACCCAAACTGCAGCATCAAACCCTCCACCCAGACTGCAGCATCAAATCCTCCACCCAGACTGCAGCATCAAATCCTCCACGCCAAACTGCAGCATCAAATCCCCCACCCAGACTGCAGGATCAAATCCTCCACCCAGACTGCAGCATCAAATCCTCCACGCCAAACTGCAGCATCAAATCCTCCACCCAAACTGCAGCATCAAACCCTCCACCCAAACTGCAGCATCAAATCCTCCACCCAGTCTGCAGCATCAAATCCTCCACCCAAACTGCAGCATCAAATCCTTCACCCAGACTGCAGCATCAAATCCTCCACCCAGACTGCAGCGTCAAATCCTCCTCCCAGACTGCAGGATCAAATCCCCCACCCAGACTGCAGCATCAAATCCTCCACCCAGACTGCAGGATCAAATCCTCCACCCAGACTGCAGCATCAAATCCTCCACCCAGCCTGCAGCATCAAATCCTCCACCCAAACTGCAGCATCAAATCCTTCACCCAGACTGCAGCATCAAATCCTCCACCCAAACTGCAGCATCAAATCCTCCACCCAAACTGCAGCATCAAATCCCCCACCCAGACTGCAGCATCCAATCCCCCACCCATACTGCAGCATCAAATCCCCCACCCAGACTGCAGCATCAAATCCTCCACCCAAACTGCAGCATCAAATCCTCCACCCAGACTGCAGCATCCAATCCCCCACCCAGACTGCAGCATCAAATCCTCCACCCAAACTGCAGCATCAAATCCTCCACCCAGACTGCAGCATCCAATCCCCCACCCAGACTGCAGGATCAAATCCCCCACCCAGACTGCAGCATCAAATCCTCCACCCAAACTGCAGCATCAAATCCCCCACCCAGACTGCAGCATCCAATCCCCCACCCATACTGCAGCATCAAATCCCCCACCCAGACTGCAGCATCAAATCCTCCACCCAGACTGCAGCATCAAATCCTCCACCCAAACTGCAGCATCATATCCTCCACCCAGACTGCAGCATCAAATCCTCCACCCAAACTGCAGCATCAAATCCCTCACCCAGACTGCAGGATCAAACCGTCCACCCAGACTGCAGCATCAAATCCTCCACCCAGACTGCAGCATCCAATCCTCCACCCAGACTGCAGGATCCAATCCTCCACCCAGACTGCAGCATCAAATCCTTCACCCAGACTGCAGCATCAAATCCCCCACCCAAACTGCAGGATCAAATCCTCCACCCAGACTGCAGCATCCAATCCTCCACCCAGACTGCAGCATCAAATCCTCCACCCAGACTGCAGCATCAAATCCTCCACCCAGACTGCAGCATCAAATCCCCCACCCAGACTGCAGGATCAAATCCTTCACCCAAACTGCAGCATCAAATCCTCCACCCAAACTGCAGCATCAAATCCTCCACCCAGACTGCAGCATCAAATCCTCCACCCAGACTGCAGCATCAAATCCCCCACCCATACTGCAGCATCAAATCCCCCACCCAGACTGCAGCATCAAATCCCCCACCCAGACTGCAGCATCAAATCCTCCACCCAGACTGCAGCATCAAATTCTCCACCCAGACTGCAGGATCAAATCCTCCACCCAAACTGCAGCATCAAATCCCCCACCCAGACTGCAGCATCAAATCCTCCACCCAGACTGCAGCATCAAATCCTCCACCCAGACTGCAGCATCAAATCCCCCACTCAAACTGCAGCATCAAATCCCCCACCCAGACTGCAGCATCAAATCCTCCACCCAGACTGCAGCATCCAATCTTCCACCCAAACTGCAGCATCAAATCCCCCACCCAGACTGCAGCATCAAATCCTCCACCCAGACTGCAGCATCCAATCTTCCACCCAAACTGCAGCATCAAATCCCCCACCCAGACTGCAGCATCAAACCCTCCACCCAGACTGCAGCATCAAATCCCCCACCCAGACTGCAGCATCAAATCCTCCACCCAGACTGCAGCATCCAATCTTCCACCCAAACTGCAGCATCAAATCCTCCACCCAGGCTGCAGCATCAAATCCCCCACCCAGACTGCAGCATCAAATCCCCCACCCAAACTGCAGCATCAAATCCCCCACCCAGACTGCAGCATCAAATCCTCCACCCAGACTGCAGCATCAAATCCTCCACCCAAACTGCAGCATCAAATCCTCCACCCAAACTGCAGCATCAAATCCTCCACCCAGACTGCAGGATCCAATCCTCCACCCAGACTGCAGCATCAAATCCCCCACCCAGACTGCAGCATCAAATCCTCCACCCAGACTGCAGCATCAAATCCCCCACCCAGACTGCAGCATCAAATCCTCCACCCAGACTGCAGCATCCAATCCCCCACCCAGACTGCAGCATCAAATCCCCCACCCAGACTGCAGCATCCAATCCTCCACCCAGACTGCAGCATCAAATCCTCCACCCAGACTGCAGCATCAAATCCCCCACCCAGACTGCAGCATCAAATCCTCCACCCAGACTGCAGCATCAAATCCTCCACCCAGACTGCAGCATCAAATCCCCCACCCAGACTGCAGCATCAAATCCTCCACCCAGACTGCAGCATCAAATCCTCCACCCAGACTGCAGGATCAAATCCTCCACCCAGACTGCAGGATCAAATCCTCCACTCAAACTGCAGCATCAAATCCTCCACCCAGACTGCAGCATCAAATCCTCCACCCAGACTGCAGCATCAAATCCTCCACCCAAACTGCAGCATCCAATCCTCCACCCAGACTGCAGCATCAAATCCCCCACCCAGACTGCAGCATCAAATCCTCCACCCAGACTGCAGCATCAAATCCTCCACCCAAACTGCAGCATCAAATCCTCCACCCAGACTGCAGGATCAAATCCTCCACCCAAACTGGGGCTGGTTTAGCTTACTCAGCTAAATTGCTGGCTTTTAAAGCAGGCCAGCAGCACGGTTTGATTCCCGTACCAGCCTCCCCGGACAGGCGCCGGAATGTGGCGACTAGGGGCTTTTCACAGTAACTTCATTGAAGCCTACTCGTGACAATAAGCGATTTTCATTCATTTCATTTCATTTTCATTTCAACTGCAGCATCAAATCCCCCACCCAGACTGCAGCATCAAATCCTCCACCCAAACTGCAGCATCAAATCCTCCATCCAAACTGCAGCATCCAATCCTCCACCCAGACTGCAGCATCAAACCCTCCACCCAAACTGCAGCATCAAATCCCCCACCCAAACTGCAGCATCAAATCCCCCACCCAGACTGCAGCATCAAATCCTCCACCCAGACTGCAGCATCAAATCCTCCACTCAAACTGCAGCATCCAATCCTCCACTCAAACTGCAGCATCAAATCCTCCACCCAGACTGCAGCATCAAATCCTCCACCCAGACTGCAGGATCCAATCCTCCACCCAGACTGCAGCATCAAATCCCCCACCCAGACTGCAGCATCAAATCCTCCACCCAGACTGCAGCATCAAATCCCCCACCCAGACTGCAGCATCAAATCCTCCACCCAGACTGCAGCATCCAATCCCCCACCCAGACTGCAGCATCAAATCCCCCACCCAGACTGCAGCATCCAATCCTCCACCCAGACTGCAGCATCAAATCCTCCACCCAGACTGCAGCATCAAATCCCCCACCCAGACTGCAGCATCAAATCCTCCACCCAGACTGCAGCATCAAATCCTCCACCCAGACTGCAGCATCAAATCCCCCACCCAGACTGCAGCATCAAATCCTCCACCCAGACTGCAGCATCAAATCCTCCACCCAGACTGCAGGATCAAATCCTCCACCCAGACTGCAGGATCAAATCCTCCACTCAAACTGCAGCATCAAATCCTCCACCCAGACTGCAGCATCAAATCCTCCACCCAGACTGCAGCATCAAATCCTCCACCCAAACTGCAGCATCCAATCCTCCACCCAGACTGCAGCATCAAATCCTCCACCCAGACTGCAGCATCAAATCCCCCACCCAGACTGCAGCATCAAATCCTCCACCCAGACTGCAGCATCAAATATCCACCCAAACTGCAGCATCAAATCCTCCACCCAGACTGCAGGATCAAATCCTCCACCCAAACTGGGGCTGGTTTAGCTTACTCAGCTAAATTGCTGGCTTTTAAAGCAGGCCAGCAGCACGGTTTGATTCCCGTACCAGCCTCCCCGGACAGGCGCCGGAATGTGGCGACTAGGGGCTTTTCACAGTAACTTCATTGAAGCCTACTCGTGACAATAAGCGATTTTCATTCATTTCATTTCATTTTCATTTCAACTGCAGCATCAAATCCCCCACCCAGACTGCAGCATCAAATCCTCCACCCAAACTGCAGCATCAAATCCTCCATCCAAACTGCAGCATCCAATCCTCCACCCAGACTGCAGCATCAAACCCTCCACCCAAACTGCAGCATCAAATCCCCCACCCAAACTGCAGCATCAAATCCCCCACCCAGACTGCAGCATCAAATCCTCCACCCAGACTGCAGCATCAAATCCTCCACTCAAACTGCAGCATCCAATCCTCCACTCAAACTGCAGCATCAAATCCTCCACCCAGACTGCAGCATCAAATCCTCCACTCAAACTGCAGCATCAAATCCCCCACCCAGACTGCAGCATCAAATCCTCCACTCAAACTGCAGCATCAAATCCCCCACCCAGACTGCAGCATCAAATCCTCCACCCAGACTGCAGCATCAAATCCTCCACCCAAACTGCAGCATCAAATCCCCCACCCAGACTGCAGCATCAAATCCTCCACCCAAACTGCAGCATCAAATCCCCCACCCAAACTGCAGCATCCAATCCTCCACCCAGACTGCGGGATCAAATCCTCCACCCAGACTGCGGGATCAAATCCTCCACCCAGACTGCAGCATCAAATCCTCCACCCTGACTGCAGCATCAAATCCTCCACTCAAACTGCAGCATCCAATCCTCCACCCAGACTGCAGCATCAAATCCTCCACCCAGACTGCAGCATTAAACCCTCCACCCAGACTGCAGCATCAAATCCTCCACCCAGACTGCAGCATCAAATCCCCCACCCAGACTGCAGCATTAAACCCTCCACCCAGATTGCAGCATCCAATCCTCCACCCAGACTCCAGCATCAAATCCCCCACCCAGACTGCAGCATCAAATCCTCCACCCAAACTGCAGCATCAAATCCTCCACACAAACTGCAGCATCAAACCCTCCACCCAGACTGCAGCATCCAATCCTCCACCCAGACTGCAGCATCAAATCCTCCACCCAAACTGCAGCATCAAATCCTCCACCCAAACTGCAGCATCAAATCCTCCACTCAGACTGCAGCATCAAATCCTCCACCCAAACTGCAGCATCAAATCCCCCACCCAGACTGCAGCATCAAATCCCCCACCCAGACTGCAGCATCAAATCCACCACCCAGACTGCAGCATCAAATCCTCCACCCAGACTGCAGCATCAAATCCACCACCCAGACTGCAGCATCAAATCCCCCACCCAGACTGCAGCATCAAATCCTCCACCCAGACTGCAGCATCAAATCCCCCACCCAGACTGCAGCATCAAATCCCCCACCCAGACTGCAGCATCAAATCCTCCACCCAGACTGCAGCATCAAATCCTCCACTCAAACTGCAGCATCCAATCCTCCACTCAAACTGCAGCATCAAATCCTCCACCCAGACTGCAGCATCAAATCCCCCACCCAAACTGCAGCATCAAATCCTCCACCCAGACTGCAGCATCAAATCCTCCACCCAAACTGCAGCATCAAATCCCCCACCCAGACTGCAGCATCAAATCCTCCACCCAAACTGCAGCATCAAATCCCCCACCCAAACTGCAGCATCCAATCCTCCACCCAGACTGCGGGATCAAATCCTCCACCCAGACTGCGGGATCAAATCCTCCACCCAGACTGCAGCATCAAATCCTCCACCCAAATTGCGGGATCAAATCCTCCACTCAGACTGCAGCATCAAATCCCCCACCCAGACTGCAGCATCAAATCCCCCACCCAAACTGCAGCATCAAATCCTTCACCCAGACTGCAGGATCAAATCCTTCACCCAGACTGCAGCATCAAATCCCCCACTCAGACTGCAGCATCAAATCCCCCACCCAAACTGCAGCATCAAATCCCCCACCCAGACTGCAGCATCAAATCCTCCACCCAGACTGCAGCATCAAATCCTCCACCCAGACTGCAGCATCCAATCCTCCACCCAGACTGCAGCATCAAATCCTCCACTCAAACTGCAGCATCAAATCCCCCACCCAGACTGCAGCATCAAATCCTCCACTCAAACTGCAGCATCAAATCCCCCACCCAGACTGCAGCATCAAATCCTCCACCCAGACTGCAGCATCAAATCCTCCACCCAAACTGCAGCATCAAATCCCCCACCCAGACTGCAGCATCAAATCCCCCACCCAGACTGCAGCATCAAATCCTCCACCCAAACTGCAGCATCAAATCCCCCACCCAAACTGCAGCATCCAATCCTCCACCCAGACTGCGGGATCAAATCCTCCACCCAGACTGCGGGATCAAATCCTCCACCCAGACTGCAGCATCAAATCCTCCACCCTGACTGCAGCATCAAATCCTCCACTCAAACTGCAGCATCCAATCCTCCACCCAGACTGCAGCATCAAATCCTCCACCCAGACTGCAGCATTAAACCCTCCACCCAGACTGCAGCATCAAATCCTCCACCCAGACTGCAGCATCAAATCCCCCACCCAGACTGCAGCATTAAACCCTCCACCCAGATTGCAGCATCCAATCCTCCACCCAGACTCCAGCATCAAATCCCCCACCCAGACTGCAGCATCAAATCCTCCACCCAAACTGCAGCATCAAATCCTCCACACAAACTGCAGCATCAAACCCTCCACCCAGACTGCAGCATCCAATCCTCCACCCAGACTGCAGCATCAAATCCTCCACCCAAACTGCAGCATCAAATCCTCCACCCAAACTGCAGCATCAAATCCTCCACCCAGACTGCAGCATCAAATCCTCCACCCAAACTGCAGCATCAAATCCCCCACCCAGACTGCAGCATCAAATCCCCCACCCAGACTGCAGCATCAAATCCACCACCCAGACTGCAGCATCAAATCCTCCACCCAGACTGCAGCATCAAATCCACCACCCAGACTGCAGCATCAAATCCCCCACCCAGACTGCAGCATCAAATCCTCCACCCAGACTGCAGCATCAAATCCCCCACCCAGACTGCAGCATCAAATCCCCCACCCAGACTGCAGCATCAAATCCTCCACCCAGACTGCAGCATCAAATCCTTCACCCAGACTGCAGCATCAAATCCTCCACCCAAACTGCAGCATCAAATCCTCCACCCAGACTGCAGCATCCAATCCTCCACCCAGACTGCAGCATCACATCCTCCACCCAAACTGCAGCATCAAATCCTCCACCCAGACTGCAGCATCAAATCCTCCACCCAAACTGCAGCATCAAATCCTTCACCGAGACTGCAGCATCAAATCCCCCACCCAAACTGCAGCATCAAATCCTTCACCCAGACTGCAGGATCAAATCCTTCACCCAGACTGCAGCATCAAATCCCCCACCCAGACTGCAGCATCAAATCCCCCACCCAAATTGCGGGATCAAATCCTCCACTCAGACTGCAGCATCAAATCCCCCACCCAGACTGCAGCATCAAATCCCCCACCCAAACTGCAGCATCAAATCCTTCACCCAGACTGCAGGATCAAATCCTTCACCCAGACTGCAGCATCAAATCCCCCACTCAGACTGCAGCATCAAATCCCCCACCCAAACTGCAGCATCAAATCCCCCACCCAGACTGCAGCATCAAATCCTCCACCCAGACTGCAGCATCAAATCCCCCACCCAGACTGCAGCCTCAAATGCCCCACCCAAACTGCAGGATCAAATCCTCCACTCAGACTGCAGGATCAAAAGTGAAACTGAAATGGAACCTCATGGCTGTGAGAAACATGGGAGAGGAATCATATTCAATCGCTATCTGTTACCAGGCAGAGCACAGCCTTTGGGCTACTTCAGTGGCCACCAGCCAAATCAGTCAACCAGAGTCATCACAAAGGCCAGCCAATCTCCAATCACCAGTCTAAAACTGCACAGCCTTCTGGCATCTATTTGAATTCAAGGCTGCTTACAGGTTGCTTTGCCTTAAAGTCACAGGCCCATTAAACATCCATGTATCAAAAATGTAACAGTAAAAATAAATGAACGGGGAAAACAAAGCAATAGATAGGGAATAAACAAGTAGGAACAGAAAGGACCCTTACAATTTGTTGACGTTAACAAAACAGCACTTGGGCAGAAAAATGGGGAGACATTGAAAAATAAAAATCTCAGGATCAACGAATCACAGAATAATGCAGTGCAGAAGAGGCCCTTCAGCCTATCGAGCCTGCATTGAAGCATGAAAGATACCTGACCTGCCTACCTAATCACATTTGCCAGCATGTGGCCCATAGCCTTAAATGTTATAACGTGCCAAGTGCTCATCCAGGTACTTTGTAAAGGATATTAGGCAACTCGCCTCTACCACCCTCCCAGGCAGTGCTTTCCAGACCATCTGGCTAAAAACATTTTCCCTCAAATCCCACCAAACCTCCTTCCCCTCACCATGAACTTGTGACCCTTTGTGACTGACCCTTAACTAAGGGGAACAGCTGTTCCCTGTCCACTCTCTCCATGCCCCTCAATCTTCTACACCTCGATCAGGTCGCCCTTCAGTCTTCTTTACTCCAGCGAAAACAAGCCAAGACTATCCAACTTCTCTTCATAGCTTCAATGTTCCAACCCAGGCATCATCCTGGTGAATCGCTCTGCACCTCCTTCAGTGCAATCCCTTCCTGCCTATAATATGGCGACCAGAATTGGAAACAAGGGGAGAATGTGCAAACTCCACACGGACAGTGACCCAGAGCCGAGATCTAACCTGGAACCTTGGTGCCATGAGGCAGCAGTGCTAACCACCGTGCTGCCCTGCGATCACAAAGCTTCTTGTTCACTATTAATGTCCTGCTCAACCTCCATGGTGGATGCTTTGAGGGACCTGACTCTAGTGCCAAATCAGCAAAGTGCAGGGCATAGTCTAAAATCACAATCGCTGAGTACTCAGCAGCCACCACAGAAGAGAGGAGAGACCTATCCGCCACAAAAAAATCGTTCCACGAGTACACCTGATGCACATGCGAGAAAAATTTTATATCTCTGCCACCTGGGTGCAAAAAGCAGCAAGGATCTAAGCCCTGCCCCCACCCCCCACCCATCTGCTCCATTAAAAACCGCAAAGCTTTGGCCACCCCCGATGGAGTCAGAGATTTGGGCTTGGAGCAATCTAAACTGGGGTTCAGAACACAGTTTAGCCCCCACGCCCCAAGAAAATAGGATTATGTAAATCTAAATCAGGGGAGGAGGCCAGCAAATTATTAATAAAATCCATATTGATCCGGTTTGGGGCATGGATATTGACCAGAACCACAGGAGTGCCCACCAGAAAGGCACTGGGAAGGTGGTGGCATATTGGCATTGTCGCTGGACTAGTGTTCCAGGGTAATGATCTGGGACTTGGGTTCGCATCACATCACAGCAGGGCTGAAATTTAAACTCAATAAAATATCTGGAATTAAAAGTCTAACGATGACCATAAGATCATTGTCGAAGGGTCAAAAGTGCGATGCTCCAGTGGGATCCAGCCCGTGCGCGTCATTTCCCCTGCATGGTGCCACCAGAGGTCCCTGGATGTGTTTTTACAACAATCGGGTAGCTTCATGGTCACCATTACTAATACAAGATTTTCTAAAACTCCTCGGCTACCGTGGTGGGATTTGAACTCTGGTGACCTGATAATTAGAAAACACCACTGTGTTACCATTGCTCCAGTAAATTAGAGCTAAGTCCTTCAAAATGAAACGAGGAACCATGTTTCCACACAAGGGAATGTGAAATTTCCACAATTGGTATCTGTTTATCATGTTATACAATCTGTAATTTCCACTGATTTAGCAAGCTTAAAGCTAACAGTCACATGAGAGTAATGGTAAAAAACTACATCACCAATTGTAAAGATGGAAGACGCAAGAATATTACAACTGTACTTGAAACGAGACTTGTGGATTAATATTTGTCATCAATAAAACCAAAGTAATCACTTGTCAGGACGTGGAAACCCACTTTAGGTGGGGTAGTGAATGTTTACTATACAGTCTGTTGAGCAAAAGGGTTTGACTGTGCTAATAGATATGAAGATTGCTTTCTACCCTCTGTTGTGATTAATGCTGTGTTTGCCCTTTGTGAAAGTATGCAATCCATTTGCAGCTAGATTGATGCACCCCTGAATCATAACAAATAGTTGACTTTATGAGCCATGTGCCAAGTGGTTTATTAGTGCCTAGCACACATGGCAGAATACATATAAGCCTCATTTTTAACTCTTATCAGCAGTGAGATGGAAAAAATGGGATGGAATATAATTGATGTAACAGCTGTTAAAATCTAACTCCAGTGAGGCATTAGAGCTCAGTGGCTGCTTATGGCATAATTGGTTTCATTCTGACCAATCTACTGATCAAATCTACAGTAAAACGGAACCCTGTCAAAATATAATGCTTTAGTCCCGATGTTGATCTACATCATTGAATCATATTGTGAAAAAGGAGGCAAATCAATCAGCCCATCGTATCCATACCCAGTGCTTGAAAATCTATCTAATTAGCTCCTTCCTCATAATCCCTTACATTTTTTTCTTTAATTATTTGTCCAATTCCCATTGGAAAATGAATCTGCTTCTACTACCCTTTTGGACATTGCGTTCCAGATCCTTCACCATTGATATTTGGTAACGGTCTTCTGCACACTAACCAGATTTTGATACCTTGCTAAAATGTGCCCAAAATTCGACACACTTCTGTAGCTAAGGTCTAAACCAGTGTTTTTCAAACTTTCCTTCCCAAGACCCTCCATGATTTTGCGCCCAAAGCACCGACGTACAGGGCAAGTGGCATCAGTGTACATGCTTGCTGCATGACCTTCTCTCGGCCACTGCCTCTGGCGGAAAGACTCCATCGTTTGTGTTTAAAGGCCAGTCGCAGCCGGCATTCTTTTTTTATTTCAAACTTTATTTCCAAAACTTGATTTTTCCAAGTTTATGACTTTTTACTACTGAAAATTAAAACAATTTCAGTTGAACATGTGCAACCTTACATTTACACACAAACTTTGTTTTAAATATATTCCCATTTCTTTCAAAATTTTATCAAATATAGAAAAAAGTACAATCTTGTTTTTACCTTACAAACTATGACCTTAGATGAGATAAGATAATTTGTCAAAAGCATACAATGTCAAGTGTTTCTTACTGGTTCCACTGCATTATACCATCCAAACATGAGAAACTTCCTGGTTGCCAGAGAGTGACATGTGTCAGCCGTGTTGACTGGCCTTGTTTGATCGGTATTCCTGGCTTCCTTCTCACTGTCCAGTAGTTGCATCCACCCCAATCACAGACTTCTGACCACTTCCCGATCAGTACTTCACGTCATGGGAATGCAAGCAGCCGTTCTGTCGGCTGTCAAACAGCTTGACCTTGGAGCCGAAGGTCGCATACAGCTGATCGGTGGTAGAGGACGAGTCGAGCAGCACGCAGAGGATGAGCAGCGCACAGAGGATAACCACCAGAGCGGAGCTGCAAGCTGGGGCCATCATTGTTAGCATCGTGCACCCACGTGGGCGCCTGTCAGGCCCTGTCCCTGCTCCATCCCCTTCCCCCTATGTGTGGGTGACCAGCTCAGAATCTAGCCTCATGTCGCGTGCCCCCCCCAAACATCGCAACCAAACGAAGACTTGCCCGTGGCTGCATTCTTAAAAGACGGGCGCAACTTTGGGAACTTCTTCCTGCATTGGGAATGCTGCAACCAATCGCTCTGCGACCCTCTCGACACCCGCCTGTGCCCTGAGTTTGAATGTTCCTGGTCTAAAC
This sequence comes from Scyliorhinus canicula, assembly GCF_902713615.1. Lineage (NCBI taxonomy): Eukaryota > Metazoa > Chordata > Chondrichthyes > Carcharhiniformes > Scyliorhinidae > Scyliorhinus > Scyliorhinus canicula. The sequence goes on along the minus strand of NC_052146.1, from coordinate 81,194,670 downwards.
TGTGGTTTGCAAAGGTTTTGTTGTATTTCCTTGTTTTACGATCCTATTTACAAAGCCACGATTCACGTTATCAATTGGTCCTGCAGTTCGTGATGGAACAAATTGTAATCCATAGAATTCCAACAGTGTGAAAGGAGTCAGGGCAGTAAAGGATTTGTTTCTAGTGGGGTGGTTTGCGGGACTGAAAGGAGCTGGGGGCAAAATATGGGTTGGGGCAGGGCGAAATGTTTAGGTATATGCAGGTCCAAGATTTTGCTATGAAGGAGATACAGAGCTTTCAGGTGCTGCTAGTTTCCACACTGTTGGAGGAGGTGCTGACGACAGGGGAATGGAGAAGGGGGTAGTGTCGGCGATTTATGGAGCAGTCCTGGGAGAAGAGAAGGCACTGCTGGAGGGGATTAAGACCAAGTGGGAGGTAGAGTTGGGAGAGGGCATGGAGGAGGGGTTGTGGTGTGAGGTGCTGCGGAGGGTGAATGCCTCAACTTTGTGCGCGAGGTTGGGGCTGATACAACTGAAGGTGGTGTATCGGGCGCACCTCGCAAATGTGAGGATGAGTCGAATCTTTGAGGCAGTAGAGGATGTTTGTCAACGTTGCGGGGGGGAGCCCCCACAAACCACGTTCATATGTTTTGGTCCTGTCCAAAACTGGAAGGGTATCGGAGGGAGGTTTTCAGGGTAATTTCGAAGATGGTACATGTGAGGTTTGAGCCGGGTCCTCTGGGGACCGTATTCCGGGTATCGGATCGGTCGAGGTTGGCAGCGGGTACGGAGGCAAATGTTTTAGCCTTCGCCTCGCTGATCGTCCGATGGCGGATTCTGTTGGGGTGGATGTCAGTTTCTCCACCCTGTACCCTGGCATGGTGAGGGAGTTTTTAACACTCGAAGGTGAAGTTTGAGTTGAGGGGAAGGATGGAAGAGTTCTACAATTCATGGGCTTTGTTCATTATGCAATTTCGAGAATTGGATGACATCAAACATGGGGGTGTGGGGGGGGGTGGAGGGGGAGGGGGGGTTGGACTGTACATGTTGATGATTATGTATGGGTGGATGGTGGATTCCTGATTCCTTTTCTTTGATGTATGTATTTTTAATGTTGAGGGTTGGTGGTAGGAAGGGATTGTTGGCCAGGGAAACTTATAACCAAGTTCCGCACACATGTACATGGCCTTAACCGGGACCTGGGATTCATGTCGCATTACATTCATCCCCCACCATCTGGGGCTTGCGAAATCCTACCACCTGTAGGATTGAGACAATTCACACCTCTTTAACCTGGGATTACCCCAATCTCTGGATCTGTAAAGACTTAATTACCTGCAAATGCTCGCATTCTAAGCATTGTCTTGCACCTTTGAATTTGTCAATATATATGTTTCTGGAACATACCTCTTCGTTCACCTGAGGAAGGAGCAGTGCTCCGAAAGCTCGTGATTGAAACAAACCTGTTGGACTTTAACCTAGTGTTGTAAGACTTCTTACTGTGCTCACCCCAGTCCAACACCGGCATCTCCACATCATGGCCAGGGATTGACATTGTATTTGTTACCATTGATTGTTTGTTGGTGGGTGTGAATTTGGATGAAAATGTGAAAAAGGAGAATAAAAATATTTTTAAAAAAGAATTCCGGTAGTGCAGAAGGAGGTCACTCAGCCTATCGAGTCTGCACCGACCTTCTGAAAGAGCACCCCACCTGGGCCTCCCAATCCCTGTAACCACACCTGACCTGCATGACTTTAGACACTTAAAGGGCCAATTTTAGCATGGCCATTTCACTTAACCTAACAAGATCTTGGGAGCCAGCTCCTAATGCCACAAGTAGAAAAATTCCTGTCACCTCTGTTCAATTGACTACCGCTATTTTATGTAATTTCCAAATAAGAGTAAGTGAAAATTTCCCGTGCTGTAAAGATAATGGCATTAAACACCAACTTGCTCATAACTCCCAAGTCCTGTCACGGGGAACGAGCTTTATGTTCTTCTTCGTACTGCCCCCAGAAGATGAATATCTCTCTTGTTTCATGACAACTTCATCTGATTCTACAATTTTCACAACATAGTTTATATTTTGTCATCTTTTGGCAGCTGTACTAAATTGGATGGACATGCTGAATGTGAAGCCTATTGGCCTCCTTATGCCTGTTTTGGTTTTATCCATAATAATTTCAATAACACAACATAGACTTACAGTATCCATGTATTTTATTAAGACCTGGATGCTAAGATTATTTTTGTCAGGTAGCAGGTAATCAACATTGTGAACCCTTGAATCATCTTCACCCAAAAGATGGAACCAGTGTTAAGTCCATGTTCTGGTAGGTTGTCATAACTGCTCACTATGGTCAAAATATGCATTTCGCAGTGACTTTGTGCAGGGTTAAAATACTTTTAACAAAAAAACCCTCCAGATTTATTCCAGTCCTTGTTTTGTCAGTAACAGCTTCACATTACAGATTCTTTTAACCCCCGAGTATAATCATCTAGTACTTGTGTGTTATTGCCAATAGATACATATTTAATCTGTATATATGGTCTAAGATCCCGGGTCCAGCTTGTGTTATTTTGTGTTTATTCAGTTTAAAATACATCTGTCACTGCTCGATCCATCTGCTTAGTTGGTATTGAATTCCATCATTTTTTTTTATTGCATGCATAGTGTTGGGATTTTGAGCACCATTTTGAGGCAGGGATTTGTAGAATATTAAAGGTAATTCAAGCATCTGCAGGGGAGAAATGCTTAGCGAACCTAAGTTCCTCTCAAAAGAATCAACGTTTCCAGCAGCCACTTCTCTATACTTCCCCCTAGTGTTCCCATATTATTCCAGCCAATTGAATTAACTACTGCAAAATTCAATCAATCACGATTAGCCTGTTAACAATTATAAAATCAACAATAAATTTATTGACCCATAGTTGCTCCCAAACCAGTCCCTCCTGTTGTCCCTAGCCAGAACCCTCTGAGCCAGATAGGCCACCCACCTGGATCCTCTACTTGAGGGATGTCCATGGATCCTACTGGATTGGGCAGGTATCGCATCCCTAGGCTTTTACCTTGCAATTATTTTGGTTCGACCTGTATCCTAATGCTGGGAGGTGGGGAGCCTTGGTTTTCTAATGCCTTGAGCAAGTCCCTTCAAGGGCAGCTCGCCCGGTCCCGATTGCGAGTTCCGGATCACATCCAAAAATGGCAAGAATATAATTAATCCTCATTTGCATTCATTTTGAAGTCAAATGCAGCAGCCTCCTGGGAATTACCCAACTCCCCAGTGGAAAATCACACGCGCATCGTGTGAAACTGGCGCAGTGATAACTGAGGGAAAGTAAGGTGGTGAGTAGCCATTTCCATTTACTGGCATGCAGCTCAAGGGCACTGGAACTTCTGCCCCAGTGCTTCAGGTTTTCCACTGCAGTCTCCACCCTAGCGGTGTTGACCTCGGTGCCACACATTGTTCGCACCATCTCCTGCACCTGTAGCCTTTGGGTGAAGGGGCAACGGATCCTCGCCTCTACGGCAGAGGCCAGCATCAATGTCGGTGACTGCTCTCTCCTAGATCAACCCGTGATCTCCAGGGCCCATTCCTCTTACGGGGTGAGGACCACCCCCCTTCGTGGCCCTTTCCCATTTATTGTAGGGTATCTTCTGTGGGACAAAGAGAGGGTATTGTGAGCCACAAGCTTGATGGGTCAGGGGAGCTCTATAGTAGATGGCGTGTGTGGGCACTGGACATGAAGTGGTTGTGCTGGTGGGTGTTGAGGGGTTCTGAGGCACAAGCACAAAGATTGGATGTGTGGAGGGTACAAGGTGTTTGGGGGGGGGGGGGGGGTTAGGAATTTGAGGGATGGCAGGCGGAACTGATGCCAGGCGAGAGGTGGTAACCTATCTTTGCAATTCTTTGGAGGACATTTGTCATCTTCCTACATTGGACAGCGGTCCTCTTTGTCATTCTCCCTGCACTGACAGCTGCTGCCACTGTTCAATAGTGTGATGACCAGAAAGGCGCACAACACTACAGCTGTAGCCCAATGAACGTTTTATCCATCTCTATCTCAACCTCTCTGCTCTTATATTTTATGCCTGGGCTAATAGAGGCTAGAATCCCATATGCAGTCTTAACTACCTTAACTACCCGTCCTGCTGCTTTCAGAGGGATTTTTGGATATGCACCTTAAGGTCCTTCCAGAGTAAGCATCAGTCACAAACTTAGAGCTGTCATGCTGTGAAGGAACATTAATTGTTTCTCGTTACAGTATTCTCATCACCAGTGCAATGTTTGATTATATTTTTAAGGTAAGATAGAAGGACATTCTAATTCCAAGAATCAGCATGAGCAACAATAACCAACAATATATACATGAAGAAACCATCTAATTTTCATGAAATAATTTTTGTTAAATTAACATACACAAAATGTATTTTATATTGGTGTGTTTATCTTTGCTGTAATGTGACACTAATGACACTAATGTGAAGATTGCAGCCATTATTTTGAGACTAACGGAAATGATTTTCCATGTGAGCATTCCATCACAGAGATCTATAAATCTATGAAGGTCTTTTCGATACACTGTAAACACAGGTTATTCATGAAGGCCCTGCCTTCTCAACTCTACCCCTCGCCTGAGGTGTGGTGATCCTCAGGTCAAATCGCCATCAGTCAGCTCTCCCCCTCACAGGGAAAAGCAGCTTGTGGTCATCTGGGTCTATGACGACTTTACCAAACTCTAGAATTGAATACTAGTTTCTGGAAAGGTGCCATGGAAAGTTATTTTTTTCCACAATTTAATCCTAAATCCCATGCCCAAGGTAGTGATAAAGAATCCATTTGCAGGAACCTTTAAGAATCATCGAATTTACAGTGCAGAAGGAGGCCATTCGGCCCATCGAGTCTGCACCGGCTCTTTGAAAGAACACCCTATCCCAGCCCACATCTCCACCCTATCCCCGTAACCCAGTAACCCCACGCAACACTAAGGGCAATTTTGAACACTAAGGGCAATTTAGCATGGCCAATCCACCTAACCACATCTTTGGACTGTGGGAGGAAACCGGAGCACCCGGAGGAAACCCACGCACACACAGGGAGGATGTGCAGACTCCGCACAGACAGTGAACCAAGCCGGGAATCGAACCTGGGTCCTTGGAGCTGTGAAGCAATTGTGCTAACCACTATGCTACCGTGCTGCCACACGGTAAGAAAACATGTTCCTCACCCAGCCTACCACTATACCATGCAGTCTACTCGTATTTTAGATTCCCGTCTGCTGCCTCGGGTGCACGAGTGTCGTGTTATTTTTCATTGTGGACCATGTTGTGCTAACTCTGAGATGAACTATTGGATAGTTGCAGTCACCAGAGTTGCATTTTCAGTGATCATTTAATTTTTTCTACAGTGTCTCGAAGAAGCAGTGAGGAGATTAAACGTGATCTGACAGTCACAGATGGTTCCTCTCCAGCATCTTTGATGGGAATAGGAACCACATCTCCACAACTGTCTTTGTCATCTTCATCGCCCACAGCTTCAGTCACTCCGACTGCACGCAGCCGTCTCAGGTAACGATTACACTTGGATCTTTTCACCAGCAGTTACACAGTGTAGACTGGTGACAAAGGTGATTTCAAACTGAAATGAGGATTTCCTAATGTGTCTTTGCGTGCTTTCACTGCAAGACGTGATACAAAGCCATGCCCATCAGGTCTGTGGGCTGATTTTCATTAAGTGTATAGTCTATTGATCTTAAGCTGGTGAGGTGTATAATTTCTCTGGGCTGGTAAGAAGAAAACTAGCTAATCTACCTTTATCTTCATATGTTGCACAATATTGACGTTGCATTCCTGTGGACATCTGTGAAATCAGGTTTTGCCGAGAGTAGTCTGGTGCATGCTGTTTATGTTCACATCTGAAGTAAGCATTTGTTCCACTTAGTGCAGAGGTTCTGCTAGCCATGAAACACCTGGAGTATGTATTTCTGGTTGAAAAAGAGCAAGTGAGAGAATTAGGTAATTGATTTGATCCATTTACTGTTGAAGATAGTTCTAAGGATCCAGCAACAGTTTACTAGCCATAGAAGTTTTGCATTGTAAATCTGGTGTTCCGTGCTGGAAAAGAGGAGCTCCATGCTGGCAACACAAATATCTCTTTGATAGAGATGGGTGCGAGTGGTCAAGTAAACTTAACAGACAGAAAGCCCTTCGTCTTTTCAGAACACTCTTCCCCTGGGTGCCTGGTGGACCTTCCTCTTTCATATTTAAGAATCCCAGACCAAAGTCTCTCACATTAGAGACAGCCCTATCACAGTCCTATTCTTTGCTACCAGTTAAAAAAATTGAAATCCATTCTTTCAGCCTCTCATCTTCTAGAAATTGCTCCATTAATTAATAAATGTAGAATAAAAAGTTCATTTCAATAATAATCCTTAAACTGCTAGATTGTCATTAAAATACCCATCTGATTCATGTAGTCTTCCCGAGGTTTTCCAGTTGTCCAAGTTTCCGTTTTTGGTACAGAGTAGCCTAAGATTTGAGTGCTACCTTTCTGAATTCAAATATCTATGTGATATCAAGTTGAGTTCAAACTTTTGCAAGTTAATAAAGCTGAATGCCCGGGCTGCACGCAGTTGCCCAACTCAAAGATCTCTATGCTTCCCTGTTACAGATACTCCCAATACCTGGAAAGTCACCATCATGATTACACAATGTTTCCATCCTAAGCTCAGGAACGCAATCTAATTAACTGAATGATTTGAGGCAGTGGTGGGCACCCTGTAGCCTCGGGACCACATGCGACCCACCTGGGTTCTGAGTGCTGCCCATGAGACATTTTGTTGACCGTTACCCATGCGAAGGAGGGCCACTCATGCGGCCCACCCACTCGCCTAGGTTGCACAGCACTGATTTGAAGGGAATACTAATGACCAGAATGCCTAAGTTTGATTCACGTGAAACCAGCACAACAAAGCACTGTTTGACCCTCCAGATCAGTTGAAGAATTTAGCATGATTAAAGACTGCTTCACAGATTCATGCTGCTGAGGAGAGAGGTAGTCGAGGGTCCTTGGCCCAAACAATTGTTTCCAGATTCACTTGTAGATTTGAACCTGATTAGGACCCAATCCTCAAACCGGGAAATGAGGTTTGGCATCATCAGGATTTCCTTAAGGGGAGTCAACTTTACAGAAGCAGAAACTGAGCACACCCTTCAGCAATTCATTTTTTTTTGTACATTTAGTATTTTTTAAAACAAACATGTTCAAAAATTGAAAAGTGTTCTGAAAGAGAAAAGCATGAAAGCGATTGTAATCCCAGCATGAATAATTGAGCAATGTAAGAACTAAAGGCATTTTAACTGAGCTTTGAGTTGGTCATGCTGTTCTGACCTCCGAGACCACTTCATGTTAGTCTAATGCTTCTACATGTGAGACGTTAGCAGGCTAGTTCTTCATCTCCAGGATACCCCTGAGATTTACCATGCATTGAGAATGTGAACATTCTATGATCAAACTGCATCTTCAGCAGAGCTTGACGGGACTTTCTTTTGTGAAGGTTGAAAGTGGGATTGTTCACATTGGGCAAGAAGATGATCCTTTAACATAGAAACTGTGTTGGAGTGAAAGGTTTTGCTGCCATTTTGTGGGTTCTCAGCATTGCATGTTTGTGCATTCCGAATTGGGTATACAGCACGGTTTTGCGAGTCTTCAGTTCTTGGTCTGGAACAACTTCCATTTTATCTTTGTTTCATAAAGGCTATGAGGCCAGGCTGTGTGGAAATTGGAAACTAGAGTGGAAATATTGGGCGGCATTCTCCCCTACCCGGCGTGACGGAGGGTCCCGGAGTAGGGGAGTAGCGGCAACCACTCAGGGGTTGGGCTTTCGCCGGTCCGCGCATGCGCCGGCAGTGACGTCAGCGGCAGCTGGCTGCTGACGTCACTGCCGGCGCATGCGCGATGTGGGGTTCTCTTCCGCTTCCCCCATGGCGGCCGCGGAAGGAGAAATAGTGCACCCAGGGCACTGGCCCGGAGTCTGAGCGGGGGGGCCCTGATCGCGGGCCAGGCCACAGTGGGGGCACCCCCCGGGGTTCGATTGCGCCCCCCCCCCCCTCCCCGGGCCCGCTCGCGCCGCTGATCCCGCCGTTCCAGAGGTGGTTCAAACCTCGGCGGCGGGAGAGGCCTCCCAGCGGCGGGACTTCGGCCCATCCAGGCCGGAGAATCACCGCAGGGGCCTCTCCGATCGGAGTGGCGAGATTCCGACGAGAATCTCTGCCACGGCGGGGGCGGGATTTTAGGTGGCCCCAGGCAATTCTCCGACCCTGCTGGGGGTCGGAGAATTTCGCCCATTTTCTCAGTAACACTACAGAATGAGGAGTGCTGCAACTTTTATGACCTGCATTAGCACTGTTGCTTATTTGAAAATGTTTGAGTCATTCACCCAGCTTTGCCCAAATTGAAGATGTGCATCCACATTAAAGCATGCATATTTATTTTAATTTATTCTCGAGATTTGAGCATCTCTGGCAAGGCCAACATTTATTGACCATCCCTAATTGCCTTTGAGAAGTGGTGAGCTGCCGCCTTAAACCACTGCAGGCCATGTGATGTAGGTCCACTCGCAGGACCTCATCTGTAGCAGTCTAATACAACTGAGTGGCTTGCTAGGCCAGTTCAGAGGCAGTTAAGAGTCAACCACATTGATGCAGATCTGGAGTCACATATAGGCCAGACCAGGTAAGGATGGCAGATTTCGTTCCCTCAAGGATGTTTTTGAATCAGATGGGTTTTTATGACAATCCAGCAGTTTAAGGATTATTACTGAAATTAACTTTTTATTCTACATTTATTAATTAATAGAATAAAATTCTCCTGGTTGCAGTGGTGGGATTTAAACCCCTGTCTCTAGAGCATTAGTCCAGGCCTTTAGGGTTACCAGTTCAGTAATATGACCACTCTACTCGCTTCCGCTAAATGAGGTTATAAGTGATGATGTTAGTTAGCTAAAATGGTTAAGTACCCCGGCCACATGAAGGGTTGTTCAGATCAATTCATCTCTTGGGATCTCAATGCAGTTGATATTTTCTACTTCAGGAGGTGACACAAAAATCATCATTCCATAAAAAAGGTTTAAGTGAAGGAACCTAGTAAGAAGTAAATGTGGATCATCATTATTAACTTTTTTGAATGGCACTAAAAATCTATTTACAATTGTTGGATGTTGAAGTTTCATCTAATTAATGAATGAGCAACTTCCGGTGGCAGCATGTAGAGGAGAAGCCGTATGTTGGGTAGCACCTGCTCGAGGCGTGTTTTTAGGAGTTTTAAAGTCCGGTCCTGGGGGCAATTTGTGAATGAGTGAACATAGGAAGTTATAAGGAATGCAAAGGATGTCAAAAGGGCTAAGGAAAACAGCCCTGAAGAAGGGAGTGAGTAAATGTTCACCATCGAGTGAGAGGGCCAGCCAGGGAGCTGGCAAGATGGCGGAGGCTGGGCTGCTGGGTGGGGCCGCACTGTTCACAGCAGAGAGGATGACTGAGGTGAGGTCTTTGGAGCTGGAGAAGCTGTTTGCGAAGCACATGACGCCGTTGAGGAAGGAGATGGCGGAGGTGTTGATGGAGGAGGCAGTTGCCCCAATGAGAGTAGCTGTGGCAAAGACATCGGCCGAGGTGAGGGAGCAGAGTGAGAGTTTGAAGGGAGTGCAGGAGGCCATGTCACAGCACAGCGATTAGCTCACCTCGATGGGGGATAAGCTGCGGAGGGTGGTCAAGGCCAATAAAGGGCTTCGAGCAAAGCTGGAGGACCTGGAGAACCGCTCGAGGCGGCAACATTTGAGGATTGTGGGCCTACCCGAGGGGATAGAGGGCTCGAGGCCAACTGAGTATTTCACCAAGATGTTGGCAGAATTGATGGGGGAGGGTGAGGAGCCTTCTCAGTATGAACTGGACCGAGCCCATCAGTCGCTGAGGCTGAAGCCAAAGTTAAAAATGAGCGGCCAAGTGCAATGATCATCTGCTTCCACAAGTACCACATGAAGGAGAAGGTGTTGAACTGGGCAAAGCAGAAACGGGAGGTGCAATGGGCTGGGGCTGGTGTTCATATTTACCAGTACTTGATGGTAGAGCTGGCAAAGAGGCGAGCGGCTTTCAGCCGAGTTAAGATGGCATTATACAACAGCGGGCTGCGATGTGGAGTGGGGTATGCAGCGAAGCTGAGGGTGACCTACAACACCAGAGATTTTGAGACGGTGGAGGCGTTAGTGAAGGCAGAAGGCTTGGGACAGAAGTAAAGAATGGAAGAGAGGTTGTGGACCATAAATGGGGAGTTGGGCGAGTGTATAAATGTTTCTTGTTTGCCCTATGTTGTTATTTTTTACTTCACGCTGTTATGGAGGTTAAGTTTTTTTTGATTGTCATTCGTTGTTGCGACAGTTTAATTTTATTGAGACGTTTAGGTTTGATTGTTTTTCCTGGGAGGGGAGGGGAGGGAAAGCCTTGGGTGGGGCCTCCGCGCTAGCTAACTTCAGTCGGCTAGTGAATGGAGGTGAGGTAGGGGGAGGGGCTGCGGACATTGGAGCCTGGCGAGTAGGTTTCGATGGGCCTAAGAGGTGTGAAGGGGGGGATGGGATCGATACTGGGTGAGGGTTTTTCGAGAGTAAGTGCAGGGGGGATTCTGGGAGGGGGTGGGGAGTTCGATGTTAGCAATGAATAGGGGCGGGTCAGGCTCATGGGGCAGGGCCCGGAGTTGGGTGAGGAGGATAGCGCCATACTGGAGGGGGCGATTGTGGAGCAGGGGATAAAAGATGCGATTGGGAGGATGCAGTCGGGGAAGGTAGCAGAGCCGGATGGGTTTCCTGTGGAGTATTAAAAGAAATTTAAAGATAAGGTGGCGCCGCTGATGGTGTGGATGTTTGAGGAGGCGATAGGGAAGGGGGTGTTGCCACAGTCTTTGGGACAGGCATGGATCTTCCTGTTGCTCAAGAAGGAAAAGGTCCGATAGAATGTGGGTCGCAAAGGCCCATATCACTTTTGAATGTGGACGCGAAAGTGTTTGTGAAGGTATTGGCGGGTAGGTTGGAGGAGTACCGCCCGAAGGTGATAGGGGAAGATCAGACGTGGTTTGTGAAGGGGAGGCAGTGCTTTTCGAATATTAGGAGGGTATTGAATGTGGTTATGGCGCCAGTAGAGGGGAGGGAGCAGAGGAGGTTGTGGCATTGGACGTCGAGAAGGCATTTGACTGAGTAGAGTGGGGTATTTGATGGCGGTTCTGGAGCGGTTTGGGATTGGGCCACGATTTGTAGATTGGGTACGCTGCCATACAGGGAGCCGAGAGCAAGTGTCCGCATGAATAACATGAATTCGGGGTACTTTGCTCTGCACCGTGGGTCCAGGCAGGGATGTCCTATGTCCTCCCTGTTGTTCGCGCTTGCGATTGAACCATTGGCCATCGTGTTGAGGAGTTTGGAGGGGTGGAGAGGGATAGTGGGGGCGGGGGGGAGGTAGTAGAGTATTGGGTCTCCTTGTATGTGGGCAACTTGCTGTTGTGTGTATCGGAACCGAGTGTGTCGATGGTGACATATTGGAGTTGCTTCGAGTGTTTGGGTCTTTTTCGGGGTATAAGCTAAATGTCGATAAGTGAATTTTTTGTGGTGTATCGACCAGGGGGGGTCGGGCGGAGCTACCATTCAGTGGGGTGGAGACTCACTTTAGATATCGAGGGGAGCAGGTGACACGGGATTTGGAAGGGCTCCATAGGTGTAACATTACTAGTTTGGTCGGGAGAGTGAAGGTAGACTTGGTAAGGTAGGATGGTCTCCCTCTGTCGCTGGCAGGTCGGGTACAGGCGGAATGGTGAAGGAGGTGGTGTCAGCAATTTATGGGGCGATTCTGGGAAAAGAGAACACACCGCTGGAGGGGATTAAGACAAAGTAGGAGGAAGTGTTCGGAGAGGGGATGGAGGAGGGGTTGTGGTGTGAGGTGCTCCAGAGGGTGGATGCTTCAACTTCATGCACGAGGTTGGGGCTTATGCAGCTGAAGGTGGTGTATAAGGCGCACCTCACAAAGGCGAGGATGAGCTGACTCTTTGTGAACATCATGGAGGGATGCCCTACAAACCACATTCATATGTTTTGGTCCTGTCCAAAGCTGGGTGGGGTATTGGAGGGTGGTGTTCAGGGTAATTTTGAAGGTGGTACATGTGAGCTTGAGCCGGGTCCTCCGGACGCCATATTCGGGGTATCGGATGGGCGGGGTTGGAAGCTGGTGCGGAGGCAGATGTTTTAGCCTTCGCCTCGCTGATCGCCCGAAGGTGGATCCTGTTGGAGGGGAGGTCAGTTTCTCCACCCTGTGCCCTGGCATGGCGGGGGGATCTGTTGATGGTTTTAACACTTGAGAAGGTGAGGTTTGAGCTGAGGGGAAGGATGGAAGGGTTCTATAATTCATGGGCATTGCTTATTATGCAGGAGTTGGATGACATCGAACACTGGTGGGGGGGTTGAACTGTGTATTTTGTTGGTGACAATGCATGGGGTAATGATGGAGTCCTGATTCCTTTTCTTTGATGTTTATATTTAAAATGCTGAGACTTATTTGGGGGTTGGTGGGAGGAAGGGATTATTGGGCAGGGGATTGACATTGTATTTGTTACCGTTGATTGTTGGTGGGTGCGAATTTGGATGAAAATGTGAAAAAGCAGGAGAATTTTTTTTTAAAGTAATGAATGTGTACGGTAAGCCCACGGAGAAGCTGTGTTTGAGGTCAGTCTGCTGCAGAGTTACTGTGAAATAAAGTCTTGTACTGATTTACGCCCTCTTGAGTCAGTCAATCACAGTCCAGGTTCGGAACACAAATGGAAATCCCTGTGAGCCAGCTGAAGACTGATTCATTCTGGCTGACCAGATTGAGAGTGACTGGGTAATGGGTGAGCAATGAGTTGCTTGCATGTCATTTAGCACAAGTGTGATGTGCAGCGATTCAGAGAGCGCAGTGTGGAAAATATAATTTGAGAGTCTTGATATCAAATATTGCCCTTTTTAAAAATCAAAACAAATGGACAGTATTTGAATCTTGGATTATATCAAATATCTTATTGTCATGAAGAATTTGGTACAGCACGACTTTTTCTGTATGAATCTTGTGTAATGGAACATAGAACATACAGTGCAGAAGGAGGCCATTCAGCCCATCGGGTCTGCTCCGACCCACGTAAGCCCTCACTTCCACCCTATCCCCGTAACCCAATAACCCCTCCTAACCTTTTTGGTCACTAAGGGCAATTTATCCTGGCCAATCCACTTAACCTGCACGTCTTTGGACTGTGGGAGGAAACCGGAGCACCCGAAGGAAACCCACGCAGACACGGGGAGAACGTGCAGAACGTCCGCACAGACAGTGACCCAGCGAGGAATCGAACCTGGGACACTGGCGCTGTGAAGCCACAGTTCTATCCAAATGTGCTACCGTGCTGAGTTATGAGTGACATAAAACCAAGGGAGATACATTTTATGAATTTGATTTTTAAAATATTTTGGTGGGACGGGGCTTCACTGGCTGGGCAAGCATTTGTTGCTCATCCCTAATTTCCCTTGAGAAGTGGTGGATGTGCTGTCTTCTTGAATCACTGCTGTCCAGTTGATGCAAGTATATCCAGAGTATTGTTCGGAAGGTAATTCCAGATTTTGACTCACTGACAGTGAAGGAATGGTGATACCGTTCCAAATTAAAGTGGTGTGCAGTTGGAGACAAAGTTGCGGGTGAGGATGTTCCCATGCATCAGCTGCCCTTATCTTTCTAGGTTGTGAAGGTCGTGGATTTGAAAGATGTTGTTGAAAGAGCCTTGGTGAGTTCCTGCAGTTACGTCTTGTAAATGTCACGCACTGCTACCACTGTGCATCAGTAATGGTGGGAGTGACTGTTTACTGTGTTGAATGGGGTGCAGATCAAAGAGGCTGCTTTGTCGGTGGTGGTGTCAAACATTTTAGAGTCATAGAGTTATTAATGTCACAGACAGAGGCTATTCAACCCTTTGTCGATGTTGGTTCCCCGCAAAGCAATTCACTCAGTCCCATTTCCCCACTCAGTCCTTGTAGTGGTATTAGTTTATTTCCTTCAAGTACACATTCTTAAGTGTTCTTGAAGCTGCACTCTTTCAGGCAAGTGGAGAGTATTCCATCACACTTCTTGCTTGTTCTTTGTAGGTGGTGGACAGGCTTTAGGGAGTCGGGAGGTGAGTTACCCGTGCAGAATTCCCAGTTCCTGACCTCCAATAGCCACAGTATTTATATGGCTAGTCCAGTTCAGTTTCTGGTCAAAGGTAATCCCGTAGGATGTTGATAGTGGGGGATTCAGTGATGGTAATGCCATTGAATGTCTTGTGGAAGATGATTAGATTCTCTCTTGTTGGAGATGGTCATTGTGACTTGAGTGACATAAATGTTTCAAATTGCAAAGGATTTTTCTCCCTCACTTTTTCCTCCTTCTCATCTCCTGAAGGTGTTGACTGATCTATAGTACCGTAACCATTGAGAGCCCTGCTCCAAGAAGCCGTTTATGGCATGTGAGTGCAGACAGTTAGCGCAAGCAGACTATTAAACTGGTGAGTGTCACAGCTGAGCGATCCTCGCTCAATATCCATACACATTTGGCAGCAGAGGCTTTGCTTCTGAGTTCATGCCTTTTGTAGCGCCTCCAACTCGCCCTTCCTGAAGTCAGTTAACTTAACACATGCCAGATATCAATATATGTAACCCTTCTGGTCTTTGTTACCCAGTGATGGTATCTGCTGCTGCTGTGTTCTTCAGCCAGACACAGTTTCCAGGAAATGAAGTAAATGGGGAAGTATTTTACTACACAATCTGAATTGTGAAAGAATGTCTTTCATTCCTGACTTAAATGAGATGAATCAGTCGAGGCTCAGTGTTATCATTATTGCAGAAGAGTCTGAAGGTCAGGCCTCAAGCCCCAATCCAGACATTTGAATACAAAGCCTGGGCTGACTCTTCAGAGCCGCACTACCTCAATACTGCAATATTGGAGATGCGCCGGAACAGTCAACACTTGAGCCTTTTCTACCACTTAATGAGATCATTACTGATGTACTACTTAACTTCAATCACATGCTTCAGTCCTTATCCATCAAAAACCTATTGATGTCAGATTTAAAAATATGAATTGAACTGGCATATTTTTGTGGGAAATTTCCATAGTACCAATATCCTTTGCATAGTCCCACATTTAAAAAATTTTTTTAGAGTACCCAATTATTTTTTCCAATTAAGGGGCAATTTAGCATGGCCAATCCACCTACCCTGCACATCTTTGGGTTGTGGGGGTGAAACCCACGCAGACACGGGGAGAATGTGCAAACTCCACACAGACAGTGATCCAGGGTCAGGATTCGAACCCGGGTCCTCAGCGCCGTAGGCAGCAATGCTAACCACTGTGCCACTGTGCTGCCCTTGCATAGTCCCACATGCCCGTGGTCTGATTTTCGGGTTACATTCTTTTATAGTAAACTCCCCTCATTTCTTTTTATCTAAAACAACAATAACGTTTCGGTAGCATGGTGGTTAGCATCAATGCTTCACAGCTCCAGGGTCCCAGGTTCGATTCCCGGCTGGGTCACTGTCTGTGTGGAGTCTGCACGTCCTCCCCGTGTGCGCGTGGGTTTCCTCCGGGTGCTCCGGTTTCCTCCCACAGTCCAAAGATGTGCGGGTTAGGTGGATTGGCCATGCTAAATTGCCCGTAGTGTAAGGTTAATGAGGGGATTGTTGGGTTACGGGTATACGGGTTACGTGGGTTTAAGTGGGGTGATCATTGTTCGGCACAACATCGAGGGCCGAAGGGCCTGTTCTGTGCTGTACTGTTCTATGTTCTATGTTTATTTATACATCATGTGTTCCAAGTGCTTCAGAGAGCATTCTATTGACACTGAGCTGCATAAGGAGCTTTTAGGTCAGATGACCAAAGCTTGGCATTGCAGAGTCTGCTGAATTAGCACTGGGCTGCAAACATCGCAATGGTCAGGAAATGGGCAATGGAGAGGAAGGGTGGCATGGTTTGATAGCGGATGGAGGGAGTGTCGTAAAGGGGACGAGTCTGAGGGCATTGTTGTTGGCACCCCTTCCGTTCTCGCCGGCCCGGTATTCCATGAGCCCAGTGGTGGCCTAACCAATGCAGGCAACATTTTGTGTTGGAAGGCATGTCTCTCTGGGCATGGATATGTGACAATCATAGGTTTGTGCCGGCGGGGCCGAATGCGAGGTTGCAGGGCTGACGGCAGGTGGGGATAGAGTACATTGGGGCCTTGTTTGTTGGGGATAGGTTTGTGGACCAGGATGAGCTTGAGGAAATGTATCAGTTGCCTTGGGGGAATCAGTTCAGGTACCTGCTGGTGAGGGGCTTTGTGAGGAGAGAGGTACCATCCTTCCCGGGACTGCCACCTCCGTCACTACAAGATAAGTTGCTGTCCGAGGAGGACATTGGGACGGGGAGAATGACAGACATTTATGGAGAGCTGATGGAGAGGAAGGGCGGCTTGGAGGAGATTAGGCGTAAATGGGAGGAGGTGTTGGGTGGGGAGGTGAGGGCCAGGCTGTGGAAGGAAACCCTGCGGAGGGTGAATGCAACCTCATCATGTGCGGGTTTAAGCCTCGACCAATTTAAGGGGGTACACAGGACCCACATGACGGTTGTGAGGTTGAGCCGGTTCATTGCAAGGGTGGAGGATAGAGGTGGGCAGTATGAGGGGGGCCTGCGAATCACATGTTCTGGGCGTGTCCAAAGCTGAGGGGGTTCTGGCGGGGGTTCTCGGATGTTAGGTTAGAGATTCTGGGTGTAGGGATAGCCCCCAGTCCGGAGGTAGCGATACTCGGAGTGTTCAGGGAGTTCAGGTGGGGAGAGAAGCCGATGTCCTGGCCTTTACCTCCCTGATAGTTCGGAGACGGATTTTGTTGAGTTGGTGGGACTCAGAGCAGCCGCAGGCGGGGGTGTGGGTGAGCAGCCTGGCACTTGGCAGAATTCCTGTATTTGGAAAAAGTTAAGGTCACCTTACGGGGTGTGGAGGAAGGGTTCACCCAGAGGAGGAAGCGGTTTATCGACTTTTAAAAAGTGAGTTAAGGTGTCAGCAGGGAGGGAGCTTTGGGGCTTTCTTTGATTTTTCTTTGTGTTGGTAGGGGGAAAGGGGGGAGAGATATGGGGGGGTGGGAACTAAGGGGGCAGGGAGAGTAGTGGGCTCGGGATCGGTTGTGGTTGGGCTGTGTTTTTGTATCTGGTTTCCTGATATGTATATATGCAAAATGCCTTTAATAAAAATATATATTTTAAAATTTTAAACACTTCAATCACCCCTCAGCCTTCTCGTTTCTCGAGAAAAGAGCCGTAATCTGTAAAAATTTCCTTATAGTTATAACCTCTCAATCCCATCCTAAGATTTATAAAATCATTAAAACGTTACAGTACCAGTGAAAAAAGAGTAAAAAGAAACTAGCCAATCATTTTAATCCCATTTTCTATCACCTGGTCTGTAGTTACAGCACTTTCGATGCAAATTCAGGTACATTTCAAATGAGTTGAACATTTCAATCTCAACCATCAATTTAGGCAGTATATTCCAGGCACCCATCACCCTATGGGTAAGAATGTTCTTCCTCATGTCCCTCTAATCCTTCTACAGATCACCTTCGATCTATTCCCCCTGATGCTTCACCTCAGCTAGGGGAAGCAAGTGAGGCTTTAGTGAGGACACCGGGTTAGAAAGAGCGAAGCTTCAGCAAGAGGACTGGGATATAAAGAGCGAGGCTTGGAGACCAGGGAATAAAGAGTGAAGCTTTAGCGGGGAGAGCAGGGTCTGAAGAGTGAGGCTTCAAGCAAGGAGCCTGGGGATAAAGAGCGAGAGGAGACTGCGATACAAGGAGCGATACTTCAACAAGTAGAGCAGACTGGGGTGTAAAGAGCCAGGGGAGGGGGGTGTAAAGAGCCAGGGGGCGGGGGTGTTGGAACCAGCAATTCTACGGACACGTGCTTGTAGGATTAGAATAGCGGTTTTAATATACTCACAACAGAGCCAGCCTGTTAGCCATTGAACTTGCGGTGAACTGGCCGGCTGCCAATGTGATCTTTATACAGCAGCTCCAGGGGGAGGAGTCCTGGGCGGAGCCAAGGGAGAAGCCCAGTACAATTTTCGAGCATTCCCAGAGCTACTCCCCCTTGTGGTCAGGCAGTGCAACTGCACTTACAATATAGACACATGTATATACAGATTATAATCCGGTGTGAATCACATTCACCACAGTGGGTGTAAAGAGCCAGGGGACTGGGGTGTAAAGAGCCAGGGGACTGGGGTGTAAAGAGCCTGGGGAGGGGGGTGTAAAGAGCCTGGGGACTGGGGTGTAAAGAGCCAGAGGACTGGGGTGTAAAGAGCCAGGGGACTGGGGTGTAAAGAGCCAGGGGACTGGGGTGTAAAGAGCCTGGGGAGGGGGGTGTAAAGAGCCTGGGGAGGGGGGTGTAAGCCAGGGGACTGGGGGGGGGGGAAAGAGCTGGGGGGGGGTAAACCAGGGGATGGGGGGAAGAGCCAGGGGACATGGGGTGTAAAGAGCCGGGTGGGGGGGGGGGGGTGAAAATTATTGTAGATGCTGGGGCAGGGGAAGCATTGAAGGCACGTGGTTTAATGGAAGGGGTCTGGAGATATGACAGGAAATTGGTAAGTCCTTTTAAACTTACCTGCCCAAACGATTCCAAATTCAGACTATATCACACAACCCCTCTGAGGAGCCATGGGTCCTGGAGGAGGTGGCCTGACTCTATGGAAATTGCAGGATGTATGAAATGCCTACCCCTGCAATGGACCCAGCCTGGACGGGTGTGCAGGCTACAGACTCGCTTCCCACGCCACTGAAAATTGCCAAAAACAGCAATGGGGATAGAAATCCTAGAATTGGGGCCCGCACACCAGTTTTAAAGCCTCTTTTGTTGACCCAACTCTCCAGGCCACTCTGTCCATTTTGATATCTATGTTGTAAATCTTTTTGCACTTTCTCCAGTGCCTATGTTTCTTTCCAAGTTTCACACAACCTGTACTTTTCAATTCTATTCGTCTAGAAATAAGCCCCAGTCCTTTGTTCATATATGGGCTTGTGAACCTTTGCTTTATTTAGAAAAATCTTCCTTCCAAGATGATAATACTGCAGAGTTCCTCACTTATCACCCTTCTCATCTCCAAAAGCTGCGCACAAAGTCTAATTTAGCAACACCTAAACATTGACTGATAGAACATACAGTGCAGAAGGAGGCCATTCGGCCCATCGAGTCTGCACCGACCCACTTAAGCCCTCACTTGCACCCTATCCCGTAACCTAATAACTCCCTCCTCCCATTTTTTGGTCACTAAGGGCAATTTATCATGGCCAATCCACCTAACCTTCACGTCTTTGGACCGGAGCACCCAGAGGAAACTTAGGCAGACACGGGGAAAATGTGCAGACTCCGCACAGACAGTGACCCAGCGGGGAATCGAACCTGGGACCATGGCGCTGTGAAGCCACAGTGCTATCCACTTGTGCTACCGTGCTGCCCGTTAACTTTTACATTTTTTAACATACTTTTACATCTTTTACATTTTCCGAGCTTTGTGTTCCTCTGTGCTACAAACCCTGGTCTTTGATTCAGTTTCTCAAGAAATACACGTGCAGGCACAGCAAGCTGCCTTTGCTCTGCTTGCCAGAGAGGGCTCCCTAAGCTCAGCTGATGAAGGATTTTCTTGATTTATAGTATTTTTCCTGATGGCCTGTTGCTGCTTTTGCTCATAATGAACAATGACCTCCATGAAGTGAAAACTGTCACACTTGTCTGGTTATTGGACATGAGTTGGTCACAAGGAACATGTTTATTGATTTTTAACATGTGTAAGTTATTTTGAGACTAATTTTTGTTTTGAATTGCGTCATGGTTTGTCCTGTAAATTATCTTGCCACTTTTGTTTTGAGACTTTATTGAACATTCAAGTGGGGCCAGCCTTCCTCGTAGCCTTGTGAAGCATACCAATCAGATATGTGTCCTATAAATCACTCCAACCCATCCATAAGTCTGTCTTTTATTGAACTGATGTGCGCAGTCCATGTCAGTGAGGTTGTGACATAAACCCATGGCACTGCTGAAGTTTCCAACAGGAAAGGGTAAAGAAATGAAGTAAAAGGATACCCAAAATTATACAGGATTTATTTAAAGTGAAAAGTTAACTTGTGAAATATCAGGGAAATATTGTGGATTCCTGTGAAGACTCAGTGATACTGAGCCACACAAGCCCAACTTTGTCTACCAATGACAGCCATATCTACCTCTCCAGCATCCCTCTCCATCCCACCTCTGTTCCATCCGGCTGCCTGTCTTAACATCAAATCAGGAATATGCCACAACCTCCTTCAATTGAACAAACAGGGAGTCCAGCTATGAATTCCATCTTCCCAAGTGCTGCTGACGAACGGGTTGGACCATATTGTTTCAAATCTTGCTGTACTCTTTCACCCAGAGCCTAGTTTACCTGTTTCAACACATGTCTATTTTTCTGCCGCTGAGCCATGCTTTTGCGACTGCACGCGAGTTATTCCAATGGCCTTCTTTCTGGACCATTCTCCACTCAATCCAAGCTGTTGTAAATGCAGCCATACAGTTCTGTAGAATTTTTTTTTCCATTCTGACTGTGTTACACTTGTATATCGCCCCTCAACTCATCAGCAGCTTTGACCTGTGTTGTGCTAGCTAATAGCGGGTGAGTTCCAATTTTTCTCTTCCAAATGTTCAGACTGGTGAATGCTGGTGAACTAATTCACTAATGCTACATTGGATGCTTCAGCGCCAAACAAAACAATTTTCTGGGAATGCTCACCGCAAGAGCCACAAATCTAATCTTGTTTTGCTAGTTCCCAATACAGTTTTATTCTTCATTTCTTTAAAGCAACTATTGAGTTTCCTTTCAAAATAATTTATTGACTTGGATTCAATAAGAAAATTCCAAAAATGAGACTTCCTGTTGCATAAAAAAAAGTTTCAAACCTTCAGATCAGTTGGATTGGATTTGTTTATTGTCATGTGTACCGAGGTACAGTGAAAAGTTTTTTTGTGTGCAGCTCAAACAGATCATTTAGTACAGGAAAAGAAAATATGTAATAGGGCAACACAAGGTACACAATGTAAATACATAGACACCAGCATCGGGTGAATCATGCAGAAGTGTCATTAATCAGATCAGTCCATAAGAGGGTCGTTTAGGAGTCTGGTAACAGCGGGGAAGAAGCTGTTTTTGAACCAGTTGTACCTGTTCTCAGACTTTTGTATCTGCTGCTTGATGGAAGAAGTTGGAAGAGTGAGTAAGCCTGGTGAGAGGGGTCTTTGATTATGCTGCCTGCTTTCCCCGGGCAGTGGGAGGAGTAGATAGAGTCAGTGGATGGGAGGCGGGTTTGTGTGATGGTCTGGGCGGTGTTCACGACTCTGAAATTTCTTGCGGTCTTGGACCGAGCAGCTGCCATATCAGGCAATAACCATATACATCCTATAAAAAGTACAGTTGTGTGGATGTTGGGCAGATTCAGCATTCGTCTTGGTTTTTAAGGCATTCTTTGGCGAAGCAGCCTGCAGAAACTCATTGTCTAGACTTAGATATAAAGAACAACAATTTGAGGCTGGCACTGACGGGCTACCATTGTCCTTGCATCCATGCTCTCGCAAGTAGGTGCCTTCAGGACAGATGTGCTATCAGGATTGTTTGTAGTCAGTTCTTCACGTGTTCCTTCAAGCCTACAATAAGCCCTCATTGTGAACGACAAAGAAAGAACCTGTATTTGTATGCTGTCTTATCATGTGGTCCCTAAGTACTTGATAGCTAATGGTACAAAATACAGTACACAAATATACAGTGCAATTAGCACACAATATCGTCTTTTAAAAAGCTGGTCTATTTGAAGGAAGGCACAGCCCAAAACCACATGGTACACTTAATTCTTGGCTCAATAACATCACTGAATCTGTCGATGTGTCAAATCTAGTGTTGATAATATAGAAACAAAATCAAATCAAATGCAAAAAAATATAGAGGGGATACAAAAGCTCCACACAAGCTAAAAGGCTGAAGAAAAACTGGCAGGTAACCAAAGGAAACGGCAAAGAATGGGTGGCATGGTAGCACAGTGCATTGCTCTGTTGCTTCACAGCACAAGGGCCCCTGCAAGTTCACCCCGTGTCTGCGTGAGTTTCCTCGGGTGCTCCGGTTTCCTCCCACAAGTCCCGAAAGACATGCTGTTAGGTAATTTGGACATTCTGAATTCTCCCTTAGTGTACCTGAACAGGTACTGGAATGTGGCGACTAGGGGCTTTTCACAGTAACTTCATTGCAGTGTTAATGTAAGCCTACTTGCGACACTATTAAAGATTATTATTATTACAGTAGCCAGAAATGATCTTTGCTCCTACAATCAAGATATAAAATCAGTTTGAGTAGAGCTAAGGAACAACAAGGGGTAGAAAATGGTGGTAAGAGTTGTTTTTAGGTCTCCTAACAGTAGTTGTAGGGTATAAATCATGAAATTAGAGGTGCATGAAATGAGGATAATGAATCATGGAGAGCATTTAATCTTCATATATTGGGTAAACCAGAATTTCAGTAACAGTGTGAAAAATAAGTTCATGGATTGTATTCACAATAGATTTTGTGATTGGTATGTCAAGGAACATAGAACATAGAACATAGAACAGTACAGCACAGAACAGGCCCTTCAGCCCTCAATGTTGTGCCGAGCCATGATCACCCTACTCAAACCCACGTATCCACCCTATACCCGTAACCCAACAACCCCCCCCTTAACCTTACTTTTATTAGGACACTATGGGCAATTTAGCATGGCCAATCCACCCAACCCACACATCTTTGGACTGTGGGAGGAAACCGGAGCACCCGGAGGAAACCCACGCACACAGGGGGAGGACGTGCAGACTCCACACAGACAGCGACCCAGCCGGGAATCGAACCCGGGACCCCGGAGCCGCGAAGCACTTATGCCAACCACCATGCCACCCTGCTGCCCGAAGGGTAGACAAAGTCTAAGCTTCTGGCAAAGCAAATTCTTCATTGTTTGTTTTTCCTTTTGGTTTATCAAATCATTTTTTTCCCTATAAATCTAGATTACCCAATTATTCCCTCCAATCAATGGGGAATCCAGTGTGACCAATCCACCCACTCTACACCAATTGGGGAACAGGGTATTTTAGATTTGGAATTGCAAAATGATATAGACAGTCCATAATCAGGATGTTTGTGAGTAAGGTGTGTGTTTTTCCTTACCCTCAGATTTTATCCGATTGAAATAATTTTTCTTAATTTTAAATAAATTCCAGTAGCAGGCTTTTTGGTGATTTTTAAAAATAAAGAAGTTTTTTATTATTCGACCCTTATCCCGGATGTTTGAAACACAAAGTCTTGATCTCTTGTCTCACTCTATCTCATATAAAAATCTTAGGTGCAGTTGAAGTTAATTGCAAATTGATTGTAATGATAATTTAAGTTCAAACTCTTTTTATGTTGATGCAGGCTTGATAGCTTATTGGTCGAGTTGACGGTTTATTTGGAATGAAAACCTTTTCGAAACAAAGAATTTTCTTTTTTTTTTTAAATAATTTTTATTCAAGTTTTCAAAAATTTTTACCAACAAAACCCAGCCATATCATTGACCCAGGATTCTACACCCAGGGGCCTCGCATCCTTCCACTGTAGAAGAATCCTGCGCCGGGCTACCAGGGACGCAAAGGCCAGAATACCGGCTTCTTTCGCCTCCTGCACTCCCGGCTCCACTTCTACCCCAAATATTGGGAGCCCCCAGCTCGGCTCAACCCTGGAACCAACCACCCTTGACAGCGTCTCCGCGACGCCCCTCCAAAAACCCTCCAGCGCAGGGCACGCCAGAACATGTGGGTATGGTTTTCTGGGCTCCCTGAACACTTGACACACCTGTCCTCTCTCTCAAAGGACCGGCTCAGCCTTGCCCCAGTCATGTGCGCCCTATGCAGCACCTTAAATTGAATTAAGCTGAGCCTTGCGCAAGAGGAGGAGGAATTCACCCTCCCCAGGGCATCCGCCCATGTCCCCTCATCGATCTCCTCTCCTAGCTCCTCCTCCCACTTACCTTTCAGCTCTTCCACCGTGGCCTCCTCCACCTCCTGCATCACTTGATAGGATGCCGAGATCCTCCCCTCTCCAACCCACGTCCCCGAGAGCACCCTGTCCTGAACCCCTCTTGACGGCAACAGTGGAAACTCCGCCACCTGACAAACGCCCTTACCTGCATGTATCTGAAGGTGCTCCCCGGGGGGAGGCCAAACCTCCCCTCCAACTCCCCCAGGGTCGCAAACTTCCCATCTATAAATAAGTCCCCCACCCACCTAATACCTGCCCTGTGCCAGCTCAGAAACCCTCCGTCCATTCTCCCTGGGACAAACCGGTGGTTCCCCCGTATCGGGGACCACAGTGAAGCCCTCACCTCCCCCCTGTCCGTTGCCCCCAAATTTTGAGGGTAGCCACCACCGGGCTCGTAGGTTACCCCATTGTGGGGAGCGGTAGCGGCGCCGTCACCAGCGCCTCCAGACTCATGCCCACACAGGACGCCACCTCCAATCTCTTCCATGCCGCCCCCTCCCCCTCTATTACCCACCTATGTATCATCGCCACGTTGGCGGCCCAGTAGTACCCACAGAGGCTGGCAGCGCCAAACCCCCGCCCCCCCATCCCTGCCCCGCTCCAGGAACACCCTTCTCACCCTCAGGGTCTTCTGCGCCCACGCAAACCCCATAACGCTCCTACTGACCCGCCTGAAAAAAGCCTTGGAAATCAGGATAGGGAGGCACTGGAACAAGAACAAAAACCACGGGAGCACCGTCATTTTGACTGACTGGACCCCACCCGCTAGGGAGAGCGGCAGCGCATCCCACCTCTTAAACTCCGCCTCCATTTGCTCCACCAGCCTCGTGAAGTTAAGCCTGTGAAAGGCCCCCCAGTTCCTAGCTACCTGTACCCCCAGGTACCTAAAACTCCTTTCCGCCCTCTTCAGCGGGAGCTCCCCAATCCCCCTCTCCTGGTCCCCTGGGTGTACTCCGAACAGCTCACTCGTCCCCACATTGAGCTTGTACCCGGAGAAATCCCCAAACTCGCTAAGGATCCTCGTCACCTCCGGCATTGCCCCCACCGGTGCTTCCTCCCCCCCGCACTATCCCCCTCCAGTGCCTCGACTCCCTCAGCGCCATGGCCAGGGGTTCAATCGCCAGCACAAAGAGCAGGGGAGACGGAGGGCAACCCTGCCTCGTCCCCCGGTACAGTCGGAAATTCTCCGACCTCCTTCCATTCGTAGCCACACTCGCCACCGGGGCCTCATATAGCAGCCTCACCCACTTAACGAGCCCCTCTCCAAACCCAAACCTTTTCAACACCTCCCATAGGTATCCCCATTCCACCCTATCAAAGGCCTTCTCCGCATCCATCGCCGCCACTATCTCCGCCTCTCCTTCCACTGCCGGCATCATTATAACATTTACATTAGCATTCAACTGCCTCCCTTTCACAAAACCCGTTTGATCCTCGTGTATGACCTGCGGCATGGTGTCCTCAATCCTCATGGGCAATATCTTTGCCAGCAACTTTGCATCTACATTTAGGAGTGAAATCGGTCTATATGACCCACACTGTAGGGGATCCTTATCCCGCTTCAGGATCAGGGAGATCAGCACCCTAGACATCGTAGGGGGCAGAGCCACCCCTTTCTCTTGCCTCGTTGAAGGTCCTAACTGGCAGCGGGCCCAGCAGGTCTGAAAACTTCTTGTAGAATTCAACCGGGAACCCATCAGGCCCCGGTACCTTCCCTGTCTGCATGCTCCCTATCGCTTTGACCAACTCCTCCAGTCCAACTGGTGCACCCAACCCCACCACCTGCTCCTCCTCCACTCTCGGAAACCTCAGTTTGTCCAGGAAGCGATCCATCCCTCCCTCCTCCAGTGGGGCTCTGACCGGTACAGTTCCTCGTAAAAGCTCCTAAAGACCCCGTTGATGCCCATCGCACTTCATACCATGCTCCCTCCTCCGTCCCTAACTCCCCCGATCTCCCTAGCTGCCTTCCGCTTCCGGAGCTGGTGCGCTAGCATCCGACTCGCCTTTTCTCCATATTCATATACCACCCCCTGCGCCCTCCTCCACTGCGCCTCCGCTTTCCTGGTGGTCAATAAATCAAACTCAGCTTGGAGGCTACGTCGCTTCTTCAGCAGTCCCTCCTCCGGGACCTCCGCGTACCTCCTATCTACCCTCACCATCTCCCCCACCAACCTCTCCCTCTCTTCAAGCGGCTATTGGATAGGTACTTGGATTAGGGTAGAATAATGGAGTGTAGGTTAACTTCTTAAGGGCAGCACGGTAGCATTGTGGATAGCACAATTGCTTCACAGCTCCAGGGTCCCAAGTTCGATTTCGACTTGGGTCACTGTCTGTGTGGAGTCTGCACATCCTCCCCGTGTCTGCGTGGGTTTCCTCCGGGTACTCCGGTTTCCTCCCACAGTCCAAAGATGTGCAGGTTGGGTGGATTGGCCATGAAAAATTGTCCAAAATTCTATGATTAACCTAGGACAAAAGTTCGGCGCAACATCGTGGGCCGAAGGGCCTGTTCTGTGCTGTATTTCTCTATCTATCTATCTCTCTCCTCTCCCCCCTCTCCTTGTGTGCCCTTATGGAGATCAGCTCCCCTCTAACCACCGCCTTCAGCGCCTCCTAGACCACCCCAACTTGGAAACAAAGAATTTTCATGAAACTGCTAAGCCTCTTGTCAATGAATAGCTAGGAGATTGATTCTCACATGGATTTGAAAGCTGGAATAAGTACAGTACAGTACTTTGGCTGCATTAGAAGGCTTTCAGCTACGATCACTCGGCTATCTCTTTTCTAGTGCCTAAGATGTTTCTCACACTCAGATTTGTTCTGCCTATATTGTACTGTACTCCCTTAAAGTTCGTTTCAGTCACATGACTGCAAGGTTAACACTACTGCTGTCCAGACCACCACAATACCACAGCAGTTGACCATGTTTATTCATCACTCATCTCTGCCTCAACTTGATCTCAAATATTCCCCTTTATTCAGTATGGCACTTGGATACCAACAGTCTACAGATTTCATATTCCTCAAATGCTAGTCCATCCTTAAACAGTGAGATGTTTTAAACATCTCAGGTGGCTGTGAAGTACCCCTTATTCAGGTCCATGATTAACTAATCGCAGAATCTAATACTATCCAAATTTAAATGCCAATAGACATGTTAGGTTGCAGCCACACAGAGTTTGTGGCCGCTTTCACAAAGTATGGTCTTCCAGTCAGTAATATCCAATATCCTCATGCTTCTACAGAGCATAACATCTTGTAATAAAGAAGCCTCAGAGAAAGAGTGATTGTAATATGATACAGTTTGATACTGAGTTTGATTTAGTTGCACCTGAAGCGAGGGTCTTAAATCAGAACAAAACAAACCACTTTGGTATTTGGGATGAGTTGACTAAAGTAGATTGAGAAATACATTAAAAGATATGACAATAGATAAGCAATAGAAAACATGAAAATAAATCATAATACACAACAAATATGTGTTTGTACAGTACCACGGTGGTTAGCACAGTTGCTTCGCTCCAGGGTCCCAGGGTCGATTCCCGGCTTGGGTCACTGTCTGTGCGGAGTCTGCAAGTTCTCGCCATGTCTGTGTGGGTTTCCTCCGGGTGCTCCAGTTTCCTTCCACAATTCAAAGATGTGCAGGTTAGGTGGATTGGCCATGCTAAATTGCCTCTGTGTCCAAAAAGGTTAGGTGGGTTACTGGGTTATGGGGATAGGGCGGAGGTGTGGGGTGCTCTTTCGGTCGGCGCGGACTCAATAAGCCGAATGGCCCCTTCTGCACTGTAAATTCTATCTCTATATCAATATCTATGTTTTGTTTAGGAATGAAATCCCCTGGTGAAAATGGTCAAATCATGGCAAACAAGTGGTATTAGCTTAAAGCAGGATGCTTATAATGTTACCAAAAAGGATAAGAAGACCGAAGAATGGGAAGTTTTAAAGGGACAGCATGGGAGAATCAAGAAACTGATAAAGAAAGCAAAAAACAGGTTGTGACAGCACAGTAGCAAGAAACATCAAAACAGATTGTAAAAGCTTCTGTAGGTCTGTAAAAAGGAAGAGGTTAGTAAGAGTAAATGTGAAAAACTTGTCGGTAGAGGCAGTCTTTTGGGGAAGGAAATCGGCCATCTTTATCCGATGTAGCCTACATGTGACTTCAGACCCAAACAATGTGGTTGTCTCTGAAAATGCCTCGCAAGCCACTCAACTACAGCTACTAGAAGCTCGAGTTTCAGAGCTGGAGTGGCAGTTGGGGACACTGGAGCATCCGCAAGACAGAAAGTATCATGGATAGCAGGTATAGAGAGATGGTCACACCACAGGCTCAGAATAAGCAGACAGGAAAGAAATGGGTGACCACCAGACAGAAAAAGCTAGTGCAGAAATCTGTGGCCATTCTCCTGAAAACAGATACACCGTTTTGGATACTGTTCAGAGGAATGACCTCAGGGGAAAGCAGCGGCAGCCAAATTTGCTGTGCTATGGTTGGTTCTGCTGCAGAGGGGAGGGGTACAAAGTGTGCCTGTGCAAGAGTTCTAGTGGACTCAATTGTAAGGGGAATAGACAGGTGTTTCTGTGGCTGCAAACTAGACTCCTGGATGGTATGTCGCTTCCCAGGGTCAAGGATGTCACGGAGTGGGTACAGGACATTTTGGAGGGGGAGGGCGAACAGCCTGTGGCTGTGGTACAAATTGGTACAAACGACATAGGTAAAAAAAAAAAGGGGTGAGGTCCTAAAAGCCGAATACAGGGAACCAGGAAGAAAGTTAAGAAATCGGACCTCCAGGGTAGTGATCTCAGGATTACTACCAATGCCATGTGCTAGTCAGAGTAGAAATGACAGGATCTATCGGATGAATGCGTGACTGAAGAGATGGTGTCAGGGGGAGGGTTTCAGATTCCTGTCACATTGGGACCTCTTCTGGGGGAGGTGGGACCTGTACAAATTGGACGGGTTATGCCTGGACAGAACGGGGACTGATGTCCTAGGGGGAGTGTTTGCTAGAGCTGTTAGGGAGGGTTTAAACCAATATGCCAGCGGGGTGGGAACCTATGTAAGGAGTCAGAGAGAAGGAGGGAGCGAGGACAAAAACGAAAGGTAGAAAGGGGAATAAGAAAAATGATAGACAGAGAAACCAAGGACGAAGTTCAAATAAGGCCGAAGCAAAAAATATTGGGAGGAAGACAAATATGTTAAAAAGGCTTAAAGGCTTTGTGCCTTAATGCGCGGAGCATTTGCAATGAAGTGGATGAACTAATCGCATAGATAGATGTAAATAGGTACGATATAATTGGGATTACGGAGACATGGCTGCAGGATGACCAGGGATGGCAACTGAATGTCCCAGGGTATTCCGTATTTAGGAAGGACAGACAAAAAAGAAAGGTGATGGAGTGGCATTGTTGGTTAAAGAGGAAATTAACACAATAGTGAGAAAGGATATCAGCTCTGACAACGTGGAATCTGTAAGGGTTGAGTTGAGAAATACCAAGGGGCAAAAATCATTAGTGGGTGTCATATATATATAGACCCCCAAACTCGAGTAGTGATGTTGGGAATGGCATTAAACAGGAAATTAGAGATGCATGTGATAAGGGAATATCTGTGATCATGGGTGATTTTAATCTGCTCATAGATTGGGCAAATCAAATTAACCACAGTGATGTAGAGGAGGAATTTCTGGAGTGTATACGGCACGGTTTTCTTGACCAATATGTGGAGGAACCAACTAGAAAGCAGGCCACCTTAGACTGAGTACTGTGTAATGAGAAGGGGATGATTACCAATCTCGCTGTGCGAGACTATTTTGGGGATGAGCGACCATAACATGCTAAATTTTTTATCAAGATGGAGAGTGAAGTAGTTGATTCGGAGACTAGGGTTCTGAATCTTAAAGGAAACTATTAAGATGTGTGGTGTGAGTTGGTCTTGATAGATTGGGGAGAGTTGCTTAAAGGGATGACAGTGGATAGGCAATGTCAAACATTTAAGGAACGCATGGAGGAACTGCAACAACTGTTTATTCCTGTCTGGCACAAAAGCAAAATGGGTAAGAGGGCCAATCCATGGCTTACAAATGAAATTAAAGATAGTATCCAATCCTAGGAAGAAGCGTAGAAATTGGCCAAGAAAAATAATAAGTCTGAGGATTGGGAGCAGTTCAGAATTCAGCAAATGAAGGACCTGGGATTGATTAAGATGGGGAAAATACAGTACAAAAGTAAGCTTGCAGAGAACATAAAGACTGACACTAAGAGTTTCTATAAGTACGTGACGAGAAAGAGATTGGTGAAGACGAATGTAGGCCCCTACAGACAGAAATGGGGGAATGTATAATAGGGAACAAAGAAATGGCTGAGCAGCTGAATACATACTTTGGTTCTGTCTTCGCAAAAGAGGACACAAATTGGATATCAGAAATGAAGAATGCAAGATGCAGTGAGGGGGAAGAATTGAGGGAGATCAATATTAATAGAGAAATGGTGCTGGGGGTATTGATGGGATTAAAGGCCGATAAATCCCCAGGACCTGATATCCTACATCCCAGAGTACTTAAAGACGTAGCTGTAGAAATAGTGGATGCATTGGTGGTCATCTTCCAGGATTCCATAGACTCCATAGATTCTGGGAAGACCAGATCCCTGACGCCGTAGTCTTCGGCATGGACCAGATTCTAACAGATTTTTGGGAACTCAGAGAATTGTGCGGGTCGGGCCAGTAGATGACATTGTGGGGTCCGTTTTCCCTTGCCTGTGTCCTGACTGGAGGATGGACAGAAATGAAAACTTTGCTGCTTATTCCCAAAGTTTCGCATCCATGAGGAAGTGCAGCTCCTGCAAATTTCCTGCAGTTCAGCAGTTTGAACGGACTGAAAATTTATACCCAGCCCTTTGAGCACAACAGGATGCAATCATATCTCTGCTGTGCTTTGGTATTTTGCCAGTGTGTTTCTTCACTGAGGCCTGATGTATATTTTCTGCATCCTTCATTGGGTTACCACTATAGTTCCCAGTCTTTTAAGTATTCGACTGTCAGAATCATGTGCACATTGCCTCAAAAAGCTTTTTTTTGTAGCCTTAAATCATTAAGGTGAATGTTTATTGTAATTCTGAAGTACTGAAAGTATACTCCGTCCAAATGGAAATGGTCCCAATGCCCATCAGACAGATTTATAGCTGTCTGTTCAATGCCAACCATCTGGTTTCCCCAGATGGAATGATTTTCCAAGACAGAGTGTTCTATTTTATCAATTAAGAAAAGATATTGGGAAATAATTTCAATAGAGATTGATGGTCCAAGGTAGAGGGGAAAGTTATTTCTAAAATTTCTTTAGTTTTGGCTTTTTTAAAACAGTATTAGTACCACAATACACTAAATCTGCATTTGTGTCATTAATCTGATACCAAATCCATCAAAGGAAATTGCTGCCATTCCTCATGACATGCATACATAGAAAATAGAAGCAGGAATAAGCCCTTCGAGCCTGCTCCACCATTCATTATGATCATTGCTGATCATCAAATTCAGTACCCTAATTACGCCTCCCTCCATTGATCCCTTTAGCCCCAAGAACAAAATCTAAATCCTTCTTACAATCGCAATGTTTTGGCCTCAACTACTTTCTGTGGTAGTGAATTCCATAGATTCACCACTCTCTGGGTGAAGAAATTTCTCCTCGCCTCAGTCCCAAAAGGTTTACCCCTTATTCTCAAACTGTTGAGTCCCCACCATCCAGAACATTCTTTCTGAATCTACCCTGTCTAATCCTGTTAGAATTTTATAAATTTCTCTGAGAGAAAGTTTCACTCTTTTAAACTCCACTGAATATAATCCTAATTGACTTAATCACTCCTCATATGACAGTCCTGCCAAGCTGCCATCCCTCTATAGCAAGAAAATCCTTCCTCACATAAGGACACCAAAACTGCACACAATACTCCAGGTGTGGCCTCATCAATGCTCTGCAGTATTGCAGTAAAAGATCCCTATTCTTATAGTCAAATCCTCTTGCTACGAAGGCCAACATACCATTTGCCCTTTTTACTGCCTGCTGTCCCTGCATGCTCACTTTTAGAGACTGATGCACAAGGACACCAAGGTCTGGCTGAGTATCCTCCTCTCTCAATTTACACCCATTCAAGTAATAATCTGCCTTCCTATTTTTGCTACTGAAGCGGATAACCTCACATTATCCACATTATACTGCATCTGCCATGCATATGCCCACTCAGCCTGTCCAAATCTAGCTGAAATATCTCTGCATCCTCCACCCAGCTTCGTATAATCTGCAACTTTGAAGATAATACACTTCCTTTGTCTAAATCATCAATATATAATGTTAACAGCAGGAGTCCTTGCACTGATCCCTGAGGTACCCCACTAGTCACTGCCTGCCATTTGGGGAAAAAGGCCCATTAATTCCATCTCTTTGCATCCTGTCTGCGAACCAGCTTTCTATCCATCTCCAGACACTACCTACAATTCCATGCACTTTAACAGGCAGGAGATACAAAAGGCTGAGAGCACGCAATAGCAGATTCAAAAACAGTTTCTGCCCCGCTATTACCAGACTCCTGAACGACCCTCTTATGAACTGAACTGATTTCTCCATGCATCTTCTTGACTGAGTAGCACTACACTCCGTATGCTTTATTCAATTCCTGTGTCTATGTATTTACATTGTGTATTTATCGTGCGTCCTATGTTTTTCATATATGGAACGATCTACCTAGACTGAACGCAGAACAATACTTTTCACTGTACTTCGGTACACATGACAAATCTAAATCAAATCTCTTATGTGAGACCTTGTTGAAGGCTTTGAAAGTCTAAATAAACCACATACACTGGTTCTCCTTCATCAACTCTACTAGTTACGTCCTCAAAGAATTCCAGTAGATTTGTCAAGCATGATTTCCCTTTTGTAAATTCAAGCTGACTTTGTCTTATTATACTGCTGCTTTCCAAATTGCTAAGCTATGGAATCCTTGATAATGGACTCCAGTAACTTCTCTACTTCCGACGTTAGGCTTACCGGTCTATAGTTCCCTGTTTTCTCTCTACCTCCCTTTTTGATTAGCGGCTTATATTAGCTACCCTCCAATCTGTAGGAACCATTCCAGAGTTCAACATTTTTAGGGCCATTTCCTTAAGTAATCAGGTCCTGGAGATTTATCAGCCTTTAATCCCATCAATTTCACTAAAACCAATACTCTATGAATACTAATTTCCTTCAGCTCATCACTAGAACTTGTGTTCCTCAGAAGTTCCGGTACATTATTCATGTCTTCCTTTATGAAAACAGAAGCAAACTACAAATTTAGTATCTCAGCCTTCTTTGTTTCCTGTTATGAATTCCCCCGTTTCTGACTGTAAGGGGCCTATGTTTGTTTATGTCAATATTTTCTCTTTATGTACCTACAGAAACATATACAGTCTGTTTTTATGTTTCCCGCTAGCTAACTTTCTTACTCTATTTTCCCCTTCTTAATCAATCCCTTGGTCTGCCTTTGCTGAATTTTAAACTGCTCCCAATCCTCAGATCTATTGCCTTTTCTTGCCAATTTGTATGTTTCTTCTATGAATCTAATGTTATTTCTAATTTCCTTTGTAAGCCACAGTTCCCTTTCCACTCTTCTGCCAAATAGAATTAATAACTTTTGGAATTCATCTATTTGTTCCTTGAATGCCTGCCATTGCTTGACCATTATCCTTTCTTTCAGAAATGTTTCCCAGTCCATCGTAGTAACTCATAGTTACCTTTTTTGAAATTCAGGTCCCAGGTCTCAGAATCAACTACCTCACTCTCCATCTCGATAAAGAATTCAATGAAATTATGATCACTCATTCCCGAGGGCTCTCTCAGCTTTAGATTGCCAAGTAATCCTTTCTAATTGCATAATATCCAGTCCAGGGCGGCCTGTTCCCTTGTTAATTCCTCAATGTATTGGTCCAGAAAACCATGCCGTATATATTCCAGAAATTCCTCCTCTATTGCACTGTAATTAATTTGACTTCACCCAATCTATATGCAGATTAAAGTCATCCAACACAGATGTTCCTTTATCGCCTGCATCTCTGATTTCCTGTTTAATGCTATTCCCAACATTGCTATTGCAGTTTGGTGGCCCGTATACCACCCCCATGAATGGTTTTTGCCCCTTGTATTTCTTAAACGACCCATACAGATTTCACATCGTCTGTGCTAATATCTTTTTCTCAATCTTGTATCAATATCTTTTTTTAATCAACAATACAGCTCCACCATCTTTTCTTTCCTGTCGTGTCATTCCTAAACACTGAATAACCCTCAATATTTAGATCCCATCCATGGTCATCTTGGAAGTAATCCCAACTATAGCATACGCCTTTACATCTATCTGCGCAGCTAATTCATCCAGTGTTACAAAGGTCAGAACCCACATTCAACTTGTTCTGCTTAGGGTTTTCTCTGTTGAAGTATAAAAGTCATACTCTTCTGTATGAGCGACAGAGCAAGTCAATGTTAAAACTCTGCTGTGACCAACTTTGAATTTCCGTTTACTTTAAACAGGGAAGAGAGGAAAGATCCATTGTCAGCACTGGCTCGCGAGTATGGTGGCTCCAAGAGGAATGCACTCCTGAAATGGTGTCAGAAGAAGACGGAAGGTTATCAAGTAAGTGAGCAACATGCTATATCTAATTTTCTTTATTTGGCACATGAAATGCAGTGTTTTGAAATGTATCGTTCAAGAAGTGGAAAAAAAGAAAACGATTATGAAAAATATCTGACTAATTGAAGTAAGTTACTTATGATTTTGAATCTCTCAAAAAGGAATTTGATCTGAAGAATAGGACTGTATACCTGGTTTGGTTTCATGCCAGTGGCTGATTGCTCATGACCCATGCAATCACTTTCCCTGTGGCAGTCTATCCTCAATCTTTGTTCTATTCTCTTGAAACTCACAAATAAGTTATCTGATGACAGCTTGGGACATCCTGGAAGTTGCTATATGAACACAAATTCATTATTTTTTTCAAAAGAGTGATTCAAGTGGCAAAATAGATCTAAATAAACAGGCAGAGGAATAGCTGCCAAATGTTGGCGAGGGCGAAGATATTTTAATGGCACAGCTGGAACTTGTGCTTTTCAGTGTTGAAAGGAGATTTCTGAGAGGTAATCATATCGACTGATGTCAGATCAGTGAATGGAAATGGTCAATCTTGTGCATTATATAAATTGTGAGCTTTTCTTCACATGTTGATGGTTGTGGGAAATGACAAACGGGCATGGACAGATTGTGAGTGGACAAAACTGGTAGATGAGGTTTAATAGTGAAAAGTGTGAGGTCATCCACTTTAGATCCAAGATCAACATGAATATGTTTTATTAAATAGAGACTTGCAACTGAGGAAGAGCAAGAAATAAAGGTGTTGTACGCAAATCGCATTTTAACATAATAAAATGTCCCAGGTACTTCCCAAAAGCATTATAAAACAAAGTACATTGAGCTACATTTTAGGTCAGGTGACCAAACGCTTGCTCCAGGAAGTAGGTTTTTAAAAGTATCTCTCTTTCCCCCCCCCCCACCTAATTTTTAACATTTACAGTCCCCAATTAATTTTTTCTAATTAGGGCGCAATTTAGTGTGGCCAATTCACCTACCCTGCACATCTTTGGGTTGTGGAGGTGAAACCCACGCAAACATGGGGAGAATGTGCAAATTCCACACGGATAGTGACCCAGAGCCGGGATCGAACCTGGGACTTCGGCGCCAGTTTTAAGAAGTATCTTGAAGAAGGTAGTGAAGTAGAAAGGAATTCCAGAGCTTGCCGCCTCATCAAGTGAAAGCATGACCACCAGTGGTGGAGCAATTATGATTGGGGATGCACAAGG
The DNA here is from genome assembly GCF_902713615.1 of Scyliorhinus canicula. Classification (NCBI taxonomy): domain Eukaryota; kingdom Metazoa; phylum Chordata; class Chondrichthyes; order Carcharhiniformes; family Scyliorhinidae; genus Scyliorhinus; species Scyliorhinus canicula. The sequence goes on along the minus strand of NC_052146.1, from coordinate 81,158,641 downwards.
GGCCAGAATGAGAGAAACACTGATATCAGGCAGCACAGTAGTTAGCACTGTTGCTTCACAGTGCCAATGACCCGGGTTCGATTCCCGGCTTGGGTCACTGTCTGTGCGGAGTGTGCACGTTCTCCCCATGTCTGCGTGGGTTACCTCCACATGCTCCCGTTTTTACAATAACTTCATTGCAGTGTTAATGTAAGCCAATTTGTGACACTAATAAAGATTATTATTATCTCAGAGGGTTGTGGGGTTAAAGGGGTTTACAGGGAGATGGGGAGGGGTAAGGCCCTGGAGGGATTTGGAAATGAGGATGAGAATTTCAAATAAGAGAGCGTAATCTTAAATTAGAACTAAACCGTTCAGGAGTGAAATCAGGAATCACCGTCTTAAAATGTGATTGATTTCCTGAAAGATCATGCATGCTGAGGAGCAGTTGGCGCTTTCAGGCTGAAATTGGCAGATTTTGAGTAAGAAAGGGTATCGGGGCATAGAACTAAGGTTGGGAAATGGTTTTGAGGTGCAGATGAGCCGTGTTCTAATTAAACACGAGCATCTTGTTGGAATGAATCACGTACTCTGTTCCAATGTTTCAACAAGAGCTATCAGAAATGAAATGGGATCCCAGAATGATTAGTGGGAGTATAAATCTGGGGTAATTCACTCTGGAAATGCATACCAGGGCAATTCCAGAATTTTTGATTCCTCCTTTCAAGTTTCCAGCATCTGCTGTGTTTTGTTTTTTTTATTTACTTTTAGATACCTTTAGGAATCTAAGATGGCCAAATAGTCTTCCGCATCCAAATTGTCTTGTGATTAATTTGGAATGAAAACTGATGACGGCAACATTTCTTATAATGCAAGTTCATAAAAAATGCATTTTCTGAGTAGTTTGCTCTGATATGGTTTACATAAACTCTTAAGTGCAATCTCTGAGAGAAATAAATGTTTAATGTTTAAATTAAAAAGAAATGAAATTCCCTTCTTCTTGCCAGCTCTCTCCCTGAAAATTCTGATTCTCACTTGGGGACAATTCAATGGGCAGCAACAGGACCTGGCACCTTGGCCAGACTGAAGGTGATGTGATGAGGATTAGAAGCCCTGGTTTATTTCTCCAATGTGCTCACTCATTCTCTATTACTCACATTAATTAAACCATTATTAAAACAGCAGCTGAAACCTAGTTTGAGACCACCAAACACAGGACTGACTTGACTATGCAGTAGGACTTTCTGTCATATGTGACTCGGGCTACAATGAACAATGTTGTCAAAAACCTTAGGGGAGAAAATGGTTATTTAATTCCCCCTTCCCCAAACCTATTGTTAAATCACAGAAAAGAAAGCCATCTCTCTGAGAAGCACCTTGGACACACATTTAGCTCCTTGAGATTTTTCCACCATTCAATAAGATCAGTGTTCTTCAAACTTTTTTTCCGGGAACCCATTTTTACCAACCGGCCAACCTTCGGGACCCAACCTGGCCGACCTTCGCGACCCACGGCAGCCGACCTTTGCGACCCACGCCAGCCGACCTTTGCGACCCACGGCGGCCGACGTTTGTGACCCACACCGGCCGACCATTGCGACCCACGGCAGCCGACCTTTGCGACCCACGCCAGCCGACCTTTGCGACCCACGGCGGCCGACGTTTGTGACCCACACCGGCCAACCATTGTGACCCACGCCGGCCGACCTTTGCGACCCACGCCGGCCGACCTTTGCGACCCACGCCGGCCGACCTTTGCGACCCACGCCGGCCGACCTTTGCGACCCACGCCGGCCGACCATTGCGACCCATGCCGGCCGACCATTGCGACCCACGCCGGCCGACCTTTGCGACCCACGCCGGCCGACCTTTGCGACCCACGCCGGCCGACCTTTGCGACCCACGCCGGCCGACCTTTGCGACCCACGCCGGCCGACCTTTGCGACCCATGCCGGCCGACCTGCTCGACCCACCATTTTCACTTACCTTGTTTGCTGCTGACAAAAATGGAGAAAATGGTTTTGGGTCCCTTTGGCCCTTGTACACGCTCCTCCAATGGAACCTGTTGGATGAAGGTGAAGCCTTCCGGTGCCGGAAAGCATGAAGTCTCCATCTGTCCAAAGTTCTGCATATTTTTCCTGTAAATCTTTATTAAATAACCCCCCCCCCCCAAACTTGTAAAAGAATAAAATAAAATAAATGAAAAAAATGAATAAAACCCCCCTGAACTTGTAAAAAAAGAAATGAATAAAATAAATGAAAAAAATAAAAATTAAATGAATAGAATAAATGAATAAAAACCACTACAGAACTTGTAAACCAAAAAGTTGCAACCGTTTAAAAAGAAATAGCGGCCGCACAGTGCATGCGTGCTCGATTATCGGCGCATTCTGCGAACATCTTTTTTAAAAATCGGCCGCATTGCGCATGCGCGCATGATGATCAGGAACGCATGCGCAATGCGGCCATTTTTTAAAACATGTTCGCAGAATGGGCATTCGCGCCGGTCATCGCATGCGCAATGCGGCCGCCTTTTTTTTTAACATGTTCGCAGCCCCTTGCAGCCGGCGTTATTAAAAGCTGGCTGCTGCGCGGGGATTTGCGCGACCGGGAGCGCCGCGGGCAACGGCTCCGCGACCCACGGGTGGGTCACGCCCCCGACTTTGAAAAACATTGAATAAGATTGTGGCTGACCTTATCTCAATATTTGCTTCTTTGACCCATAATCCCTCAATACCCTATATCCATCAAAAATCAACCCACCTTAGCTTCCAGCACCCTGTCTGGGAGATTTCATCTCGAATACAGTGGGGTGTGGATCAGACTTTACAGCAGTATTACCTTAACTTTCCTGCACTTTCTATGCCACCCCAATCACCCATACTTAATTGATCTCTGGTCTGTACTTTCCTGTAGCCTTATTTTTGGATCGGTTTTCCAATATTTTTGTAATTAACGCAAGGAATTTTCAAGAATTAAATCCATTGGAATTGCCTGGTGGACTTGGCTTCTGTGTTTATACTTTGAGGGAGTTGCAAAGGAACATGCCAGTGTTCACATTGGTGCTGTCACTGGCACAGAGGCAGCTTGGCCTTGGAGCTGGTCACAGACAGTTTCCACTATTCGTTTCGACCTGTTCAAGAGACAAGCACACAGAATGAATCACTTCTTATTCTCAAAGCAGGAATATTTTACCCAGACTTGCATTGTCCGTTCTGAACTCCCCCACCCCCAAAAAAAAACAAGCACAAAGGAATGCCTCAGGTCATTGTGTATCATTATAGCAATGATATAAGAGAGAGAATCACAGAGAGCAACTTATACAAAAACTTGTATTTACATAGAGCTTTTTAAGATAAAACATCCCAAAGTGCTTCACTGGAACGTTATGAAGCAAACGTTAACATACTATCATGGCAATAGTAGGGAAGGTGACCAAAAGCTTGCTCTAATGATGCAGCGATTAAAATTGGGAGGCTCGAGCAGTTTATGTAGATGAATGCAGGTATCTGAGGGTTTGGGCTAGAGGATGTTACAGTAATATGGAGAGGCAAGGTCACGGAGGAATTTGAAAACAAGGTTGCAAATTTTAAAATTAAGGCATTGCTTGAATGCGAGCTAATATAGCTTGGCAAGCAAAATTGTGGATGACTTTGAGTTTAGGGAGGTTAAAATGTGGGAGACCAGGCAGGAGTAGGTTGAAATATTGAAGCCCAAGGGTAACAAAGGCATGAATGAGGCTTTCAGATTAGCTGAGTCACATGATGTTATTAAAGTGGAAGTAAGCAGTCTTAGTAATCTCATAATGTGGATATGGAGTTGGAAGCTCATTTCCTGGTCAATCCCCAATTCCCTTACTTAGGGAATATGGTCGAGTTGGTGATGACCGAGTGGTGAAAGATATCGTTACGTGGAGAGGCTTAATTTAGAGGGAAGGTGTTACCATCATCAGCCAGTTTCCATCAAAGTCATGACATTGATGCAGCCACCCACGATAAGCTCATTACTGGCAAAGGCCTTATAAGTGAGTAGATATCCTAGAGGAAATTAATTTGGAGTGGTGAGAGCTGATCTACTGGCAGATTCATTGGGTCTTTAATAGGAGGAGAAAAATGGACAGGAAAGAGATTGGTGAAATTGACCCCGTGGACAAGATGCATGGGAGGGACGTTCAGTGAGAGAGTCGAATGGGACCATTTGAGGTTGCTGCGTGTGCTAAGTGCTGTGTTCAGCCCCCACAAGGATGGCAAGGAAAGCAGAGAGGAAAGCTGCTGGCTTGTATCAGAGAGAGTCAATTCTCTGATCACAGTAAGAGAGAGCATTACGAGCACTGAAGCGTATGAACAGGGAATTGGGAGGGCAGAGTACCTGAGAGGGGAGAGGTGAAAGGAGGATTGAAGTTAGAAGAGAGAGATCCAGCAAGAGTAAAGAGAAAGTAAGTTTAAAAAGAGAAAAAAATAGAAATACAGAGAGATCTGGGAGTTCAGGTCCATTGTACCCTGAAGGTGGCAACGCAGGTCGTTAGAGTGGTCAAGAAGGCATACAGCATGCTTGCCTTCATGGGACGGGGTACTGAGTACAAGAGTCGGCAGGTCATGTTACAGTTTCAGATTAGCTGAGTCACATGATGTTATTAAAGTGGAAGTAAGCAGTCTTAGTAATCTCATAATGTGGATATGGAGTTGGAAGCTCATTTCCTGGTCAATCCCCAATTCCCTTACTTAGGGAATATGGTCGAGTTGGTGATGACCGAGTGGTGAAAGATATCGTTACGTGGAGAGGCTTACATGTATTGGACTTTGGTTAGGCCACATTTGGAATACCGCGTGCTGTTCTGGTCGCCACATTACCAGAAGGATGTGGATGCTTTAGAGGGGGTGCAGAGGCGGTTCACCAGGATGTTGCCTGGTTTGGAGGGTGCTAGCTATGAAGAAAGGTTGAGTAGATTAGGATTGTTTTCATTGGAAAGACGGAGGTTGAAGGGAGACCTGATTGAGGTCTACAAAATTATGAGAGGTATGGACAGGGTGGATAGCAACAAGCTTTTTCCAAGAGTGGGGGTGTCAATTACAAGGGGTCACGATTTCAAGGTGAGAGGGGAAAAGTTTAAGGGAGATGTGCGTGGGAAGTTTTTTACGCAGAGGGTGGTGGGTGCCTGGAATGCTTTGCCGGCGGAGGTGGTAGAGGCGGGCACGATAGCATCATTTAAGATGCATCTGGACAGATATATGAACGTGTGGGGAATTCTCTGAATTCTCCCTCTGTGTACCTGAACAGGCGCTGTAGTGTGGCGACGAGGGGATTTTCACAGTAACTTCATTGCCGTGTTAATGTAAGCCCAATTTGTGACAATAAAGATTATTATTACATTGGGATTCAGGGAAGATGGGCAGCATGGTAGCATAGTGGTTAGCACAATTACTTCACAGCTCCAGGGTCCCAGGTTCGATTCCCGGCTTGGGTCACTGTCTGCGGAGTCTGCACATTCTCCCCGTGTGTGCATGGGTTTCCTCCGGGTGTTCCGGTTTCCTCCCACAGTCCAAAGATGTGCAGGTTAAGTGGATTGGCCATGCTAAATTGCCCTTAGTGTCCACAATTGTCCTTAGTGTTGGGTGGGGTTACTGGGTTATGGGGATAGTGTGGGGTTGTGGTCTTGGGAAGGGTGCTCCTTCCAAGAGCCAGTGCAGACTCGATGGGCCGGATGGCCTCCTTCTGCCCTCTAAATTCTATGAATGTCCCCTTACATTGAACTTCTAGGGGCAGACAAGAGATTATGTGTTCACACATCCATCCCAGGAACTTTCATTTTGAGGCTGAGATGGAGCATGAATGGGTCCCAATTGAGTTTGAAGCCACAGATATTGATTTATTACTGACATGCGCCTCAGGGCCATGCGCCTCAGGGCCATGCATTTAGCTGTGTTGACAACTTTACAATTAATCCTAGAGGGTCCCCTTGGGTAATATGTCTCTTTGAATGGGTAATAAATTCTGAGAGCTTTCTATTTCTGTTGAACATTTATTTTATTAATTGCTGGTACTGTTGGCTTAATTGACGCTGGCCCTTTTGTTCGACGTGATTTGATGGATCGCAACTCGTGTTATTATGTTCTGACTCAGACTATCCATGCCATGTCACTGCAACTGGATCAACAAAATCTCCCCTTCCTTCAATGTCATGGAACTAGTGACAAATTTGGGGCAGCACGGTAGCATGGTGGTTAGCATAAATGCTTCACAGCTCCAGGGTCCCAGGTTCGATTCCCGGCTGGGTCACTGTCTGTGCGTAGTCTGCACGTCCTCCCCGTGTGTGCGTGGGTTTCCTCCGGGTGCTCCGGTTTCCTCCCACAGTCCAAAGATGTGCGGGTTAGGTGGATTGGCTATGCTAAATTGCCCTTAGTGTCCTAAAAAATAAGGTTAATGGGGGGAGGGGGCGGGGGTGTTTGTTACTGGTATAGGGTGGATACGTTGACTTGAGTAGGGTGATCATTGCTCGGCACAACATCGAGGGCCGAAGGGACTGTTCTGTGCTGTACTGTTCTATGTAATCTAAAAAAAATCAGAATCAATCGTGTTGATGTAAAAGGGAGCTGTGTGTTAGAAAGGGTTTTTCTAAATCAGGCTGTTAAAATGACTGGGAATGGATTTTTGACATAATTCTTCTTCCTGTGAACACTAGTTGTGAGGTTGATACAGGATGGGAGGCCAGTCAGTGTGAGGGCATTACATTCACATCATTAACCCTACCTGATAACTCATATCCTTTTTGTATTAATGTACTGTCTTGGGAGGCCAGATTGTATTGTAATTGAGTTAGCTTTGTACACCCTCCAAAAACAATCCTCCTCCACCACTCCCCACCAGGGAGTGAGGCTTGATGCTGATTTTGATGGGAGCTTATATTTTCCATCTGCTGCGATCAGGAAAGATCCACAGGTTGGTGAAGTCACGAGCGCAACTTTGTACCAGCTGCTCTGGAATATATCCAGAACAACAGGAAAAGAATTGAACCTACAGGACTTTGTTCATAAACTTCACTAACAATGAAAATCAGAAATTACAGCTCGTGAATTCTATGGCTTAATTCTGTAACGGGGTTGGTTTACATAGCAAATTATGTGACTGATTTAGACACCCAGTTAATTAAGCAAGCCTGTAAAGAACCTGAGCATTGATAAGTGTGGGAAAACCCAGAAACGGATGTATTTTTAAAAAAAAATCTATCCATATTCTGAAAATAGGGGAGATACTGAAATCTAAAGTCTACCTGTTGCTGTGCCTGACTTGAAAGGGCATATTTTCAATGTGAGTTCTAAAAGTGCACCGAGTTTAATTAAATCATTCTAGTCCCAAGGTATGAGTGGCCAGTGGAAAACAAATGTGAATTAAAAATAGAAAATGCTGAAAATACTCGGAAGTTACTCAGCTTTTCAAATAACAAATATGATCTGCTTGTGTGTTCTATTTAGTTACACTATAAGAACAATAAATAGGAGCAGGAGTGGATCATGTAAGTACCCGAATCTGGAACCTGCTACACCACTGAATGAGATCATGGCTTCTGATCTAATTCCACTTTCCTGCCGTACCTCATTGCAGTAAACCCTCACTTATAAATTGTGGTTGTGTTCTTAAAGTAACAACTTTAAGTGGAACTTTTTTCAGTGAATCTTGTTACCCATAAAAATCAGTGTTAAAGCCAGAGTTTAGTTCCATCAGACATTTCTTGCCTCGAAAAACCAATGTACAAGTTGAAATACTGTACCGTACACATGTAGCACTGTGCATTCCTAGCTGTAAAAAGCTGCAAAATGAAATAAATTACTGAATATAACAAAAATACGGTTTAATTCAAATACAATAATACTAAATCACCCAAATAGGTCCTGAGAAGTACAGCTTCTGTGTCTCACCCACAGCACCTCTAAAACTCAACTCTTTTGCAGTATTCCTTTCTCTTTCTGTCTATCTGTCCCTCTCTGTCCTTTCCGACTCTGTCTCACCCCAAGCCCAGGTCAGCAACTCAACAACCCGAGGCTTCGGCCAACTCCATGCGCCTCAGGGCCATGCGCCTCAGGGCCATGCGCCTCACAGCCTGGAATTCTTCCTGACAGTTAGCGAGAGACTGCACATGTGTCAAGCTACTGATAGAGTTGGGCGTGAGGGGAGGCTGCATATTGAGCTGGGATTCCCGTTTCCTCTCTGCTCCCACCCTCGTTACTCACACTTCACCACATATATGTTCTGTTAATTCCTACTGTGATAGCATCCTTTCCCAATAGTTGACACTTAAAGTTCCTGAAAAACACTTAATCCAAGGTTGTGGAAAAGGTTCAAGGTAAAGTTCAGTGAATGAAGCACAAGGGAAGCTTTTCAGTCCAATGTTTTTTTCCTATTGAGATTTATAGCTATAAAAGGAAGAGTCTGTGCTTATTGAGTAGTGCTCACAGCTTGCACGTTTGCACAGTCATTCGCCAGGATTTGCAGGACCTACTGCATCTGAATTAACAAGCTCAAGGACAAACCGTTCAGCTTCAGGGATAACTGCTACTATTTGGAGTCAAGTCTGGGAAAATGTAACTTCCGCCGTCTATTTATTTCATTATAGTAGGCAAACACACAAACAAAATGTTTAGCTTGTCCATACAAACTTTAATAATGAAGGGTGACTCGCCTTTCCTCTAACATGCAGAAAGTTCCTTGGAGAAGGAACAATGGAATATCCAGTGCAATATCATGTGGTTATTAATGTAAGAAAATGTAATACTTATTTTCAAAGGAAAATCAAACAAATTGAACTTGACAGTGAAGGTAGCCCTTGAGCAAACTGCTCAAGTAGTTATCATCCTAGGGTAATGTCCCTCTGACCAGTGATAAGAGATTGAATTACTTTGAGGTTTTGTTGAACAGTGAATAACAAGCCCTCATTAATCACAAGCACAATATTAAGGTAATTCAATAACAGCATTTTGTGTCTTTTGGCCGAAAGAAGAATTCGATTGGTACTGAATGAATGTGTTTTATAATGTCAGTTGATTCTAATTTCTTTCAGCAATCAAGCCTGGAGAAAAAAAGCGCGTCAAAGCTCAGATCATTCTTTTTTGCTTTGTGATCTAAAAATTGACTTGAAGCTTCATTCTAGCTAACTACCAACTCTTCCAGATCTCACCTGCCTTTCACCCTCCTTCTGCAGTCCAAAATGAATGTCCCCGTTTGGGGAAGGCAATGTATCCTCTAATTTATTTGTTGAAATGCACAATCCCTTTAAATGATTTTGCACAGTCATACACACATGAGATCTTAAAGGGTCTGGCTTGTGCGCAGCCTTTGCAGGAACTTTCGGATTTCTGCATGCCACACGTCTTCGAGGAAACATACTTAGAAAGTGAAGTTCTAAGGGTGGTCAGGGCTGGTTTAGCTCAGTTGGCTGGACAGCTGGTTTGTGATGCAGAACAAGGCCAAGAGCACGGGTTCAATTTCCATACCGGCTGAGGTCCTTCATGGAGGCCCTTCCTTCTGAACCTTGCCCTCGCCTGAGGTGTGGTGCTCTTTGGGTGACCAGTCAATTCTCCCTCTCAAAGGGGAAAGCAACCCATGGTCATCTGGGACTACTGCAACTTTGCAGTAATTTGACAGATAACAAGCACTGGATCAAAAGTATAAATAGAATAGTCAGCTGCAACAGTTGGGGGTGGGGAACAGTTGGAGGAGATTGTAACGCTACTGAGCTGTTTGAAGAATAAACTTGCTGAAGGTAAATGTCAAGCAGCTGCATCAGCACTCCACCATGCACTATTACTGAACTTCACAATCGGTGCCGAGGGTGATCAATACTCATGGATCTGGACATGGATCTCAAATGAGCAAAAGAGGAGACCTAACCGCCGCCTGGTATCAGTTTTGATCAGTGACTACAGGACGGGTGACAGAAGAAAAGTCCCATTGGCCCATCTGATCTGCTGAATGTATTCAGCTGGAGTACAACTAGTTAACATTTAACCTTCAAGACTGTCCTGATATCTGGTTCGAGTGACTGTGCTGCAACCTAACTCCATATAAGTGCCTTTACCTTAATACCCTTGGATAACACCCATCTTGTCGACCTCTAATTTAAAATTTGCAATTGATCAAGCCTTTTCCAGAAAAGAGTTTCAAAATGTTAACATCCTTTGTGCATAGAAATCGTAAAGTACATTTCCTAATTTTCCATTTTTTTTTTGACTATTTCATGACTCCCAGTCTACCCTGGTTCCTGAAACTTTAATTCCTCTTAATTTGACCCTTGGAGTCCAGGTATCATTCTGGTAAATCAACATTGTGTTCCCTCCAAGGCTAATATATTCCTTCCTAAAGCTAAACTACTCTCAGTAATTCCAAGTATGATCTAACCAGGCTTTGTATAGCTGAAGCATGACTTCTGTCCCTTGCACTCTTATCCTTTTCCGAACCTGTTCTTGATATTTTAATGGTCTACATGTCTGGGTCTCTTGGGAGCAGGTTTCCCTCCATATCCTATACCACTTTGACTTGGAACGATATTGCCATTCCTTCATTGTTGCTGGGTCAAAATTCTGGAAATCCTTTCTCACAGCACTGTGGGTGGACTGTAGCGATTCAGGAAGGTAGTTTGTCACCACTTTCTTGAGGGCAATTTGGGATGGCCTGTAAATACTAGCATTGCCAGCAATGCTCACATCCCATGAATGAATTTTTAAAATATTTTTCGGCCAGTTGTATCCAAAGGATGACCTCACATTGTCTACATTATAATCCATTTGCCACAGTCTTGCCATTACATAAACTTGCAAAAGCATATTGGATTGGATTTGGATTTATTGTCATGTGTACCGAGGTACAGTGAAAAGTATTGTCCTGCGTACAGTCCAGACAGATCGTTCCATGCATGAAAAAACATAGGACATTTGATAGCTACACAATGTAAATACATAGACACAGATGTCGAGTGAAGCATACAGAGTGTAGTAGTACTACTCAGTGGAGAAGCTGTGTGAAGAGATCAGCTCGGTACATAAGCCTGGAGTCTGGTAACAGCGGGGAAGAAGCTGTTTTTGAACCTGTTAGTGTGTGTTCTCAGACATTTGTACTTCCTGCCCGACGGAAGAGGTCAAAAGAGAGAATAACCCGGGTGGGAGGGGCCTTTTGTTATGCTGCCCGCGTTCCCAAGGCAGCGGGAGGTGTAGACAGAGTCGATGGATGGGAGGCGGGTTCACGTGATGGACTGGGCTGTGTTTATGACTCTCTCTAGTTTCTTACGGTTGCCATAACAGGCTGTGATGCAGCCAGATAGGATGTTTTCTGTGATGCATCTGTAAAAATTGATGAGAGTCAATGTGGACATGCTGAATTTCCTTCGTTTCCTGAGGAAGTATAGGCGCGGTTGTGCTTTCTTGGTCATAGCGTCAACGGAGGTGGACCAGGACAGATTGTTTGTGATGTGCACACTGAGGAATTTGAAGCTGTCAACCATCTCCACCTCTGCACCATTGATGCAGTCAGGGGGGGTGTGTATGATACTTTTCTTCCTAAGTCAATGACCAACTCCTTAACTTTGCTGATGTTGAGGGAGAGATTGTTGTCGTTGCACCACGCTACTAGGTTCTCTTTCTCCCTCCTGTACTCTGATATTGATAGCGTAGGTTTCTATCTATGCTTCTTACAATATGTCCTTATCTTCATACTTGGATGTTCTATTCCATCACCTATTGTTAAGAAATGCTCCTTCAGCACATCCCTAGTCACACCTACCAATTAGAATATCTGTCCATTATCCCTACTCTGCTTCCAGCCAATCAGCAATTCCCTGACAAGGTCAATAATTTGCCTTCAATTCCATCAACTTCTCCTAGAGTTAATGGTCCCCTTTGAGGGATTTTTTCAAATGCCTTCCTCTGTCCACTATTTTAGTCACCTGTTCAAATAAACTTATACTGTCAAGAACGTCCCTCATCTCCAGAGTAAAGTAAATGAGCAGGGGCAGCATTTTGTGCCAGTGCAGCTATGATAGAGAAGCTCATCAGGGAGAAGTGACCATGTAGATTGGAAAGAAGATTGAAGATAAAACTAGTTAGTAATATAAATGGTAAGAGTTTCTGGAGATATTTAAATAAGAAGAGTTAACTAAGAGCATGTTGGTCCAATAGAAAAAGCATCTGGGGAATTGCTAATAGGGGGTTGGATGAATTAAACAGGTATTTTGCATTGGTCTTCACAAGGGAGGATGCATGTAACATCCCAGAAATAGCTAAATCAGAAAATGGAAGGGAGGGAGGCACTCGGGAAAATTACATCACCAGGGAAGTGATATTGAGCAAATCGTTGGATTTGTGGACTGACAAAACCCGGATCTGTGGACTTCATCCTAAGGTCTTGAAAGAAGTGACTAATGAGATAGTCGATGTATTGGTTTTAATTACCCAAAATTGCACATATTCCACAGAAGATTCCATTAGATTAGAAGATAGCAAATGAAACTCCTTCATTTAAAAAGGAGACCGAAAGCAGGAAACTACAGGCCAGTTGGCCTAACATCTGTCACAGGGAAAATGTTAGAAGCAATTATTAAAGATGTTATAGCAGGACACTTGGAAAAAGTCAAGGCAACTAGGCAGGATTTGTGAAAGCACTTTATTAGCATTCTTTGAAAGAATGACATATGCTGTAGGGGGCCTCACGGTAGCATGGTGGTTAGCATCAATGCTTCTCAGCTCCAGGGTCCCAGGTTCGATTCCCGGCTGGGTCACTGTCTGTGTGGAGTCTGCACGTCCTCCCCGTGTGTGCATGGGTTTCCTCCGGGTGCTCCGGTTTCCTCCCACAGTCCAAAGATGTGCGGGTTAGGTGGATTGGCCATGCTAAATTGCCCGTAGTGTAAGGTTAATGGGGGGATTGTTGGGTTACGGGTATGTGGGTTTAAGTGGGGTGATCATTGCTCGGCACAACATCGAGGGCCGAAGGGCCTGTTCTGTGCTGTACTGTTCTATCTATCTATAAAGAGATGTACTGCATTTAGATTTCTAGAAGGTATTTGATAAAGTGCCACATCAAAGGTCATGACAGAAAATAAAAACTCATGGTGGAGGGGGTAACATATTGCCATTGATTGAAGATTGGCAAGCTAACAGGAAACAGTTGGCATGAATGGGTCATTTTCTGGTTGACAGGATGTGATGGGTGGTATGCCACAGGGATCAGTGCTCGGGCTTCAGCTTTTTACAATTCATACAAATTACTTGGATAGGGTGGCACAATGGTTAGCACTGCTGCCTCATGGCGTCAAGGACCCGGGTTCAATCCTGGCCCCGGGACACTGTCCTTGTGGAATTTCCACATTTTCCATGTCTGCATGGGTCTCGGATCCACAACCCAAAGATGTGCAGAATAGGTGGTTTGGCCTTACTAAATTTGCCTTAATTGGAAATAAAAATTTAATTTTAATAAATGACTTGGTTGAAGGAACTCTAGTTATGGCTGCTAAATTTGCTGACAACACAAAGATATGTAGGAACGTAAGTTGTAAAGAGGCAACTGTGTAAGGAGGCTACAAAGGGACAGTGGGCAAAAATCTGGCAAATGGAGAATAGTATCGACCAATGTGCAATTGTCCATTTTGGCAGGAAGAATAAACTAGAAGCTTACCATCTAAATGGTGAGAGATTGCAGAGCTTTGAGTTGCAGAAGCATCTGGATGTTGTGGTATATGAATGACAAAAGGCTAGTACATACAGGTATAGCAAGTAATTAGGAACGCTAGTGACAGCAACCACAGCATGTACAATTTAAGCTTGTTATGGACAAAGAAATAGACAAGTTGCAAAAAGAAGTTTTGGATTGCAGGAGAGCAGACTTTAATAAAATTAGGGATGATCTGGCCAAGGTGGACTGGAAACAGCTACTTGTTGGGAAATCTACAGAAGAGCAGTGAAGGGGGGGGACACATTCAAAACAGAAATGGGGAGGGGACAGCCCCAACATGTTCCCTATAGGGTGATTACAAGGAGTACTAAGCTCAAAGAACCATGGATAAACACCAATATTCAGGATTCAATGAGAAGAAAAAGAGAGACTTTTAGCAGGTACAATCAGCGGAGGCATTAGTGGAGTACAGAAAGTGCAGGGTGGAGCTGAGAAAGCAATTAGGAGAGCAAAGAGGCGCATATGAGAAAGCTCTGGCTGGTAAAAGTCAGGAAAATCCCAAGATATTCTATAAGTGTATCAATGGGAAGGAGATAACCAGGGAAAGTGTAGGGTTCATTAAGGCAATCTGGCTAGAGCCAGAGGACATCGTTAGGGTGTGGATACCACAATCGCTAAATACTCTGAGTTGACCACCCGCCAGTAGCCCCTTGCCCAAAACAAAAAAGTAAATCCGGAAGAATACCCGGTGCACATGGAAGAAGTATGAAAACTTCTTATTAACCCTCAGCCTCCCAAACCTCCAAGTGTCCACCCTCCATGCGCTCCATGAACCCCACTGCCGACACCTTAGATGACCTGAGACTAGACCGGTCCAAGCTCGGATCAGTGACCGTATTAAAAATGCCCCCCCCTCTCCAATAATCAACTGGTGCGAGTCCAAGTCATGAATCTTCCCCAACACTTGCCTCAAATCCACGTCATCCTAATTCGGGGCATAAATGTTTACTGCAACCGCCCCGCCCCCAAATTCCTACTAACCATTGCATATCTCGCCACCCCGGAACAGCCACAATGCTCCCCATCTCGAACACAACCCTTTGCTGACCACCCCTTTGTCTTCATATCCAGCCTCAATTGAAACACCTGCCCCACCCATCCCTTTCTCGATCTCATCTGATCTCCCAACTTCAGACGCGTCGCCTGCAAAAATGCCAAGTCCGCCTTCAGACTCTAATGTGTGAAAACATGCGACCTTTTGACCGGCCCATTGAACCCCCTCATGCTCCATGTGACCAGCCTGGTCGGGGGGCTCCCGCCCCCTTCCCTTGCAGATAAGCCATACCCCTTTATGAGCCGGCCCGCATCATGCACCCCTCCAGGCACGCCCTCAGCGGTCCACCCCCATCGATCCCTTCCCAACTACGCCACAACAACCACACCCTTGTCAGCAACTCCCCTCCTCCCCACCCTCAAACAAAAAACCAACCCCGTCGCATTCCCCCACTTCACTTCCATTAACTAGCCCACCCAGCTTGCATGTGGCCCCTTCCCAAGGCACCCAACTTTTCCCTTCTCACTATCCCATCCGCCAACACAAGAAGAGTAACAAAAGGCATACTCACCATCACTGCTCCCCCACCAAGACCTGCCCCAAAATACCCTCCTCCAAAGTTCAATGCCCTCACATTCCTACCAGTCCATTGTCTCTCATTAAGTTTGTTGCCATCTCTGACATGTCAAAATAAAGCTCCTGTTCTGGAACGTCACCCACAGGCGGACCGGGTATAATACTCCAAACGTCATCCCTTCTCAAAGAGGGCAGCCTTTAACCAGTTGATCCTAGCCCTGCTCGCCGCCAACTCAGCACCCAGGTCCTGGTAGACCCACAGCTCACTCCCTTCGAGTACACTCTTGGTCTGCTTCGGCCATTGTAGGATCTTTTCTTTATCCTAAAAGCGATGCAGCCACATTACCATCGCCCTCGGCATCTCGCCGACCTGCGGCTTCCTCAGTGTCCTGTGCGCTCAGTTCACCTCGAGAGGCCAATCAAAGGCCCCCTCAACCATCAACTTCTCCAGCATACTTGTCACATACACAGTGGCCTCCACACCTTCAATGCCTTCATGCATCCCAACAATCCTCACATTTTGCCTTCTGGAATGGTTCTCCAGGTCCTCCACCTGCTCCCTCAGCCTCTTCTGGATTTCCCGCATCACTCCCAACTCTGCCGCCAACAAGATCACCTGCTCCTTATGCTCCCCCTCACTTTCTGAATTGCCTGGGTCCTGGGACTCCGGCCTCTGCTCAACTGGAGAGGCAAGGTTTGATCAGGGATAGTCAGCATTGCTTTGTCGGAGGAGGTAATGCGTAACAAATTTGGTTGAATTTTTTAAGGTGACCAGATGTGTAGATGAGGGTAATGCAGTTGATGTAGCTTATTTGGATTTCAGCAAAGCCTGTCACAAGGTCTCACATGGGAGACTTATAAAAAAGGCAAATGCACCTGGGATACAAGTAATTTGGTAAGTTGGATCCAAAATAGGTTTAGTTGTAGGAGACAGAGGTTAATGACAGAAGGTTGCATTAGTAACTGGAAGTCATAGCGTACCACAAGGATCTGTGCTGGATCCCTTATTTTTCATCATTTATATAAGCAACAGAGATGACTGTGGGGGGGGGTGGAATCACCAAGTTTGTGGATGATGCAAAGATTGGCCAGGTGGTTAACAGTGAGATTGAGTGTCTTGGGTTACAGGAAGATGTAGATGGGATGGTCAAATGGGCAGATGAGTGGCAGATGGAATTTAACCCTGAGAAATGTGAGGTGATGTACTTTGGAAGGAGCAATTTGACAAGGAAGTATTCAATGAACGGAATGGCACTACAAAGTTCTAAGGAACAAAGGGAGTTTGGCGTGTTTGTCCACAGGTCTCTGAAGGTGAAAGGACAGGTTAATATGGTGGTGAAAATGGCATATGGGACACTTGCCTTTATCAATCAAGGCATAGATTACAAAAGCAGGGAGGTCATGTTGAATGTCCGTAACTGTTCCTCAAAGGTAGTGGAAGCAGGATCTTTGAATATTTTCAAGGCAGAGCTGGTTAGATTCTTGATTAACAAGAGGGTGAAAGTTATTGATGGGAATTTGGAGTTGGCGTTGCAATCAGATCAGCCATGATCTCATTGAACAGTGAAGCAGGCTTGAGGGGCTTATTTCTGCTCCTAATTCGTATGTTCGTATGTAGATCATTGTGTCCAGCCCGCCATCTGTTCTAGAATCCAACTATAAAGACCAGAGTAGAAATTTGTGAAAACTGCAGAATCAGTGAAATGTTTCTCGAAATGACTGATGATGGCAGTTGAACTTTATTATGTCAGCAATTTTCAAAACCAAAGTCAAAATATATCTGTACATGCAGTCTGTGGATTGGCAGTGAATACCGCTGTACTGGGCATCGATCAGTCTCCTGTGTGCCCTGCTAAAGTTAGAGTAGACACATTAGCATTTTTACTGTGTAAGCAATGTAAACTCCTCCTTACACCTCCACACTAGTGCAAGTTCTGTGTTGCTTGGACTCTGCCATTTAAATGAACATGATGATTGTTAAATTTCAGCCAGTGTAAGGATTTCTGCTGTAGAATGGAAACCAATTGAGACTGTTCAAAATGATCAATAAAGTAATGATCACGGGCAGCACAGTAGCACAAGTGGATAGCACTGTGGCTTCACAGCGCCAGGGTCCCAAGTTCGATTCCCCGCTGGGTCACTGTCTGTGCGGAGACTGCACATTCTCCCAGTGTCTGCGTGGGTTTCCTCTGGGTGCTCCGTTTTCCTCCCACAGTCCAAAGATGTGCAGGTTAGGTGGATTGGCCATGATAAATTGCCCTTAGTGACCAAAAAGGTTAGGAGGGGTTATTGGGTAACGGGGATAGGGTGGAAGTGAGGGCTTAATTGGGTTGGTGCAGACTTGATGGGCTGAATGGCCTCCTTCTGCACTGTATGTTCTATGTATGTTAAAGGCAGACGGCTTTAAATGTCAAAATACCTGTCCTTTGATAACAGGGAATCGGATTGAAGGTGCTGAAATCAGGACTGTCCAGTAAAATAAATGACTGCCTTTTGGAATAATAGAATGCTGACTAAGTGAAGGAATACAGGATGAGCGTGTGTGCTGATCTTTGCTGGAGTGCACATTTCCTGTTGCAAGATCTATCCTTACTGTTAAACGTATGGGGAGCTGGCAGAGGCAGGCTGAGAACTGAAAACATAGACTTTTCTCACTGGCTTCAAACGGGTTTTTTTTAGGACTCACTGCAGTGACATCAGCTCACGCTGTTAAAAGCACAATCCTTGAAATGCTCTCCTGACACTAACATGAGCCCATGTCGTTCTGAATAATTGCCCACAGGTGCAGGTTAGTGCTGGTAATTTAAAACAGTTTATTTATAAATTGCCTGTGCAGACTTTTCTGGAATTCTTGGGAGTTATCCTAAACCTTAAACTGGTCACATTTTGTCTGATGCTCACCTTGGTACTCTTTAGAAGGTTGTCATATTTGTTTCTTAATAACTGCTCACTAGTAAAGTCCGTATTTCTTCCAAAACAGTGTTTGAAACACTTTGTGAGGTTACCAGCCCTCAGAACAGACAGTTCTTTAGCCTAAGTCATGAGGCACATCCTTTGACTGTGATGCTCAACTCCAGCTCCTTCTCCCTCTCCCCGCAACTTCATTTGATACAATAATCTACAGTTCTCCTTCATTGCCAATTGTTCTTCAGGTTCAGGGCACTGCTTTAAATGCTTTCTATCCTCTAGCAGTGGTGTCTCTTCCTGAACCAAACCGTTGCCTCAGCAGACACTTAAAGATCTAGTGTTAATTCCTGCCTCTCCCCTCATCCACATACCTGTCTCCAGGGGCAGCACGGTAGCTAGTGGTTAGCACAGTTGCTTTACAGCTCCAAGGTCCCAGGTTTGATTCTCGGCTGGGTCACTGTCTGTGCAGAGTCTGCACGTTCTCCCCTTGTCTGCGTGGGTTTCCTCCGGGTGTTCCGGTTTCCTCCCACAGTCCAAAGATGTGCGGGATAGGTGGATTGGCCAAGCTAAATTGCCCTTAGTGTCCCAAAAATGTTAAGTGGTGGTTACTGGGTTACGGGGCTAGGGTAGATACGTGGGCTTCAGTAGGGTGCTCTTCATAAGGGCCAGTGTAGACTCGATGGGCCGAATGGCCTTCTGCACTAAATTATCTGATTCTATGATCTCTACCAAGCTGTCCAATCCAGCTCCACACATGCTTCCTCTAAACGTCACTTTTGCAGTGTCAATACACTGGCCACTCATTCTCCATAAGCTTCTCGAAAACCCAGTCACCAAACCCTATCCTGCCCTGTTCCACTTTGACATCAATCCTCAGCATTGATCATGTTCACATACAAATTGGGTTGCACGGTGGCCGAGTGGTTAGCACAGCTGTCTCACGGCGCTGAGGTCCCAGGTTCGATCCCGGCTCTGGGTCACTATCCGTGTGGAGTTTGCACATTCTCCCCGGATCTGCGTGGATTTTGCCCCCACAACCCAAAAATGTGCAGAGTAGGTGGATTGGCCACAATAAATTTCCCCTTAATTGGAAACAATAATTGGGTCATCTAAATTTGTAAAAAAAAAAGTTCACATACAAACAAAATTTAAACACCCCACTCCTCAGCTTGACATCCCTACATAATCAATCGTAAGGGGAATAGACAGGCAGTTCTGCGGACGCAATCGAGACTCCAGGATGGTATGTTGCCTCCCTGGTGCAAGAGTCAAGGATGTCTCGGAGCAGCTGCAGGACATTCTGGGGGCGGGGTGGGGGAGGGTGAACAGCCAGCTGTCGTGGTGCACATAGGCATCAACGATATAGGTAAACAAACGGGATGAGGTCCTACACGCTGAATTCAGGGAGTTAGGAGTTAAACTAAAAAGTAGGACCTCAAAGGTAGTAATCTCAGGATTGCTACCAGTGCCACGTGCTAGTCAGAGTAGGAATGTCAGGATAGATAGGATGAATGCGTGGCTCGAGAGATGGTGCAAGAGGGAGGGATTCAAATTCCTGGGGCATTGGAACCGGTTCTGGGGGAGTGGGACCAGTACAAACTGGACGGTCTGCACCTGGGCAGGACTGGAACCGATGTCCATGGGGGGGTGTTTGCTGGAGCTGTTGGGGAGGGTTTAAACTAATGTGGCAGGGGGATGGGAACCGAAATTGGAAGGTAGTAAAACAGGGACAGAAGCAAAAGGAAGTAAGGGGGAAAGTGTAAGGCAGAGAAGCCATAGTCAAAAATCAAAAAGGGCGACAGTACAAGGTACAGTGACTGAGGGGAGCTCAGTGAATAGGTCCAGTAATACTAAAAGGAAAAAAACTGGAGATGTCAAGATTCAAAACAGAGGTAAAAAAAACCAACTTAAGTGTACTTTACCTGAATGCTCGTAGTATTCGGAATAAAGTAAATGAGTTGATGGCGCAAATCATCGTGAATGACTATGATTTAGTGGCCATTACCGAAACATGGTTACAGGGAGTTAAATATCCGAGGGTATCAAACTATTCGGAAGGACAGAGTGGATGGTCAGGGAGGTGGTGTAGCTGTTATTTAAGGATGGCATCCGGGCAATAGTAAGGGATGACATCGGTGCTATGGAGTATAAGGTTGAATCCATTTGGGTGGAAATCAGTAATAGTAAGGCAAAAACGTCACTGATAGGAGCAGTCTATAGGCCACCAAATAGTAAAGTTATGGTGTGGCAGGCAATAAACAAAGAAATAACTGATGCATGTAGAAATGGTACAGCAGTTATCATGGGGGATTTTAACCTACATGTCGATTGGTTTAACCAGGTCGGTCAAGGCAGCCTTGAGGAGGAGTTTATAGAATGTATCCGCGATAGTTTCCTAGGACAGTATGTAATTGAACCTACAAGGGAACAAGCGGTCCTAGATCTTGTCCTGTGTAATGAGACAGGATTGATTCATGATCTCATAGTTAGGGATCCTCTCGGAAGGAGCGATCACAATATGTTGGAATTTAAAATACAGATGGAGGGTGAGAAAGTAAAATCAAATACTAGTGTTTTGTGCTTAAACAAAGGAGATTACAATGGGATGAGAGAACTAGCTAAGGTAGACTGGGAGCAAAGACTTTATGGTGGAACAGTTGAGGAACAGTGGAGAACCTTCCAAGCGATTTTTCACAGTGCTCAGCAAAGGTTTATACCAACAAAAAGGAAAAACGGTAAGAAGGAGGGAAAATCGACCGTGGATATCTAAGGAAATAAGGGAGAGTATCAAATTGAAGAAAAAAAGCATACAAAGTGGCAAAGATTAGTGGGAGACAAGAGGACTGGGAAATCTTTAGGGGGCAACAGAAAGCTACAAAAAAAGCTATAAAGAAGAGTAAGATAGATTATGAGAGTAAACTTGCTCAGAATATAAAAACAGATAGTAAAAGTTTCTACAAATATATAAAACAAAAATGAGTAGCTAAGGTAAATATTGGTCCTTTTAGAGGATGAGAAGGGAGATTTAATAATGGGAGATGAGGAAATGGCGGAGGAACTGAACAGGTTTTTTGGGTCGGTCTTCACAATGGAAGACACAAATAACATGCCAGTGACTGATAGAAATGAGGCTATAGCCGAGCGAGTAAGGGGATGGATCCAGGAGCCAGAAGCCGAGTGGGTGCGTGCGGAGGAGGCCTCCTGCATGGGGACCTCCCTCCGGGCCCTCGCCACGGCAGCACTCCCATCCCCACCCAAAAAACACTCCAGCAGCCCAGTGGTGACAGCCACCCTCCAATCCTGGAACCAACTGCGGCAGCAATTTGGCCTGAACAAAATGTCGGACAAGGCTCCCATCTGCAACAACCATAGGTTCAAACCAGCACTGACTGACGCCACCTTCAAAAGGTGGAGACAGGACGGGGGGACACTGACAGTCAGGGACCTATACACGGACGACAGGATCGCAACACTGGACGAACTGACAGAGAAATTTCAGCTAGCTGGGGGGAACGAGCTACGGTACCTGCAGCTCAAAAACTTCCTACGAAAGGAGACAAGGACGTACCCACAACCGCCACGACAGACACTACTGGAAGACCTACTGGACGCAAGTATCCTAGAGAAAGGGAACTGTAGTGACATGTATGGCCGACTGGTAGATAGGGACGACACCGTACTGGACGCAACAAGAAGGAAATGGGAGGACGACCTGGGGATGGAGATAGGGTGGGGACTCTGGAGCGAAGCACTGCATAGGGTCAACTCCACCTCCACGTGCGCAAGGCTCAGCCTGACGCAACTAAAAGTGGTACATAGAGCCCACTTAACGAGAAACCGTATGAGTAGGTTCTTCCCGGAGGTGGAGGACAGATGTGAGCGGTGCCAAAGAGGCCCGGCCAACCACGCCTACATGTTCTGGTCTTGCCCCAGACTTGTGGAGTACTGGACAGCCTTCTTCGAGGCTATGTCCAAAGTGGTGGGGGTGAGGGTGGAGCCATGCCCGATAGTGGCGGTCTTCGGGGTTTCAGACCAGCCAGATCTATTTCTGGGGAGGAGGGCGGACGCCCTTGCCTTTGCCTCCCTGATCGCCCGCCGTAGAATCCTGTTTGGCTGGCGGTCAACAGCACCGCCCAGAGCTGCAGACTGGCTGTCCGACCTCTCGGATTCTCTCCAAATGGAGAAAATCAATTTCGCCATCCGAGGGTCGGACAACGGCTTCCACAGAACGTGGGAGCCATTCATGCAATTGTTCTGGGACCTGTTTGTGGCCAACGTACAAGAGGAAGAATAGTCGGGGGAAGGTAGCCGGCGGGGAGGGGGGGGCTACGGGCACGTTACGGGGGTTTAATGGCTAGCTAAGGCCCAAAACCAAACTAAATAAATGCCAATAAACATGTTGGGGAATGTAAAATATGTATGCCGGCAAAGAGGGGGAGGCCACAGTTATTACTACGAAGATGCTCACCTGTAAATATATATGTTAATTTTTGCGTGTTTTTTTTTTTCTCTCTAACAATTTGTAATTTGTTCAATATAAAACATGAAAACTGAATAAAAAACATTTATAAAAAAAAGAAATGAGGCTATGACAGGTGAGGACCTTGAGAGGATTGTTATCACTAAGGAGGCAGTGATGGGCAAGCTAACCAGGC
This sequence comes from Scyliorhinus canicula, assembly GCF_902713615.1. Taxonomy (NCBI): domain Eukaryota; kingdom Metazoa; phylum Chordata; class Chondrichthyes; order Carcharhiniformes; family Scyliorhinidae; genus Scyliorhinus; species Scyliorhinus canicula. The sequence continues at coordinate 81,135,820 of NC_052146.1, read as the reverse complement.
TAAAGGTAGACAAGTCTCCTGGCCCTGATGGAATGCATCCCAGGGTGCTAAAAGAGATGGCTAGGGAAATTGAAAATGCACTCATGATAATTTACCAAAATTCACTAGACTCTAGGGCGGTCCCGGTGGATTGGAAATTAGCAAACGTGACACCACTGTTTAAAACAGGAGGTAGGCAGAGAGCGAGTAATTATAGGCCAGTGAGCTTAACTTCAGTAGTGGGGAAGATGCTGGAATCTATCATCAAAGAAGAAATAGCGAGGCATCTGGATGTAAATTGCCCCATTGGGCAGACGCAGCATGGGTTCATAAAGGGCAGGTCGTGCCTAACTAATTTCAAGCTGAATTCAGGGAGTTAGAAGTTAAACTAAAAAGTAGGAACTCAAAGGTTGTAATCTCAGGATTGCTACCAGTGCCACGTGCTAGTCAGAGTAGGAATGTCAGGACAGATAGGATGAATGCGTGGCTCGAGAGATGGTGCAAGAGGTAGGGATTCAAATTCCTTGAGGACATTACCAGTGCAGTAGATAACGGAGAGCTAATGGATGTGGTATATCTGGATTTCCAGAAAGCCTTTGACAAGTTGCCACACAAAAGGTTGCTGCATAAGATAAAGATGCATGGCATTAAGTAGCATGGATAGAGGATTGGTTAATTAATAGAAAGCAAAGAATGGGGATTAATGGGTGTTTCTCTGGTTGGCAATCAGTAGCTAGTGGTGTCCCTCGGGGATCCGTGTTGGGCCCACAACTGTTCACAATTTACATAGATGATTTGGAGTTGGGGACCAAGGGCAATGTGTCCAAGTTTGCAGATGACACTAAGATGAGTGGTAAAGCGAAAAGTGCAGATGGAATACAATGTTGACAAATGTGAGGTTATCCATTTTGGTAGAAATAACAGCAAACGGGATTATTATTTAAATGATAAAATATCAAAGCATGCTGCTGTGCAGAGAGACCTGGGTGTGCTAGTGCATGAGTCGCAAAAAGTTGGTTTACAGGTGCAACAGGTGATTAAGAAGGTGAATGGAATTTTGTCCTTCATTGGTAGAGGGATGGAGTTTAAGACTAGGGAGGTTATGCTGCAATTGTATAAGGTGTTAGTGAGGCCACACCTGGAGTATTGTGTTCAGTTTTGGTCTCCTTGAGAAAGGACGTACTGGCACTGGAGGGTGTGCAGAGGAGATTCACTAGGTTAATCCCAGAGCTGAAGGGGTTGGATTACAAGGAGAGGTTGAGTAGACAGGGGCTGTACTCGTTGGAATTTAGAAGGATGGGGGGGGAATCTTCTAGAAACATATAAAATTATGAAGGGAATAGATAGGATAGATGCGGGCAGGTTGTTTCCACTGGCGGGTGAAAGCAGAATTAGGGGGCATAGCCTCAAAATAAGGGAAAGTAGATTTAGGACTGAGTTTAGGAGGAACTTCTTCACCCAAAGAGTTGTGAATCTCTGGAATTCCTTGCCCAGTGAAGCAGTTGAGGTTCCTTCATTAAATGTTTTTAAGGTAAAGATAGATAGTTTTTTGAAGAATAAAGGGATTAAAGGTTATCGTGTTCGGGCCGGAAAGTGGAGCTGAGTCCACAAAAGGTCAGCCATGATCTCATTGAATGGCAGAGCAGGCTCGAGGGGCCAGATGGCCTACTCCTGCTCCTAGTTCTTATGTTCTTATAATCTCACTCCATGTTGTAATTTATCCTTCTATATTCCTCTGCAATTGGGAGCACCCACTTCCTCCTCCACACCGAGCTTGAGCACACGAGATGGGGTGTTTCTCTACTTTAATAAATGTATATGGTCAGCAAGCTCTGTTTCAACCAGTCACTTAAACTGTAAGGATGTGGAATGGGAACTAAATCCAGAAACAGAGAGATCACCGAGTTGGAGGTAGTCACCAAGAACTAAGGGCTGAGATAATAACACGCACACTCAAATGTCCTGGAGACAGACACTGGGGTCGTGGATGTTACTATTGTGTCCAAAGTTCTGTTTCAAGCTCGGAAGACAGGGAGCGAATGGTGTGACTTGGGTCAGGGAGTGAGCAACTTGACTCGGGAGACAGGGAGCGAGCAGTGTGACTCTGAGGACAGGGAGCGTGCTATGTCACTCGGGACAGGGAGCGAGCAGTGTGATCGGGGGGCCAGGGAGCTAGCAGTGTGACTCGGAGGGTCAGGGAGTGAGTGGTGTGACTCGGGGGGCCAGGGAGCGAGCATGTGACTCGGAGGGTCAGGGAGCGAGTGGTGTGACACAGAGGGTCAGGGAACAAGCGGTGTGACTCTGGGGCAGGGGGGGGGGTCAAGGAGCGAGCAAGCGGTGTGAGTCGGAGGGTCAGGGAGTGAGCGGTGTGACCCGGGTCAGTGTGCGAGCGGTGTGACACGGGGTCTGCAAATTAAGTGTATGTGATTGAATTTTATTTTACTGGCTGAAATGTATTGAGGCAAGGCTTCACCGCACCACTATGTCTCCAGATTAGGATCCTTTGCTTGTGGTCAGAATATTTTAGTTGCAGGTGACCATTCGAATCGTGACGGAAGAGTAAATGCCACTCGGGAGCATCATGCTGAGAGACTGGAATTGCAGCACTCCGAGATGGAGGGTAATTGAACAACCCCAATTGAATTGCCAAGCATACAGAGGCCTTTGTCTCGTGGGGTCTACAGAGATGGGTGTTTGGGAAGCGATATTGTTGGAAGAGGTGACTACTCGAGGCTCTTGCCTCCCTGATCAGTGACTTTCTGCCATTTCTCCATAACTATCTCCATGCTTCACCTAGTGTTCCAAAGGAGTAGCATGAGAAAGGCATTCAGAAAGGAAGTAGGCCCAGTATGTGGGCCCTATCCTTCAGTTGGCATTTGCATATTGGCACAGACAGCAAAGAAATTCCAGTTTTGTTAAGGCAGCGATAAACCTATTTTTTTACTTTATACTTTTGTGTAGGACAGAGGTGGAAAATCCCAACCTAGAAATCCAGTTTTGTGACAGTGGCACTTACAGTATCAGTCCACCATGTTGGTGCTCGTGATGGTGTTGAAATTACAATGGTTTCTACAAAATGCTTTAATTCGCTGCAAAGCTCAACCCATCAAGAGTTGGTCAAATGCAGATCATTATTGGATGACTGGTACAGGAGAGTTCCACGTCTGGTGGTGGTCCAAACAGCCTTCTAACGGGTTCAGGGGCTGGTTTAGCTCACCAGGCTAAATCGCTGGCTTTTAAAGCAGACCAAGCAGGCCAGCAGCACGGTTCAATTCCCGTACCAGCCTCCCCGGACAGGCGCCGGAATGTGGCGACTAGGGGCTTTTCACAGTAACTTCATTGAAGCCTACTCGTGACAATAAACGATTTTCATTTTCAGAAGTCTTCAGCCAAAAGGACAGCTGTATTCCTGGTAGTGGGACATCCTGCTGTAAGCTCAAGTCAAGGCACCTGTCAAGAATAGTTCCATGATTGGTTTAATAAATCATTGTTTGTTGGGGCATTGTGGGGTTTATAGAATGGAAACAGGCCCCAGGCAGTTTGGCCTATGTAGTGTTTAGGTTTTCTCTCATGAGCCTTCTCTCAGTTTTCTTCAACTAATCTGATCAACGTACCCATTTATTCCTTTCTCTTTCGTATACTCATTTAATTTCTCTTGAAACAAAACTCCACTAATTGCCTCAACTAGATCATGTGCTAGAAATTCCACTTTTTAACCACTTTCTGGATGGAGAAGTTGCCCAGAGTTTCTTTCACCTCATCAGACCAAAGTAAAATGCAGCCATATAAAAGTGAATCCAAATTGGATATTGCAGTGAACTGGTTCTTTTGTCTATCCATCTTAGGATAACATCAGGCACCACATCTGGATGTCAAGGAAACTTGGGAAGTGATGGGTAGGATGTCCACTTGTTCCTCCCTTGTTTCTCACAGTAGCCTGAGGTATATTTCAGTTGGATCTTGCAACTTATCTAAAGCCATACATAAATGCTACAAAATTGTATAGGAGTTGGCAAGGCCATACCTAGGTTACTGTGTACAGTTCTCATCCCCTTACTTTGGTCAGGATTTAATTGCTTTGGCAAGAGTTCAATGAAGGTTCACTAGACTGATTCCTGGGAAGAAGGAATTGTTCTGTAAGGAGAGATTGAGTGAATTAGACCTATAATGAAAGGTGATCTCATTGAGACGTATAAAATTCTTCAGAAATTTGACACTTTATACAGTAGATGCTGGGAGGATGCTCCTCCTGGCTGGGGAGTCTGGAAGTAGAAATCACAGCCTCAGAATAAGGAGTGGGCTTTTTAGGAGTAAGATGAGGGGAGATTTCTTCACTCAAATCATTGTGAATCTTTGGAATTCTCTATCCCAATGAAAAATAGATGCTCAGTAATTGAGAATATTCTTAATTCGGGGTAGACTATTTAGGACCGGGATGAGGAGACATTTCTTCACCCAAAGAGTGGCGAGCCTGTGGAATTTGTTGCCACAGGAAGAAGTTGCGGCTAAGGCATTGAATACATTCAAGAGGGGGCTAGATATGGCACTTGAGGTGAATGGGATCAAAGGCTATGGGGAGAAAGCAGGATTAGGCTATTGAGTTGGACGATCAGCCATGATCGTGACGAATGGCGGAGCAGGCTTGAAGGGCCGAATGGCCTCCTGCTCCTATCTTCTCTGTTTATAGTCAGAGATTGATTTTCGGATAGCGAGGGGGGTTGAGATATTTGGGGACAACACGGGAACTTAGAGCTGAGATAGAAGATCAGCCATGATATTGAATGGTAGTACAGGCGTGAAGGGCTCCAGTTTCTAAAGTTCTTTGAGGTTTGGATTTAAATACATGCCATATATTTGTTTTGGCAGTCTCTATTAGTTAGGATGAAAACTCACAGTAAGTTTCAATCCAGTTATTCGTGCACCTAAAACTACAACCCAAAGGTCTCCAAAGTGTTGTCAGTGTTGCAATGAATGAAATGAACCCTAAGCCATACTGCTGAGCTGAAGCACAGGGATCTTGACTGTTCCTGACCTGGGAATGCATGTTTCTTTTTTAAAAATAAATTCAGAGTATCCAATTAATTTTTTTTACCAATTAAGGGACAATTTAGCACGGCCAGTCCACCTAACCTGCACATCTTTGGCTTGTGGGGGTGAAACCACGCAGACATGGGGAGAATGTGCAAACTCCACACGAACCGTGGCCCAGGGCCAGGATCAAACCTGGATCCTCAGCGCCGTAGGCTATAGTGCTAACCACTGTGCTTACCGTGCCGCCCTAGGGAATGCTTGTTTCTAATACTGTAATGAAACAAAAGGTGATTTGTTCCCTCACCTTCGTGACCACAAAACTATACCTCAAATATACCAGTACTTTGGAGTTTAAATAACATCGATAGATAAACTAAAGTGCATAGGAACATTGCAATATTTTGTGATGTGGAGATGCCAGCGTTGGACTGGGGTGAGCACAGTAAGAAGTCTTACAACACCAGGTTAAAGTCCAACAAGTTTGATTCAAACACGAGCTTTCGGAGCGCAGCTCCTTCCTCAGGTGAATCTGGAACATACCTCGCCATTCACCTGAGGAAGGAGCTGCGCTCCGAAAGCTCGTGTTTGAATCAAACCTGTTGGACTTTAACCTGGTGTTGTAAGACTTCTTACTGTGCTCACCCCAGTCCAACGCCGGCATCTCCACATTTTGGATAATGCAGTGAATGCAGATCCTGTCCTTGCATTTGAAACTAGATTAAACACTTCTTATTCTGCAGATTCTGATCCCAAAGGTTGAGCAGTAAACTATTTTGGCCTTTAAGCGCACTAGACACTGTCTCTGTCAGCTGGTCAAGAGTTTGGATTTTTGATGTCTATGTGTTCAAAGGAAACTAAAGATGTAGATGTGATGATTGAAGCTCCTGATTGTTATTCCCCCCTCTGTTGGATTGTGCACCAATCTGTTGCAAGGTGAACTGTACATCTCACTTAAGCACTTAAACAGTACACACTCTGATTATGAAAAACCTTACAGTATACACGCTGTTCAGGGACACAGTGAGGAGGAGGTCCTAACCATATTCGGCAAGTTGCACAATGGTGAGCACGGCCGCCTCACAACGCCAGGGACCCGGGTTCAATTCCAACATTGCGACACTGGAGTTTGTATGTTCTCCCTGTGTCTGCATGGGTTTCCTCTGGGTGCTCCGGTTTCCTCCCACAGTCCAAAGATGTGCAGGTTAGGTGGATTGGCCTTACTAAATTGCCCCCTCGTGTCCAAAAGGTTATGTGGGGGTTACAGGGGTAGTGTGGGTGCATAAGGCCTAAGTAGGGTTGTCTTTTGGAAGTTTGGTGCAGATTCGATGGGCCGAATGGCCTCCTCCTGCACTGTAATGATTCTATGATGCATTGTGGAGTTGGAATGTGCTGGGGAATATATCCCATTCAGCAGCATTGTTAACGGGAAGGATCAGTAAAATAGAAGAATCTACAGTGTGTGCTAGGTGTTGTAGTAAACAGCATTATGAATTAAAATCAGTAGACTAGTTAAATTCTTTCCATGTACTGATGATTAACAGAAGATTCTGAGGAATTATTTTGGTAAAACTATTTCCTGATGTCATTCTGACCTGAGGGTAGCCAAAAGTCTGACTTCGCTGTAGACTAATATGGATTGAATTGAAAACCACCTACTCTCCACCCGAAAACATATTAGAAGATTGAGTGAAGTAAGATTTGTAGTGCGATAAGTCTGAAAGTAAAGTCTGGCCATGTGTACAGCCTATAGAGTATTGAACTGCAGTCCTGTTGAAGAATAAGTGAGAAAACAGGCATATAATTCGACACCTACTGGAATTGTTAGTTACCTAAAATCATGTTTCACTGATGATCTCCCATTTCTGTCTCAGCAGTGCAGTTGACGGATTGCCAATCATGTTCAAGATAGATTCATTTCTTCTGGTTACTGTGCTGCAAGGACCTCCACTACCACTCTGAACCTGAACAGTATGTATACTGTAAGGACCTCGACCTCATTGTCCCTGAACAGTGTGTATACTGTGAGGACCTTCCCTTCACTGTGTCCCTGAACAGTGTGTATACTGTAAGGACCTCGACCTCATTGTCCCTGAACAGTGTGTATACTGTGAGGACCTTCCCTTCACTGTGTCCCTGAACAGTGTGTATACTGTGAGGACCTTCCCTTCACTGTGTCCCTGAACAGTGTGTATACTGTGAGGACCTTCCCTTCACTGTGTCCCTGCAGTGTGTATACTGTAAGAGGCTGCTCCTCACTGTGTCCCTGAACAGTGTGTATACTGTAAGAGGCTGCTCACTGTGTCCCTGAACAGTGTGTATACTGTAAGAGGCTGCTCCGCACTGTGTCCCTGCACAGTGTGTATACTGTAAGAGGCTGCTCCTCACTGTGTCCCTGCACAGTGTGTATACTGTAAGGACCTCCCCCTCACTGTGTCCCTGAACAGTGTGTATACTGTAAGAGGCTGCTCCTCACTGTGTCCCTGCACAGTGTGTATACTGTAAGAGGCTGCTCCTCACTGTGTCCCTGCACAGTGTGTACACTGTGAGGACCTCCCCTTCACTGTGTCCCTGCAGTGTGTATACTGTAAGGACCTCCCCTTCACTGTGTCCCTGAACAGTGTGTATACTGTAAGAGGCTGCTCCTCAGTGTACCTGAACAGTGTGTATACTGTAAGGACCTCCCCTTCACTGTGTCCCTGAACAGTGTGTATACTGTAAGGGCCTCCTCTTCACTGTGTCCCTGGACAGTGTGTATACTGTAAGAGGCTGCTCCTCAGTGTACCTGAACAGTGTGTATACTGTAAGGGCCTCCCCTTCACTGTGTCCCTGAACAGTGTGTATACTGTAAGGACCTCCCCTTCACGGTGTCCCTGAACAGTGTGTATACTGTAAGGACCTCCCCTTCACGGTGTCCCTGAACAGTGTGTATACTGTAAGGACCTCCCCTTCACTGTGTCCCTGAACAGTGTGTATACTGTAAGAGGCTGCTCCTCAGTGTACCTGAACAGTGTGTATACTGTAAGGACCTCCCCTTCACTGTGTCCCTGAACAGTGTGTATACTGTAAGGATCTCCCCCTCACTGTGTCCCTGAACAGTGTGTATACTGTAAGAGGCTGCTCCTCACTATGTCCCTGAACAGTGTGTATACTGTAAGGACCTCCCCCTCACTGTGTCCCTGAACAGTGTGTATACTGTGCGAGGCTGCTCCTCACTGTGTCCCTGAACAGTGTGTATACTGTAAGGACCTCCCCCTCACTGTGTCCCTGAACAGTGTGTATACTGTAAGAGGCTGCTCCTCACTATGTCCCTGAACAGTGTGTATACTGTAAGGACCTCCCCCTCACTGTGTCCCTGAACAGTGTGTATACTGTAAGAGGCTGCTCCTCAGTGTACCTGAACAGTGTGTATACTGTAAGGACCTCCCCTTCACTGTGTCCCTGAACAGTGTGTATACTGTAAGAGGCTGCTCCTCACTATGTCCCTGAACAGTGTGTATACTGTAAGGACCTCCCCCTTACTGTGTCCCTGAACAGTGTGTATACTGTAAGAAGCTGCTCCTCGCCGTGTCCCTGAACAGTGTGTATACTGTAAGGACCTCCCCTTCACTATGTCCCTGCAGTGTGTATACTGTAAGAGGCTGCTCCTCACTGTGTCCCTGAACAGTGTGTATACTGTAAGGACCTCCCCTTCACTGTGTCCCTGAACAGTGTGTATACTGTAAGAGGCTGCTCCTCACTATGTCCCTGAACAGTGTGTATACTGTAAGGACCTCCCCCTTACTGTGTCCCTGAACAGTGTGTATACTGTAAGGACCTCCCCCTTACTGTGTCCCTGAACAGTGTGTATACTGTAAGAGGCTGCTCCTCACGATGTCCCTGAACAGTGTATATACTGTAAGGACCTCCCCCTCACTGTGTCCCTGAACAGTGTGTATACTGTAAGAGGCTGCTCCTCAGTGTACCTGAACAGTGTGTATACTGTAAGGACCTCCTCTTCACTGTGTCCCTGAACAGTGTGTATACTGTAAGAGGCTGCTCCTCAGTGTACCTGAACAGTGTGTATACTGTAAGGACCTCTCCTTTACTGTGTCCCTGAACAGTGTGTATACTGTAAGGACCTCCCCTTCACGGTGTCCCTGAACAGTGTGTATACTGTAAGGACCTCCCCTTTACTGTGTCCCTGAACAGTGTGTATACTGTAAGGACCTCCCCTTCACGGTGTCCCTGAACAGTGTGTATACTGTAAGAGGCTGCTCCTCACTGTGTCCCTGAACAGTGTGTATACTGTAAGGACCTCCCCTTCACTGTGTCCCTGAACAGTGTGTATACTGTAAGGACCTCCCCTTCACTGTGTCCCTGAACAGTGTGTGTACTGTAAGAGGCTGCTCCTCACTGTGTCCCTGAACAGTGTGTATACTGTAAGGACCTCCCCTTTACTGTGTCCCTGAACAGTGTGTATACTGTAAGGACCTCCCCTTCACTGTGTCCCTGCAGTGTGTATACTGTAAGAGGCTCCTTTTCACTGTGTTACCGACAGTGTCTATCCTGTCAGAGACTCTTTCTCACGGTGTCTGAACAACCAATGAATGCTTGTTTAGCAATGTAGTAGGGTGGACAAGATAAATCAGAGTTGCATCAAAATTATATGATTCATATTTTGAGTGGGACATGCCCTGTGACCATGAAATTTGGAGAGACCTTAAATCGTCCCATTCTCCATACAATCACATCAAATATATTCAAACTGACTGGAAAGGATTTCTGTAAAAGAACTGCAGAGACTGTAATCCGGATTCTTCTAGAAATCCCAAAGGTCCCCTTACCCAGGAAAGATCAGCAAATAGCGTTTTTGTCCTTGTGCCCTGGCCAATATTTTTCTCAACACGACCTAACAACAGATAATCTAGTTCTTCAACATATTGTTTGTAGAAAACTAAAAATCGGCTGCTGCATCTTCTACATTATAGCAGCGACAACATCCCCAAATCACTTTGTTAACTGTAAAGTTGTTTGTAACGTCCTGATGTCATGAACAATACTATATAAATGCTTTTAGAGAAAAGTCTTAATTTTTGGCTTCCTGTATTAAAAGCTGTTTTGATGCTTCAGGACCTGTTTCAGAATGGTATTGGAGTTTCACAGTTTGTTGGAGGCTGGGTTAAATACTGGAAATGGAATCTCCATTTCTGCCTATTTCGACACAGTAAGAAGTTGACTGCACCAGGTTAAAGTCCAACAGGTTTGCTTTGAATCACTAGCTTTCAGAGCGCAGCTCCTTCCTCAGGTAAATGAAGGGATGGGTTCCAGAAACACACACATAGATAAAGTCAATGATGCAACACAATACTTTGAATGCGAGTCTTTGCAGGTAATTAAGTCTTTACAGGTCCAGACAGAGTGACTGGAGAGAAGGATAATCACAGGTTAAAGAGATGTGAATTGTCTCAAGCCAGGACAGTTGGTAGGATTTTGCAAGCCCAGGCCAGATGGTTGGGGGGGGTGAATGTTATGCGACATGAATCCAAGGTCCCGATTGAGGCCATATTCATGTGTGCGGAACTTGGAAATCAGTTCCTGCTCAGCGATTCCGCGTTGTAGCGCGTCCTGAGGGTCGCCTTGGAGAACGCTTACCTGATGATCAGAGGCTGAATACCCTTGACTGTTGTTCCCTGACTGGAAGGGAACATTCCTGCCTGGTGATTGTCGCGCGCTGTCCGTTCATCCGTTGGCACAGCGTCTACATGTTCTCTCACTCGTATGAACGGGATATGGTGCTCGACTCATTGGTCGACAGTTCCAACGCGCCATAGCAAATAAACACACCCACCTCCTCAGAAGAAAAACACGGAACACAACCAACAGGTACCCTTCGTCATCCAGCACTTCCCTGGAGCGGATAAACTACAACATCTTCTTCGCAGTCTTCAACACGTCATCGATGAAGACGAACATCTTGCCAAGGCCATCCCCACACCCCCACTACTTGCCTTCAAACAACCGCGCAACCTCAAACAGACCATTGTTTGCAGCAAACTAGCCAACCTTCAGGAGAACAGTGTCCACGATACCACACAACCCTGCTATGGCAATCTCTGCAAGGTGTGCCAGATCATCGACATAAGTACCACCATTACAAGTGAGAACACCACCCACCAGGTACGCGGTACATACTGGTGCGACTCGGCCAATGTTGTCTACCTCATACGCTGCAGGACAGGATGTCCCGAGGCATGGTACATTGGTGAGACCATGCAGATACTGCGCCAACGGATGAACGGACATCGTGTGGCAATCACCAGGCAGGAATGTTCCCTTCCAGTTGGGGAACACTTTAGCAGTTAAGGGCATTCAGCCCCTGATATCCGGGTAAGCGTTCTCCAAGATGGCCTTCAGGACGCGCGACAACGCAGAATCGCCGAGCAGAAACTGATAGCCAAGTTCTGCACACATGAATATGGTCTCAACCGGGGCCTTGGATTCATGTCACATTACATCACCCCCCACCAGCTGGCCTGGGCTTGCAAAATCCTACCAACTGTCCTGGCTTGAGACAATTCACACCTCTTTAACCTGCGATTATCCTTCTCTCCAGTCGCTCCGTCTGGACCAATAAAGATTTAATTACCTGCAAGAACTTGCATTCAAAGTATCGTGTTGCATCATTGACTTTGTCTACATATGTGTTTCTGGAACCCACCTCTTCATTCCCCTGAGGAAGGAACTGCACTCTGAAAGCTAGTGATTCGAAACAAACCTGTTGGACTTTAACCTGATGTTGTCAGACTTCTAACTGTGCCCACCCAAGTCCAACGCCGGCATCTCCACATCATACCTATTTGGAGACCGACAAGGGAAATAGACTACAACCAAAATAATCTGCCAGATCTCTTTCCTGAGCCACGAACAGCTGTTTCCCTTTCACATGGAACGGATTCCTCTCTTACCGACAACATGCTGCTCTACACCAGGAACGTAAAATAGCCTTATTGTCAAACACGTGCCTTACCACTATGCCCGCACTACTAATTCGCATACCGACACTCCACCTGAGACACTGGGGTGGGGGGGGGGGGGGGGGGGGGGGGGGGGTTGTTTCTTTTGTTTCTTACCAAAGACAGAAACTTTGGTCTTGTTAATATTTAGCTCGAAAATAGTTTGGTTCATCCAGAACAAGATTTGGGTGAACTACTGTTAAAGCAGGGAGGCAGTGCAAAAGTTCGAGCTTGGTGTCATCAGCCTCCATGTGGATGCTAACCTCATAATCTGGATGGCTGTCAACAAGAAGCATCATGTAGAATGGAAAACGTCTGAGTGAGAAGGAGCGTCTTCTAGTATACACACCTTTCAGGAACAGAGAGAGTGAGGTCCTCCAATATACACACTGTTCAGGGACACAGAGAGAGTGAGGTCCTCCAGTATACACACTGTTCAGGGACACAGTGAGGGTGAGTCCCTCTCAGTATACACACTGTTCAGGAACAGAGAGAGTGAGGTCCTCACAGTATACCCACTGTTCAGGGACATAGTGAGGGTGAGTCCCTCTCAGTGTACACACTGTTCAGGGACACCGTGAGGGTGAGTCCCTCTCAGTATACACACCTTTCAGGAACAGAGAGAGTGAGGTCCTCACAGTATACACACTGTTCAGGGACACAGAGAGAGTGAGGTCCTCCAATATACACACTGTTCAGGGACACAGAGAGAGTGAGGTCCTCCAGTATACACACTGTTCAGGGACACAGTGAGGGTGAGTCCCTCTCAGTATACACACTGTTCAGGAACAGAGAGAGTGAGGTCCTCACAGTATACCCACTGTTCAGGGACATAGTGAGGGTGAGTCCCTCTCAGTGTACACACTGTTCAGGGACACCGTGAGGGTGAGTCCCTCTCAGTATACACACCTTTCAGGAACAGAGAGAGTGAGGTCCTCACAGTATACACACTGTTCAGGGACCCAATGAGGGTGAGTTCCTCTCAGTATACACACTGTTCAGGGATACAGTGAGGGTGAGTTCCTCTCAGTATACACACCTTTGAGGAACAGAGAGAGTGAGGTCCTCCAGTATACACACTGTTCAGGGACGCAGTGAGGGTGAGTTCCTCTCAGTATACACACCTTTCAAGGACACCGTGAGGGTGAGTTCCTCACAGTATGCACACTGTTCAGGGACAGTAAGGAGGAGGTCCATACAATGAGGTGCTTCCAGTGTACACACTTTTAAGAAACCATTGTGACAAAAATGGTCTGGGTGAGAATCTATTGAGATTCCCATGTTGCTGGAAATAACTGGAAATGAAGCCAAGTTGCTGATGATTGTGGAATCTGTCCTGTGCTGGTAGCAACCGCCATTTAAATTTTTTTACCCTAATTAGCTTCTGAATTGGTGGTGCTAAGGGATAAGTGATCTGACAGCATTGTGTTGGCCCATTCACAATATTTAACATTTGACCATGAATTACCTCAAGGAAGGAACCATCAAAGATCCAAATCTGCCAAAGCACCCAGTTAAAAGGGTAACATAATCCTGGATTCTTTGCCAGAAATGTCAACCTTGTTAAAAAGAAAAACAGATTATGCCAAGACGCACTTAACTGGCTTGGATTGCAATTTCAATATTCCAAGGAAATACTCTCTGAGGCTGACAATATATTAAGTTCTCAGGATATGAGATATTGCAGAAGGAAACAATTGTACTGCTCTGAAATGTGCGGATTGCTGAAAATCCTTCACAGGTCTTTATTGTGAGCTATTGTACCACGTGTGATTGAACCTTATTGGCTTGAAAATATTTCTAAATTTGGATGACAATATGATAAGAAATTGTTTCTCATGCAGAAATAAATATCTGCCATGATAGAGGAACATTGAGACTGAACTATTTTAATATTATTTTTAATAAGTACAGTTTTAAGCAATACCAGGCTCTCACTTACACAGCAGGGGAAGTGGGGGTGAACCCTCCCAAAACCAGGATAATAAAATAATCTTTGTTAGTGTCACAAGTAGGCTTACATTAACATTGCAATTAAGTTATTGTGAAAATCTCCTTGCCCCCACACTCCGGCACCTGTTCGGATACACTGGGGAAGAATTCATGATGTCCAATTCACTTCACACGCACATATTTCGGGGCTTGTGAGAGGAAACCAGTGCACCCGGAGGAACCTCACACAGACACAGAGAATGTGCAGACTGTGACCCAAGTCGGAAATCGAACCCAGGTCACTGGCACTGTGAAGCAGCAGTGCTAACCACTGTGCTACCGTGGATAGGGTCCCCATTGTTCTCACTTTTCATTCCACCAGCCTCCGCATTCAAAGAATTACCTCTGCCAGTTCTGCCAATTCTAGCATGATGCCACCATCAAACACGTTTTCCGTTCACTCCCTCGTCAGCATTTTGCAGGAACTGTTCCCTCTGGGATACCCTGGTCCACTCTTCCATCACCTTCGAAACGGTAACACAATGGTCTGGTTCAAAGAGAATCTGCCATCTTTACCTGGCCTGAGATTCTCCAGCATTTTGTCTCATTTTCACAGCTAGTTCCAGCTGTAAGGTGATGCTTGCTATCTTATTTCATGAATCATGTTTAACTGCTGTTGTGCCCTTCATCTTATGTATACCACTGTACTTCACACCAATTGAACAATTATTTAAAGAATTTTCCGGATCTCAAATCACACCGATCAATTGAAGGAAGAAATTAGACTGTAATTAACAGGTTTATTACTGTGCATAACCATAAGGATAGGATTAGTATTTTGTAAGACATTATTCAGGAATAGGGGCTACATAATGGTTTTAATTGTGCACTGAAGGCCACTGAATAGCATCATAATCAGATAAAAGAAAAGCATGATGGAAATACAATCTTTGTCCGATGTCTGTAGTTGATCCCACGGCTAATTCTGTGATAATGGTAGGGTCGGGGATAGGCCAGGCCATGAAGTTACAGATGATGGTTGAATACAATTCCACTGCCTCAGCGCCTCATGGATTCCCAGTTTTGAACTGCTGGATCTATCACACAACATAATTGAAGGTGTTCTCAGTGTGAAGATGGAACTTCATCTGTGTGAGGACCATAATGGTGGTCACTCCTGCCATTACTCGCCTGCCCACTGTGTCAACTAGTAGGGTCCAAAGAACCTACACTCCTGCCATTACTGACATGAACAGATACATCTGCAACATGTAGAATGACAAGGGCAAGCTCAAGCAGGTTTTTCCCTCTGGTTGGTCTCTTGCCATCTACTGTAGTGCCAGAATGGCAGATATGACCTTCAGGACTTTGGATATGGATTTGTTTATTGGCACGTGTACTGAGGTACAGTGAAAAGTATTTTTCTGCGAGCAGCTCAAACAGATCATTTAGAACATGAAAAGAAAGAGAAAATATATAAAAGGACAACACAAGGTCCACAATGTAAGTACATAGATACCGGCATCGGGTGAAGCATACAGAAGTGTAGTATTAATCAGGTCAGTCCAAAGGCAGCACGGTGGCGCAGTGGTTAGCACTGCTGGCTCACGGTGCCAAGGTCCCAGGTTCAATCCCGGCTCTGGGTCATTGTCCGTGTGGAGTTTGCCCATTCTCCCCGTGTCTGCGTGGGTTTCCCCCCCACATCCTAAAGATGTGCAGGGTAGGTGGATTGGCCACACTAAATTGCCCCTTAATTGGAAAAAAATGAATTGGGTTCTCTTTAAAAACAATTTTTAAAAATCAGGTCAGTCCATAAGAGGGTCTTTTAGGAGTCTGGTAACAGCGGAGAAGAAGCTGTTGTTTGTGCATGTTCTCAGACTTTTGTATCTCCTGCACATGCTGGGTCAGTGGTGGTGCTGATGAACATTGAAGTCCCCTTCCCACCCGGTGTACTTTCTGCATCCTTGTCACCCTTAGTGCATCTTCCAAGTTGTATTTAACATGGAGGAGTACTGATTCATCAGCTGAGGGGTTTGGTAAGTGGTAGTCAGCATGTTTCCTTGCCCATGTTTGTCCTGATGCCATGAGACCTCATGGCATCTGGAGTCGATATTGAGGATTACCCTGGCCACTCACTCCTGACTGTATACCACTGTGCCTCCATCTCTGCAGAGTCTGGCCTGCTGATGGGACAAGAAAGATCCAGGAATTATGCTGATGGTGTCTGGGACATTGGCTGTAAAGTATGATTCTGTTCTTTTGGCTATGTCAGGCTGATGTTTGATTAATCTGTGGGATGGTTCTCCCAACTTTGTCCCCAGATACTGGTGAGGCGACTTTGTAGGATAGACTGGGCTCAGAGGGCCTTTGTAATTTCTGAATTAAGAGTGAACCACATTACTGTTGGCCTGGAATCACATGTAGACTAGAACAGAAAGATCTCCTGAAAGTCAATTAGGGGATATTTGAATTAAGAGGCAAGTGCTGTCCTAAAAGAAACAAGGTAATTAGTTTTGAGTAAAATATTTTTAAGCAAGGTAGATCTAAGGGCTTATGGACAGTTGGAATAAATTTACCTCAAATAATTGATTCATTACTTCTAAAAGAACAAATTTGAAGATATGGGGGTAAGAATAGCCACAGATAAAATCCTTTGATTCCTCCCTATTGGAACTATGGAAAGTTGGCAATTGGTGCATCATGTTATAGATTTTTATTTGTTCCTGACATTGTGTGTAACACTAGGAATGTTTTTTGGACAAGAATTCTGGGATCTTAACAAAGCATAATGAAGGAATAGTGACATTTATGAAGGTACATGAGCATTGCTGTGAAACAATAGTTAAACAAGTAGGATGTTGGCGTGCATTCATACAACAAGCACATTGGCTTTCTGCAAGATTTTGGTCAGACCTTACTTGGAACACTGTTTAATTTTGTTCTGCTCACTTGGTGGGTGATATTGAGGCTTTGGAAAGGGTGCAGAAGAGGGCCACAAGACTGATTCCCAATATAAAGCATTTTCATTATCTGGGCAAAAATAATTAGGACTTTTTACTTTAGAGAACTATAGATTTGGGGATGATCCGACCGAGGTTTGTAAGATAATAAAGGCAAATTGATTGGGTTTGAGTTGACAGTATGTTTCAATTCAATAGGTTAGGGAACACTAGTTGTGCAAGGCCAGATCTAGTACAAATGTTAAGTGCTTATTTTGCCAGAGAACAGCGAATCTACAGAAACCCTGCCACTTGTGCAGTGGTCACTGATTTACTTAATTATTTAAGGCAGAAACTGGTCCTGTTTCTTGCAGGAATATCACCTCTTATTAAAGGTAGTTACTTCAGAGCCACAGTGATCTCTTGGGCGTGTTTTAGTTACCTCGATGGGTCAGAGGGGAATTTTGTAATTTTTTTCCCCCTTAAATTGGGCTCTTATATATTTTTTGGCCTCTCCTGAAATAGCACGTGGTTGCGGCTGTCAAAGTTTACATATTATGATACTCGGTGATTCAGTTGTCTGGACGGACTACATGAACCAGAGAGTCATTACCTATTCATAGGGGGCCAGTTGAGCTCACTTGGCCAGCAGGTTTGTGATGCAGACCAAGGCCAGCAGCACGGGTTCAATTGCCACACCGGCTGAGGTATTGCCTTCTCAACCTTGCCCCTTGCCTGTGATGTGGTGATCCTCCGGTTAAATCACCACCAGTCAGCTCTCCCCCTCAAAGCGGAATGTAGCCTATGCTCACCTGGTACTATGGTAACTTTACATTGGTCCAAGTCGGGATGATGTGTCACTAGGAGCAGAACCTGCTTGTCATGGTGTTCCATTGTTAATATCCCAGACAAGAGTTCAACTATTTTCAATTTGTAAAACTGTGGAAAAAATGTTACTGCACCCAAGTGATAACACTGACCAATAACAATCTTTAATAATCTTTATTGTCACAAGTAGGTTTACATTAAGACTGCAATGAAGTTACTGTGAAAAGCCCCTAGTTGCCACATTCCGCCGCCTGTTTGGGTACACTGATGGAGAATTCCGAATGTCCAAATCACTTAACAGCACGTCTTTCAAGACTTGCAGGAGGAAACCGGAGCACCTGGAGGCAACCCACGCAGACACTGGGAGAACGTGCAGACTCCGCACAGTCAGTGACCCAAGCTGGGAATCGAACCTGGGACCCTGGTGCTGTGAAGCAACAATGCTAACCACTGTGCTACCGTGCTGCCCCCAATAGTATACTTCCCAGGAAAAAATGTTTTGGGCCTTTGGTGTTAAGCATGGAAGAGGTAAAGGGGCAGGTGTTACACCTTCTGCGATTGCATGGGAAGGTGCCATGGGTGATGGGAGAGGTGGTGGATATGATGGAGGAGTGGACTAGATTATCTCGGAGGGAACTGTCTCTGCGGAATGCTGACAGAGGGAGTGAAGGGAAAGATGTGTTTTATGGTGGATGGAGTGTCGAAAATGCCGGAGGAAGCTTAACATCCCAGGCTCAAAACATTCATTCCAGGTTAAGCAGCGTTTCACTTGCACCTCTTTCAATTTGGTCTATTCATTCGCTGCCCCCAATGTGGTCTCCTCGATATCGGAGAGACCAAGCGCAGACTGGGTGATCGCTTTGCTGATCACCTTCGGTCTGTGCGCAGTCAGGACGCTGATATTCCCGTTGCTTGCCATTTTTAACACAAGACCCTGCTTCAGTCTGAACATCGAATTCAACAACTTCAGATGATTAGCTCTACCCCAACTCGACCCCTTTGTTTTCATTGCATTTTGTTTTAACTGTCTTTTACCATTTATTTATTTCGTGTCTTTATATGTATCCCCCCATTTTAACTCCCCTTTCCTTACCTTTTCTCCCTTTTACTTCCCCCTTCCCTGCTCCCACATCTACATCTGTCACAGCTTATTCTCTGATGTTAGTTTCTCTGCTGTTTGGCCTTTCACCCCTTTTGTTCTCTCCTGGGGACTGCCATTAGCACTCTTTTCCCTTGATTTCTGTGGCTATTAGCACTCTGTTCCCTTGGTTTCTGTGGCTATGACTCATCTTTTATATCCCCCTCCCTTATCCTGCATGAAAACTCTAAATCCAGGGATGTTGAGCTGCCGTTTTTGCCCCTCCTTAAGCCACGTTTCCGTTAGAGCGATGATATCATGCTGCCATTCTAATTAAAGAGTGTGGAATATTAGATACAATCAGCACAGTCAGAGAGAAATTACTGAAGGGACTGGCATTTTGACAATGAATAAATCACCAGGGCTAGATGGATTGTATCCCAAGCTGTTGAAGGAATGAAGGGAGGAAATAGCGGGTGCTCTGAGGATCATTTTCCAATCCTCACTAGAACAGACGAGGTCTCTGAATGTTGCACCATTATTTAAAACGAGTGCAAGAAATTAGTCAGCAAATTATTGGCCGGGATTTCAGTGGTGGGAAAATTATTGTAAACAATTTTGAGAGAAAGAATAAACTGTCACTTAGACAGGCACGGATTGATCAGTGATAGTCAGCATGATTTTGTTCAGGGAAGATCATGTCAGGGAAGATCAGGGGCTGGTTTAGCACATTGGGCTAAACAGCTGGCTTGTAATGCAGAGCAAGGCCAGCAGCGCGGGTTCAATTCCCGTACCGGCCTCCCCGAACAGGCACTGGAATGTGGCGACTAGGGGCTTTTCACAGTAACTTCTTTGAAGCCTACTTGTGACAATAGGTATTATTATTATTATTGTGATGATGCAGAACAACGCAGGTTGAATTCCCGTACCGGCTGAGGTTATACATGAAGGCCCTGCCTCCTCAACCTTACCCCTCACCTGTGGTGTGACACTCCTGGCCAACAATCCCTCCCTCCCCAAACAACCCTCAACAATTTAAATGCAAACAAGGAACAAAATCTAAAAATTTCAAACTAAAATCAAGGGAACATTAATAACAGAACAAATCCCGAGGGATTTGTTGACATCATGTATAACTAGCCATAACAGTTGCTCGAGGAAATTGGCAATAAAGCTGACCATCCACCCATACATACGTACAACATACACAGTCCAACACCACTCCCCCTCCCTCCACCCCCACTCCTCCTAATGTTCGATGTCATCGAATTCTAAATCACCACCAGTCAGCTCTCCCCTCAAAGGGGAAAGCAGCCGATGGTAGTCGGGAACTACGGCAACTTTTTATTTCATCATATCTTAAGTGAAAATATTCAGTTTTATTGTTTGATGAGGAAGATATTCAGCTGTCTAGTTAGCTTTACAGCCCTGAATAGAAACAATTCATAAATATTATCATAGTGTGAGACACCGTAAATGTGGAGTGAGATACAAATCAGTAATATAATCTTTACTTTATCATTAAGCACAAGAGCCAAACCTGAATGGTTTGTTAGAGTGACTTTGACCCTGTGGTTAGATTACAAGCTGAAAGTTGTTTGCTAGTGTCTGTGACCATTTAAAGTCTATCCAGTTGTTTTGTGTGGGGTTTCCATTCCATCTGGATAATGATTTATGAACACACTGTCTGTCAGTAGGACCAGTTTTCTTTGGCATGTGATCATTTTCACCCCAGATAATTAGCAATTGTGTGTCAGCTTTATTGGCAATCTCCACGAGCAACTGTTATGGCTAGTTACATGTGATGTCATCAAATCACTCGGAATTGCTCTGTTATTAATGTTCCCTTTATTTTAGTTTAAACGTTTTAGATTTTGTTCCTAGTTTGTGTAACATCTAGAGGAATCTTGGACCAATCAGTAAATAAAAGCATACTTCTCATTTGTTTGTGGGATGTGAGCAATGACGTTGGCCTCGCTAGCTAGGTCACCATTTATTACCCATTCCTAATTGCCCTTCAGTTGGTGGTAAATACTTTTGTTCTCCTTTTTCACATTTTCATCCAAATTTATATCCACCAACAAACAATCAACAGTAACAAATGTAATGTCAATCCCCTGGCCAACAATTCCTCCCTCCCACCAACTCCCAAACAACCCTCAACATTTTAAGTACAAACTTCAAATAAAAGGATTCAGGAGTCCACCATCCACCCATACATAGTCACCAACAACATACACAGTTGTCATGTCTCGCTCCGTTTCCCCGTTCCCCTCCCTGCTGTCTCCCCCCCCCCCCAGCTAATGTTCAATGCCATCCAATTCTTGAAGGTGCATACTAAACAAAACCCATGAATTGTAGAACCCTTCCCTCCTTCCCCTCAACTCAAACTTCACCTTCTCGAGTGTTTAAAACTGCAACAGATCCCCCCGCCACGCCAGGGCACAGGGCGGAGAAACCAACCTCCACCCCAACAGGATCCGCTTTCGAGCGATCAGCGAGGGGAAGGCTAAAACATCTGCCTCCACACCCACTTCCAATCCCAGTCGATTCGATACGCTGAATACGGCCTCCAGAGGACCCGGCTCAAACAACACATGTACCATCTTTGAAATTACCCTGAAAACCTCCCTCCAATACCCCTCCAGGTTTGACAGGACCAAAACATATGAACGTGGTTTGTGGGGGACCCCGCCTCCGCTGCCTCCACCATCTCAAAATAAAAGTCTCTGGAGTTGTAGGTCACCCTTGCTGGATACACCTTTCCAAACCGCACTCCACTGTCGTACAATGCCACCTTCACTCGGCTGAAAACCAGTTCCACCGTCAAGTCCTGATAGATACGAACCTTGGCACCAGCCCATTGCACATCCCGCTCCTTCTTTGCCCAGTTCAATACCTTCTCCTTCATTTGATATGAGTGAAAACAGGTATTCTCTGCCCATGGCGGCTCATTTAACTTGGGTCTCAACGACCGATGAGCTCGGTCCAATTCATACCGAGAGGGTTCTTCTCCCTCCCCCATCAGTTCTGCCAACATCTTGGCAAAGTACTCTGTCGGCCTCGGATGGCAGGCTTCTTGAGTGTTATTGGAGTTGCACTTATCCAGGCAAGTGGAAAAGTATTCCATCACGCTCCTGACTTGTGCCTTGTAGATGCTTGAGAAGCTTTAGGGAGTCAAGAAGTGAGTTGCTCCATGTCGAATTTCCAACCTCTCACATGCTCTTTTGGCCACTGGCTATTCCAGTTAAGGTTCTGGTCAATGGTAACCCAAGAAAATTGATAGGGGATTCAGTGATGAAAATGCTGCTGTAATGCCTGTCCTGCCAGCGTGAATCAAACCACCTCCCTTACCAGTGGGACTGGCGGTGTGGGGGAGCGTGGGGCGATCTGGCCCCTGGGGGTGCCCCCACAGTGGCCTGGCCCGCGATCGGGACCCACCGATCCGAGGGTGGGCCTGTGCCGCAGGGGCACTCTTTTCCTTCCGCGTGGGACACAGCCTCCGCGATGGCCGACGCGGAAGTGGCCTCCTCCCCTGCGCATGCACGGAGATGACGTCAGCACCCGCTGACGCTCCAACGCATGCGTGGACTTCTGCTGGCCGGTGGCATCCCTTTGGCCCCGGCTGGCGTGGTGCCAAAGGCCTTCCACGCCAGCCGGCGGGACGGGAACCACTCCGGCGCGGGCCTGGCCCCTCAGTTTTTGTCAGACTGCAATCTCGTTACCCATTCTGCACCAGATTTCAAAGCCACTCTGTCGTTTCAATTCAACAGACAAGAAACTTAGCCTGTCCTTGAATGTTGCCAAATTCAATTCTGTTATCAACGTAAACCTGGTCATCCAAATATTCTACTTCCCACGTATTTTAAAGAAGAGACTCTGGGATGTTAAACATTTCCCAAACCTTCGCAGCAACCTCTCTTGAAAGATTCCATTGACGAGGAGATCCAACACCAGATGAACTGCACCAGCTCACAAACTATAGCAGCTAGTGTTTAATAGCAAAAACCTTGGCGAGTCAACAAGTCCTGGTATACAGAGCAGTTGCCGTCACCACACTCCTGTATTGCAGTGAAAGCTGGACTGTATATCAACAGCAAACAAGAGTGCCAGAGAAATTCCATCAACAATGCCTCCCCTGGTCGACTCCATACTGGAGGTAGACCGTAAATACTCCGAGGCCCCGACCGTAGAGCTCCTGGCGGAGAGAAAAGAACTACAAAGGAACTTTGACCTGCTCTCCACCAGGAAAGCAGTGCACCAACTCCGCCAGGCGCGCGGGGCCCTGTACGAACACGGAGACAAAGCCAGCCGCCTGTTGGCACACTAGCTGAAAAAGCAGGCAGCCACCAGAGAAATTGCGCAAATCAGGGGTACCAGAGGCATGTTGGAAACAGAACCAGAGAGGATTAACAAAACCTTCAAGGCCTTCTACCAAGAGCTGTACACCTCAGAGCCCCCAACGGGGAAGGCTGGGATGAGCCGGTTCCTTGATGGTCTGGACATACCAGTCGTGGGAGAGGGCAGGAAATGGGACCTGGAAGCACCACTAGCACTGGGAGAGATCATGGACAGTATCAGCTCCATGCAGACGGGGAAGGCGCCGGGACTGGACGGATTCCCGGCGGACTTCTACAAAACATTTGCGACAGCGCTGGCCCCGCACCTGCGGGAGATGTTCACAGACTCGCTAGCTAGGGGCACACTGCCACCCACGTTAGCACAGGCCTCAATCTCGCTGATACCTAAGAAAGACAAAGACCCAACGGAATGTGGGTCATACAGACTCATATCTCTGCTGAACGCAGACGCCAAAATACTGGCCAAAATCCTAGCCAAAAGGCTAGAAGACTGTGTACCTGAGGTGGTCACAGAGGACCAGACGGGCTTCGTCAAAGGTAGACAGCTCACCTCGAACATCAGGCGCCTGCTGAACGTGATAATGACCCCCTCCGGGGAGAGAACACAAGAGGTGATCGTCTCCCTGGACGCAGAAAAGGCCTTCGACAGAGTCGAATGGAAATACCTCATAGAGGTACTGGAGCGGTTCGGGCTTGGAACAGGGTTCACCGCTTGGGTAAAGCTCCTATACAACGCCCCCATGGCGAGTGTACGGACCAACAATACCAACACCCAATACTTCCAGCTGCACAGGGGCACCAGACAAGGATGCCCACTGTCCCCGCTGCTGTTCGCACTAGCAATCGAACCGCTAGCAATCGCGCTCAGGGCAGCAAAAAATTGGAGGGGGTTCCGAAGGGGAGGCAGAGAGCACAGAGTCTCACTCTATGCAGATGATCTGCTCCTCTACATCTCGGACCCACAAAGCAGCATGGACGGAATCACCGCGCTCCTGAAAGAGTTTGGAGCCTTCTCGGGCTACAAACTCAGCATGAGCAAAAGCGAGATCTTCCCAGTACACCAGCAAGGGGGAGGGGCAGCACTAAAGGGGCTGCCGTTCAAACAAGCCCGACATAAATTCCGCTATCTGGGGATCCAAATAGCCCATGACTGGAAAGGGATCCACAAATGGAACCTCACCAGCCTGGCGGAGGAAGTAAAAAAGGACCTGCAAAGATGGAACACACTCCCACTCTCCCTCGCGGGGAGAGTCCAGATGATCAAAATGAACGTATTGCCCAGGTTCCTCTTCCTGTTTAGATCCATTCCGATCTACATCCCCAAGGCCTTTTTCAAAGCGCTGGACAAACTTATCATGGCGTTCGTATGGGGGGGGTAAAAATGCTAGGATCCCAAAGAAGGTCCTACAAAAAACAAAATCCAGGGGGGGGCTAGCCCTCCCGAATCTACAATTCTACCACTGGGCGGCAACAGCCGAGCGAGTAAGGGGATGGATCCAGGAGCCAGAAGCCGAGTGGGTGCGTGCGGAGGAGGCCTCCTGCATGGGGACCTCCCTCCGGGCCCTCGCCACGGCAGCACTCCCATCCCCACCCAAAAAACACTCCAGCAGCCCAGTGGTGACAGCCACCCTCCAATCCTGGAACCAACTGCGGCAGCAATTTGGCCTGAACAAAATGTCGGACAAGGCTCCCATCTGCAACAACCATAGGTTCAAACCAGCACTGACTGACGCCACCTTCAAAAGGTGGAGGCAGGACGGGGGGATACTGACAGTCAGGGGCCTATACACGGACGACAGGATCGCAACACTGGACGAACTGACAGAGAAATTTCGGCTAGCTGGGGGGAGCGAGCTACGGTACCTGCAGCTCAAAAACTTCCTACGAAAGGAGACAAGGACGTACCCACAACCGCCACGACAGACACTACTGGAAGACCTACTGGACGCAAGTATCCTAGAGAAAGGGAACTGTAGTGACATGTATGACCGACTGGCTTCCACAGAACATTCATGCAACTGTTCCGGGACCTGTTTGTGGCCAACGTACAAGAGGAAGAATAGTCGGGTGGCCAAGAATCAGGGGAAAATGGACGGGAATCGGGGGAAGGTAGCCGGGGGGGGGGGGGGGGGGGCTACGGGTCCGTTATGGGGGTTTGATGGCTAGCTAAGGCCCAAAACCAAACTGTAAATAAATGCCAATAAACATGTGCCTCGGCCATATTGGGGAATGTAAAATATGTATGCCGGCTAAAGGGGGGAGGCCACAGTTATTATTACGAAGATGCTTACCTGTAAATATATATGTTAATTTTTGCGTGTTCTTTTTTTTTCTCTCTCTCTAACAATTTGTAATTTGTTCAATATAAAACATGAAAACTGAATAAAAAACATTTATAAAAAAAACAATGCCTCCCCACATCCTCCGGATTCAATGGAAGGACTGTCGAACAAACGCTAGTGTCCTTCTTGAAGGCAAGTCTACAGGCATTCAGGAAAAACTCCTGCAAAACTAACAACAATGGACTGGACACTGTCCCTGGGATGAGAAATTTCCGCCATTTGGTGGACTTCTGAATTTGGGATGAGGAAATTCTGCCTTTTCAATTTTTTTCCTGACCCCCACAATATATTGTGCTTCGAACATTTTAAAAAGTGATTTTGAGCTTCCAAATGCTACCACGGTTAGGGAACCGGCTTGGTACCAATTCTGGAAGAGAGGGATGTGTCTGCACAGTGCACATGCCCTTGGCTGCCTGTGCACATTGTTGACACTGACTTTGTCAGAGATGATGCCAGAGCATGAGCTTTCAGGTCAGAAAGGTGAATCAAAAACGTGTAAACGTCACAAAAGCACATGGTCAGTTCCGCGATCAAATGTGGCCTCAAGCGTGAAGCTGTTGAAGCAGCACATCCCTGAGCATTGCTGCTGGCTGCAAGGAAATTCTTTCAAAGGCACCATGCAGAAGTACAACTGTGCAACTTTTATTTCCAATTCCCCTGCTGATGGCACCTGCTTTAAGATCAGTAATGCATTAAAATAACCAGGAGCCAATGTAGGTCAGTGAGCATTGGGCCTATGGGTGAACAGGACTTGGCGTGATTAAGGACGACCTCAGGCTTACAGACAACAGAATGTAAGAGACGTGACAGAAATGCATTGGCATATTCAAATCCAGAGATAACAAGACACATGAGGGTTTTGGCAGTGGATGAGTTGAGGCAATGGTGGAGTCGGGCAGTGTCACAGTGGTGGAAATAGATACTTTAGTGATGGTGCCAACATGTGTTTAGAAGCTGAACTTGAGGTCAGACCATTTGGTTGAAATCAGTGTCTGGGGAACGGAGTTTGTCATTTGGACCCAGAACAATGGCTTCAGTCTTCCCAATATTTAATTTCTTGTTCAGTAGTGAGTGTTGACCATGATGATGAGATAGAGCTGTGTGTTGTCAATGTATATGTGGAAATTGACTGGTTTATAATGCATTATAATTTATGTAAAATCTCATTTAAGCTTGTGATTTGCAACATCTGCCTTTGGAACTGTAGTATATTCAACCAACGAAGCTGAGCTACAAAGTATATCGAATTCTATGTGTTAAACCATGGCCTGGAGTTTCCTCCATGACACAATATGAAAGCTCTAAGTGTTCAAAGATCTGTGGTCAGGAATAAGCCTGGAAGAAATTCATGTCCCTGAGTCGATGTTATCAAATTGAGGGATAACCAACCACGACTAAGCCACTCTTGCTGGTGGAGATTTGAAGACTCCACCCAGAGAACATTCTGTCCCCTTGCTTCTTCCAAGTGGTGTTCAATGGGAGAAGGACAGATTCTTCAGCTGAGGGAGAGCAGTTGTCCATGTTTGGCCAGATGCCATGAGAGTTCATGGGGTCCAGAGTGAATTTAAAGACTCCCAAAGTCACTCCTCCCTGAGTGATAGAGCTATCCAAATTCATATGCTGCCTGGGCAGAGTAGATAGAGAAACACTGTTACATTTGTGGCAGAATCAGAGGCCACCAGTTTAAGGAAACCCACCCTCCCCAGTCGTTCTCAGACCTCAACTCCCTCATGCCAGTAGTGGCCACCATTCCTGCTGGGGCAGGAGAGCTGTCAGCTATTCGGTTAGCTGGCAGCCCCCGCATAGGGAACACTTCAAGCCAATTAAAGGCCCAAAGCCGTTAAATGACTGGGACGAGTCTGTCAAGAATGGTGGTTCATCATTGACTTTTACACCTGGATGCAGGCCAGTTACTTCTTTTAGTGATGTTGGCTAAGTGAGAAATATTGACCAGAATATGGAAAATGCTTTGGTGTTCTTCAAAGTAGCGGCAGCCATATGATATTTTACACCCACTTGAGAGAGCAGCTGGACCTCAATTTAGTCTTGACTAAAGATCAGCAACCTCTGGCTATGCAGTATTCCCTCATTACTGCACCAAAGTATCGATCTAACTTTTGTGCTCAAGTTTCTGGTGTGAGACTTGAAGCCACAATCATCTGTCTCGGGTTACTACAGCTTACACCTAACAAAAATTGTGTTCCTTAAATTTCTGGTGGGACAATGTCTAAAGCTGTCCAAGTTTTGTTGCCTATTAGATTCAGTGGTGTGTTTTTACTTGCATATTGTCAACAAGCACATTGTACCACCACCATGATTATAAGAGAAGGGCTCTTCGGCCTTGAAGGTTTACACAGTTCTCCACCTTTAATAGATCATGCTCCCTATTTCTGTGATTAGGAACGTAAGTAAATATTGTTACAACTATGTCAACATCACCAAAAGTGAAGCAGAGTGGCTTCACAAAGTAGTTAGAATCTGATAAAATCCTGATGCTTATCAATGCAGAACTTCATTTTAACTGGCTTCTATCCGCAAGGTTCTCTTTTCCCTTCAGTTCCATTTCAAAAATAACCAGCCTTCCACTATATTTCAGTGTTGTTGCTCAGAGTGAAGCTGGGGAGTGTTTGTTGAATGTGGATTGTACCCATGTTAGCATCCAACAGTCCAAATCCATATTCTGTTCTCCTAAGCTTTGGTTGTATCTAGAGAGATCATGTGGAGCTGTCTCACACTAGAGTGCAGCACTGGATAGTCACAGGTGAAGGTATTGGGCAGGAGTGGGTGAAGTTATTGGGCAGGAGTGGGTGAAGTTATTGGGCAGGAGTGGGTGAAGGTATTGGGCAGGAGTGGGTGAAGGCATTGGGCAGGAGTGGGTGAAGGTATTGGGCAGGAGTGGGTGAAGGTATTGGGTAGGAGTGGGTGAAGGTATTGGGCAGGAGTGGGTGAAGGCATTGGGCAGGAGTGGGTGAAGGCATTGGGCAGGAGTGGGTGAAGGCATTGGTAGGAGTGGGTGGAGGTATTGGGCAGGAGTGGGTGAAGGTATTGGGCAGGAGTGGGTGAAGGCATTGGGCAGGAGTGGGTGAAGGCATTGGTAGGAGTGGGTGGAGGTATTGGGCAGGAGTGGGTGAAGGTATTGGGCAGGAGTGGGTGAAGGTATTGGGCAGGAGTGGGTGAAGGTATTGGGTAGGAGTGGGTGAAGGTATTGGGCAGGAGTGGGTGAAGGTATTGGGTAGGAGTGGGTGAAGGTATTGGGCAGGAGTGGGTGAAGGTATTGGGCAGGAGTGGGTGAAGGTATTGGACAGGAGTGGGTGAAGGTATTGGGCAGGAGTGGGTGAAGGCATTGGGTAGGAGTGGGTGAAGGTAGTGGGCAAGAACACATAGAGGTAGTGGGCAGGAGCAATGTGAGGATGAATTATATCAGATAAGCTGATGGCAGGACATTACAGGTTTGGGTTCAGTACATTTTTTGGTGTGGATGGAGTGTAAGAACTGATCTGCTGAATAAACCCAGGGGCAGCATGTTTACTCCATAAACTCATTTATAAATGAACAAATCTTGTGATATTTGTACTCCGTAAAGAGACAGCTTTAGTAGGTTGCTGTTTTGTTGACATGTTGTCTGGGGAATATAGGATGGTGGCTCAGTTACTGATGCTCAGCCCTATCAGAATATTAAGCTATGTGCAGTGCACTTAATTTGAAACTAATTAAACGTATTATGATCACAGACCAGACCCCAATTGTGGCTAGGATACTAGACCGAAACCCCAATATTTTAGTTCATTCGAAAGACTGCGCAGAAAGGATGATTTGTTCCAGGAGTGATTGCATGAAGAAATAGTGCTTGGTTATTTTTACAACAAAACCTTAACTACAATTTTAAACTTTGTTGACTTCACACCTGAAAGGAACAGCTTACAATCTACACCTTAAATACTACTATTCAATTTCCCATTATATAACAAGAAAATAAACATACAGATTTCAATCTATCTTACTGTGGGAGAATTGTCGACTTTTCATCAGGCAGATCAGAATTCCACTCCTCTCTCCTATATTTCTGACTGTTCCTCACCACAGTTTTCTCCACAGACTGCCACTCTAAAGCTTTTCAAAATGTCTCTCTGCATTCACTGGCTCCACCCAGAAATGACCTCATCTCCCAAAGCTGAAAAACACGATCTCTGCAGGCTGCAAAGCACATTAACTCCCCAGGGACTTCCCCAGTCAAACCACTTCATTAGCCTAGACTGAAAAACACCTTTCTTTGTCAATTTTACAGTCTGGCTGCTGAAACACTCAAACCCTGCAAAACTTTCATAGAATTTACAGTGCAGAAGGAGGCCATTCGGCCCATCGAGTCTGCACTGGCTCTTGGAAAGAGCACCCTACCCAAGGTCAACAACTCCACCCTATCCCCATAACCCAGTAACCCCACCCAACACTAAGGGCAATTTTGAACAGTAAGGGCAATTTATCATGGCCAATCCACCTAACCTGCACATCTTGGGACTGTGGGAGGAAACCGGAGCACCCGGAGGAAACCCACGCACACACGGGGAGGATGTGCAGACTCCGCACAGAGCGGGGCCAGGATCCAGAAGTGCTTCTGACATTGGACCCAAAATCCAAAATTTTGTCTACCATTCCTGGACGTGACAAGTGTCAGTGACCATGCAGCAACAATGAAAGCTAGAGACAAGAAATACTTCAGAGGATGCTTAATGTTAAATTGAATGTGGAATTTGAAACTCAGCGCAGGGTGGGTGGAGCAAATAATTGTCGAGGCATTCAAAATGGGGAGTGGGATTGGACGTCCTAATGTGGGGTTTTGGGATTGGTGGTCCAAATGTGGAGTTTTGAGGATTGTGGGGTCAGGGTCTGGAATTGGAGGGTCGGGGGTAGGGTTTGGGATTGGAGGGCCGAGCGTGGGGTTTGGGATTGGAGGGTCGGGGGGGGGGGGGGGGGGGGGGGGGGGGGGGGGGGGGGGGGGGGGGGGGGGGGGGGGGGGGGGGGGGTGGTAGGGTTTGGGATTGGAGGGTCGGGGTCTGGAGTTCGGGATTGAAGGGTCAGGGTGAAGAATTTGGGATTGGAGGGTCGGGGTGTAGGAGTTTGGGATTGGAGGATCGGTGGGTAGAGTTGGGATTGGAGTTAGGGGTGTAGGGTATGGGATTGGAGGGCCGAGCGTAGGGTTTGGGATTGGAAGGTCGGGCGTAGGGTTTGGGATTGGATGGTCGGGCGTAGGGTTTGGGATTGGAGGGTCGGGGGGGGTAGGGTTTGGGATTGGAGGGTCGGGGGGAGGGTTTGGGATTGGAGGGTCGGGCGGGGTAGGGTTTGGGATTGGAGGGTCGGGGTCTGGAGTTCGGGATTGAAGGGTCAGGGTGAAGAATTTGGGATTGGAGGGTCGGGGTGTAGGAGTTTGAGATTGGAGGATCGGTGGGTAGAGTTGGGATTGGAGTTAGGGGTGTAGGGTATGGGATTGGAGGGCCGAGCGTAGGGTTTGGGATTAGAGGGTCGGGCGTAGGGTTTGGGATTGGAAGGTCGGGCGTATGGTTTGGGATTGGAAGGTCGGGCGTAGGGTTTGGGATTAGAGGGTCGGGCGTAGGGTTTGGGATTGGAGGGTCAGGCGTAGGGTTTGGGATTAGAGGGTCGGGCGTAGGGTTTGGGATTGGAGGGTCAGGCGTAGGGTTTGGGATTAGAGGGTCGGGGCGGAGGGTTTGGGATTGGAGGGTCAGGCGTAGGGTTTGGGATTGGAGGGTCGGGGCGGAGGGTTTGGGATTGGAGTGTCGGGGCGGAGGGTTTGGGATTAGAGGGTCGGGGGTAGGATTTGGGATTGGAGTGTCGGGGCGGAGGGTTTGGGATTGGAGTGACGGGGCGGAGGGTTTGGGATTGGAGTGTCGGGGCGGAGGGTTTGGGATTGGAGGTTGGGGGGTGTGGAGTCTGGGGTTGGAGGGTCAGGGTGTGGAGTCTGGGATTAGAGGGTGGGGAGTTGGGTTTGGGGTTGGAGTGTCGGGGCAGAGGGTTTGGGATTGGAGGGTCGGGCATAGGGTTTGGGATTGGAGGGTCGGGTGTAGGGTTTGGGATTGGAGGGTCGGGTGTAGGGTTTGGGATTGGAGGGTCGGGTGTAGGGTTTGGGATTGGAGGGTCAGGGGTAGGGTTTTGGATTGGAGGGTCAGGGGTAGGGTTTTGGATTGGAGGGTCAGGGCGTAGGGTTTTGGATTGGAGTGTCGGGGCGGAGGGTTTGGGATTGGAATGTCGGGGCGGAGGGTTTGGGATTGGAAGGTCGGGGTAGGGTCTGGGATTGGAGTGTCGGGGGTAGGGTTTAGGATTGAGTCTCGGGGCGGAGGGTTTGGGATTGGAGGGTCAGGGTGCAGGGTTTGGGATTGGAGGGTCAGGGCGGAGGGTTTGGGATTGGAGGGTCAGGGCGGAGGTTTTGGGATTGGAGGGTCAGGGCGGAGGGTTTGGGATTGGAGGGTCAGGGCGGAGGTTTTGGGATTGGAGTATCGGGGCGGAGGGTTTGGGATTGGAGTGTCGGGGCGTAGGGTTTGGGATTGGAGGGTCGGGCGTAGGGTTTGGGATTGGAGGGTCAGGGTGTAGGGTTTTGGATTGGAGTGTCGGGGCGGAGGGTTTGGGATTGGAGGGTCGGGCGTAGGGTTTGGGATTGGAGGGTCAGGGCGGAGGGTTTGGGATTGGGGTGTCAGGGCGGAGGGTTTGGGATTGGAGTGTCGGGCGTAGGGTTTGGGATTGGAGGGTCAGGGTGCAGGGTTTGGGATTGGAGTGTCGGGCGGAGGGTTTGGGATTGGAGTGTCGGGGCGGAGGGTTTGGGATTGGAGTGTCAGGGCGGAGGGTTTGGGATTGGAGTGTCGGGCGTAGGGTTTGGGATTGGAGGGTCAGGGTGTAGGGTTTTGGATTGGAGTGTCGGGCGGAGGGTTTGGGATTGGAGTGTCGGGGCGGAGGGTTTGGGATTGGAGTGTCGGGGCGGAGGGTTTCGGATTGGAGTGTCGGGCGGAGGGTTTGGGATTGGAGGGTCAGGGCGGAGGGTTTGGGATTGGGGTGTCAGGGCGGAGGGTTTGGGATTGGAGTGTCGGGCGTAGGGTTTGGGATTGGAGGGTCAGGGTACAGGGTTTGGGATTGGGGGGTCAGGGTGCAGGGTTTAGGATTGGAGTGTCGGGGCGGAGGGTTTGGGATTGGAGGGTCGGGCGTAGGGTTTGGGATTGGAGGGTCAGGGTACAGGGTTTGGGATTGGAGGGTCAGGGTACAGGGTTTGGGATTGGAGGGTCAGGGTGCAGGGTTTAGGATTGGAGTGTCGGGCGGAGGGTTTGGGATTGGAGTGTCGGGGCGGAGGGTTTGGGATTGGAGGGTCAGGGTGCAGGGTTTGGAGGGTCAGGGTGCAGGGTTTGGGATTGGAGGGTAGGGTTTGGGATTGGAGGGTCAGGGTGCAGGGTTTGGAGGGTCAGGGTGCAGGGTTTGGGATTGGAGGGTCAGGGTACAGGGTTTGGGATTGGAGGGTCAGGGTGCAGGGTTTAGGATTGGAGTGTCGGGGCGGAGGGTTTGGGATTGGGGGGTCAGGGTGCAGGGTTTAGGATTGGAGTGTCGGGGCGGAGGATTTGGGATTGGGGGGTGGGGGTGTAGGGTTTGGGATTGCAGGGTGGGGGCGTGTAGTTTGGGATTGGAGGGTCAGGCATTAGGGTTTGGGATTGGAGGGTGGGGGCGTATAGATTGGGAATGAAGGGTCAGGGCGTAAAATTTGGGACTGGAGGGTGGTGTTGCAGAATTGAGAGAGGTGGGTTCTGGAGATCGTCGGTGTGGTGATTGGGAGTGGGCATAAGCCTGTGGAGATTTTGGTGACAACGAAACAGGTCTGGTTTAGCCTTTGATTGTCTTCACGAAATTCTAAAGCATAAATTAGA
Source organism: Scyliorhinus canicula (assembly GCF_902713615.1). NCBI lineage: Eukaryota > Metazoa > Chordata > Chondrichthyes > Carcharhiniformes > Scyliorhinidae > Scyliorhinus > Scyliorhinus canicula. The sequence continues at coordinate 81,102,425 of NC_052146.1, read as the reverse complement.
AAGTTAGTCAACAGCATAGCTAGAGGTCTGAAATGGAGGGTGTGGTTGTGGAAAGATGAAAGTCATGTTCAGCAGTTCTGATATGAAAGGTGGCTCCAAGCTTAGAAGCATGTGTGTCACCCAGTGGTATGATACAGCTGAGGATCAAGAATTAGCTACAAATATCACTGGTAATTGAACTGTGTTTTTCGAGTCTTTGTTAAACTGCGACCATGCAAAGTGGTGCAGATATTATTTATTTGATGAGCTGTCGTAGCAATGCAGCTGATCTGTGAGTGGAGACTGAGGCAGACTCACAATCTTTTAGTTCATTGCAGACTGGTGTGTTTGGGGTTTTTCAAAGAACTGAAAATGAATAGTTCCTATTTGCTGGTTGATGTTCCAGATAGCTTGAAGAGCGCAAGTGGTTTTCTCTCAGTCAGCCACTGTCTGCCTTTGCTAGAAACCAATGTCCATTGTCTCTTGTGCAGCATAGTTTTGAATGCTTACGCAAATGATCTTGATTTTGAATTGGGCGAAGATTAATTTTACAAACCGAAAAAGCTTCTGCATTGAGTGAGGTGATAGACAGTGCATGAGCAGAGGGTGATCTCAGTGTAAATGTGAGCTTCAGTTAAACACATCAACTCTCAACGAACTTCCTTTCATGATAACTTTGGCAGCAGCCTGGTTTCCTGACTTGAATTGAGGGGCTCCCAACATTATTCAAGAAGTGTATTATCTGAGACTATATTAAGACCGTATTCCCACAACACAGTGAAAACACTTTGACAAAGGCCTTCCGACTCCAGGAACCCTTTGAGTAACTCTCAGTCAGCTGTTTATAATACGTGCGATGTCTGTGAATCATTACACGTACAATGACATCATTTCTGGACAGAGAAAGAATCAACAAAGTTAAAAAAAAAAGTTTCTGTGGAACAGGAAATTAAGTCGTTCAGAAATGAGTTTGCTGATATTTGCTTACTTTATTTTTTAACAATATATGGAATATTTTTAAAACATCAGTGTACAGCTAAATAGGGCAAAATCCCTTCAGGAACAGCAAAACTGTCCAGCTGTTTGAAAAGATCCTGGCAATGAGGTGCATGGCACTCACTTTGGAGGGGTTTCTGGATAAGAACCATCACTGCAGCATTGTGCACATCTGAACTTAACCATTGAATTAATGGCACAGGTTTTGCAGTCAGTGAGGAAGAACTAGCGCTCAGCTACCCAGATGTTTTGTGGGGTTTTGTGCAGCAATTTAAGATAATTAGAATGACATTTCAGCATGTCATGTGGGACAGGGCAAACCACATTGTGACTCTTCAACCAATCTGACTGAAGTCCTGAACGAATCATGCTATTGCAGCACGGTAGCATGGTGGTTAGCATAAATGCTTCACAGCTCCAGGGTCCCAGGTTCGATTCCCGGCTGGGTCACTGTCTGTGCGGAGTCTGCACGTCCTCCCCGTGTGTGCGTGGGTTTCCTCCGGGTGCTCCGGTTTCCTCCCACCGTCCAAAGATGTGCGGGTTGGTTGGATTGGCCAGGCTAAATTGCCCTTAGTGTCCTAAAAAATAAGGTTAATGGGGGTTGTTGGGTTACTGGTATAGGGTGGATACGTGGGCTTGAGTAGGGTGATCATTGCTCGGCACAACATCGAGGGTCGAAGGGCCTGTTCTGTGCTGTACTGTTCTAATTCTAATTAGCTCAGAAATCCCACTATTAACTCAGAAGTGAAGAAAGAACAGACATTGTTTTGCAATCGATTAACTTTGAGAAATGGATTTCCCTCTGACTCTTTGAACTTGGCAGTCTGTCAGGGGAGATTGAAAGTCAGCTAGGATCGAGGAGGGAGGAAGGGATTGGAGATGGACTGAGATTGTGGCTGGGTGGTAAGGTGATGTTGGTCAGCTAGATCAAGCCTCCCTTTAGCTGCCAGGTTCACTGACTGCACAGTATTCAGCACCATTCGAAACTCCTCAGACACTCGAGCAGTCAGATCTGCATGAGACATGGAGAATATTCAGGTTTGCGCTGATAAGTGACAAGTAACATTTGCGCTGCACAATTGCCAGGCAATTACCTTGACCAACCATAGAGAGAACCTAACCATCTCTCCCTAACTTGTAATTACATTGCCATCAGTGAAATTCCTAACAACCTGGGGCTTAGCATTGAACAGAAACTTAACTGGACTAGCCACATAAATGCTGCGGCTACAACAGCAGGTCAGACCCCCCTCTTCCAGTCCTGTCTCCATTAAAACAGGAAGTTGACAGTTTTGGAATTGCCTGTGAAATTTTTAACACTTGATCGTCCAACCTGATCCAAATGCACTTCTTTTAGAGTTTAGAAACAGAAAGGAAAAGCTTTAAAAATATATATTTTTTTAAAAATCTCCAGCACAATTTAAATCTGAAGGGGACTTCCGGTGGCGACATGTAGGTGGAGGTTGCATGTGAGGTGGCCTCCACTAGAGTCCTTGGTTTCTGGACCCTTCCACCCAGTTTTTGGGGGGGATTTGTGGGAAAACGTATCCCAGTAGAGTTGTGGGCACTAGAGCATGTTGAAATCCCAAAGAAAGAATAGTGAGAGAAAGGGAGCGAGTGCTAGTCTACCGGTAGAGTCGATGGTGTGGAGTGCAGTTGGAGGGAAGATGGTGGGAGCTAGCTCACCAGGTGGGGCTGCGCACATTACAGTGGATATACTGGCTGAGGTGATGGCGGTGGAGTTTGGACAGCAATTTGCCAAACATTTTAAGCAGCAAGGGAAGGGGCTGATGGACACTCTTTAAGAAATTGGTGGAAGTGTCGCTGGCCCCAAGAAAGGAGGAGCTTGGTGAGGTGCTGAAGGGGGTGGAGGAAACACTGTTGCAACACAGTGACCAGCTCACCTCGCTGGAAGCGGAGTTGCAGAAGATGGAGGACAGAAATAAGGGCTTGAGGGCTAAAGTTGAGGACCTTGAGAACAGGTCGCAACGGCAGAACCTCAGGATCGTGGGGATGCCTGAAGGTGTGGCGCACCTGAGGCCGACATAGTATTTTGTAAAGATATTCTCGAAGCTGTTGGAGGTGGAGGAGTATGTCCCCCCTCCCTTCAAGTTGGACGGAGCACACAAGGTCACTCCAGCTGAAACCGGGGTGAATGAGCCGCTGTGATTGTCTGCTTCCATAGGTACCAGAGCAAGGAGCAGGTATTGAGATGGGCCAAGCAGAATCGGGAAGTGAGGTCTCACAGTGGAGCTAACGAAAAGGCATGTGGCCTTTAACAAGGCAAAGGCAGCACTCTTCGAGAGTTGAGTGCGCTTTAGGGTGGTCTACCCGGTGAGGCTGAGGGCCACACACCACTCCAGGGACCATTATTTTGAGATGACGGGGAAGGCAGAAACAATTGTGAAGGCGGAATGATTGGGGCTGAACTGAGATGGACACTGGGACTTTGGTGTTGTGGGTAGATGAGAGGGATATGTTTTGTGGGTGGGGCCCGTTAATTTCTTTGTTCATTAGTGACCTATAAAGTTTAAGGCTACTCGGGGGGGGGGGGGGGGGGGGGTGAGTTGCTTTTCTCCCTTCCGGGGATAATTTTGGGTTGGAGAGGGTATGCAGGTGGGGGGAGGAGAGGCGAGGGGCAGTTTCGGGAAGAGTTAGGGGGTGGAGGAGTTTTGATACGTGAGGTAGTTGGTTTGGGTGTGGGGGAGGTTTGTTGTATTTCCTTTGTTACGGACGTTGGGGGTGGGGGTGGGGGCTCTGATGGGATCCAGTGCACTAGCAAACTGGAGTTGGCTAGTGAATGGGAGAGAGGTGGGGGGAGGGGCTGCAGTCAGCCAAGCCTGGATAGACAGGTTTTGGCTTACCTAGAAGGTGTGAATGGGGGGAGTAAGGAGGGGAGCTGTTTCGAGAGGAAATGACTGTGGGGTTTCTGGGATGGGGTGGGGGGTAGCTGGCTGACCTTGACTGGAAGTAGTTGGTCCCATTTGTGGGGCAGGGCTGGGGGCCATCTTGGGTAGGCTCTGGTAGCACAGTAATTAGCACTGTTGCTTCACAACTTCAGGTTCTAGGTTCGATTCCCTGCTGGGTCACTGTCTGTGCAGAGTCTGCACGTTCTCCTCGTGTCTGCGTGGATTTCCTTCGGGTACTCCAGTTTCCTCCCACAAGTCCCAAAAGACGTGCTGTTAGATGAATTGGACATTCTGAATTCTCCCTCTGTGTACCCGAACAGACGCTGTAGTGTGGTGACTAGGGAATTTTCACAGTGACTTCATTGCAGTGTTAATGTAAGCCTACTTGTGACAATAATCAAGATTATTATTATTATTAAGAATCAGATGGGGGGTTCGGATTATCCCTCACAGTGGAACTAGCTTATATACGGGGTGGGGGGGGCAGGGGCAGGTGAGAGGTCCCCGGTTCGGTTGGTAGAGGGGATTGGGAGGGAAGGTAAAGTGGGTGAGAGTTTTCGCCTACTGGAAGGGCTGGAGGGTCAATGTGGTGCTGCTGCAGCAGACCCATTTGCAGGTGGAAGACCAGGTGAGGCGTGGTAAGGGCTGGGTTAGGTAGGTGTTTCCTTGGGCTTTGAGAGTTGGCCCCAGCTGGTAGCGATACTCATTACATACACGGACGGAGGTGGTGGTGGCGGATCAGGGGGGTAGTTACGTGATAGTTACGAGTACTTTGGAGGGCAGGCCGGTGGTGTAGATTAGTGTGTATTCCCCCAATTGGGATGATGTATAGTTCATGTAGAAAATGTTAGCGACCATCCCCGATATGGACACACATCAGCTGATTCGGGGGGAAGGAGGACTTGAATACGGTGAGGTGGGGGTGGGGTCTTGAATATGGTCCAGAACCCAAGAGTGGATCGGTCTAAGCCAAAGTCTTTGGCCCTGTCGGGGGTGCAAAGGTGTTAGTGGCATTTATGAAGGAGATGGGGGGGTGTAGACCCGTGGAAAATCCGGGGGGGTAGAGACTACTCTTTCTTTTCTCTGGTACACATTTGTATTATCAGATCAATTTTTTTTCATCATGGAGAGGTCCTTGTTGGTGGTGGTAAGCAAGGCGGAGTATTTGGTGATGTAATTTCTGATCATGCCCCATACCTGGTGGACGTGGTATTGGAGAGGGGACCGGCATAGCAGCCGTCGTGGAGTTTTGATGCGGGGTTGCTAGCAGACGTTGGGTTCTCTGTGAAGGTGGCGAGGGTGATAGATGAGTGTGTGGAGTTTAGTAAGAATGGGGAAGTCTCGCCATCGGTTCTATCGGAGGCTTTGAAAGCAGTGATGAGCGGTAAGATAATCAATGGTGCAGGTTGAGAAGGAGGCAAGGGAGGGCGCCGGGAGCTGATAAATTACATTTTGGAGGTTGATGGCGAGTATTCAGAAGATCCCATCCCAGAGCTTTTGCCCGGCAGAAAAGTACTTGCAGACACAGTTCGATCTGCTATCCACAGGCACCAGCTGAGGTGGGCAAATGGTGCAATATACGAATATGGGGAGAAAGCCAGCCGTTTGCTGGCTGGCCAGGTTAGGTGGTAGGTGGCCTCGCGGGAGATTGTTCAGATACGAGAGGTGAGTGGGGGGTTGGTGTCCGCTCTGGAGAAGGTGAATAGGGTATTAAAGGAGTTTTATCAAAGGCTGTACAGGTTGGAGCCGCCAGGGGATGAGTCGGATATGGAGGAGTTTTTGGAGGGATTGGCATGCCCTCTGGTGGAGGAGGAGAAGAGGGAGGGGTTGGTGGAGCCACTGGGGTTTGAGGAGGTTCAGGTGGCCATAGGGAAAATGCAGATGGACAAGGCACTGGAACCAGATGGGTTCCCAGTGGAATTTTATAAGTTGGCGGACCGGCTGGTTCAGCTATTGGTGGAGATGTTTGAGGATGTGGTGGCTCCCGGCGACGATGATGCAGGCTTCCATTTTGCTTCTATTGAAGAAAGATAAGGTTCTGGTTGGGGTTGCGGGCACTGGTGATGGCGTCACTCCTGTTATCCCCAGGGAATACTCAGGGAATCTGTTAGCGGTAGCGACTTTGAAGATTTGGAGGCAATTTTGGCAGCATTTTAAATTGGGGCAGTGTCGAAGATGGCACCAATCTGCGCAAGTCACCTCTTTGAACCAGCTAGATTAGATGCGAGGCTCCAGGGCTGGGAGTACAAAGGGGCGGTAGGAAAGAGGAAATGATTTCTGATGGGGTGGTTTGCAAATTTGGAGGAGTTGACGGAGAAGTACAGGATCCCATGGACCGAGACTTTCCGGTATATGCAGGTGCAGGATTTTGCAAGGAAGACCTTTGCGACATTCAGAGTGGTGCCTCCTCCTCACTGTTGGAGAGACTGCTGTCGGTGGCGGGCATAGAGAAGGGGGGGTATCTCGGGGATTTACAGGAGGATTCTGGAGGAAGATATGGTACTGCTGGAGGGGCTAAGGCGAAGTGAGAGGAGGAATTGGGGATGGTGCTGGGGATGGGTGTGGTGTGAAGTGTTTCTCAGGGTGAATGTTACGACTTTGTGTGTAAGATTAGGGTCGATTCAATTAAAGGTGGTACATTGGGCACATTTAACGAGGTCGAGGATGAGCCAACTGTTTGAGGGAATGCAGGACAAGTGTGGAAGGGGCCTGGCCAATCATGTTCACATGTTCTGGACTTGCCCTGAGCTGGGCAGGTTTTTGGGCTCATTCTTCAGCACCAACTTGGCAATCTTGCAAATGGATTTGGAGCCCAATCGCAGAGGGGCCATATTTGGCATGTTGAATCTGCCAGAGCTGCAGACGGGGGCAGATGTTTTAGCTTTTGTCTCACTGCTCGCAGGCGGGTCCTGTTGGGATGGAGGTCATCTTCTCCGCTCTATGCCTCAGTACGGCTAAGGCACTTAATGGAATTCCTACGCCTTGAAAACGTTAAATTCACCTTGAGAGGGACGATCGAGAGGTTATATAAATGAACAGGTGCCATACCTATTCATCTCTGTATTTTGAAGAGTTGATTACTGTTAGCTGCTAGGAATAAGGGGGTGGGTGGGGGTTGATGCGGGTGTTCCTTTTAGGGCTAGTTCTGTTGGGGTGGGATGTATTTTCTTTGTTATGTATAGAATGTTAAAAACTTTATCAAAAAAAAATAAAATCTGAAGAAATACCTTTCCACATGTTGGAAAGTAAATTCTCAATACCAGAGAGGTTGTTTGGCAATAGTTAAGACTTGGCTTGCTGTTAAAAATTCACTTACAACTGAATGCACCAACTCTGACATTTGCTGGCATGGTTCGGATGTTATGCCTGTCGTGTATTTCAATGCCAAGTCTGTGCCAGTATAACCAAGCATCTGGAGGATCAGGAATAATCGAACAGCATTGTCCAGATTTCCGCCTTTTTCTGGGAGGATGCTGGAAGCTGTTGTGCAATTAGTCAATAATAAGTGAGTCCTGATGGTTTCTCTGTAATTATTGCTGTAAAATCCAGGCCAGTGTCTCAGTTAGATTGTTGGAGATCTGTTCTTGCATTGTTCATTTTTAAAAACCTAGCAAAACTGGAGTCGCGGGAATCAGAGGGAACTCTCCTATGATTACAGTCATACCTAGCATAAAGGAAGAAGTTGTGGTTGTTAGAGGTCAATAATCTCAGCTCCAGGATATCACTGCAGGAGTTCCTCAGGATAGTGTCCACGGCCCAAACATCTTTAGCTGCTTCATTAAAGATCTTCCCTCTCTCATAAGGTAAGAAGTGGGGATTTTTGCTGATGATTGCACAATGTACAGCACCATTTACAACTCCTCAGGTACTGAAGCAGTCCATGTCCAAATGCAGTAAGATCTGGACAATATCCAGGCTTGGGTCGAAGACTGGCAAGTAACATTCACGCCACACATGTGCCAGGCAATGACCATCTCCAACAAGAGAGAATCTAACAATCTCTCCTTGACATTCAATGGTATTGCCATTGCTGAATCCTCCATGTCAACATCCTGGGGTTACAATTGAGCAGGGACTGACCTGAACTCGCCATATAAATACTGTGGCTACAAGAGCAGGTCAGATACCTGACTCCCCCACTCACACAAAGCCTGTCCGCCATTTACAAGACACAAGCCAAGAATGAGATTGAATGCTCCCCACTTGTCTGGATGAATGCAGCTCCAACAACACTCTATAGAAACTATTCGTGGGCAGCATGGTGGTGCAGTGGTTAGCACTGCTGCCTCACAGCGCTGAGGACCTGGTTGAGGATCTTGGCCCCTGGTTACTGTCCGTGTGGAGTTTGCACATTGTCCCCGTGTCTGCGTGAGTCTCACCCCCACAACCTAAAAAAGTTGTGCAGAGTAGGTGGATTGGTCTTGCTAAATAGCCCCTTAATTGGAAAACAGAATTGGGTACTCTAAATTTTTGAAAACCAAAGTAAAATATACTCCAGGACAAAGCAGCCCACTTGATTGGCACCCAAGTCACAAACATTCACTCCCTCTACCATCGACGCACAGTGGCAGTGGTGTGTACCATCTAGAAGATGGACTGCAGGAACCCATCAAGACTCCTGAGGCAGCACCTTCCAATCACACAACTGCTACCATCTAGAAGGAAAAGGGCAGCAGATACCTGGGAACACCACCGCATGGAGGTTCACTCTAAGCCATTCGCCGTTCTGACTTGAAAAAATATCACCGTTCCTTCACTGTCGCTGGGTCAAAATTCTGGAACTCCCTCCCTAACAGCACTGTGGGTGTACCTGCACCACATGGACTGCAGCAGTCGCCAATTAGGGAGGGCAATAAGAACTGAGCTAGGCAGCAACACCCAAATCCCAAGAATGAATAAAGAAAATAGGAGTAGGTTTTGATTGTCTTATTTCCGTTCCCAATGACTATCATGATGACTTTGGCCCAGAAGCAGTGCAGCCAGGAACATTTATAATTGCTTTAAAATGTCTCGAGAATCTGTATTTGTTTTTCTAGGATGTTTAAAAAAGACTTTTGCTTGAATTGTAAAGGGATTGGTTGTAATTTTCTTGAATAATAAATTCTGGTCCATGTGACCTGACAACTGTACCACTGGGGAGGGCACAAATATTCCAAATCCATGTGACTGGTAGACAAAAAAAGCTGCTGCAGTAACTGGAGAGGCTATAAGCAGAGAAGCTGCAGGGTTGAGGTGAATCTCCCTCAGCTTCAGACACAAAGAGAAAGCAAACAAAGAGGAACACAGAAAATTCTTGTGAGAGGAAGAAGCAAATCACCGAGATCCGTTTGACAGAAAAAGAGACAGGAGCGGTGAGCTGTCCAAAAAGGCCTAAAACCTGGAAAGCTATGTGAATAGCTTGAGAAGATAAAGAGATAGGTGTTTTCCCAGAAATAGTCAAACCATAAATGGGCTGTTATTGGTTGGTCAGTTGACAAGGAACTTTTAAAAGCTCCAGCATCAGGACTGTGATGGCTCGAGGGAGAGAGGGTTTACACAAGTGTGCCTTGCTGATGATAATTACACCCATGAAACCCGAGGTGAAAGTTGTACAGACCTACCCTGCATGAATAAAGAACAACATATTGTCGAACTGTGTATCTACATAGTATCTCACTTCTGGGGGAGCGGTGCAAATGATTGTGGTTGTGCAAGACATATCTTAATAGAACCATAAAAAAGTTACAGCACAGAAGGGAGTCATTCGGTATGCCAGCCCGAGAGCACCCATGTGCTTTTCTAATCCCACTTTCCTGCACACGGTCTATTATAGCCCTGTAGCATACAGCACTTAAGGTGCAGATCCAGGTACTTTTTAAATGAGTTTCGGGTCTCTGCCTCCACCACCAACAGATTCTACTACCCTCTGCGTAAAAAACTCCTTCCTCATCCTCTGCACCTTCTGCCACTTATTTTGAATCTGTGTCCCCTGGTTCTAGAATTCTCCACCAAGGGAAGCAATTTTATCCTGCCCACTCCATCACTTGCCTTCATAATTTTGTACACCTCAATTAAATCACCCCTCAGCCGCCTTTGTTCTAAAGAAAATAACCCCGACCTATCCAATCTCTTCTCGTAGGTACACTTTTCTAGCCCTGTCGATATTCTTGTAAACCTCCTCTGCATCCACTCCAGAGCAATCACATCCTTCTGTGATGTGCTGACCAGAACTGCACACAACACTCCAGTTGTGGCCTCACCAGGGTTTTGTACAATTCCAACATTATATCCTTACTCTTATATTTTATACCTCTGTCAATGAAGGAGAGTATTCCATTTTCCTTCGTTAAAACCTTATCCACTTGGAATGCTGCCTTGAGGGACCTGTGTATTTGTACACCAAGATCTCTCTCACCCAACCTCTTAGTATTTATTGTGTATTTGCTATAACTGTTTGACCTCCCTAAATGCATGACCTCACACTTCTCTGTGTTAAATTCCATCTGCCACTTTATCGGTCACTCCACCGACCCATCTATATCACTTTGGAGATTATGGGCACCATTTAACCAAATGGTGTGGTAGTGACCAGGAACTGCCGCGAGTTTCTCGACGCCCGGCCCGGCGAGGCCGGCACCACTATAAAATGCTAATTGGTACACTTAACGAGGCCCCACATGCTTTTTGCCGCAAATCATGGTCCTGCCCACTGATTCATCCGGACTGTCCACCCCTCCTGTCAACAAGGGAGAGTAACCAATTCTGCGTGGCCAACTGCACTCAGCTCACAGCCATGTTACCAAGACGACCAGCCCCATGATTCGGCGATGCCAACTTGGCCAGACGGGGTGCCCTGTTCCCTTGAGGGTCACTGAGGGACAGCCACAAGGCAGTCACTGTCTCCTGGAAGGAAGTGGCAGCAGCCGTCAGCTCATGGAGCTTGACCAGGAGGACTGACACCTAGTCTCGCAAGAAGGTCAATGACTGCCACCGGGCCGCTCGAGTGAGTTTGCACCTCACCCCAACAACCCCTCCTCCGCCCCATACTCCCCATCATCCCCGCCCCATACGGCCCGTCTCCGCAAGGCCACCCCCTGCTCCCCAACGCGTGCAGGTAACAATGCCCCTCTATGTCCCCGCTGGAGAAGTTGGCCCATAACCAATGGGAGAGGGTCCAGACATCAGAGTCCTCACCCCTATGAGGAACGGGCCCTGGAGGACGCTGGTGTGGCTGAGGATAGAGCAGTGACCACTGAGAGGTGAGCATCCACCGGCCCCCACCCACATGACCTGCCAAATGTTGTTAATGCCATGCAGACTGACCCATCCCCCTCACTGACCACATGTCCATTCTCCCACAGGACGCCAGCCCATCCGGGGTTCCCCCCTCCCCGCTACTCAAGAGAGCTCTGAGGATGCCACCATAATCAGGGCACAGCTGTCACCCCCCTCCCCCCGCCCTCCACCAGTGCAGAGATACACCTCGGTGGGCAAAAGTAATGGATAGGCTTCTGGGGCACATGTTGGTGAGCACCACACAGTTGCAGATGCACATCGGGAGGAGGCAGGAACTCCCAGGCAAAACAGCAGTCGGCGGGCTGCTGGATGCCAGGACTCAGCTAGGTCCCAGTCTGATGCTGAGCCTCTGGACCAGGTTTACCCGGAGCAGATGCAGACGATAAGGTGTGGCCTTGAGATTCAGGGGGAATGTCAGTGACACGCCAGTAGGTCCATAGCTGATTGGAGGAATCCCAGAGGCTGTGGACGCAGGAGGTGGCTCCGGCAATGCATGGTACTGAGGCCAACACTGCTAGGGTGGCAACCGCAGTGGAGAGCCTGGTGCATGACGTTGGCAGCATGAGTGCAGGTGTCCAAGACATTACTCAGTCAGTGAATGCTATGGCTAAGCACATATACAGCATGTCCCAGTTGCTGGGGTACCAGGTGGGCATTGCCGACGCACTGCGGAGTATGTCCCAGTCTCAGGTTGGCATAGTTGAGGAGCTGCAGAGCATGTCCCAGTCACTGAGGGGCATTGCCGAGGGCATAGACACCATGCTGTAGACATTGGGGAGCCGCCAGGGCTGACAGAGCCAGATGATGCAGGGGCAGCCAGCTCTCGATCAGGCTGGCCCTCCAGGGTGAACCCCAGGGCCCAATGGGCACCAACCGGGACGAGGGGGGGTCAACCATACTACAGGGTGGTGACGGCTGCCGCCAGCTTCCTGTGTTCCACCCCCCCCCACCCCCCCGTGAAAATGGTGTGCCTCGCAGTCAGCACCCAGTACAGTGTGGCAGGGTGAGGCAGATGCTACTGGCATGTTAACTGGGGCCCTTTGGCCCCAGAAGGTGTCCGCCAAGGGCATCGATTAAGGGAAACAGGATGCAGTAAGCAGCAGGCCCCCTCCTCACCCAGATGCAGCAATAGAGCACAGAAGGCTGGGGAGGTGGAAGATCATTGAGAGGGCACCGGGGATGGAGGATGTAGAGAATAACTAAGGGGAAAATGGTGGGGCGATGCCATCAGGAGAATGGGGCAGTAGGGACACTTTTGTGAATTGTGAACCATTTAAGTTTGTTCTGCAATACGGGCTGAGCACCAATCCCATTCCTCACCTGCCTCCCCCGGGCACTCCACGTGCAGGTGATGGGTGTGAGCAAGCACTCGGTAGAAAGGCAGGGGTCAGAATATGGCATTGAATGAGGAGCTCCAGCGCTCAGCTCTCTGCGGGTTATCATCAGCCCCCTGTCCTCTACTGTGGCCTGCTGACAGTACCGACACAGTCCCATCACCCTGAAGTGATGTTACACAGACCCGGGGAGGGTGGGAATGCCATGGGGGAAGCAGGATGGGGGGGGGGGGGGGGGGGGGGGGGGGGGGGAAACAAGATGAGTGAAACGGATGAGGATGAACGCGTCCCTGGCCCTCCGAGCTTGCCGGACCCTCTCTGCTCCCACCTGTCTTCCATCCTCCTGCTCGACCTGTAGTCCTCCCCAGGCTCATAGTTCAGCCCCTCCTGGTCCGGCTCCTCCTCATCCTCTCCTTTCTCCTTGGTGGTGGCCACATATTCCTCCATGTCCACGTCGCCCTGTGCTGTGCCAAGTTGTGGAGTGCACAACAGACCACCACAAAGCGGACAACCCTCCGGGTGGTATATTACAGCGCACCACCTGAGTGGTCGAGCATTGGAACCGCATTTTGAGGATTCTGATGGACTCCCCAATGACAGCCCAGTTGCCCGCATGGGCCTTTTTAAAAATAAATTTAGAGTACCCAATAATTATATTTTTCCAATTAAGGGGCAATTTAGTGTGGTCAATCCATCTAACCTGCACATCTTTGGGTTGTGGGGGTGAAACGCACACGGACACGTGGAGAATGTGCAAACTCCACAGACAGTGACCCGGGGCCAGAATCAAACTTGGGTCCTCAGCGCTGTAGGTAGCAGTGCTAATCAGTTCGCATGGGCCTTTTAGTACCTGGTGTCCGCATCGGTCACCTTACTGGAGTTATTAGCCAGGTCCTCAGTGGGTGCCCACTTAGCTCCCAAGAACCAACTGGCCATCCTGGGACGGTCCTCGAAGAGGCCAGAGATGACCGCCTGCCCCAGGATGTAGCTGTCGTGCATACTCTCTGGGAAGCGGGCACACATGTGCATGATCTTTGTATAGCGGTTGCACACAAACTCGATGTTCAGGGAGTGGAACCCCTTCCTATTGATGTAGGGCAGGTGGCCCGGTGAGAGCAAGGTGACATGCGTGCCATCCATTACCCCCTGGACATAGGGCATCGTGTCGAAGGTGGAGAATCCTACTACTCAGGCATCTTGTTGGGCCTGGTCCATTTCAAAGTTTATTAGTTTTCTGCCCGGACAAACAGTGCATCCATGATTTCACTTGTGGGCTGTAGCTTGTGATAAATCATACAAGTCCCTGCTCGACCCCTGGAACGCTCCTGAGGCGTAGTGGTTCAGGGCTGCGGTGACCTTAATGGCCAATGGGAGCAGGTACCTCCTCCACGTGGTGCCAAGTCCACCAGGACGTGGTACAGGTGCCACACGTCCCCTTGTTGCGGCAGAACCTCCTGCGGCACACGCTGTCCGTCATCTGTTCTAAAGACCAGCGATGTCTGTACACATCTGGGCCATCGTGGGCCTCCCGCTCTGGTATCCCTCCCTGGTTGGATCAGCGGCCGGGTCCTCGGTGTAAGGGGTACGGCTCTGCACATGGGCCACAACCTCGAGCCTCTGTCGACCCTGCTGCTGCCGCCTTCTTTGTTGTCCGGCACTAGGGTATGCTCTGTAGGATCTAGAGATATCGTCCATCCTGTATAATAACTGTAAGGAATTGGAAGAGAGTATGAGACTGACCACTTCCACCCCAGGAGCCTCACTGCCCCCACCACCCCCGCACGTAACATTACCTGGACTGGTCCCCTCTCCGATGCACACATCCATCCTCTGGTCACAGTGATGTCCTCGGTGCTGGGGTCCAGCCCAAGGATAGTTGGATGCTGATCACTGCATTTCTATCCTAGCAATGAACTAAAATTAGCCTTCCTTTTTATCTGAAGTATCATTCGTCTGTTCATTCATATATAATTGTGTTAGTTCTGATTCATGTTTAAGTAAAAGCTACAGAAAGTCACATTAGTTGGTAATTTCTTCATTTGGGGGTCATTCAGTAAATTTAGTTACATTGGTTTATGGTTGTCCCACTGATCACAACACTGTGGACCAGTGTTTCATGGCCCTGCAATAAATTGGCAGTCTCATTCCTCAAAGCTAAAGGATGGATAGTGTGCAGTGTAAAACATGATACTTTGCTGAAGATGGAGCTTAGGGTAAGTTACTGGAGTCGGATCATAGCAGCCCTACAGTGCAGGCCAAGGCCACCTGGCGCTTCGCATCCCTGCCGAATCTCCAAAAGAGCACTCCACCTTGGCTCATTCCTGCCCCATCCCCTTAACCTCTCCTAACCAGCACATTTTTGGACACTAAGGGGCAGTTCGGCATGGTCAATCCACCTAACCTGCACATCTTTGGACTGTGGGAGGAAACCGGAGCACCTGGAGGAAACCCACAGAGACAAATGGAGAAAGTGCAAACACCACACAGACAGTCACCCGAGGCCAAGAATCAAACCCAGGTCCCTGGCACTATGAGGCAGCAGTACTAACCACTGTGCCGCCATGCCTAGTAGTATAGAAAGACATACAAACAAACTTAAGATCAGATGGCACGTTACGCCTGCCCACCCAAAATGGTGGAGTACCATGACGAGACATTCTCACTCCCCTTCGACTCAATCGTATAATATAAGGGGCAGGAAAGAGTTCAGAGGAGCTTTGAGTCTGTCTCATTATTCCTGGCATCAAAGTGTTTGATACACCATATCCAAAATGGAGTGTTAATTTACCAGCTCTACCATTCATAGAAACATAGAAAATAGGGGCAGGAGAAATCTCGGCTCTTTGAGCCTGCTTCGCCATTCATTGTGATCATCCAGTTCAATAGCCTGATCCCGCCTTCCCCCATATCCTTTGATCCCCTTCGGCACGTCGCCTACTAACTCTAATGAACACAACATTTTGAGGCACATGATGAAACCTCCAGAAATATCGCCAACCAGAATTCACAACCCCACATGTCTGCCAGCCTGCTTGAAGCAGCTGTATTATCTCAAAATGTATCTCTCTAAGAACCACTTCTTGTGCGGACATAGCAAGGATAAGACAAGTTTCATGTTTGAGGTGTCTTTAAGATGCAAACGTGCTGTATTTTTGAATTAAGTTGAGAAATTAAAATTGAGAGACTTGCTCTTCAGTCATTCAGGCTAGGCATGGTTTATGAGGGAGAGTTTGCGCTTGCTAAAACATGATCAATATTGTGGAATGAATGATGTATTCACACAGGGAGTGGATGTTTAGTGTGTGCCTGTAAGGCTGCCTTGCTAATGGCCAAAATAAATGTGATCTACAAGTTAACAGTTAATAGAGGGCTGCCTTTTCTTTCTATAATATGTGCCAGTTTGATTTTTGACCGATTTGCCTTCACACACACGCAGACAATCAAAGGTGGAGCTCAGTCGTGCAGTTGAGCAGGAAAGTTCCTGCCTCAGGATGTATGGCATCTTGTTAGATTAGTGTTAAAGTGTGAGTCACCAAATATGTGAGAGGTTCAAAGGAATGGGCAAGTATGTGGGGAAGAGTGTAATTTTTCTCTTTATTTTAGCATTGTTCTGAAACTGATAATCAAATAATGTTCTAAATTCTTCTTCCCAGAACATCGACATCACAAATTTCAGCAGTAGTTGGAATGATGGTCTTGCCTTCTGTGCTGTTCTCCATACCTATCTTCCAGCACATATTCCATACCAGGAGCTGAACAGCCAGGACAAGGTAAAACAACCGTCTGTTGATTAGTTCAGGTGATGTGAGGATTGTTTTATTTTTATTCTGTGCAGACTGAATGCCCTCCACAATTTTACACTTTATTTTAGCAGTGTTTTGGTAATCTCCCCCTTTGCCCCCAATCTCGGTAATGCTGCATAATCCTAACAGTAGCCTGGACTAGTCACTGTGAGGTGAATGACAGAAAATGGTATGGTTCATCCTGTGCACCAAGTCATTGGCTCTGCCAGGCATCACTCTGTGATGAGATGGTGGGAACCTTGTGTGGAAAATCGTGAGTCTGAAACTTATTCTCCCATTTAACTCTACATGTGCCACAGAATTTTCCCACTCACTTAACATATCAATGCCCCTTCGCAACACTCTGCTCCCATTCTTATGACCACGGCAGATGTTAATTGCCAAGCAAACCAACTCCCAGAGGGAAACCTGACTTACTGGCCATACTCATTTTTATTGTATTCTGAAAATTAAAAGACGATGTACTGATCTCTGCATCACAAAATCCAGTAACTCTGTTGGTACAAGTATAATGGGCGAAATTCTCCGCCCCAAACGACGGGTGGGAGAATAGCGGGAGGGCCTTCCCGACATTTTTGCCGCCCTCCCGCTATTCTCCCGCCCCCCCGCCGAAGTCCCGACCCGAATTGCTGCCGCCGTTTTTTTACGGCCGGCAGCGATTCACAGCTGTTAGATGGGCCGAAGTCCCAGCCCTTTCCGCCGTTTTTACGAACGGCAAACACACCTGGTCTTGCCGTTCGTAAAAACGGCGTCACAAACTCGCTATTAATAACCATGGCACCGATTGGCACGGCCGTACCACGGCCGTGCCAAGGGTGCCATGGGCCCGCGATCGGTGGGCACCGATCGCGGGCAGCGGGCCCGATGCCCGCGCACTACTTGTCCTTCAGCCGCCCCGCAGTATCCATTCGCGGGGCGGCTGAGGGGCAACCCGGCCCGCGCATGCGCGGGTTTCACGCAAAAACGCGATGACGTCACACGCGCATGCGCGGGTTTGAGTCTTCCAAACTGCGCATGCGCGGCTGACGTCATATGACGCGTCAGCCGGCGCTAACTCCGGTAAGCGGGCTTAACGATTTTCGTTAAGCCCGTCTTGCCGGAGCCTACGGCGTCGGGCTGCTAGCCCCGACCGGGGACCAGAATCGGTCCCCCGTCGGGAAGGGGCGTGCTGCCGTAAAACCCGCCCGGGTTTTACGGCAGCTTTACGATTTCTCCCGTTTTGGGAGAATCTCGCCCAATGTTTATTAATAAGAAGAAAATACTTTTTTGTCCTGAGCAGGGGGTTGATCCCGAGGGTGCAGGATGCCGAGTATTCGGCCATAGCGATTTCGGACCATGCCCCGCACTGGATTGATCTGGAGATGGGGGAGGCACGGGACCAGCGCCCGCTCTGGCGCCTGGATGTGGGGATGCTGGCGGAGGAGGAGGTGTGTAAGAGGGTTCGGAGAAGCATTGAGGGGTATCTGGTTACCAATGATACGGGGGAGGTCCAGGTGGGGATGGTCTGGGAGGCTCTGAAAGCAGTGATCCGGGGGGAGCTGATCTCCATCCGGGCCCACAGGGAAAGGAGGGAGAGGAAGGAGAGGGAGAGACTGGTGGGAGAGCTTCTGGGGGTGGACAGGAGATATGCGGAGGCACCGGAGGAAGGGTTGCTGGGAGAACGGCGCAGGTTGCAGGCCAATTTTGACTTGTTGACCACCAGAAAGGCGGAGACACAGTGGAGGAGGGCGCAGGGTGCGGTATATGAGTATGGAGAGAAGGCGAGCAGGATGTTGGCGCATCAGCTCCGTAGGCGAGATGCGGCTAGGGAAATTGGGGGAGTGAAGGATGGGGGTGGAAATGTAGTGCAGAAGGGGACAGAAGTAAACGGGGTCTTTAGGGACTTTTACGAGGGATTGTACCGGTCGGAACCTCCGAGGGGGAGAGAGGGGATGGAAAGCTTCATGAACAGGCTATGTTTCCCAAGAGTTCAAGAGAGGCTGGTTGAGGGGCTGGGGGCGCCGATAGAGTTGGAGGAGCTAGTCAGGGGGATCGGGCAAATGCAGTCAGGTAAGGCCCCGGGGCCGGACGGGTTCCCGGCAGAATTTTACAAAAAATATGCGGACCTGGTGGGTCCCCTGCTGGTGCGAACTTTCAATGAGGCGTGGGAGGGGGGGGCTTTGCCCCCGACGATGTCGCGGGCACTGATCTCTTTGATCCTAAAACGGGATAAGGACCCCTTGCAGTGCGGATCATATAGGCCTATTTCACTCCTTAACGTAGACGCTAAGTTGCTGGCGAAGATCCTGGCTACCAGGATAGAGGATTGTGTGCCAGAGGTAATTCATGAAGATCAGACAGGGTTTGTCAAGGGGCGGCAGCTCAACACGAATGTGCGGAGACTGCTCAATGTTATCATGATGCCGGCAGTGGAGGGGGAGGCGGAGATAGTGGTGGCGCTGGATGCAGAGAAGGCGTTTGATAGAGTTGAGTGGGGGTACCTATGGGAGGTGCTGGAGAGGTTTGGATTTGGGGAGGAATTCATCAAATGGGTGAGGCTGCTTTACGCGGCGCCGATGGCGAGTGTAGTCACAAATGGAAGGAGATCGGAGTATTTTAGGCTTTATCGTGGGACCAGGCAGGGGTGTCCCCTGTCCCCCCTGCTCTTTGCACTGGCGATTGAACCGCTGGCCATGGCGTTGAGGGAGTCAGGGAAGTGGAGGGGTCTGGTGCGGGGGGGGGAGGAGCACCGGGTATCGCTGTATGCAGACGACCTGCTGTTATATGTGGCGGACCCAGAGGGGGGAATGCCGGGGGTGATGGAACTGTTAGCGGAATTTGGGGGCTTCTCGGGCTATAAGCTGAACTTAGGAAAGAGCGAGGTATTTGTAGTGCACCCGGGAGATCAGGAGGAGGGAATTGGGAGGCTCCCCTTCAGGAGGGCAGTGAAGAGTTTCAGGTACCTGGGGGTGCAGGTGGCCAGGAGTTGGGGGGCTCTTCATAAGCTTAACTTCACCAGACTAGTGGAACAGATGGAGGAGGAATTTAAAAGGTGGGACATGGTGCCGCTATCGCTGGCGGGCAGAGTGCAATCCGTCAAAATGACGGTTCTCCCGAGGTTCTTGTTCCTCTTCCAGTGCTTGCCCATCTTTATCCCTAGGGCCTTTTTTAAAAGGGTGACCAGCAGCATCATGGGATTTGTTTGGGCGCATGGCACCCCGAGGGTGAAGAGGGTCTTCTTGGAGCGGAGTAGGGATGGGGGGGGGCTGGCGTTGCCCAACCTCTCGGGGTATTACTGGGCGGCCAACGTGTCGATGGTGCGTAAGTGGGTGATGGAGGGGGAGGGGGCAGCATGGAAACGGATGGAGAGAGCGTCCTGTGGGGATACAAGCCTGGGGGCCCTGGTAACGGCGCCGTGGCCGCTCCCTCCCACGAGGTATACCACGAGTCCGGTGGTGGCAGCTACCCTCAAGATTTGGGGGCAGTGGAGGCGACATAGGGGAGAAGTGGGGGGCTCGATGGAGGCTCCGTTAAGGGGGAACCATAGGTTTGTCCCGGGGAACATGGATGGGGGATTTCGGGGATGGTATAGAGCGGGCATTAGACAGCTGAAGGACCTGTTTATCGACGGAAGGTTTGCGAGCCTGGGGGAGTTGGAAGAGAAATTTGGGCTCCCGCCGGGAAACATGTTTAGATATCTACAGGTAAAGGCATTTGCTAGACGGCAGGTGGAGGGATTCCCTGCGCTCCCCGCGAAGGGGGTGAGTGACAGGGTGCTCTCGGGGGTCTGGGTCGGGGAGGGGAAGATATCCGATATCTACAAGCTTATGCAGGAGAAGGAAGAGGCGTCAGTAGAGGAGCTGAAAACGAAGTGGGAGGGGGAACTGGGGGAACAGATCGAAGACGGGACATGGGCTGATGCCCTGGAGAGGGTAAATTCTTCCTCCTCGTGTGCACGGCTTAGCCTCATCCAATTCAAGGTGCTGCATAGGGCCCACATGACTGGGACGAGGATGAATAGGTTCTTTGGGGGTGAAGATAGGTGTGCCAGGTGCTCGGGGAGTCCAGCGAACCATGCCCATATGTTCTGGGCATGCCCGGCATTGGAGGAGTTCTGGAAGGGGGTGGCGAGGACGGTGTCAAGGGTGGTGGGATCCAGGGTCAAGCCAGGATGGGGACTCGCGATCTTTGGGGTTGGGGTAGAGCCGGGAGTGCAGGAGGCGAAAGAGGCCGGTGTGCTGGCCTTTGCGTCCCTAGTAGCCCGGCGAAGGATTTTGCTACAGTGGAAGGACGCGAGGCCCCCAAGCGTGGAGACCTGGATCAATGACATGGCGGGCTTTATTAAGCTTGAGAAGGTTAAATTCGCCCTGAGAGGATCGGTGCAAGGGTTCTTTAAACGGTGGCAACCTTTCCTCGACTTCCTGGCTCAACGATAGGGTACTGGGACAGTAGCAGCAGCAACCCGGGGGTGGGGGGGGGGGGGGGGCGTTGATTATGTTAGCTTATTTTATTTAAATTTGATTTATCTAATTTTAATTTATGGTTAAGTTCTCTTGTTTGGGGGGGGGGGGGGGGAATGTGATACATGTGATGTTACGGTATGGGGGGGAATTGTGGGTGTTATGGGGCTGTTAGTTGCATATTACTGCTTTTTGCTATACTTTTTGTTATATTTTCTGCAAAAAATTCCAATAAAACAATTAAAAAAAAAAAAAAAAAATAAGAAGAAAATAAAACGTAAGACTACATTTAAAATTAGATACACAGTTAAAATTAGTCTTACAAATGATCTCCCCAAAAAAGATTCCCTGCTTGGTCAAACCCAAAAGA
This sequence comes from Scyliorhinus canicula, assembly GCF_902713615.1. Classification (NCBI taxonomy): domain Eukaryota; kingdom Metazoa; phylum Chordata; class Chondrichthyes; order Carcharhiniformes; family Scyliorhinidae; genus Scyliorhinus; species Scyliorhinus canicula. The sequence goes on along the minus strand of NC_052146.1, from coordinate 81,081,320 downwards.
AAACACTACCGCCAACACCCCCTTTAACTATAAAAATCCAGCAATTGTACACCCAAGGCAAAGCTGCTGGTGCTTTAATAAGGTTTACCGCACAGCCTCACAAACCCACTCCCACGCTGCTGTGGAAATCTAAGACTTCAGCATAAACGGCTTTTTGCAGCCTCAAAAGTTTTTCTAGTTTTACTGGATGGCTGATTCAACTGCATTTTCTTCCAGTCCAGAGTTGTTTCCAGCACGTTTTCCTCACATAGCCAACCCCAAAGCTCTCAACATCCATCCTAAAATATCATTTTTGCCTTTCATCTAGGCTTCCATTGACCTCCGCATTTATTTGAACGAAACTTTTCCAAAGTTAAAAAACATTCATATTTTCCCATTTCAGGTCAGATAAAATTTAATAACCTTGTTTACTTATGAAATGTTTGCAAGCCGTAAAGGCCTTTTTAACTCCACTTTGAAATTGGAAACAACAGATCCCTAGGTATCTCCTAATGCATATTTCTAAACTGAACCTATTTACTTATAAAACCACTTGACCAGGAAATTCTCCTTACAAATGTAAGTTTCTGGCACCTTTATTACTTTTCCCTCAACTCTTCCAATCAAAAGTACTCCATTAATCTTTTCCCAGCTTAATTAAATAATTTTCACACATGCGCACACACAGGCACCCACCTTCTCTGGAGAATCACACATTTCCCCAAAATATTAAAAAATTAACATCCATTAAGCGGATGGCAGTAGCGTAGTGGTATTGTCACTGGGCTAGTAATCCAGAGACTCGGGACAATTCTCTGGGGACCCATGTTCGATTACCACCACGGCAGATGGTATAATTTGAATCATAGGATCCCTACAGTGCAGCAGGGGACCATTCAGCCCATCAAGTCTGCACCGACCCTGTGAAAGCTCCATCCTATCCCAGTAACCCCGCCTAACCTTTTTCGATACGATGGGGCAATTTGGAATGGCCAATACATCTAACCTGCACATCTTGGACTGTGGGAGGAAACTGAAGGAAACCCATGCAGACAAGGCGAGAAAGTGCAAACTCCACACACACTGTCACATGAGGCCAGAATTGAACCCGGGTTCCTGGTGTTGAGGCAGCAGTGGCTAACCACTGTGTCACCGTGCTGCCCGAATATATCCAATATAAATCTGGAATTAGGCCTAATGTTGACTATGAAACCATTCACGATTTTTGTAAAAGTCTATCTGGTTCGCTAATGTCATTTGGGGAAGAAAACTTGCTGTTCTTACCTGGTTTGGCCTACATGTGACTCCAGACCCACAGCAATATGGTTGACTCTTGACTGCCCTCTGAAATGACCGAGCAAGCTACTCTGTTCAAGGGCTATTAGGAATTGGTAACAAATACTGTTGCGTGCCAGCAACGCCCACATCCAATGAATGAATGAAGAAAATTAAACACTATCTATGCCATTGTGGTGCCCCTTGTTATATTACGTAATTGTAATACGTTGTTATTCTTTTGCTTACTTCCAGAATGGTCTGATGGTTTTAGTTCAGTAAAAATATCAGTCTTCAAATTAAGTAAATAACATTTATTGAATAAAGAATGTAACTATCTGAGTTTGTTCACTCTTCTACAAATATAACTGATGAGTAAGTAAATAAGAAGAAGAATAAATAATGTTTCACTACACATGCCAACTAGGCTACATCTCTAACACTCTGCTCTCTAGTCACTCATTTTTAAAATAAATTTAGAGTACCCAATTATAATTTTCTTCCAATTAAGGGGCAATTTAGCACGGCCAATTCACCTAAACTGCACATCTTTTTGGTTTATGGGGGTGAAACCCACGCAGACACGGGGAGAATGTGCAAACTCCATTCAGACAGTGACCCAGGGCCAGGATTCAAACCTGGGTCCTTAGTGCCGTAGTCCCAGTGCTATCCACTGTGCCACCGTGCTGCTCCCCTCTCTAGTCACTCCTGATACAAAGAGGCGGGAATCTCCTCGAGTACAGTTTATATGCATGGATCTGGTGCTGCCATCTAGTGGTTGTCTAGCACTATAATATAGTTAACCCTTTACATACCGACAGATATACAGATCACTACACCCTCAGCTTAATATCTTCAGCGGGATGGATGTCCTGTTCACTCTCTCGCTTTATCGAAGCTATTTATGAATACAGTGAAAAGCTGAGGCCCCTGTATAAATTCTTTGGGAACATGTCTTGATACAATCCTGTCAATTGTGGAGATGGTCCAAAACGAGGGGCCATAAAAAAAGGTAGTTGCTTATAAATCTAATAAGGAATTGGGGAGAAATGTTTTATCAGTTTGTGTTAAGAGTATGAAATCTCTGCCACTTGATGTCACTGGACACTAACGTTTCCAGATTTTATTCAGCCATTGAATAATTTTCTACACCTGAACTCTTCTCCTGGTAACTCCCCAGCTGTTGACTTCCATCACCATTTCCTTCCAGCACCCATCCTCATGTCTCCTTCCAAGCACTGGGAATAAGCTTTCTCTCCAGTTAAATCCTCATGGGAGCCATCCTGGTGCCACTATGAGTACTTGCTCATGGCAACACATGATGTCCCTTCTGCCCCATCTGTGAATGATGAACCTAGTTATGCTTGCTGTTTGCCTGGAGCCCTCGGTTTCTGTATCTTCCAGGCCACTTGTAGAATTACTGCTTACTCGCCATACTCACCTCTGGGTCAGCTAGGGTGTTTTACAGGGTGGGGATTCAGAAAGAATCCAGACACCTTGATTCTGATGTCGGATAGACAGCTCAACTGCTGGTGACCTGCAGGGATCTATTTTGGAGCCTCAACTATTAATGACATTACTGAATGGCTAGAAAACCATCTATCCTAGTTTATCAATGACACAAAAGTACAGTTTTGTACAAAAGCAGTGTAGATGAAAGATAAGGTTACAAATAGATATTGATAAGTGAATGCGCCAAACACTGTGGCAAATAAATTTCAATGTAACTGAATGTGAGGTCATCCATTTTGGACCTAAACAGGGTGGAACACAATATTTACTATATACTGACATGTTAGAAAAGGGGTCCATGTACACAAATTATTAAAATATGAAAAGACAGAAAATAATTTAAAAGGCTAGTGGAATGCTAGCCTTTATATCTAGAGGGTTAGATTACAAGGAGATAGAATTTATGCTACAGCCCAGGTTAGACCAGAGCTGGACCCCATGGGTTGAATTACAAGGAGTGATTACACAAATTGGGATTGTAGTCCTGGGTGACTTTCAAAATATTAAGAGGAACAAGTAGAATAGAATACAATATTTCTGCTGGCCAGAGAGTCTTTGTGAATGAAATGAGGAAACACTTAGACATATAAAGGATGGAAGAGTTTTGGAACACTCTTCCACAAATGGTAGTTGATGCTTGATCAATTGTTAAATTTAAATCCCAAGATTGATGGACTTTTGTTCACCAAAGCAGTCGACCTCTGTCATTCATGACCCCCTCTATCACAATTTTTTAAATCTCTGTGAATGCTTATATACGCCAAATCGCGGTTCATGCCCCCAAAACTTCATACATTGTGATTTAGATTCTCCTGTTAAACACTCACTTTTCCAACGTCTTTCGCAAGTAGAAAGCACGCACAGCGCATACACCATCTCTGCACATGCTGCAAGTTCACCAACCGCTGTTTCACCCTTCATGAGGTTTTTGTGGAACCCCCGTGAACGACAGGAGCTGACTGTACAGTATTAGGTTGGGGTAAGGAGTTAAGTCGCACATCAGCCATGATCTTAATAATGAACAGGCTAGAGGGGTTAAATAGCCAATGACCCATCCTCTGTTGATGTCTGAATTGAAAATTAGTCTTTGAATCACTGTTTATAATTCCGTACATGGGGTGTACCTATGATCAAGGGAAAGGTACTGCCCAGTGGCAATGGAAGCAAGTTTGGGGTTGAGAGAGAATTACACTGCGCCAGTATCAACCTCCACCTAATGGTGGAACCAGTGTTCGCCCTGGCACAGTCGCCACAGGCCAACTTTCTCACCTGACATATAATTGTTCCACTGAAGTGTGTGATCACCACCTTAGCCAAGTCAAAAACAGGCAGGTCAAGTAGGTAGTATAGGAAAGAACAAGATGCGGACAATTCGGGATACACCAAGTAATAGGGTGAGTACATGTTTAAGATGCAATATGAGTTCAGGAAAGGAGGTGTGATCATTCATAGCTGGAACACTAAGGTTTGCATTGCTGCTGCTAATTCCATACTGACCTTAATAACTACTGCCTCTGCAGGAGAAGAACCATTTTTTCAAGTAGCTGATCCGCACCAGCAGCATTATGTCTCATGGAAAGCCGGGAATCTACCCCATGGTGGCTGGTTTAGCTCAAGTTTATCTCATAATGTGGTAACCAGGATTGTGAGGAGTAAATATAGACAATGCATTTCCAAAAAGGTCCAGGTTTTAAAGCCTGGTGGGTGCTATGATAGGTACCTCTCATCTATACCACAGGGAGATCTGTATTAACAAACACCTCACCATTTGAAGATCCATCTGAAGGTTTAGGATTAGTAGATGATAATGTTCTATGGATTTCTTTTAACAGGTCTCTAATTTCTTGTGTCCTTTTTTTTACAGCGAAGAAATTTTTCCCTAGCCTTCCAGGCAGCTGAAAGCGTTGGCATCAAGTCCACACTGGTAAACTTTTAAGTAAAACACTCACACTAAAGGCTCAGCTCCTAATTCTTAGTCACAGAATAAGTCACTTCCTTTCTGCTTTCCATTATTCTCTTCTTAATGTAACTTTACATTCCCGGAAGTCTCACATATTTTTAGGAATTGTTAGGCTTTCTATATTTAAATCGCTTTTCTTCCTTGTACAGATTTTTATCTCTGGTTTAAACATTGTAAGGACTGTGCACGAGTCAGAGCCACTTCCAGTTCCCAGTGTTCAGGCACCCTGAGTATTTCATTTTCAGACTATTGAGAGTTTGCTGAAATACCAGATGTTATTTAAATGTTTATTTCATTAAAGGCTATTGTTTGTTTTATCAGTGTGGAAATAAACTGCTGGAACAGTTTACAACTCAAGAGAACTTAGAAAATCAAAACTTTTTGTTGGTATCCAACCAGTGCCACAGTTAACAGTTTAGATCCAGTCTGTGCATCATGCTATGGTCATGTGTGTTTGTAGCCTGGGTATGTCAAACGTGAGTTGATTTCAGGAAGGGCACAGTTACTGAAAACCCAATAAAATAATCCTGCAATTCCCATGAATCTACTCACTGAGCTTTCGTATCTAAGACTTGGGTTTGTATCCAGCCCGGCCTTACTCTCGGATCGTCTCCCACATCACCACCCCCTGCAATCTAGTAGTCTCAGTCCTGGCCAGTCTGAACTTGCTTCCATCCAGGTACAACAGACAGTTTGTTAATTTAATGAATACAGAATCAGCTGGCAGAATCTTCTAGTACTGGAGATTATGTCCGGTGACGGACAGGAAAGTCAGTGATTGCCGTTGGCAGCTGGACGACTGGGCAGACGTGATCTTGGCTTTTTGGTTCATTAATTATGCATCAGCGAAGAGCTCTGCGAATCGCATGCTGGGGTAAGCAGGAAGTCGCCACCCTGCCGTCCCTTCATTGAGCCAAAGGACTTAGCGGTGGAATAGTCAAATTGCACTCAGACAGACATTCACTCTCTGTAGGTCAGGAGCTGTGGAGATGAAGTACAGGGGAAGCAGTGGTGTAATGATATTATCACTGGACTGCTGATCCAGAGACCCAGGGTAATACTCTGAAGACCTGTGTTTGAATCCTGCCATGGCAGAAATTGAATCCAATAAATATCGGGAATTAAAAGTTTAATGACCATGAAACCATCGTCGTACAAAAAACTCAGCTGTCAAAATCATAACTGGTTCACGAATGTCCTTCCTGGTCCTTCCGTTTGGGGAAGGAAATCTGCAGTCCTCACCTGGTCTGGCCTACATGTGATTCCAGAGTGTGGTTGACTTTGAAATGGCCGAGCAAAACACTTATATCAAACTGCTATAAAGTCAATAAAAAGAAAAGAAACTGGACAGATCACTCAACTAGGTACTGGAAATGGTGAAGGCAAATTCAGCCCTATCAACCCTGCAAAGTCCTCCTTTACCAACATCTGGGGGCTTGTACCAAAATTGGGAGAGCTGTCTCACAGACTAGTCAAGCAACAGCCTCACAGAATCATACCTCATGGGCAAGTAAACCTCCTGCTGATTAACACATGCCATCACCGTCAGCTGAGGAATCAATATTCCTCCATGCTGCACACCACTTGGAAGTTGCACTGAGGGTGGTAACAGTGCAGAATATACTCTGGATCAGGGACTTCAGTGTCCATCACCGAGAGTGGCTCAGTGGCACTACTACTGACTGAGTTGCCAAGTCCTATAGGACATAACAGACTGGGTCTGCGGCAGGTGGTAAGGGAACTAGCAAGATGGAAAAACATACATGGGAAATCCTCGTCATCACCAACCTGCCTGCTGCAGATGCATCTATCCATAACAGTATTGGTAGGAGTGACCACTGCACAGTCCTTGTGGAGACGAAGTCCCGTCTTCACATTGAGATAATCCTCTTTCGTGTTGTGTGGCACTACCACCGAGCAAAATGGGATAGACTTCGAACAGATCTAGCGACTCAAGACTGGGCATACTTGAGGTGCTGTGGGCCATCAGTAGCAGCAGAATTGTAATCACCTAGGGTGGCACAGTGGTTAGCATTACTGCCTACGGCGCTGAGGTTCCAGGTTCAAATCCCAGCCCTGGGTCACTGCCCGTGTGAAGTTTGCACATTCTCCCCGTGTCTGCATGCGTTTTGGCCCCACAACCCAAAAGATGTTCAGGATAGGTAGATTGGCCACACTAAATTACCCCTTAATTGGAAAAAATAATTGGGTACTCTTAAAAAAAAATTTTAAACAAAAAAAAAAGAATTGTAATCACCTGCAATTTAACCTCTTGGCCCGGCATATCTCCAATTCTCCCTTTACCACCATGGCAGGGCATCAACCCTGGTTGAATGAAGAGTGCAGAAGGGCATGTATGCCAAGAGCGCACCAGACACTCTTAAAAATGAGGTGTCAGCCTGGTGAAGCTAGAAGACAGGACTACTTGCAGGCCAAACAACATAAGCAGCAGGTGATAGAGCGAGGCGATCCTACAACCAATTGGATCAGATCTAAGCTCTGTAGTCCTGCCAAATCCAATCATGAATGGTGGACAATTAAAAATTTGAGGAGGAGGCTCCACAAATATCTCCATCTTCAATTATGGAGGAGTCCAGCACACCTGTGCAAAAGACAAGGCTGAAGCATTCGCAACAGAAGGATCGAGTGAATGATCCATCTCGATCTCCTCCAGTGGCTCCCAGCATCCGAGATGCCAATCTTCAGCCAATTCACCCCACATGATTTTAAGAAACAGCTGAAGGCATTGGATACTGCAAAGGCTTTGGGCCCTGTCAAAATTCCAGCAATAGTACTGACGACTACCGCCTTCTTTTTTTTAAAATAATTTTAATTCAAATTTTCACATTTTCAAAAAGAAAACAATAATAGAAAATTCTAAGAACAAAAAAAAACAGAACACCCCCCCCCCCCCCCCCCCCCCCGGCTGTAAATACAAAAGAGAAACAATAAATTAACGCCCGTCATTGGCAAAAAAACAGATATTCAACCCAAAACAACCCCCCCCAACCCCGGGTTGCTGCTGCTGCTCACCTTTTGTTTTTACCGTTCTGCCAGGAGATCTAGGAATGGTTGCCATCTCCTGAAAAACCCCTGCACTGACCCCCCTTAGGGCAAATTTCACCCTCTCCAATTTAATAAACCCCGCCATATCGTCGACCCAGGCCTCCACGCTTGGGGGCCTCGCATCCTTCCACTGAAGAAGAATCCTCCGCCGGGCTACTAGGGACGCAAAGGCCAGAACACCGGCCTCTTTTGTCTCCTGCACTCCCGGCTCCACTGCTGCCCCAAATATTGCGAGTCCCCAGCCTGGAATGACCCTGGATCCTACCACCCTCGATACCGTCCTTGCCACACCCTTCCAAAATTCCCCCACGCTGGGCATGCCCAGAACATGTGGACATGGTTTGCTGGGCTCCCTGAGCACCTAATACACCTGTCCTTGGTCCCAAAAAACCGGCTCATCCTTGTCCCGGTCATATGAGCCCTATGCAGTACCTTAAACTGTATGAGGCTAAGCCTTGCACACGAAGAGGAGGAAGTTCACCCTTTCTAGGGCATCCGCCCACGTCCCCTCCTCAGTCTCCTCACCCAGCTTCTCCTCTCATTTATCTTTCAGCTCCTCCACCGAGACCTCGTCTACCTCCTGCATCACCTGGTACACTTCCGAGATCCTGCCCTCTCCAACCCATACCCCCGAGAGCACCCTGTCCTGGACCCCACGCGGCGGCAGCAGGGGGAACCCCGCCACCTGCCGCCTGACAAACGCCCTTACCTGCATGTACCTAAAGGTGTTCCCCGGGGGGAGCCTGAACTTCCCTTCCAACTCACCCAGGCTCGCAAACTTCCCGTCTATGAACAGGTCTCCCAGCCTCCTGACACCTGCCCTGTGCCAACTCAGGAACCCGCCATCAATTCTCCCCGGAACAAACCGGTGGTTCCCCCGTTTCGGGGACCTCATCGAGGCCCCACCTCCCCCCTGTGCCGTCTCCATTGCCCCCAAATCTTGAGGGTAGCTGCCACCACCGGGCTCGTGGTATACCTCGTTGGAGGGAGCCGCAGCGGCTCCGTTGCCAGCGCCTCCAGGCTCGTGCCCACACACTGATAGATCCTGATCTCTGCGTTCTCCCACCTGCTGCTCCTTTCCTTCTTCGCCCATCTCAGCATGCACTCACAGTCAACGAAGCAGTGAAAGCGGACCAGCATCGCCCTAGGCGGCTCGTTCGGCCTGGACTTCCTCAACAGCACTCGATGGGCCCCTCCAGCTCCAAGGGTCCTTGGAACGACCCCGCGCCCATTAACGAGTTCAGCATCACAACCACGTAGGCCCCCAAATCCGAACCTTCCAACCCCTCCGGGAGGCCCAGAATCCGCAGGTTCTTCCGACGGGAGCGGTTCTCCATCTCCTCCATCCTTGCCAGCCATTTCTTGTGAAGCGCCTCGTGCGACTCCACCTTCACTGCCAGGCCCAGGAGTTCATCCTCGCTCTCTGAGGCCTTTTGCTGTAGCTCTCGGATCTCCGCACCCTGAGCCGTCTGAGTCGCCATGAGCTTGTCCAGCGAGGCCTTAAACGGTTCCAGGATCTCAGCCTTCAGCTCCCTGAAGTAGCGCTGAAGCAGTTCCTGCTGCTCCTGCGCCCACTGTTGCCACGCTGCCAGTTCCCCGCCCGCCGCCATCTTGTTTTTCCTGCCTCGCACCTTTCTCTGCTCCAAAGCCGATTTTTTGACCGCTCCGCTCCTGGTCCGGTCCATCCACCGGCAGATAAGCACAGTGGATGTGTTCCCACCCAGGGAAAAGTCCAACCAGCACCGCTCCGGGCCCTTAAAAGAGCCCAAAAGACCAAAAATAGCAGGAGCTACCGAACGTGCGGCTTAGTTCCGCATCACCGCAACCGGAAGTCCGTGCACACCATTTGTATGCAGCTGGATAGCAAACCATTCTAATTCACAGCTGGCAACGCACGTAATTTGGAGAGAGGGTATGTGATTCCAGCAATTTAGCCTTTTGATGAGCATTCATAAGATGCTAATGAATGCAAATTGGGTTCCCGACATTACTCAGTGGGAAACGCAATCCACCTTGAAAGTCGGAAGAACAAAACTGTTTTTCCACCAGCTCGAAACTGATTTTTTTCATTAACACCAAATTAAGTGCCATCAGCCACCGTGATATCCATTGCTGGCTGGAGCCAAAGATTCCTCCTATTCCTGCTTCATAAAACATAGTCATCACCAGTGTGCAAATCACATAGTCCACCAAATCATTTAGTTAGTGCGGACTGTAAACGCCAGGGGACATGTTTTGTATTTGTCCTCGAACATTTGTCATGCCCACGAGGGCACATATTGGTGAAGATATGACACACATGTCCCCATTTGGTTTGATAATAGTCAAGAAAGGCCCAACTCTGCGGTGACGGTTGAATCCTATTTGATGATAAATGGGGTCAGATGTGAGTTAAAGACTAGACATGCCTTGCATTTATATAGTGCCTTTCATGACCTCAGGATAATAATAATCCTAATAATCTTTATTAGTGTCACAAGCGGGCTTACATTAACACTGCAATGAAGTTACTGTGAAAATACCTTAGTCTCCACACTCTGGTGCCTGTTTGGGTACACTGGGGAAGAATTCAGAATGCCCAAATTACCTAACAAGCAAGTCTTTTAGGACTTGTGGGAGGAACCTGGAGCATCCAGAGGACCCACGCAGACAGAGGGAGAATGTGCAGACTCCACACAGACAGTCACCCAAACCAAGCATCGAACCTGGGTCCCTGGCACTGTGAAGCAACAGTGCTAACTACTGTGCTACGTACTGCCAATAAAATTACTATAGTACCAGCTGACCATCAGCTACTTTCTCCTTTGAGGATCCGGAGGATCACCACACCTCAGGCACAGGGCAAGGTTTAGAAGGCAGAGCCTTCATGAATAACTTCAGCCCTACGGGAATTGAACCTACGCACTTGGCCTTGTTTTGCATCACAAACCAGCTGGCCAGCCAACTGAGCTAAACCGGCCCCCATATCAGCCGTGATTGAATGGCGGAGCAGACTCGATGGACCGAATGGCATAATTCTGCTCCTATGTCTTATGGTCTTGTATATGTTCCACAGCTAAAGAAAAACTTTAAATCACTATTACAATTGAGGAAATACAGCAGCCTGTAGCACACAAAAAGTAAAGTACAAAATAATATTTTATGATATTGGATGAGGGATAAATATTGACAAGGACACTTGGTCAATTTTTCTGCTCTTCAGATCATGCTGTGGGATTTTTGTGTTTGCTTGAGAGGGCAGTTGCAGCTTCAGGTTAACATTCAACAGTGCAGCACTTAACTGTACTGCACTAAAGTGTCAGCTGGCTAATGGACTGGATGTCTGAAGTGAGTTTGGACCACAATTTTCTGATTTGGAGATGAGATTGCTGCTAACCTTCTTGGATGGCTTGAAGAGAGCCTTGCTCTTGATGAATAGAACCAGCCAGACTAAAATGGCAACATGATTATGTTGAGACATTTCTTCGTTACTAACTTGGCATCTGAAAGAGGAAGCTGTGAAGTAGCTGGGTGTATGCTACAGAGGACAGGTAAGCATGGAAAGAGTAGGGTTCAATGTGCCAGTCACAAAACGCGTAACGTGCAGTAGAGTATCCACCAGATCTGTGATGAGTAAGCCTGAGTGAGGGCAAAGTATTCAGTTAATGAATAGCAGAGTGCAAGAGCAGATGAGCATTTGGGGGATCTGCTTGCTCCTCTCAAAGAGCTCTTGAGTAGGTTATTTTGGATTTTGACTTTTGAAGCAGCATTTGATAGGTAGAGAGTACTGGAGGGTGGTATCGAAGTATACTGAGCTAAGTATTATATTTGAGTGTTAATTGTTTACGGTGACAGTGTGTTCACAAGAGACATATGGGCGGATTCAGTTGCGAGCGATCACCAGGTTCTAGTCCCACTTCTAGACCCAAAACAAAGCTGACACAATACTGCAGTGCCATGTGAATGATGCACCACTACGAATGAAGCCTTATGGATGAGAAATTAAACTGAGGCCCAGTTATTGTCTCAAGATTGATGTAAAAGATCCCATGACACTATTTTGAAGCAGCTTACGAAATATAAAAGTTTTACTTGTGTTAGGTTTGGGGATGAGAACACACAAAAATACACATGAGGTCACTCCTAGGCAATTGGAGTGGTCAGGCTCTGGGAAGGGTGGTACCCTGATGCCACCTTGGCACTGGCTCCTGTGTATCATGGCAGTGCCACCTGGGCACCCTGGCAAGTTTTCCATGCCTGCGATTGGGTCTGGGGGTACCCTGTCCTTATGAGGTGGGGTGAGGGGGGCTTGAGGACCCTCTAATCAGTATGTTGGAGCATTAGGGGGGTCCGGAGGCAGCAGTGGGGGTTGAGATATTGGGGCAGCATTTTAAAATGGCGCCCCAACCTCTTATAGAACATAGAACAGTACAGGACAGAACAGGCCCTTCGGCCCTCAATGTTGTGCCGAGCAGCAATGATCACCCTACTCAAACCCACGTATCCACCCTATACCCGTAACCCAACAACCCCCCCCCCCCCCCCAACCTTACTTTTTAGGACACTACGGGCAATTTAGCATGGCCAATCCACCTAACCCGCACATCTTTGGACTGTGGGAGGAAACCGGAGCACCCGGAGGAAACCCACGCACACACGGGGAGGACGTGCAGACTCCACACAGACAGTGACCCAGCCGGGAATCGAACCTGGGACCCTGGAGCTGTGAAGCATTATGCTAACCACCATGCTACCGTGCTGCCAATATGCTCTTCCTATGCAGGAAATAATCTAAGTGTGGCCTCAGGGGAGTGTTGTCTGCGGAGGGCCCCCCAAAGAAAGCAAAGTCCCCTCCAATAGCGGGGTCATTTTTGTTTTGTTAAATAGCACCCATAGTCTCTCCCGTGAGATACCTTTACTGTAATGTAAGCCATCTAGGGAAAAAGCACAAATGAAACTGGACATGGAGCATGATAAAGAAATTGTTTTTGGAAAGTCAGTAAGTCAGTGGATCTGTAGTTTACCGAATCAGGCATTATTGTCTCTTCCCTGATGTTTCTACTCTATGTGAATGAAGTATTAACGGCATCAGGTGATAAGAGTCAGAGGGAAAAAGCAAATTGTCTAAAACTACACTGACAATTAGTTCACCCTTCTTGTCAAAGGTTAAAAGTCCTGCTAAAGGATGCAGATGTGGTGGATGTGGAGCAGACGCGATTCATCAAAGAAATTAGTGCAAACTATAAAATGTATATCAAGTAGCGGAGGATATTGTCACACCCTATTGTGGGTCTTCCATTGGCATGTGACTTAATGAGGTAGTTGCCATGGATTTTAAAGTATGAGACAAAGATAGTTATAGTTTCATTTTACATTTATAGACATGGCAACCAGATTTAGTCATCCTACAGTAGTGCTATACATAGTGCTACGGTAGCAGGACCAGACCCCAATTTATATTCGGAAACCAGGCTAAACCCCCAACGAGTTTTCAATTTGTAACTGTGAGAAAACTATATTTCGCTCTGGAGATTCCACTGACAACTAGGGTTTTTTTACATTAAAACAAACTTTATTATTAACATAGGATTAACCCTATTGATATCCAAGGAAAAACAGCTTTTCAATTAACTGGTTAAACAGTTCTAAAAAAAAAAGAAAGAAAGGTGTTTGATCTCACTTTCCCATCTACTTATAAAAGTTCAATTAAGCCAAACTCTCTCTCACCGGTCAAATGCCTTACAGAATTACTCACAAAGTCCTTGGGAGAGAAGCTTTCAGAAGAAATTTGAAAAACGTATCTCCTTATCTCAGAAACAAGAGCAGAAATGAAATGAAATGAAAATCGCTTATTGTCACAAGTAGACTTCAAATGAAGTTACTGTGAAAAGCCCCTAGTCGCCACATTCCGGCACCTGTTCAGGGAGGCTGGTACGGCAATTGAACCGTGCTGCTGTTTTCAAAGCCAGCTCTTTAGCCCTGTGCTAAACCAGCCCCAGATGAATCTAAAAACACGCAGGGCAGGGCTGAAAACAAAACTCAAACACCCAGCCAGCCCCTCCCATGAGTGACATCACAGCCTGCCTAATCACAGATATAGGGGGCGATTCTCCGCTCCGCGGACCAAGAGCCCGCGCCGTCGTGAACGCCGTTGCATTTCACGACGGCGCGAACACGGCCCGGGCACGACCTATTCTGGCCCTCACAGGGGGCCAGCACGGCGCTGGAGTGGTTCACGCCGATCCAGCGTCCCTACGTGGCGCCAAATGGGCACCGCGCCAACCCGCGCATGCGCAGTTGCGCAGCTCAATCCTGTGCATGCGCAGTTGCGCAGCTCAATCCTGTGCATGCGCAGTTGGGGCAGCTTAATCCTGTGCATGCGCAGTTGGGGCAGCTCAATCCTGCGCATGCGCGGGGAACTTCTTACGTGCGCTGGCCGGCCCGCCAATCGGTGGGCCCCAATCGCAGGCTAGACCCCTTTGGAGGCGCCCCGCCCCCCCCACAGGCCGCCCCCCGAGCGTTCCCGGAGAGTTCCCGCCGGCAACGACCAGAGGTGGACGGGGCTGGCGGGACCCTGTCGTGTCGGAGCGGCCGCTCGGCCCATCCGGGCCGGAGAATCGCCGCTCGCCGTTTGCAGCGATTCTCCGAGCGGCCCGCCGCGATTCTTGTGGCGCTGGTTTCGGGGGGGGGGGCGATCTCGTGCGGGGGTCAGGGCGGCGGCATGGCGCCCCGACTATTCTCCCACTCGGCGTGGGGGGGGGGAGAATACCTCCCATAATCTGAATATCTTAACCTGATTTGTTTAATAACATTACTGCAACAGGCATACAATGCAATATATTTTTTAAATTCCTTTGAGAAATGGATAGGAACAGACTTGGGGCACCAGACAGTTTGTGACCGGTGATGGAGAATTTGCTAATGATGAGCTGAGAGACATGTTAAAACACGAGCATTGTGGTTATGAACACCACCCTGAAAATCCTTTCAGTAATGGACTCTGAAAGGAATCGCATAATGATCGATGAAATGCTGCATAACTCTTAGCAGAACAACCAAACTGCAAGTTGACAACTGCCCTGGATTGGTCAATTCATGTAAAGAATTCACTTCAGATGGTTGGAAGGTATATTCGTTATCGATTGGTGGATGAGAGGAATCTCAAATTACCTTCTGTGCTGGGCAGTAGGACTTTCATTATTTTGTTTATATTTTTCAAAACAGCTGAGGAAATAGTTTCCCACCTTCTGAGTTGTATACAATGTGAGTAGTTCACCAAAGTACTTGAGCTTGAACTTGCTTGTGTTTATTCAGTACCAGTTTGTTTGTATCAAAGGCAGAATCCAAGACTTTGTTGAATATGATGGATCAGTCGCTGTAAATAGGTATTTGCAAAAAGATTGATGCTGCTTTTCAACATTGCAAAACTCTCAAAGATGTGGAACTTAGCCAAAGGCATAAATGTGAATGATGCAGCAATTTGAAGCGTCAACAGCAAGTTAATGTAGGCACAGGGGCAGCACGGTGGCACAGTGGTTAGCACTGCTGCCTTGCTGCGCCGAGGTCCCAGGTTCAATCCCAGCACTGAGTCACTGTCTGTCTGGAGTTTGCACATTCTCCCCGTGTTTGCGTGGATTTCGCCCCCACAGCCCAAAGATGTGCAGGGTAGGTGGATTGGTCACACTAAATTGCGCCTTAATTGGAAAAATTAAATTGGGTACTCTAAATTTATTTTTTTCTAAAGTTAATGTATGCACAAAAATCACTGGTAATCTAATTGCTTACAAGAGAAGGCACTCTGCTGACCAGAGAAGGTGTCCCAGCATTAATTGCAATTCTAGTAAAGGTGCCACCTTTACTGGGCAAACGATTGGACCATGTAAGTGGTTGGCCAACCCATTATTATGACTCCCTGCAATGACAGGCAAACTGTACCGATTAAATCAGTTTTCCCAAGAAGGTAAGTGGGGTTGTAATTTCAGTCAATTTGCTGAATGGGAAATAATTGTTTTTACCAGTTCCATTTAACTTAATCCATTGATGGAAAGACTTTGGGTCATGAGATTGTAAAACTCCATCTGTGAAAATGACTAGTTTTGACAAGTGATTTCCATCTAGTGACTGTCATGCAGGCCTGATTTTGGTGCCAACGTTATCTGCATTGCTGCTGAAAGTACTGCAGTACTTTCTGATAATGTCAGCAGTAAAATATATCTGGAAGAAGGAGATTCTGATACATGTGCTTGCTACGCAGGGCAGCACAGTGGCACAGTGGTTACCACTGCTGCCTCACTGCGCCAGGGACCCGGGTTCAATTCTGGCCTTGGGTGACTGTGTGGAGTTTGCACATTGTCCACTTGTCTGCGTGGGTTTCTTCCGGGTTCTCTTTTCCCCCCCCCCCCACAGTCCAAAGATGTGTGGGTTAGGTGGATTGCCAAATCTAAATTGCCCCTTAGTGTCCAGGGATGTGCAGGTTGGGTGGGGTTGCAAGGATGGGACGAGGGAATGGGCCTGCGTGGGGTGCTCTTTCGGAAGATCAGTGCAGACTTGATGAGCCAAATGGCCTCCTGCGCTGTAGGGATGCTATGGTTGCAATAGCATTCCATTTTCATCAAGGCTGAGACCAAAGTTACAAATGACAAAAGAAGACATTGAGTCCACAAGCAGAACATGACCGTGTAGTAAGTTATAGGATCAGATTCCTTTGAGGATTATAGTGTCAGTTGGCCATCTCAGCTGCGAAGAATCAGGAAATTGGGAGACGGGTAAATGCAGGGAAGAAGCATGAGGTTGAACGCTAGTGTCAAAGAATTTCTTTATTGGGACAGTGCCAAATGTTGTTCGATAGCGGTGGGGAACTTGCCAGCAGAGCCAGCGGGAAACTCCCAGAAAAACCCGGCACAAATCACACTTCGAAACTTTTCCGTTAAATCACGCCCTTAGTCATTTTCTTGGGCCTTGGAGAATTTCACCCCGGTCTAGTCCACACTTCGAAATTTTTTCAGCAGTGGGCAGCTGAACTTGCTGGCAAGACTGGCCCCTCCAAGATCGAGCCACCATTTTGAAAGGGTGCTCCGACCTCCAAATACTCTGCCCCCCCCCCCCCCCCAAAATGAGGACACCCCGGGGCAGCACGATGGCGCAGTGGTTAGCATTGCTGCCTCATGGCGCCGAGGTCCCAGGTTCGATCCTGGCTCTGCGTCACTGTCCGTGTGGAGTTGACACATTCTCCCCGTGTTTGTGTGGGTTTCTCCCCCACAACCCAAAGATGTACAAGGTAGGTGGATTGGCCACGCTAAATTGCCCCTTAATTGGAAAAAATGAATTGGGTACTCTAAATTTATTTTTTTTAAAGTGAGGACACCCCACTGCAGGTCCCCCCTTTTCAGGCCTCCGCACTCCTCCATTTGGGGGGGGTCTAATGGCTCATTTAAATATGTCATGCGAGATCCTGATGGCAACGTCTTGTGAGATCCTGTTGGATCTCACAACGTGTTCCGTCACAGAGTTGGGCGTGACCAGACTGCTCGATCGCGGCCACAGAGTGGAATCCTGCTTCCCGTGTATGAAATAGAAAGAATTTACACCATCCCTCCTCCATCTAATTGTTTGCAAATGAACCAGTGGTCTTCACAGAGGCAGCTGGGGCCGCTCAGTAATGACAGCCATGGTGTGCGATGTATATACTCGGTGGTCTTCAGGAACAGCTAGGAGGAACTTAGTTTAGCCGAGTGGGTTCTGTGATCAGCAAGAAACCTTTTGAAGTGCAGTTGTTGCAGCAAGAAAAGGACAGCTAATTTATGCAAGATCCCGACCACCTCAATATGTAATTGGATCTTTTACAGAGAGAAAGCGTAAAGTCCCTCTAAATCCTCCCAACATTGCAGCTCTCCCTCAGTACTGCACTCGGAGTGTCAGCTTAGATTTTGTGCTCATATCTGTCGAATGGAAGTTGACGAGAATTCTAGCACTGGGAAGGCTGATTATTCATCATTACTGGAGGTGTTCAGTATCAGTATCTTTCTAATATTTTAGTATCTGTTCTGCCTGTGTTTACCTTTGTTCATACCCAGTTTTACTGTTTTATAGATATATTAAGTGTTGTAATATCCTACTGATGGGGAGAGTCTGCAACAAAAATGATCTTATGGGGAAACTTGGAATTGAATTCCCGCTAATAAATTCTCAGTCTTATATGTTTTTGTTGTGTCTCCCTCCCTAGGACATCAATGAAATGGTGAGCACAGAACGGCCAGACTGGCAGAGTCTGATGCAGTACGTAACCGCTATATACAAGTACTTTGAAACTTGACATCTCCCTCCTCGAACCATTACAGAAAGTGTTTGCAGAGCAACATTTGGGAGGTCATGCCAATGGTGCCCATCATGTTACAACCCTGTGCTGAAACACACTGCCTTATCATAGCAACCCATGGGCCTCCGAATAGCATCACTTTGCAAAAGAACATTTTCCTGTTTCAATAATCCTTCCGTCCAGTAAAGAAGTGTGCTCCTGAGTGATCTGAATGCTGTTCGAGCTCCACTTCTGACTGCTACTGCTGTCTTTCTGCAATGCTGAACTGCTCAGTCACACGTCTTCTAATTGAAGGGAAATGAAGTATCAGTCCAAGCTAGACTGGAAAGACTATCCCATGCTCTGAGAGGAAATGCAAATCATTTTTCAAAAAGTAAGGCACCATGTTTACAGCACTCACCTTGATGTAGTTCATTCGCTAATTACATAGGAGGATCTACCAGTATCAGTCTTTAGAAACAACCGTTTCTGTTATAAAGCCTTCAGGTGACAATGAAACCTCAAATGATGGCTGTGGGATTGCCAAAATAGACCACGTGGATGGGGCCTATAGGACTGCATACAATACTTGTTGCACTAGTATTTAACTCTGAGACCAGTTCCCTGGACCAGTTCGCTTGCTTTCTGCAATATAATTAATTATATGAGTTTATAGAAAGATTCCCCGAAAGTAAAATGAGTTGGAGAAGATTTCTTTCCCGGGGTGCTTGAGGTTGAATCCAACCAGACTGATGCAGTGAAGTGTCCTGTCAAAAAGCAAATATCTTTAACAACTGCCCCTATTTAGACTGTTACCCAGTTACAAAAAATGGTCACATTTTTTTGTTTCTGTTCATAGAGTTTTTAATTTTTTTGAGTATTATCATCATGAGCAGCCTCGAGCCTTTGAAAATCTGTCAGAGCCGGTTCGGGAGTAATGTTGGTGAAGAGTGATTATATGTGCTTCAGTTTGAACTGTCCCGTTCACACAGTGCCCACAATGGATTAGCTTCCACAACTACTCAAAAGCAGTCCTTCAGTGTGATCCATCACCGTTCCGTTTAAAACGCAGTGTGTAAAGCAATAAAGTTACTCCTTTCTGACAATTTTATTTTTAAATCATCCCATTGGTAACATGTCAGAATCCATTGCTGGTAAGCACAAATCAAAAGCACAAACTGCCCATAACCTGCTCACAACGGCTGGTGTGGGAAGAGGAAAAACATTCCTTATGCAAGAAAGATTCCTGATGTCAGATCAGATCTGAGTCAGGTTCTTGGAACAGTGTAAAGAATGATTTGCACTACATGTGGCCTGTGCAGTTCCTACTCTGGGAGTGTTTGACATGACCACGGGGGAAACTTTACTCTGTCTAACCTGTACTATCTAATACCTGGGAGCGTTTGATGGGATACGAGAACTGGATAGACCTTGACAGTATTTAACATGTTCTACAAAGTCAGAAATTAATCAAGGAATCAGAGGGAATGATGGATAAGGGAGACTCTCAAAGAATTTTAATTCTTTTCTATTTCCCTCAGTTTGAGTGCTGCTTTGTTACTGTTACAACCAGATAGGTATAGTGATTAAAATACAATATGAATTCTGAAAATATACTGCTGATTCATCAGTATTTGAAAGGAGAAATATTTCAGTTACTCACCCTCAATTCTGATGAAGAGACTGATCTGAAAATGCTCCCTGTTATTTCATATTATTGTATGCTTTTAGCATTTCCTCATTCTTTGTTTGGATATTAATTCTTCTATAAATATACTGTCAAATCGCTCCATCTAACTAGTAGAGGCCTATCAGGGCCCTGATGAACCTCTGCCTGAATGGCCCATGTAACTGGTAGGATGTTTTCATGGTTGTCTTCACGTCATAACTTTCATCACTTCACATCGATGCCGAATATTAGTGTAGCTCCTCCACACCATCTTGTTCAGTCACTCTCCCAGCTAGTGATATTCATCTCTTCAGCAGAATAATAGAATGGTTACAGCACAAAAGGGGCCTTTCATGGCTCTCTGACAAAGAGACTAAGTTAGTCCCACTCCTCTGACTTTTCCTCATAGCCCTGCAAACGATTACCTTATCTAATTCCCTTTCGAAAGTCACGATTGAACCTGCCTCCGACACACCCTCAGGCAGTGCATTTCATATCCTCACCACTCATTGTGTAAAAAGAGGCTTTTTCTTAGGTTACCATTGGTTCCTTTGCCGTTCACCTCATCCATGCCGCCTCATTCACCATCTTTCCATCAATGGGAACAATTTCTCCCAACCTACCCTTACCTTGTCTGGACCCTCATGATTTTGAACACCGCTATCAAATCTTATCTTGACCTTTTTCTTCTCTAAGGAAAACAGTCCCAACTTTGTTAATTGATCCAAAATTAAGTCTGTCATTTATGAAACTATTAATATTTTACAAATTTGGGGAGAGACATGTTTTTTTTTTAAGAAGTATTAGGCCAATTTATATAAAAGTCAGAATTCATAGTGACTCTCCGTGCTGTCCAATCTCCACAGTAGCAGAGGCTGTCCTTAACATTACTTGGCTGGCATCTAACAACCTGAGTGATTTATTTTCAATGGGGTTGATGCTATTCATTATATACACTATTTTGCTGCTGGGTTTATATTATTGACTCCCTAGTTTCTGTGTGAAAGTTCTCTGTGTGGTTGGCCTTTGAGGCACTCAATAATATTTTGACGGGCTATCACAACTCCACATTATATTAAATGGCATTATCACATTGCAAGGTGCCTCAGCTAACATTATCTCTGCTACTTCTTTAGTATTTCACAATTCATATTGTAATAGTTTTTTTAAAATTAATTTACGGGATGTTCTGGTTAGGCCAGAATTTATTGCCTATCCCTAGTTGCCCTTCAGAAGGTAACATAGTGTAAAATCGGAACTCAGCAGTGTGTCCATTCCTTATGTATGTTTTATGTTCAGTACTGCTGCTCTCGATCTAAATCGGTGCTTTCCGATTGATGCAGGTTCTATTTTACTGAATGTATTTACAAAGAAGTGCTGTTCATTATTCAATTGGCATTATTTGTATTATTTGCATGGTATCAGTAGTGTGTGCCTTATAGGTACAGCATGCTTAGTAGAAAATTATGTATTTTGTTTCTATTAATTTGTTTAGTACTTCTGCTAATGTTCTCACAGTTGCCAGTGAAATGTGACAGTATCCAATGTAGATAGATGTTTGATTCGCTGTGTGAAACAGGCCGTTTTCTGGATTCTGGTTCACAAACCGTTGCCCTGGGATGTGTAACATTAGGAGACCAAAGTATTCCATAGCTTGTTTGAGGAAGGCCCAATTTTCTTTTCATTCAGTAATTAAAATGTTGTTTAGCTTTTAACGTTGAGTTGGGTGTTGAGATTACACCCAGAACAAGGAACCCACTATCCTCCCACCCCTCACCCCCAGCCCCGAAATTACACGAGATGTCATGAACCAACCCTTTCAATGTGTGTTTAATCTCACTCCAGTAATCTGTTTATTACAGCTAGTTACATGTAGAAGCCTCATAATGGATGCCAAATTGAGGAACTTTTACTTTCAGTAGGTACAACTCCACCCACCACTGCATTTAACCTGAGTAACTAATAAACTCAAGAAGTGGAGGTCAAGATTGTGCTTTTCGATTCAACTGGGGTACATTGACAGTCTGGAATATGATTTCCTTTCTCACTGCTTCAATTTTCCCTTTCTCTCACCTTTTTGGTCATAATGAAGCTGACATTGGTGGCAGTGGTTGCCTGAGGCTATGATCTACTTCCTTATCTGATCAGTGTTGTTATGTGCATGTACAGCAACACCATCTCTCTAGTACTTCTAGTCTCTAGTACAGGAAGCATGTCTGTCCTGTAAGAACATCTTGTCTTTTCTATACGTTCCCTACTTTTATTTTCTATTAAGTTACAGATCAGATAATGTGCACAAGCATTCACACTCCACGAAACCTCTTATTTACTGGGCTTCAGCAACTGGTACTCAATGTGGCAACAGCAGAGATATGTGCCAGTGTTGCCAAGGCTAGCAATTGGCAAGATTCTATAAGCACAATCTGGCCCTTTTTTCTACCAGGCTCTCTATCTTACCATCACTATGTCACTCTTACTCCCTCTCTCATAGTCTCTCTCTCTCTCCCTATCTCCCTCCTCCCTCAACCTCCTCTTTCACCCCCTCGTCCCTTTCCCTTCCCCCTCCTTTCTCCCCACTTATCTATATACCTCTCTCTAACCAGAACCACTCCCAGACAGAGTAGGAACACAGGTTCAAGTCTTCCTAGGATAGGATGAATGTAAGTTGAATGTTGTGGGGACCACAGCTTCATGAAATGAATTCCCTCCGTATTAGTTTCACTGGCAACAGATTGTTATTCACCTGTGTCTGTGAGCCAGGTGATTTCAGCTTTAGGAGTGTGGGGAGAGACACCGTGTTCAGAGAAAGAGCAATACTCTTGCTGTCCTGGTGGTCAGCCGCTGTGATTAGGAAGCTGCCATGTTTTATTTAAAGTCAGTTAATAGTTTTGTCAAATCTGGCAATTTTGTCTTAGTGCTGTGTGAAGCCCGCTGGCATTGGCATTAGTATAAGGCAATGAATTCAGTAACACATAATAGGGAGGTCCAGGACTGTAGTAATCCACGGGAGGCAGGAGTTCCGTCACCACACCAATATTTATTTACAATAACGATATTACAGGAGCAGCTACAAACAGTGCTGCTAGCAGTCCAGTCAACTTAAGACTGGCTCACAAAGCCTACACAGGTGATTATATGTGCCCCCTCAATGAGCTATCATTGAGGGAGCTCATACTCCAATTGGCCAACCAATAAAGCCAATTGGAGTTCATTACAAGGACACATCCCATTATTCACTTCCTTGGCCTCTCTGTCCGATGGTAGCATTTCCTCATCTACAACTAATTCAGTAATAACATGCAGCTTTGAGGGCTGCAACTTCCTGTGGCAATCCCTTATTTCCACCACTTTATTCTTCCCAAAATAATAGGTCTCTCCCTCCGTGGGCCAGAGTGGCTCAGTGACTCTGCCTGTTCCCTGGCCGCTCTCGTGCTTGACCTTGCAATAGCTGACACAGAACAATGTGGAAGGTTTGCACTGGTTCCTGTCTCATTCATGGTGAACTTTGGAAGTTTTCTTTACAGAAAGGTGCCAGTAGTTTCATAGTAATTGCTGCCTCTGATGATGAATGTAAATGTTTGTAAAACTCTGTCTATCCCCACTGTTCTACCCCATACCCATCAACAGGATACAAAAATCAGTTAATTATGCTGTCCCAACTAGATGCTTATATGGCACAGTGAAAAATTTTAGTAATCTGATTCCAGTGGCACATTCTCTAATATGGCAATTTTCTCTTGTTGCCCAGTCCCCCCAAACATGAAGGAAAGCAATCTCTTTTCCTCATGTTTTACTGTTTTAAAACTGTAGGCCTGTGAGGAGGAATACAGACAGCATCTCTGGCAGTGGGAGAGGCAGGTTAAGCCCCAGGGACCCTCTTTTACAGGTCCTGTAACTGAGATAGCCCCCTGTTGCTTCTCTGTTCAATTCTGCTGCATTTTAATTGTATTTTGTTTTAATTTGAGATTCTTAGCCCTGTTGTCACCCTCAGACACGAGAGTGTGGGAGTATGGTTGCTAATGAATCATTCGCATTATTGAAGTCACACAGTGCAGCCTGTGCAAGACTGTGTTCAATGAGACGAGCATCATTGAAATGTTTTGTAATCTGTTTATTGGAGAATGTATCTATAATCTTGCATATCTTGCCTTCATTTGTTTTGCAAATATTCAATTAGTTTTTTTATGTAAACATAAAGTGGAGAACACTAAACCACCAATATAAAAGAATCAAGTATTGCTGTGTGTTACTTACATCTGGGTTGTACATTTGCACCTTATAGAATCTCCTTATTATTTGAACGGAATCCTTTTTGCTCACATCAAAATATTTTGCAACTACACTGTTATACTGCAGTTGGGACCACACATTACTGCTCCATAATGATTTTTTTGTGTTTAATTCTGTTATGATCTCTGTTGAGGTGGGTAATAACTTTTAACAAAGAAATCCAAAATCCCAATTATTTAAATAATGAAGCCAAAGTTCCATGATTTATATGGGTGGGGCACGGTAGCACAGTGGTTAGCACAGTTGCTTCACATCTCCAGGGTCCCAGGTTCGGTCCCCGGCTTGGGTCACTGTCTGTGTGGAGTTTGCACTTTCTCCCCATGTGTGCCTGGGTTTCCTCCGGGTGCTCCGGTTTTCTCCTACAATCCAAAAATGTGCAGGTTAGGTGGATTGGCCATGCTAAATTGCCAAAAAGGTTGAGTTGGGTGGGGTTACTGGGTAGGGGGTGTGGGCTTGGGTGGGGTGCTCTTTCCGGGAGCCAGTGCGGACTCATTGGACCGGGTGGCCTCCTTCTGCACTGTTCTATGATACTACATCATAATTTCTACTGCACAAGAGTCAAACAAAGCACATTCCTTCAAAACGTCTTCAAAACTCTTTCCTCCTGACAAAGAATTTCAGCTCCTATTTTTCCCTGGGGCTAATCCTCTGCTAACAGCAGTGTGCTAGAGGCGGTGGTATAGTGGTAATGTCACCTGTAATGCAGAAGCCCAGACTTATACTCTGGAGTCATGGCAACTGTTAGAATTTAAATTCAGTTAATGAGTCTGGAATTAGAAACTGGCCTTGGCAATAGTCACCATGGGATCATTGCCAATTGTTGTGAAAACCCAACTTGTTCACGAATATCCTTTAGGGAAGGAAATCTGCCATCCTTACCTGGTCTGGTCGACATGTGACTCCAGACTCATATCAATGTGGTTGACTCTTTACTACCCTCTGAAATGGCCTGGTAAGTCACTCTGCATCAAACTGCTACACAGTTTTCAAAAATCAATGAAACCCAAAGGACCACCTGGCATCAACCTAGGCACCAAAAATGACAACATCGAAGCCTGCAAAATCCTCCTTACTAATAACAGGGGCCCTGTGATAAAATTGGGAGGGATGTCCCACAGATTAGGCATGCAACAGCCATAGTCATTCTCAGAGAATCTTATGTTATGGACAGTGTTTCAGACACAACCATCCCTGAGTATGTCCTGTCTCACCGGCAGGACAGACCCAGTAGACATGGCAGCACAGTGCTATACAGTTGGCAGGGAGTTATCCTGGGAGTTCTTGGCATCGGCTCTAGGCACCGTTACATTTCATGGTATCAGGTCAAACTTGGGCAAGGAAACTTGCTAATTAACACGTACCGTTCCCCCCTCAGCTGATGAATCAGTACTCCTCCATGTTGATCACCACTTAGGGGAAGTACTGAGGGTGGCAAGGATGGAGGATGTACTCTGGGTGGGGGACTTCAATGTCCATCACCAAGAATGGCTCGGTAGCACCACCACTGACCAAGCTGGCCGGGTCCTAAAAGACAGCTGCTAGACTGGGACTGTGGCAGTTGCTGGGGGTCTCATTATCACCAAACTGCCTATCACAGATGCATCTGTCCATGGCAGTATTGGTAGGAGTGACCAATATGTCGTCCTTGTAGAGACAAAGTCCCTTCACATTGTTGGGTGGCACTGCCACCATGCTAAATGGGATAGATCAATTTCAAACAGATTTAGCAACTCAAGAACGGGCTTCCTTGAGATGCTGTGGGCCATCAGGAGCAGAATTGTACTCTACCATATGTATCCTCAAGGCCTGGCATATCACCCATTTTACCATTACCATCAAACCAGAGGAGCAATCCTGGTTCAATGAATTGTGCCAGTAAGCATACCAGGAGCAGCATTAGACTAAAAGAGGTGTCAACGTAGTTAAACTGCAACATTTGCATTGCAAGCAGAAAAAGCAGCAAGTATCAGATCTAGGCTCTGCACTCCTGCCACATTTGCTCATGAATGCAAGTGGACAATTAAATAGCTCCCTGAGAAGGCAGATGAAGAATTTGGAACAATCTTCAGCTAGAAGTGCCAGATGAATGATCCATCTCTGACTCCTCCAGAGGTCCCCAGCATGGCTGTCTTTAGTCAATTTGATTCAATCCACCTGATATCAAGAAATGGCTGAACACGCACTGGATTATGGACCCTGACAGCATTCTAGCAGCAGTACTAAAGACCCATGCTCCAGAACTAGCTTTTCCACTACAGCTTCAACACTGGCATCTACCCAGCAATGTGGAAAATTGTTAAGCGTCGCATACTTGGCAGTAACCTGCTCACTGACGCTCAGTTTGGTTCCGCCAGGTCCACTCATCTCCTGACCTCATTACAGCCTTGGTTCAAACATGGACAAAAGATCTGAACTCCTGAGGTGAATGACTGCCTTTGACACCAAGGCAACATTTGACCAAGTGTGGCATCAAGGAGCCCTAGCAAAACTGGAGGAATAGAGGAAAACTCTCCGCTGGTTGGAGTCAGACTTAGCACAAAGGAAGGTGGTTGTTGGAGGTCAGTCATCTCAGCTCCAGGACATCACTACAGGAGTTCCTCAGGGTAGTGTCCTAGGCCCAACCATCTTCAGCCACTTCATCAATGACCTTTCTTCCATCATAAGATCAAAAATTGAGATGTTCGCTGATGACTGCACAATGTTCACCAACATTCACAACGACCCAGATATTGATGCAGTTCATGTCCAAGTGCAGCAAGATCTGGATAACTTTCTGGCTTGGGCTTATAAATGGCAAGTTACATTCGCACCACTCAAGTGCCGGGCAATGGCCAGCTCCAACTGGAGAGAATCCAACCATTTCCCTTTAAATTGCATCAACGTTCTGGGGGTTACTGCTGTTACGATCCACAAGATGTTGGAGAGAGGAGTCAATAACATTTTTCTCAAAGCAGGCAAAGTTTCAAATTCAAGACCAACACCCTTGCAGGGAGGTTTACTGGAGCAGTTTGGGAAGGGTTTAAACTAATTTGGTAGTAGGGCGGGATACAGAGTGGAGGTAGAGTAGGGGGTTGATGCACAGCCAAATATAGAAGAAAAACCAAGTAAGTCTGGAAGGCATTGCAAAGATAGGCATGTTCAGACACAAGGATATATGGCACAACTGGATGGTATTTATTTTAATGCAAGGAGTCTTACAGAAAAAGCAGATGAATTGAGGGTGTTGATTAGCACATGGGGGTATGATATTGCTATCACAGACATGGTTAAGGGAAGGCAGGACTGGCAGTTCAATAGTGAATCTTCAGACGAGATGGGGGAGAGTAAAAGAGGAGGTGATATTGCATTATTGATCAAGGAGACAACAACTGCCGTGACAAAGGACAATAGTTTAAGCTCCTCAATTGAGGCCATATGAGGGCAGCATGATGGCGCAGTGGTTAGCATTGCTGCCTCATGCCGCCGAGGTCCCAGGTTCGATCACGGCTCTGGGTCACTGTCCGTGTGGCGTTTGCACATTCTCCCCGTGCTTGCGTGGGTTTCACCCCCACAACCCAAAAGATGTGCAGGGTAGGTGGATTGGCCACACTAATTCCCTTAATTGGGAAAAAAAATGCATTGGGTACAAAACTCTGGTACGGCCGCATTTGGAGTATTGCGTACAGTTCTGGTCGCCTCATTATAGGAAGGACGTGGAAGCTTTGGAACAGGTGCAGAGGAGATTTACCAGGATGTTGCCTGGTATGGAGGGAAAATCTTATGAGGAAAGGCTGATGGACTTGAGGTTGTTTTCGTTAGAGAGAAGGTTAAGAGGTGACTTAATAGAGGCATACAAAATGATCAGAGGGTTAGATAGGGTGGACAGTGAGAGCCTTCTCCCGCGGATGGAGGTGGCTAGCACGAGGGGACATAGCCTTAAATTGAGGGGTAATAGATATAGGACAGAGGTCAGAGGTAGGTTTTTTACGCAAAGAGTGGTGAGGCCGTGGAATGCCCTACCTGCAACAGTAGTGAACTCGCCAACATTGAGGGCATTTAAAAGTTTATTGGATAAGTATATGGATGATAATGGCATAGTGTAGGTTAGATGGCCGTTAGTTTTTGACTTCCCATGTCGGTGCAACATCGTGGGCCGAAGGGCCTGTACTGCACTGTATCGTTCTATGTTCTAAATTTAAAAACAAATTGAAGCCATATGAGTAGAATGGTTTTTTTTTTAAAGGGGGGGGGGCAATCACTTTGGGAGTGTACAATGGACCCTCAAACAAGGAGAGATAGAAGATTATAGTCACAAACATAGGTCGTGAGAGGGTAGATTTAGAACTGATGAGGAGGAATTACTCAGAGGTGGTGAAGTTGTAGAACTCCCTGCCCCATAGTGGGGTGGAGTGTGAGTCATTAAATGGTTTCAAGAAGGAGATGTATGTTTCTGATTTAAAATGGGTTAATGGGGAACAGGTAAGGAGGTGGATTTGTGACCAGAGAGCGATCAGCCATGATCTGATTGAATGGTGAGGCAGACTCAAAAGGGTTGAATTGCTCCTAATTCCCATGTTCCATATATGTATGCAAACCTCAGAAGTGTAGACACAATAGGATAATAATAGTAGGGGTTATCAACTTCCCCAATATTAAGTAGGACAATAGTCTAAAAGTGTGAAAGACTTAAAAGGGGGCAGAATTCTTAAAGCGCTTCCAGGAGAGCTTTGTGAACCAGCATGTAGAAAGACCTATAAGAGAGAGGGACAACACTGGTCCTAATTTTAGGAAATGAAGCCAGGCAGGTGGGAGAAGTGTCAGTGGGGGAGCATTTTGGTAATGGTGACCATAACTCAGGAAGATTTATTGAAAAGAACAAAAATGGACTGGAAATAAAAGTTCTGAATTGGGAGAAGGCAGATTTTAATAGGATAAGTCAGGATCTGGCCAAAGTGAGCTGGCAGCAGCTAATTGCAGGAAAATCCACATCAGGGCAGTGTGAGTCATTCAAAAAGGAAATAGAGTACAGGGTCAACATGCTTATATAAAGTCAAAGGATGGGACCAACAAATTCAGAAACCCTGGATGTCAAGGGATATACAGGATTAGATAAGGGGAAAAAGGGAAACGTATGGCAGATACAGGAGGCTCAAAACAGTGAAAGGCCTCGAAGAATATAGAACGTTCAGGGGATACTTTATAAAAAAAAAAATTTGGAGAGCGAAGAGGAGGCATGAAGAAACACTGGTGGACAAAATGCAGGAAAATTGCATGGTGTTTTAGAAGTATATTGAGGGCAAAAGGCTAACCAGGGAAAGAGTAGGGACCAAAGTGGCAATCTGCGGAGCCAGAAGAGACAGATTAGGATTTAAATAATTGATTTGCATCTATTTTTACTGTCTAGAACGCATATGTAGGTATAGAAATCAGGGAGGGGTCTGTGATATAAGTTTTAAAAACTAGCATTGGGAGGGAGGAGGTATCAGCGGTTTTACCAGGTTTAAAAGTGGATTAATCCCCAGGCCCAAGCGAGATGTATCCCAGGCTGCTGTGTGGGACAAGGGAGGAGATTGCAGGGGCTCTGATGCTAATTTTCAAATCCTCTCTGGCCACATGTGAGATGTTGAAGACAGTAAGTGTAACATAAATGGCAGGGAAATAATTGGAAAAACCTCTGAAGGACAGAATTCATCTCCACTTGGGGAGGTAAGGATTAATCCTTACCAAAGGATTAAGGGGCAGCATGGTACCATTGTGGATAGCACAATCGCTTCACAGCTCCAGGGTCCCAGGTTCGATTCCGGCTTGGGTCACTGTCTGTGCGGAGTCTGCACATCCTCCCCGTGTGTGCGTGGGTTTCCTCCGGGTGCTCCGGTTTCCTCCCACAGTCCAAAGATGTGCAAGTTAGGTGGATTGGACATGATAAATTGCCCTTAGTGTCCAAAATTGCCCTTAGAGTTGGGTGGGGTTACTGGGTTATGGGGATAGGGTGGAGGTGTTAACCTTGGGTCGGGTGCTCTTTCCAGGAGCCGGTGCAGACTCGATGGGCCGAATGGCCTTCTTCTGCACTGTAAATTCTATGAAATCAAGGATAGCCAGCAGGGCTTTGTCAGGAGAAGATCATGTGTCACAAAGTTGAATGAATTTTTCGGGGAAATTACTAGGTGTGTAGATGACAGTAGTGCATTTGATGTAGTCTACTTTGGACTTCAGTAAGGCTTTTGACAAGGCCCTGTATGGGAGACTGATCAAGAAGGTCAGAGCCCATGGGATCCTAGGCAAATTGGACCCAAAATTGGCTCAGAGGCAAAGGGTGATAGTCAAAGATTGTTGTTGTGACTGGAAGCCTGTATCCAATGGTGTACTGCAGGGATCGGTACATTAATGATGTAAATGTGAAAGTAAGAGCGAGGATCAGTAAGTTCGCAGATAACACAAAAATTGGTGGTATGGTTCCCCGCTAGGGGAAACAACCTCTCTGCCTCTACCCTGTCAAGCCACCTGAGAATCCTACATCTCAATAAGGTCGCCTTTCATTCTTCTGAACTCCAATGAGCACAGGCCCAACCTACTCAACCTCTCCTCTTGAGAAAATCTCACCATACTCGGGATCAACCGAGCAAACCTTCCTTGGACAGCCTCAATGCCAGTATATCTTTCCTTAGATACGGGGACCAAAACTTCACAGTATTCCAGGTGTGGTCTAACTGGTGTCCTGTATAATTTTAGCAAGACTCCCAATTTTTATACTTCATTCCCTTTAAGATAAAAGCCAACATTCCATTTACTTTCCCTTTACCTGCTGAACTTGCATGCTAGCTTTTTTTGATCTATGCACGAGGATCCCAAATCCTTCTGTGCTGCAGTTTTCTGTAGTCATTCTCCACTTAAATAATATTCAGATCCTTTATTTTTCCTACTAAAATGCATAGCTTCACATTTTCCTACGTTATGTTCCATCTACCAAATTTTTGCGCACACGTTTAACTTGTCATCTGCGCCTTGGCTCTGGGTGGGCGTATCCCCGACCAGGGCAATGCGCTTGTCGGTGGATCTGGCAATCCTGGTCTTCACGGTTCCTCTGATCACAGGTGCAGCCCCACTGTGAGTCCTCCTCCTGGGGTTTAGGGGAGACATCCCATAAGAGGCCCTTGGCCAACGGGTCTGGCCCCAATGTTGCTCGGTCTGTGGCTGGATCCCAGACACTTTACTCCTAACCTGAAGAATCTAACATAGAAAATAGGTGCAGGAGTAGGCCATTTGGCCCTTCGAGCCTGAACCACCATTCAATATGATCATGGCTGATCATGCAAATTCAGTATTCCACTTCCGCTTTCTCTCCATACCGCTTGATCCCTTTAGCCGCAAAGGCCGCGTCCAGCTCCCTCTTGAATATATCCAACAAACTGGCCCTAATACCTTTCTGTGGTAGAGAATTCCACAAGTTCACAACTCTGAGAAAAGAACTTCTTCCTCATTTCAGTCCTGAATGGCTTACCCCTTATTCTTAGGCTGTGACCCCCTAGTTCTGGACGTCCCCAACATTGGGAACATTCTTCCCGCATCTAGCCTGTCCAGTCCCATCAGGATTTTATATGTTTCTATGAAATTTCGCTCATTCTTCTAACTCCAGTGAGTACAAACCCAATCGATCCAGTCTTTCTTCATTTGTCAGTTCTACCATCCTGGGAATTAGCCTGGTGAACCTTCGCTGGACACCATCAATAGCAAGAATATCCTTCCTCAAACTAGGAGACCATAACTGCACACAATACTCACAGTGTGGCCTCACCAAGGCCCTGTATAACTGCAGCAAGCCATCCCTACTACATTCAAATCCTCTCACTATGAAGGCCCGCATGCCATTAGCTTTCCTCACCACCTGCTGTACTTGCATGTCAACCTTCAGCGTCTAGTCCACTATGACACCCAGGTCTCGTTGCCCTTTCCCTTTTCCTAAACTGCCACCATTCAGATAATACCTCCAACTCCAGCGAGCCCTGGAGCTCCTGGACTCCCTCCTCTGCATTTTCACACAAGAGACATCTCTATGGCCCTTTTCGGGTCCAGAGATGGCTTGGCCAGCAACTTGCGTTGGGTCGCCATGTTGTTGAGGGAGATGGCGCAGTCACTGGCTGATGCGGCACAGGCACCGAAGGTGGTGGCACAGTCAAAAGGTGATGTGGAACAGTCCTCAAAAAAACTCCATCAGGTTTGTCAAACTAACTTTCTCTTTCATTAAACCCATGTTGACTTTTCCAATCATATCATTATTTTCTAAAGGTCCAATTTTTAAAAAAGAATGTTTGTTGAAGTTTTACATAACATAACAAACTAACAATCAACCAATGAAAACGCAAGAGTACAAAATCAAAAATTACAAACAAATCTACAACAACGACACAAAATTAAACTTCGGCATTCACAAAGGAGAGGGACACGTTGATTGGTGGTATCTCAGAGGGATGTGTAAACACTTTAGAACGAGTAGTTATTACGAGGGAGGAAGTGTTAGGTGTGTTAAAAAGCATTAAGGTAGACAAATCCCCAGGGCCAGTTAGCATCTATCCCAGATTACTGAGGGAGGCGAGATGAAATCGGCAGCCTCTATCAGAAATTTTAGTGTCCTCGTTGGCCACAGGTGAGATCTCAGAGGATTGGAGGATAGCCAATGTTGTACCATTATTTAAGAAGGTAGCAAGGATAATCCAGGTAATTATAGGCCAGTGAGCTTGTTGTCAGTGATAGTGAAATTGTTGGAAAAGGTTCTCAGAGATAGGATCTATGCACATTTGGAAGTTAATGGTCTTATTAGCAACAGACAGCATGGTTTTGTACGAGGGAGGTCATGTCTCACTAATTGAATTTTTTGAGGAGGTGACAAAAATGATTGACAAGGAAAGGGCTGTGGATGTTGTCTACATGGACTTTAGTGAAGCATTTGATAAATTCTCTCATGGCAGACTGGTGCAAAAGATTAAATCACATCGGGTCAGGGGTGAACTAGCTGGATGATTCAGAATTGGCTTGGCCAAGAAGACAGAGGGTAGCAGTGGAAGGGTAGTTTTACGAATGGAGGACTGTTAGTGGTGTTCCGCAGGGATCAGTACTGGGACCTCTGCTCTTTGTAATATATATATAAATGACTTGGAAGAAAACGTAGGGGGTCTGATCACCAAGTTTGCAGATGATACTAAGATTGCAGGAGTTGCGGATAGTGATAAAGATTGTCAGAGTATATAACAGGATATAGATGGACTGCAAAATTGGGCAGAGAAATGGCGGATGGAATTTAACCCTGACAAATGTGAGGTGATGCATTTTGGTAGATCCAATTCAGGTGGGAGCTATAAAATAAATGGCAGAACCATCAGGAGCATAGAGACACACAGAGAGATCTTGGCGTGCAGGTCCACAGATCCTTAAAAGTGGCAGCACGGGTGGAAATAGTGGTAAAGAAAGCACATGGCATGCTTGCCTTCATACGTGCGGGGGAAGTATAAAAGCTTGAAAATTATGTTACAGTTATTTAGAACATTAGTTAGGCCACATTTGGAATGCCAGAAGGATGTGGAGGCTTTGGAGAGAAGGTTTACCAGGATGTTGCCTGGTATGGAGGGTATTAGCTATGTGGAGAGATTGACTAAACTGTGATTGTTCTCCCTAGAGAGATGGAGACTGAGGGGCGACCTGATAGAAGTTTATAAAATTATTAGGGGTATAGATAGGGTGAACAGTTGGAGGCTTTTATCCAGGGTGGAATTTAAAATTACAAGGAGGAGGCGGCATGTGGCGCAGTGGTTAGCACTGGGACTGCGGCGCTGATGACCTGGGTTCAAATCTTGGCCCTGGTCACTGTCCGTGTGGAATTTGCACATTCTCCCCATGTCTTCGTGGGATTCACCCCCACAACCCAAATATGTGCAGGTTAGGTGGATTGGCCATGCTAAATTGCCCCTTAATTGGAAAAAAGTATATAATTGGGTACTCTAAATTCATTTTTTTTTTTTTTAAATTTAATTACAAGGGGGCATAAGTTCAAGGTGAGAGGGGATAGGTTCAGTGGAGATGTGCGGGGGAAGTTTTTTTCATAGACGATGGTGGTGGCCTGGAATGCACTGCCAAGTAAAGTGGTTGAGGCAGATACGTTAGCGACCTTTAAGACTTATCTGGATAGGCACATGAACAGACAGGGTATAGAAGGATACAGATGGGACTAGATGGGACTCATGATCGACGCAGGCTTGGAGGGCCATTCGGAAAAATACCCTTCCACTGCTACCCTCTGTCTTCTATGGCCAAGCCAATTCTGAATCCATGCAGCTAGTTCACCCCTCACTCCATGTGATTTAATCTTTTGCACCAGCCTGCCATGAGGAAACTTATCAAATGCTTTATTAAAGTCCATGTAGACAACATCCACAGCCTTTCCCTTGTCAATCATTTTTGTCACCTTTTCCTGTGCTGTATTATTCTTTGTTGTTTGTTCAACACTGTAACTGAACTCCCTAACCACTGACGGTGTAAAAAATTGAATAAATGGTTGCCATCTCAGATAGAACCTCCCCACTGACCCCCCTGACAGTCACCCAACCAGGCAGAGGAAATGGGCGGAATGGGAGACCTCCAACTAAGCAATATTTACCTCCGGGCTACCAATGCGGCAAAGGCAACAACGTCCACCCTATCACAGAGTGAAACATCAGTGACTCTGAGACCCTAAATATGGCTACCAGCTGACATGGGTTTAAATCCACCCGGATTGTCTCTGACATGCTGCTAAAAAGGATCGCCAGAAGCTGGGGAGTTTGGGGCAGGATCAAAACATATGCATACGGTTAGCTGGGGCAAGCTAACAGCCTCAACGCTTGGCAAAAATAACTTCCTTGCCTGGGTCAAATGTGTCCTGTGTAACACTTTAAACTGAATTAGGCTCAAATGGGCACGAGGACCACGCTCACTTTCCCATCTCGCCCTTACCCAGTTTAGTGGGGAGGGATCCGACGAGAGAATATGGCTATACAGATCCAAAATAGACACCTTGCCAGGCTTAGCCAAGGATATAATCCTCTTCAGCAAGGAGGACAGAGCAGCCAAAGGAAAGGAAGGGAAAACCGTACGAGAGAAGTTGCGAAACTGAAAATAATGAAAGCGGCTAGAATTGGGTAGCTGAAATTTGTTAGCTAGCTCTCTAAAACTGGCAAACCTCCCCCTTACAATTAGATCCCCAAAATGCTTAATTCCATTCGCTTTCCAAGATTTTTTTTAATCCATTTTTTTTTTTTTTCTTTTTTTTTATAAATTTAGATTACCCAATTATTATTTGTTCCAATTAAGGGGGCAATTTAGCATGTCCAATCCACCTAACCTGCACATTTTTGGGTTGTGGGGGCGAAACCCACGCAGACACGGGGAGAATGTGCAAACTCCACACGGACAGTGACCCAGAGCCAGGATCGAACCTGGGACCTCAGCGCCGTGAGGCAGCTGTGCTAACCACTAGGCCACCGTGCTGCCCTTTAAATCCATTTTTTAATGGGATGTTGGTTTTGCTGGTTAGGCTAACATTTGTTGCCCATCCCTAATTGCCCTTGAGATGATGGCGGTGAGCTGCCTTCCAGGTGATGTAGGTACACCGATAGTGCTGTTAGGAAGGGCGTTCCTGAATTTTGACCCAGAAACAGTGAAGAAGCCGTGATATATTTCCAAATTGGGATGGTGAGTGACTTGGAGGGGAATCTCCAAGTGGTGGTGTTCCAATGTATCTGCTGCCCTTGTCCTTCTAGATGGCCGTGGGTTTGGAAGATGCTGCCTCAGGAGCCATTTAAATTATGGTCAAAAACACAAGTTAAGAAAAGGTGATTTTTACAAATAGGGGCTAATGAAGACAGGGAGAGGAGCTTTAAATGTTGTTGAAACTGTTTCCAATTCCTCAGAGAGGAGACCCCCCCCCCCCCCCCCCCCCGGGGGTTTGAGGAGAATCTCGTGGGATAAAAGGGTAATGGTGCAGTAATTATGGCAAGGAGAGTCGAAGTCGTGCTGGAGCGAGCCTCCATTTGTCCCCAAATAGAATCGGGGTCACTGATCCACAACAGCACTTTTTGGATGTTAGCAGCCCAGTAGTAAAACGATACATTTGGGAGAGCCAAGCCTCTTGTCCACCTGTCCCTTTGGAGCAGAGCACTGTAGATTCGGGGATTCTTACCCACCCAAATAAAAGCAGGTATCAATTTGTTAACCTTAATAAAAAAGAGATTTGAGCAAAAAATGGGGACACATTGAAAGAGAATTAAAAACCTGGGAAATACGTTCATTTAATTGTTTGAATCCTACCTGCCGGAGACAGAGAGAGGTTGTTCCACCTCTGTAGATCCACTTTAACATTATTGACCAGGCATGAGTAATTCAACCTATGAAGTGAGGCCTAACTGCGGGCCACACAGACCCACAAATAGTGTGAAATTGTATTAGAAAGGCAGAAAAGTAATGAGCCTAAATGGGAGTTAACCGGAAAACATTCACTGTTGCCCAGAGTCAATTTATAACCAGAGAAGGAACCAAAGTTATTAAGCGCCTTAATTTTGCTGTCAATGGAGAGAGTTGGGTCTGTAATACAGGAAAGTAAGTCATCCGCATGTAGCGATACCTGATGCTCCACCCCATCATACAAATGGTAATGTCCTAGCCCCAACCATCTTCAACTGCTTCAGCAATGACTTTCTTCTATCATAAGGTCAGAGGTGGGGTTGTTCGCAGATGACTGCACAATGTTCACTATTCGCGACTTCTCAGATAATGAAGCAGTCCATGTCCAAATGCAGCAAGACCTGGACAACATCCAGGCTTGGCTGACAAGTGGCAAGTTACATTCGCGGCACACAAGCGTCAGGCAATGACCATCTCAAACAAGAGGTGATCTAACCACCACCCCTTGACATTCAATGGCATTACCATCGCTGAATCCCCCACAGTCAACATCCTGGGGGTTATCATTGATCAGAAACTGAACTGGACTAGCCATGTAGCTACCAGGGCAGGTCAAAGGCTAGGATTCCTATGGCGAGTAACTCACTTCCTGACCCCCAAAGCCAGTCCACAATCTACAAGGCACAAGTCAGTGTAATAATATGTATATTGTCAATATAGTAAAGGGTTAATATTTAAATCTGTGTGTAAATCAAACACTAGAGGATGTTACTAATTCACTGTACATAAGACAGCATCTCTAGGAATTCTGGGAGAAGATGAAGAGAACATGAAGAGAGCAGAGTGAAAGTTGAATAGAGACATATAGCACAAGGTCAAGTTATAGTATAGTTTAATAGTTATATAGAATATTGATTACTGTAGTACAGATTCAGTATCATTAATTTTTATCTGTAACTCAGTAGAGTGTGTGAACTTCATTTTAGTTTGTAGTGTAAAATAAATTAATTTTTATTCAATCTTCGTATTTGCATATTCTTTGTCAAGACTACATATCTGGCTATCCTAGTGGCAAAGGCAAATATAACATGATACCAGGATACTGCTGAAGTTATTTAGATAGATTAGAATCTAGTTAACAAAAACTAGCATGCGACTCCGACGTTGAAGAATAGACTGCTTACAGACCTGTTACTGCAAAACAACGAAGAATCCCAAAATCATGGAGAAAGTTCAATCTCTATGACAGCTCAGGGTATCTGATAAACTAGATGTTAACTGGAAAGTTTTCAAACAACAGTTTCAGCTAAATCTGTCTGCATCTGATTTTGACAATGCGAGAGATAATCGGAATTATTCCTAACAATGGCTGGTCCACAAGCCCCATAGAACTGTATAACTGTATAATTTCAATTCGCAACAGACAAAGATAAAACTAAATATAATGTTGTCATAGAGAAATTTTATCTGCACTGCAAGACTCAAATTAATGAAACATATGAAGGATTTATCTTTAAGGAAAGGATGCAAAAATATGGGGAATCTATTGATTGCTTCATAACAGATTTAAAACTCAAAGCTCAAACATGTAATTTCTCCATATTATCTGACTCTATGATCAGAGACCAGATTTTCCTTGGAATCATCGATGAAAAGCTCAGGGAATGTTTGCTGAGACAAAAAGATCTCAAGCTAGAACATGCTTGATCCAGTTGCAGAGTGAGGAGCCGAGTCCTAGGTTTTGGAGCTTTGCTATGAGCTTGGCTGGGATTATAGTGTTGAAGGCAGAGCTGTAGCCAATAAATAGGAGTCTGATGTAGGAGTCCTTGTTTTCGAGTTTATGGCTGAGCGGCGGAGGAGTTTGCGAAGGCAGAAGGACTGTGGCAGAATTGAGAAATGGTCATGTAGCCTCATGACGCATATACTAGCTCTAGCCCACTGCACCACCCGCTTCTGCTTAGCCCAGCACAGGACCTTCTCCTTTATACTGTACCTACGGAAGCACAGAGTCACTACTCTTGGCAGCTCACTCGCCTTTGGTACAGGTCTCGACGACCGATGAGCCCGATCCAGTTTATATCGGGAGGGACCCTCCCCCCTTCCCCCCCCAATAGTTTCGCCAACATCGTGGCAAAATACTCAGTCGGTTTCGGTCCTTCCACTCCTTCGGGCAGCCCCACAATCCTCAAATTCTGTCGCCTGGATCTGTTTTCCAGGTCTTCCATTTTGCCTCGCAGATCCTTGTTGATCTCTATCACCTTCCGCATCTCCTTCCCCATTGATATAGAGAAATACAGCACAGAACAGGCCCTTCGGCCCGCGATGTTGTTTCACTGCGAGCTGGATTATGGGCTATAGGAGCCAATGTTGTTTATATTTGGACAAGGGAAGAAATGGGACTTTCAGTCGTAATGAAGGTTCTTTGGGGTGTGGGCGTGTATGCGGGGTTTGTGTGCTGAAGGGGACTTCTGGGTTTTTCGTAGGACCGGGCAAGGGGAAAAGAGACCCGGGCGGGGGCCTCCACGCTGGCCAGTTTAAGCCGGCCAGTGAACGGGGGTGAGGTGGGAGGGAGGGGCTGCGGCCATCAGAGCCTGGCAGAACAGGGTCCGAGAGGTCTAGCCGGGGTGGAAAGTTGGGGGGAAGGAACCGAGATTGGGGGGGGGAGGATTTTTACAAGAGGAAGTGGAGGGGAGGAATTGGGGAGGTGGGGGTTTACAACTCTTGGGTGTCATTTACGGTACTCTTTTGGAGGTTGGATGGCATTGAGTGTCGTCAGGGGGTGGGGGGGGGGGGGGCGGAGAGACTCTAAATGGTGACCATGGATGATTCTGGACTCCTTTTCCTTTTCGCCTTTGTTTTTTTTCCCACCGTGGGATGGTCTGGTTTATTTGATGCATATATTGACAGGTGGGCCATTGTTTGGGGTGGTGGGAGGATGGGATCGTTGCTAATGTTAAGGGTATTGACTTTGTATCTGTTACCGTTTACTGTTTGTTGGTGGGGTGTAAATTTTGAAGGAAAATGGAGAATAAAAACATTTTAAAGAAATAGTGGGGGTTACGTTTGCTATTTTCCAGTCTGCAGGAACCTTTCCGCAATCTATAGAACTTTGAAAGATAACCACCAATGTGTCCACTATCTCTATAGCAACCTCCTTCAACACTCCGGGATGTAGCTCATCTGGTCCAGGGATTTAGCAACCTTCAATCCAGTATGAGTACTACCTCCTCATTAATACTAATTTCTTTAATTTCCTTATTTTCACAAGTTCTTTGATTCCCTAGTATTCCTGAGAGATTTTCTGTATTTTCCTCCTTGAAGACAGACACAAAGTCATTTCATGGTTTCTCTGCCATTTCCCTGGTTCTCCATTATAAATTCTGCTGCCTCCGCCCGTAATGACCCACAATTGCCTTTGTTAATCTGTTCCTTTCCAAATACCTAAAGAAGCTTTTACAGTCCCAGATTTTATATTTCTCACTAGTTTGCAATACTCTTTTCCATCTCTATCAGCTTTTTGGTCCTCCTTTGTTGGATACTAAATTGTTCTCAATCCTCGGGTTTACAGCCTTTTCTAGTAACCTTTCAAGCCTCTTCCTTTGATCTGATCCAAATGTATTTAATTGTCTGAATTTAAATTCTCAGCTTCACATTGGCGGATCGTTAATCCATGCTTCTGGGTTGGTAGGTCAGTAACGTTACAAATATGCTACCGTTCCCAACATAAGTATGTTATGTAAACTAGCACTGCTGCCTCACGGTGCCAAGGTCCCAGGTTCGATCCCAGCCCTGGGTCACTGCCTGTGTGGAGTTTGCACATTCTCCCCGTGTCTGCGTGAGTTTCGCCCCATAACCCAAAAGATGTGCAGGATAGATGGATTGGCCATGCTAAATTGCCCCTTAATTGGAATAAATGAATTGGGTACTCTTAAATTTTTTTTTTTTATAAAGTCGGAAATGTAAAAATATATATTTCCGTGTGAAACAAAACCAGAAATGTGTATGTTATGTGGAGGCAGCGATTTGTTTCTTTGGGTGGATGGGTTAGTGTTGCTGACACTTTGATGTTCAGGATCAGGTCACCTTGTGACAAGCCTATAGCAGCTGGTGAGTCCTCCTGATCACAGAGAACTGACTGCAAATGTCTGGGGTCAAATTCTTTTGTTCAGTACCTCAAGCACTCAGAAAGGATATTTCTTTTACTTCAGCTGGGATTTTCTACTGCTCATGCCTGACATTGATTTATTCTAAACATTGATTCTGGTTGATGCAAAAAAATACATTTGGCCAGAGAGCAAAGGGAAAATATCAACTCCCATGATGTGTCTCCGTTTCGGCTGTTTGCTGCACTTAGCTGTGTCGAAATGAGCTGTATAAATCTATCCTTCTTAGTCGAAAAGCATTTGTTTCTTCCCTGCCAATGAATGAGGTAAAACATTTTGAATAATAGTCAGTAAGTAATCAAAACTTTTGTCATGGGCAGCACGGTAGCACAAGTGGCTAGCACTGTGGTTTCACAGCGCCAGGGTCCCAGGTTCGATTCCCACTTGGGTCATTGTCTGTGCGGAGTCTGCACGTTCTCCCCATGTCTGCGTGGTTTTCCTCCGGGTGCTCCGGTTTTCTCCCACAGTCCAAAGACATGCAGGTTAGGTGGATTGGCCATGATAAATCTCCCTTAGTGACCAAAAATGTCAGGAGGGTTTATTGGGTTACGGGGATAGGGTGGAAGTGAGGGCTTAAGTGGGTGGGTGCAGACTCGATGGGCCGAATGCACTCTATGTTCTATGTTCTATGATAAACGCTGATATCTGTGAGCGAGTGTAGGTCTATAATGAATTAGGGCAGGTGTGAAAGCAGACGTGGCAATGCTACAAGAGACACATCTTAAGGTCATAGGTCAGACGAGATTGAGGAAGGGATGGGTCAGCCAGGTGTTCCACTCAGGGCTGAACTCAAAGACCGGGGCGTCGCGATTTTGATTAGTAAGCGAGTGGCATTTGAGGCTGGGAGAATCATGTCAGATAAGTGGTGGAGGTACATAATGGTGAGTGGAAGGTTGGAGGGGCTACGTGTGGTGCTCGTGAATATGTATGCTTCCAACTGGACCAATGTGGAATTTATGAGGCGTGTGCTAGGCAAAATCCCGGACTTAGAGTCACATAACCTGATCATGGGGGGACATTAACACGGTCATTGATCCGGAATTGGACCGGTCGGTATCCAGGTCAGGGAGGAGGCCAGCGGCGGCAAAGGAATTGAAGGGCTTTATGCCATAGATGGGGGTATAGACCCATGGACGTTTACACGGCCGAGGGCTAAGGAGTTTTAATTTTTTTCTCACGTCCATAAGGTTTACTCCCACATTGACTTTTTTGTTGTAAGCAGGGCGCTAATACCGAAGGTGATGGGACGGAATACTCGGCAATTGCAGTGTCGGATCATGCCCCACATTGGGTGGATTTGCGGGTTAGTGAGGAGAGAGGGCAACGTCCGTTATGGAGACTAGATGTGGGGTTGCTTGCAGATGAAGCGGTCTGCGGGCGGGTGAATAAGTCCAACCAGAACTACCTGGAAACAAATGACACGGGAGAGGTATCTGCAGCGACGGTTTGGGATGCTCTGAAGGCGATTTCTAGAGGTAATGTAATTTTGATTCGGTCCCACGGGGAAAAGGGGGAACGGGTGGAGAGCAGAGATTAGTGGAGTAGATACTCCAGGTAGACAGGAGGTACGCAGAGGCCCCGGACGCGGGGCTCCTGAGGGAGCGGCGGAAGCTGCAGGCGGAGTTTGAGTTGTTGACCACAGGGTAAGCAGTGGATCAGTTGAGGAAGGCAAAGGGGGCGGTTTATGAGTACAGGGAAAAGGCGAGTAGAATGTTGGCGCACCAGTTTAGGAAGAGAGAGGCGGCCAGGGAGATTGGTAGAGTGAAGAATAGGGAGGGTAACACGGTCTTGGACCCTGGGGGGGGGAGCAAAGTTTTAAAGGATTTTTACTGTAAATTATATGAGCCGGAACCCCCGGCTGGAGTGGAGGGGATGAGGCCATTTCGAGATCAGTTGAGGTTTCTGAGGGTGGAGGAGGACCTGGTGGAGGGGCTGGGGGCCTCAATTGAGATATAGGAAGTTATCAAGGGGCTGGAGGGCATGCAGTCAGGCAAAGCACCGGGGCCGGATGGCTACCTGGTGGAATTTTATAAAATGTTCTCAGAGTTGTTGAGCCAGCTGCTGGTGAGGATATTTAATAAGGCTAGAGAGAAAGGAGTCCTCCGCCCGACAATGTCACGGGCCTCAATTTCGCTTATTCTTAAATGAGAGAAGGATCCTGAGCAGTGTGGGTCATATAGGCCGATCACGCTTTTGAATGTGGATGCCAAGTTGTTGGCTAAGATACTGGCCACAAAGATAGAAGACTGCGTCCCGGGGTTGATAGGCGAGGACCAGACAGGATTTGTTCAGGGCAGGCAACTCGAGGCCAATGTTCGGAGGCTTTTAAATGTTATTATGATACCCTCAGAAGGAGGGGAGATGGAGGTGGTGGTAGTGATGGGTGCGGAGAAGGCTTTTGATCGGGTGGAGTGGAATTACCTGTGGGAGGCGCGGGGAAGATTCTACCGGGCGCCTGTTGCGAGCGTGCATACGAACTGGCTAAGGTCGGGGATTTTAAATTACATCGAGGGACGAGGCAAGGGTGCTCCCTCTCCCCATTATTGTTTGCTCTAGCCATAGAGCCACTGGCCATGGCGTTAAGAGTTTCGGGGAACTGGCAGGGGCTGGTTGGGGGGGGGGGTTTGGAGCACCGGGTCTCGCTCTGCAGGGACGATTTGCTTTTGTACATTTTGAACCGGTTGGAGGGGATGGGGGAGGTTGTGCGGATCTTGGAGAATTTGGCATTTTTTCGGGGTATAAATTGATCATGGGGAAGAGCGAGATGTTCGTGATTCAGGCTGGAGGGCAGGAGGAGAAACTGGGAGAGCTGCTGCTTAGAATGGTAGGGAAGAGCTTTCTATATCTGGGAATCCAGGTGGCTCGGGAACGGGAGGCACTGCATAAGCTTAATCTATCCCGATTGGTGGAGCAAATGGAAGGGGACT
Organism: Scyliorhinus canicula; assembly: GCF_902713615.1. Lineage (NCBI taxonomy): Eukaryota > Metazoa > Chordata > Chondrichthyes > Carcharhiniformes > Scyliorhinidae > Scyliorhinus > Scyliorhinus canicula. Next base: position 81,037,801 of record NC_052146.1, on the reverse strand, counting down.
TTAAGAGATGGGACATGCTCCCTCTATCACTGGCGGGGAGGGTACAGACCGTGAAAATGACGGTCCTCCACAGATTTCTGTTTGTCTTTCAGTGCCTCCACATCTTCATCCCGAAGGCCTTCTTCAAGCGGGTGAATAAGATTATCTCGGGCTTTGTTTGGGCGAATAAAACCCCGCAGGTGAAGAAAATGTGGTTGGAGCGTAGTCGGGGGGAGGGTGGGTTGGCGCTGCCAAACTTCTGCAACTACTACTTCGTGGCTAACGTAGTCATGTTTAGGAAGTGGGTAGTGGGGGTGGGGTCAGCATGGGAGCGGTTGGAGGTGGCGTCATGTAAAGGCACCAGTCTGGGAGCATTGGTAACGGCACCTCTGCCGTTCTCGCCGGCCCGATACTCCTCAAGCCTGGTAGTAGTGGCGGCTCTGAGGATCTGGGGGCAATGGAGCAGATATAAGAAGGTGAATGGTGCGCCGGTCTGTAACAACCACAGGTTTGTACCGGGCAGGCTGGATGGTGGGTTCCAGAGCTGGCAGAGGGCAGGAATTAGAAGGATGGGGGATCTGTTTATAGATGGGAACTTTCCCAGCTTGAAGGCAGCTGGAGGATAAATTTAAACTGCCGCCAGGGAATGGTTTTAGATATTTGCAAGTGCGGGCCTTCCTGAGAAAGCAGGTGCTGGCCTTTCCGCTGCTGCCGCCACGGGGGATACAGGATAGGGTAGTGTCCGGTATCTGGGTGGGAGAGGGAAAGGTGTCGGATATCTACCAGGATCTGTTGGAGGCGGAGGAAACTCCGGTGGAGGTGCTTAAGGGCAAGTGGGAGGACGAGCTAGGAGGAGAGATAGAGGCGGGTCTGTGGGCGGATGCCCTAAGCAGGGTCAATTCCTCCTCTTCATGTGCCAGGCTTAGCCTGATACAATTTAAGGTGGTCCACCGGGCACACATGACAGTGGCAAGGATGAGCCAGTTTTTCAGGGTAGAAGATAGATGTGCGAGGTGCCCGGGAACCCCAGCAAACCACGTCCACATGTTTTGGGCATGACCGAAGCTCTGGGGGTTTTGGCAGGGGTTTGCGAAGGCAATGTCCACGGTGCTAGGAACTCGGGTGGTGCCGAGTCCAGAGTTAGTGATCTTTGGAGTGTCAGAAGACCCGGGAGTTCAGGGAGTGAAAGGGGCCGACGTTCTGGCCTTTGCCTCCCTAGTAGCCCGGAGACGGATCTTATTAATGTGGAGGGACTCGAAGCCCCCGAGTGTGGAGACCTGGGTTAGCGGCATGGCTGGGTTTCTCAGTGAAGTAAAGTTTGCCTTAAGAGGGTCAATGTTAGGATTCACCCGGTGGTGGCAGCCGTTTGTCAACTTTCTCTGGGAAAATTTAAATGTCAGCAGAAGCAGCATTCTGGGGGTGGGGGTGGGGGGGGGGGGGGGTGCAGGTGTTAGATGGTTGAGGTGTGTGAGGATTGGGTCGGGTGGGGAAAATGTTTATTTTACCATGTTAATGTTATTGTTTTTGTTATTGTTATAAAAATTTTGCAAATACCTCAATAAAAATATAAAAACAAAATGAATTAGGGCAGGTGGCAATTATTACTGTGGACTCACTGATAAGTCTTACTGCTAACTACAGAAACCTACTGTGTAAAATAATGAAACACTGAACCAGAAGGATCTTACATGAAGGATCACCCACTGTGATTTGTATCTGGGTGAAAATGGAAATGGGGCTGTGATATTTTTGTCGAGGAAGTTGTTCAGCAGCAGATAGAGAGCAGGAAAATCTTCTGGCCCATACCAGCAGGGCAAATCCAGCTCATTATTAAAACAGTTGGTGTCAATGTGAAATGCTGTGGCCCTCACTCTGTTCAACAAAGCATGTTCCACACCTTCAGGACATAGCATAATTCCATCTATTAAACGGGTATTTTAAAATCTGAAGCATTAAAAATACATTGCAGTTTGGTAGTACTGACTTGTGGAAATAATTGAAGAAAAAGTGTAACTTCACAAAAGGGATTTCTTTCCTTATAAGAGCGGCCTTTTCAGAACCCCAAAATGTATCATGGAGTTCAACCAATCTCTCCCTTTAATGTATTGTTGCTTTTGAAGCACACGGCTTGTTCTCCAGGTGTGGTATTACAATTATGGACACAGGGGTTTTTAAACACAAAACAATGTTTATTCCATGAAGTCAACTTAACCTTTTTAAATAAACATTGGATCACTTAACACCCCTTACTTCAAAGATAACCCCGAAAATAATACAACACTAAATAATCCCTCAAAATGTTCCTTCAAACCTCCAAAAGACTTAACACCTTTAAACAGAAACACATCGGGTTAAAGACATTACTATTATGAGTTTAAATCACCCAAATGATTCAAAGATATTCTTTCCTGGCAGAGATCACAGCAGATCCAGCTTCCTGCAAAACACAGACACACCCAAGACTGGCTTTTCCTTTCAAATAGCTCCCAGCAAACCAGCCAGGCACTTTTCAGCTGCTGTCTCAAACTGAAACTAAACTCCCAAAAAGCAGAAGTGAGCTCAACTCAGCTACCCCCACCCTCTGACATCACTTCAGTAATATGAGCTGCTTCATTTCTTAAAGGTACATTACTTAAACATCGATTTCTTAAAGGTACTCTCACGTGGCACTTAAAACAGGGGGAAATTGTCCAGCAATAACATAACAGGTGGACAGAGAACCAGTGTCCAATTTACAATCTCAACACCACCTCGGACTTGCTTTCTTGTTGACCTGAAATCCAATTTGCAATCAACTCAATATTTGTGCTGTGGGCACTGGCTCTTTGCCAGTGGTTGCCACTGAACTCTCCATTAAACTGTTCATTAAACAGTCCAGTTAACTGCCCAGTCCGGTTAACTGTCCACTGAACTGTCCACTGAACTGTCCACTGAACTGTCCACTGAACTGTCCACTGAACTGTCCACTGAACTGTCCACTGAACTGTCCACTGAACTGTCCACTGAACTGTCCACTGAACTGTCCACTGAACTGTCCACTGAACTGTCCACTGAACTGTCCACTGAACTGTCCACTGAACTGTCCACTGAACTGTCTACGGAACTGTCCACTGAACTGTCCACGGAACTGTCCACGGAACTGTCCACGGAACTGTCCACTGAACTGTCCACGGAACTGTCCACGGAACTGTCCACTGAACTGTCCACTGAACTGTCCACTGAACTGTCCACTGAACTGTCCACTGAACTGTCCACTGAACTGTCCACTGAACTGTCCACTGAACTGTCCACTGAACTGTCCACTGAACTGTCCACTGAACTGTCTACTGAACTGTCTACTGAACTGTCTACTGAACTGTCCACTGAACTGTCCATTAAACAGTCCGGTTAACTGTCTACTGAACTGTCCGGTTAACTGTCCACTGAACTGTCCGGTTAACTGTTCATTAAACAATCCGTTAACTGTTCATTAAACAGGGTGGCATGTGGCGCAGTGGATAGCACTGGGACTGCAGTGCTAGATGTCCCAGGTTCAAATCCCTGCACTGCGTCACTGTCCCTGTGGAATTTGCACATTCTCTCCATGACTGCGTGTGTTTCACCCCCACAGCCCAAAGATGTGCGGGATAGATGGATTGGCCACGCTAAATTGCGCCTGAATTGGAAAAAAAAATAATTGGGTATTCTAAATTTTAAAAAACCTGTTCATTAAACTGTCCGGTTAACTGTTCATTAAACTGTCCGGTTAGCTGTTCATTAAACAATCTGGTTAACTGTCAAGTGAACAGTCCGCTGAATTGTCCATTAAACAGTCTGGTTAACTGTCCACTGAACAGTCTACTGAACTGTCCATTAAATAGTCTGGTTAACTATCCATTAACCTGTCCGGTTAACTGTCCAGTGAATTGTCCATTAAACAGTCCGGTTAACTGTCCATTAAACTGTCCGGTTAACTGTCCATTAAACTGTCCGGTTAACTGTCCACTTAACTGTCCATTAAAAAGTCCGGTTAACTGTCCATTAACCTGTCTGGTTAACTGTCCAGTGAATTGTCCATTAAACTCTCTAGTTAACTGTCCATTAAACAGTCGGGTTAACTGTCCATTAAACCGTTCATTAAACTGTCCACTGAACTGTCCATTAAACTATCCGGTTCACTGTCCATTAAACAATCCGGTTAACTGTTCATTAAACAGTTCATTAAGCAGTTTGTTAACTGTCCATTAAACAATCCAGTTAACTGTCCAGTGAATTGTCCCTTAAACTGTCCGGCTAACTGTCCATTAAACAGGCCAGTTAAGTGTCCAGTGAATTTTCCATTAAACTGTCCGGTTAACTGTTCATTAAACTGTCCGGCTAACTGTCCATTAAACAGGCCAGTTAAGTGTCCAGTGAATTTTCCATTAAACTGTCCGGTTAACTGTTCATTAAACTGTCCGGTTAACTGTTCATTAAACTGTCCGGTTAACTGTTCATTAAACTGTCCGGTTAACTGTTCTTTAAACAGTCTGGTTAACTGTTCATTAAACAGTCTGGTTAACTGTCCACTGAACAGTCTACTGAACTATTCATAAAACTGTCCATTAAACAGTCCGGTTAACTGTCCATTAAACTGTTCATTAAGCAGTTTGTTCACTGTCCATTAAACTGTCCATTAAACAGTCCGGATAACTGTCCATTAAACTGTCCATTAAACTGTCCATTAAACTGTCCATTAAACTGTCCACTGAACTGTCCATTAAACTGTCTTGTTAACTGATCATTAAACAGTCCGGTTAACTGTCCAATACGATGTCCATTAAACAGTTTGGTTAACTGTCCATTAAAGCCTTCATTTAACAGTTTGGTTAATTGTCCCTTAAACTGTTCATTAACAGTCTGGTTAACCATCCATTAAACTGTTCATTAAACAGTCCAGTTAAATTTCCATTAAACTGTCCATTAAACAGTCCAGTTAACTGTCCATTAAGCTGTTAATTAAACAGTCCAGTTAACTGTCCATTAAACTGTTCATTAAACAGTTTGTTAATTGTCCATTCAACTGTCCATTAAACTATTCATTAAACAATCCGGTTAACTATCCAACAAATTGTCCATTTAACTGTCCAGTTAACTGTTCATTAAACAGTCCGGTTAACTGTCCAGTGAATTGTCAATTAAACTGTCTGGTTAACTGTTCATTAAACACTCCGGTTAACTATCCAGTGAATTGTCCATTAAACAGTCTGGTTAACTGTCCATTAAACTGTTCATTAAACAGTCCGATTAACTGTCCAGTGAATTGTCCATTAAACAGTCTGGTTAACTGTCCATTAAACTGTTCATTAAACAGTCCGATTAACTGTCCAGTGAATTGTCCATTAAACTTTACGGTTAACTGTTCATTAAGCTGGTCATTAAACATTTTGTTAACTGTCCATTAAACAGTCCAGTCAACTGTCCACTAAACTGTTCATTAAACAGTCTGGTTAACTATCCAGTTAATTGTCCATCAAACTGTCCGGTTAACTGTTCATTAAACAGTTTGGTGAACTGTCCATTGAACAGTCCAGGTGACTGTCCATTAACCTGTTCATTAAACAGTCTGGTTAATCTCCATTAAACTGTTCATTAAACAGTTCATTAAACAGTTTGTTAACTGCCCATTAAACAGTCCGGTTAACTGTTCATTAAACCGTCCAGTTAACTGTCCATTAAACATTTTAGTTAACTGTCCACCAAACTGTCCATTAAACTATTCATTAAACAGTCCAGTTAACTGTCCATTAAACTGTTCATTAAACAGCCTGGTTAACTGTCCATTAAACTGTTCATTAAACAGTCCGGTGAACTATCCAGTTAATTGTCCATTAAACAGTCCCGTTAACTTTCCATTAAACGTTTATTACACTGTCCATTAAACTGTTCATTAAACAGTCCGGTTAACTAGCCACTAAACTGTTCGTTACACTGTCCATTAAACTGTTCATTAAACAGTCCGGTTAACTGTCCATTAAACTGTCCAGTTAACTGTCCATTAAACTGTTCATTAAACAGTCCGGTTAACTGTCCATTAAACTGTCCATTAAACAGTCCGGTTAACTGTCCATTAAACTGTCCAGTTAACTGTTCATTAAACTGATCATTAAACAGTCCAGTTAACTGTCCATTAAACAGTTTAGTTAACTGTCCACTAAAGTGTTCATTAAACTGACCATTAAACAGTCCATTAAACAATCCGGTTAACTGTCCATTAAACTGTCTATTAAACTGTCCGGTTACCTGTCCATTAAACAGTTCGATTAACTGTTCATTAAACTGTTCATTAAGCAGTTTGTTAACTGTCCATTAAACAGTCCGGTTAACTGTCCAGTGAATTGTCTCTTACACTGTCCAGTTAACTGTCCATTAAACTGTCCAGTTCAATGTTCAGTAAACAATCTGGTTAACTGTCCACTAAAGTGTACATTAAACAGTCTGGCTAACTGTCCATTAAACTGTTCATTAAACAGTCTGGTTAACTGTCCATTAAACTGTTCATTAAACAGTCCAGTTAACTGTCCATTAAACAGTTTAGTTAACTGTCCACTAAATGGTTCATTAAACGATCCATTAAACTGTTCATTAAACAGCCCAGTTAACTGTCCATTAAACTGTCCATTAAACTGTTCATTAAACAGTTTATTTACTGCCCTTTAAACACTCCAGTTAACTGTCCATTAAACTGTTCATTAAACAGTTTATTTACTGCCCTTTAAACTGTCCATCAAACTGTCCGGTTAACTGTCCATTAAACTGTCCGGGTAACTGTTCATTAAACAGTCTGGTTAACTGTCCATTAAACTGTTCATTGAGCAGTTTGTTAACTGTCCATTAAACTGACCTGTTAACTGTCCAGTGAATTGTCCATTAAACTGTCCGGTTAACTGTCCATTGAACTGTCTGGTTAACTGTCCATTAAACTGTTCATTAAACAGTCCGGTTAACTATCCAGTGAATTGTTAATTAAACAGTCCGGTTAACTGTCCATTAAACTGTTCATTATACTGTCCATTAAACTGTTCATTAAGCAGTTTGTTAACTGCCCATCAAACAGTCCGGTTAACTGTCCAGTGAATTGTCCATTAAACTGTTCATTAAGCAGTTTGTTAACTGTCCATTAAACTGTCCGGTTAACTGTCCATTAAACAGTTTAGTTAACTGTCCATTAAACAGTTTAGTTAACTGTCCACTAAACTGCTCATTAAACTTTCTGGTTAACTGTCCATTAAACAGTTTAGTTAACTGTCCACTAAACTGTCCATTAAACTGATCATTAAAATGTCCATTAAACAGTCTGGTTAACTGTCCATTAAACTGTTCATTAAACAGTCTGGTTAACTGTCCATTAAACTGTTCATTAAACAGTCTGGTTAACTGTCCATTAAACTGTTCATTAAACTATCCGGTTAACTATCGATTAAGCTGTTCATTAGACAGCCCATTAAACTGTTCATTGAACAGTTTGTTAACTTCCCATGAAACAGTCCAGTTAACTGTTAATTAAACAGTTTAACTGTCCATTAAACAGTCCAGTTAACTGTCCATTAAACTGTTCATTAAACAGTTTGTTAACTGTCCATTAAACTGTCCATTAAACAGTCCAGTTAACTGCCCATTAAACTGTCCATTAAACTGTTCATTAAACAGTTTGTTAACTGTCCATTAAACTGTCCATTAAACAGTCCAGTTAACTGCCCATTAAACTGTCCATTAAACAGTCCGGTTAACTGTTCATTAAACTGTTTATTACACTGTCCATTAAACTGCTCATTGAGCAGCTTGTTAACTGCCCATTAAACTGCCCATTAAACTGTCTGGTTAACTGTCCAGTGAACTGTCCATTAAACTGTCCAGTTAACTGTTTATTAAACAGTCGGGTTAACTGTCCATTAAACTGTTCATTAAACTATCCGGTTAACTGTCGATTAAGCTGTTCATTAAACAGCCCATTAAACTGTTCATTGAACAGTTTGTTAACTGCCCATGAAACAGTCCAGTTAACTGTCCATTAAACTGATCATTAAACAACCCGGTTAACTGTCCATTAAACTGTCCATTAAACTGTTCATTAGACAGTTTATTTACTGCCCTTTAAACACTCCAGTTAACTGTCCATTAAACTGTTCATTAAACATTTTGTTAACTGTCCATTGAACTGTCCATTAAACAGTTTGTTAACTGTCCATTAAACAGTCCTGTTAACTATCCACTGAACTTTCCATTAAACTTTTCATTAAACAATCCAGTTAACTATCCAGCGAATTGTCCATCAAACTGTTTGGTTACATGTCCATTAAACAGTCCAGTTGACTGTCCATTAACGTGTTCATTAACCAGTTTGGTTAACTGTCCATTAAACTGTTCATTAAACAGTCCAGTTAACTGTTCATTAAACAGTTTATTAACTCTCCATTAAACTGTCCATTAAACAGTCCAGTTAACTGTTCATTAAACAGTTTATTAACTCTCCATTAAACTGTCCATTAAACAGTCCAGTTAACTGTTCATTAAACAGTTTAACTGTCCATTAAACAGTCCAGTTAACTGTCCATTAAACTGTTCATTAAACAGTTTGTTAACTGTCCATTAAACTGTCCTTTTAACTGTCCATTAAACTGTTTATTACACTGTCCATTAAACTGTTCATTGAGCAGTTTGTTAACTGCCCATTAAACTGTCCGGTTAACTGTCCAGTGAACTGTCCATTAAACTGTCCAGTTAACTGTTTATTAAACAGTCTGGTTAACTGTCCATTAAACTGTTCATTAAACTATCCGGTTAACTGTCGATTAAGCTGTTCATTAAACAGCCCATTAAACTGTTCATTGAACAGTTTGTTAACTGCCCATGAAACAGTCCAGTTAACTGTTCATTAAACAGTTTAACTGTCCATTAAACAGTCCAGTTAACTGTCCATTAAACTGTTCATTAAACAGTTTGTTAACTGTCCATTAAACTGTCCATTAAACAGTCCAGTTAACTGCCCATTAAACTGTCCATTAAACTGTCTGGGTAACTGTCCATTAAACAGTCCGGTTAACTGTTCATTAAACAGTCTGGTTAACTGTCCAGTGAATTGTCCATTAAACTGTCCGGTTAACTGTTCATTAAACAGTCTGGTTAACTGTCCATTAAACTGTTCATTAAACAGTCCGGTTAACTATCCAGTGAATTGTCCATTAAACTGTCCGGTTAACTGTTCATTAAACAGTCCTGTTAACTGTCCATTAAACAGTCTGGTTAACTTTTCATTAAACAGTTCATTAAAAAGTCTAGTTAACTGTCTATTAAACAGTTTAGTTAACTGTCCACTAAAATGTTCATTAAACTGTCCACTAAACTGTCCATTAAACAGTCTGGTTAACTGTCCATTAAACAGTCCGGTTCACTGTTTATAGAACATAGAGAAATACAGCACACAACAGGCCCTTCGGCCAACGATGTTGTGCCGAACTTTTGTCCTAGGTTAATCATAGATTATCATAGAATTTTGGACACTAAGGGCAATTTAGCACGGCCAATCCACCCAACCTGCACATTTTTGGACTGTGGGAGGAAATCGGAGCACCCGGAGGAAACCCATGCACACACGGGGAGGATGTGCAGACTCCACACAGACAGTGACCCAAGCCGGAATCGAACCTGGGACCCTGGAGCTGTGAAGCAATTGTGCTATCCACAATGCTACCGTGCTGCCTTTAAGAACAAATTAATCGACACTCCATTATTCTACCCTAATCCATGTACCTATCCAATAGCCGCTTGAAGGTCCCTAATGTTTCCGACTCAACTACCTCCACACGCATTGCATTCCATGCCCCCACTACTCTGGGTAAAGAACCTACCTCTGACATCCTCCCTATATCTTCCACCATTTACCTTAAATTTATGTCCCCTTGTAATGGTTTGTTCCACACGGGGGAAAAGTGTCTGACTGCCTACTCTATCTATTCCCCTGATCATCTTATAAACCTCTATCATGTCGCCCCTCATCCTTCTCCGTTCTAATGAGAAAAGGCCCAGCACCTTCACCCGTTCCTCGTAAGACCTACTCTCCATTCCAGGCAACATCCTGGTAAATCTCCTTTGCATCTTTTCCAAAGCTTCCACAGCCTTCCTAAAATGAGGTGACCAGAACTGCACACAGTACTACAAATGTGGCCTTACCAAGGTTTTGTACAGCTGCATCATCACCTCACGGCTCTTAAATTCAATCCCTCTGCTAATGAACGCTAGCACACCATAGGCCTTCTTCACAGCTCTATCCACTTGAGTGGCAACTTTCAAAGATCTATGAACATAGACCCCAAGATCTCTCTGCTCCTCTACATTGCCAAGAACCCTACCGTTAACCCTGTATTCCGCATTCATATTTGTCCTTCCAAAATGGACAACCTCACACTTGTCAGGGTTAAACTCCATCTGCCACTTCTCAGCCCAGCTCTGTATCCTATCTATGTCTCTTTGAAGCCAACAACAGCCCTCCTCACTATCCACAACTCCACCAATCTTCGTATCATCTGCAAATTTACTGACCCACCCTTCAACTCCCTCATCCAAGTCATTAATGAAAATCACAAACAGCAGAGGACCCAGAACTGATCCCTGTGGTACGCCACTGGTAACTGGGCTCCAGGCTGAATATTTGCCATTCACCACCACTCTCTGACTTCTATCGGTTAGCCAGTTCGTTATCCAACTGGCCAAATTTCCCACTATCCCATGCCTCCTTACTTTCTGCATAAGCCTACCATGGGGAACCTTATCAAATGCCTTACTAAAATCTATGTACACTACATCCACTGCTTTACCTTCATCCACATGCTTGGTTACCTTCTCAAAGAAGTCAATAAGACTTGTAAGGCAAGACCTACCCCTCACAAATCCGTGCTGACTCTCCCTAATCAAGCAGTGTCTTTCCAGATGCTCAGAAATCCTATCCCTCAGTACCCTTTCCATTACTTTGTCTACCACCGAAGTAAGACTAACTGGCCTGTTATTCCCAGGGTTATCCCTATTCCCTTTTTTGAACAGGAGCACGACATTCACCACTCTCCAATCCCCTGGTACCACCCCTGTTGACAGTGAGGATGAAAAGATCATTGCCAACGGCTCTGCAATTTCATTTCTTGCTTCCCATAGAATCCTTGGATATATTCCGTCAGGCCCGGGGGACTTGTCTATCCTCAAGTTTTTCAAAACGCCCAACACATCTTCCTTCCTAACAATTATCTCCTCGAGCTTACCAGTCTGTTTTACACTGTCCTCTCCAACAATATGGCCCCTCTCGTTTGTAAATACTGAAGAAAAGTACTCGTTCAAGACCTCTCCTATCTTTTCAGACTCAATACACAATCTCTCGCTACTGTCCTTGATCAGACCTACCCTCGCTCTAGTCATTCTCATATTTCTCCCATATGTGTGAAAGGCCTTGGGGTTTTCCTTGATCCTACCCGCCAAAGATTTTTCATGCCCTCTCTTAGCTCTCCTAATCCCTTTCTTCAGTTCCCTCCTGGCTATCTTGTATCCCTCCAGCGCCCTGTCCGAACCTTGTTTCCTCAGCCTTACATAAGTCTCCTTCTTCCTCTTAACAAGTCATTCAACCTCTCTTGTCAACCATGGTTCCCTCATTCGACCATCTCTTCCCTGCCTGACAGGGACATACATATCAAGGACACATAGTATCTGTTCCTTGAACAAGTTCCACATTTCACTGGTGTCCTTCCCTGACAGCCTATGTTACCAACATATGCACTTCAATTCTTGTCTGACAGCATTGTATTTACCCTTCCCCCAATTGTAAACCTTGCCCTGTTGCACGCACCTATCCCTCTCCTTTACTAAAGTGAAAGTCACAGAATTGTGGTCACTACCTCCAAAATGCTCCCCCCACTAATAAATCTATCACCTGCCCTGGTTCATTACCAAGTACCAAATCCAATATGGCCTCCCCTCTGGTCGGACAATCTACATACTGTGTTAGAAAAGCTTCCTGGACACACTGCACAAACACCACCCCATCCAAACTATTTTATCTGAAGAGTTTCCACTCAATGTTTGGGAAGTTTAAGTCACCCATGACTACTACCCTGTGACTTCTGCACCTTTCCAAAATCTGTTTCCCAATCTGTTCCTCCATATCTCTGCTGCTACTGGGGGGCCTATAGAAAACTCCCAAGGTGACTGCTGCTTTCCTATTTCTGACTTCAACCCATACTACCTCAGTAGGCAGATCCTCCTCAAACTGCCTTTCTGCAGCTGTTATACTATCTCTAATTAACAATGCCACCCCCCCCCCCCCCCCTCCCCCCCCCCCCCCCCCACCTCTTTTACCATCCTCCCTAATCTTGTTGAAACATTTATAACCAGGGACCTTCAACAACCATTTCTGCCCCTCTTCTATCCAAGTTTCCGTGATGGCCACCACATCGTAGTCCCAAGTACCGATCCATGCCTTAAGTTCACCCACCTTATTCCTGATGCTTCTTGCGTTGAAGTATACACACTTCAACCCATCTCCTTGCCTGCAGGTACTCTCCTTTGTCAATGTTACCTTCCCCGCTGCGTCACTACACGCTTTGGCATCCTGAATATCGGCTTCCTTAGTTGCTGGACTACAAATCCGGTTCCCATTCCCCTGCCAAATTAGTTTAAACCCTCCCGAAGAGTACTAGAAAACTGCCCTCCAAGGATATTGGTGCCCCTCTGGTTCGGATGCAACCCGTCCTGCTTGTACAGGTCCCACCTTACCCAGAATGCGCTCCAATTATCCAAATGAAGCCCTCCCTCCTACACCATTCCTGCAGCCACGTGTTCAACTGCACTCTCTCCCTATTCCTAGCCTCGCTATCACGTGGCACCGGCAACAAACCAGATATTTTTTTTTATAAATGTTTTTTTATTGAGTTTTCATATTTTATATATGACAAATTACAAGTTATTAGAGAGAGAGAAAAAAAAAAGGAAAACACAAAAATTTAACATGAATATTTACAGGTAAGCATCTTCATAACAATAATTGTGGCCGCCCCCTTTAGCCAGCATACATATTTTACATTCCCCAATATGGCCGAGGCACATGTTTATAGGCATTTATTTATAGTTTGGTTTTGGGCCTTGGCTTGCCATCAAACCCCCATACCGAGCCCGTAGCCCCCCCCCCCTCCCCCCGGCTACCTTCCCCCGATTCCCGCCCATTTTCCCCTGGTTCTTGGCCACCCGACTATTCTTCCTCATGTACGTTGGCCACAAACAGGTCCCGGAACAGTTGCATGAATGGCTCCCACGTTCTGTGGAAGCCGTCGTCCGACCCTCGGATGGCGAATTTGATTTTCTCCATTTGGAGAGATTCCGAGAGGTCGGACAGCCAGTCTGCAGCTCTGGGTGGTGCTGCTGACCGCCAGCCAAACAGGATTCTATGGCGGGCAATCAGGGAGGCAAAGGCAAGGGCGTCCGCCCTCCTCCCCAGGAATAGATCTGGCTGGTCTGAAACCCCGAAGACCGCCGCTATCGGGCATGGCTCCACCCTCACCCCCACCACTTTGGACATAGCCTCGAAGAAGGCTGTCCAGTACTCCACAAGTCTGGGGCAAGACCAGAACATGTGGGCGTGGTTGGCCGGGCCTCTCTGGCACCGCTCACATTTGTCCTCCACCTCCGGGAAGAACCTACTCATACGGTTTCTCGTTAAGTGGGCTCTATGTACCACTTTTAGTTGCATCAGGCTGAGCCTTGAGCACGTGGAGGTGGAGTTGACCCTATGCAGTGCTTCGCTCCAGAGTCCCCACCCTATCTCCATCCCCAGGTCGTCCTCCCATTTCCTTCTTGTTGCGTCCAGTACGGTGTCGTCCCTATCTACCAGTCGGAACAAACCAGAGATGACAACTCTGGCCTTTAACTTCCAGCCTAACTCCCTAAACGTGTTTATTACCTCCACACCCCTTTTCCTACCTACGTCATTTGTACCAATGTGCACCACGACTTCTGGCTGCTCACCCTCCCCCTTCAGGATCCTGAAGACACGATCCGAGACATCCCTGGCCCCGGCACCTGGGAGGCAACATACCTTCCGGGAGTCTCGCTCGCGACCACAGAATCTCCTATCTATTCCCCTAACCATTGAATCTCCTATTACTATTGCTTTTCTATTCTCCCCCCTTACCTTCTGAGCCCCAGAGCCAGACTCAGTGCCAGAGACCTGGCCGCTAGGGCCTTCCCCCCACCAGCATCCAAAACGGTATACTTGTTTTGAAGGGGAATGGCCACGAGGGATCCCTGCACTGTCTGCCTGTTAGTTTTCTTTCCCCAGACTGTAACCCAGCTACTCTTGTCCAGTACCTTGGGTGTGGCTACCTCCCTGTAACTCTTCTCGATAACCCCCTCTGCCTCCCTGAGGATCCAAAGTTCATCCAGCTCCAGCTCCAGTTCCCTAACACGGTCTCTGAGGAGCTAGAGTTGGGTGCACTTCCCGCAGAACTGTTAAACTGTTCATTACATTACCGGTGGTATCCCTCACCACCCACATCCTACAGGAGGAGCATGCAACTGCCCTCGCCTCCATCCCCTCTTACTTTACAAAATATAGCTGCCCTGTGGACCAACTGTACCTCTGCCCTCCGACCCTGCTCCCAGTCAGCTGCACTCTGTAAACTCTTGACTCCCTTCTCGACTCCCTTCTCGCTCTTTGCAGAAATGAAATGAAAGGAGCACCTTGCTCCCTCCTCACCTAACTCCCTCAGTCACCAAACTCTTACTATAGCACTCAAATGCACCAAGTGCAGCACTCCCTCAGTCACCAAACGCTCACTATAGCACTCAAATGCACCAAGTGCAGCACTCCCTCAGTCCCCAAACTCTCACTGTAGCACTCAAATGCACCAAGTTCAGCACTCCAGTGCAAACCTGTTATTAAACAGTCCGGTTAACTGTCCGGTTAACTGTCCATTAAACTGTCCATTAAACAGTCCGGTTAACTGTTCATTAAACTGTCCATTAAACAGTCCGGTAAGCTGTTCATTAAACTGTCCGGTTAACTGTCCATTAAACTGTCCATTACACTGTCCATTAAACTGTCCATTAAGCTGTTCATTAAACATTTTGTTAACTGTCCATTAAACTGTCCAGCTAACTGTCCATTAAACAGTTCAATAAACTGTTCATTAAACTGTCCATTAAATAGTCCGGTTCACTGTCCATTAAACAGTCCGGTTCACTGTTCATTAAACAGTCTGGTTAACTGTCCATTAAACTGCCCATTAAACAGTTTGGTTAACTGTCCATTCAACTGTCCATTAAACTGTCTGGTTAACTGTCCATTAAACTGTCCATTAAACAGTTTTTGGTTAACTGTCCATTAAACTGTCCATTAAACTGTTCATTGAGCAGTTTGTTAACTGTCCATTAAACAGTCTGGTTAACTGTCCAGTGAATTGTCCCTTAAACTGTCCATTAAACAGTCCAGTTAACTGTCCATTAAACTGTCCATTAAACAGCCCGGTTAAACGACCATTAAACTGCCCATTAAACAGTCCAGTTAACTGTTCATCAAACTGTTAAATAAACAGTCCAGTTAACTGTCCATTAAACTGTCCATTAAACACCATCCAAGACTCATCGACAAGAAGACGAAATCTCTCTTCACCTGACAAAACGACATAACCAGCAAGACAAACACGAGAGCTCACTAATCAGCAAAGGCGGAGATGCAAGCAAGAAGTAGGGAAATCAGGAACCAATGGTGAACTCAAAAAGCTGAAGAGCTGCAACTCCTCGCTGACAAGCAGGATATCCGGTGCCTCTTCAGAGCCACCAGGGGAATAAATGGACCTAACACCCTAGGCCTCAAACCTTTGCAGAATCAGGACAGAACTCTCTTGAGAGACAGAAAAAAAATCAGCCTTCGATAGAGAGAATAATTCAAAGAATCACTAAACCGCGATACAATCATAAATGAGGACATGTTAGCGGAAATCCCCCAATTCGTCATCAAAGATGAACTTGGACTCCCACCAATTGTCCATGAAGTTGAAGTCACCATTAAACACATAAAGAATGTAAAAACCGCAGGAGTGGATGGGGTTCCAGCAGAGATTTTCAAACTTGGAGAAGAGATCATCTGTCATGTCCACCAGCTGTTGGTGAAAGTCTGGGACAGAGAGAAAACTCCTGCTGACGTTAGCGATGCCATTATCGCCACTATCTTCAAGAAAGGAGACATTGCAAGGAAGATCATCGCCCAAGATCTTGCTAGCTGCCTTCTCCCAGTCTCTGAAGGAATCGTCCCAAAAAGTGTCATGTGAGTGTACCTTTAAGAAATGGATGTTTATAAATGGGTGTGTATATAAATATCTGTAATGAGAGTACCTTTAAGAAGTGGGTATTTATTACTGCAGTAATGTCAAGAGTGGGTGGAGCTGGGCTGTCTGTCAGCTTTTTACTTTCGCTTTAGGCTTTTTCCTGCAGTGTGGGTTTGGTTTCATTTTAGTTTTGGAAAAGCTGCAATCACAGCAGGATGTGTGTGAATCTCTGCAAGCTTATTAGTGTCCATTTGCTGATTTCAACGTGGTAACTGTTCTCAGCAGTGAAGTTAAACCTTTCTGTAGAAAGGTGTTTTTAAGTCTTATGGATGTTAAAAGGAAAGCTTAAAGGATTACTTAGCGTTGTAATCTTTGGGGGTTGTATTTGAATTAATGGTTGCTAAGATGTACACTGTATGTTTTAAAAAGGTTAACTTGAGTTCATAGCATAAACATTGTTTTGCTTTCAAAAATACTTTTCCATTTCTGCTGTACCACACCTGTAGAGTGGGCCGTGTGCTCCCCATACCACAATCTAGTAAAAGTTGTGGGTCAGGTGAACTCCATGAAGCACTTTGGGGCTCTCTAAACCCTGCCCATAACGAATGTCAGTGTGGCTTCTGACTAAGCCGAGGAACAATGGACATGATTTTCACTGCATGGCAAATTCAAGAGAAATGCCAGGAGCAACATTAACCACTCTACATGTCCTTCAATGATCTGAATAAGGCTTTTGACTTGGGAATTGGGAACTGCTGTGGAAGACTGTCAAAGGCCGGCTGTTCAGAGAAATTCATCAATGTCCTCTGACTATTCCACCACAAGATGTCAGCCACTGTCCCACCGACAGAAATAAGACAGAAACCTTTGAGGTCAAGACTGGTGTCAAGCAGGGATGTGTCATCACCCCACCCTTTTCTCCATCTTCATCACCACCATCCTTCACCTTGTCCAGAACAAGCTTACCAGTGGCTGGACATCATCTATGGATGGACGGAAAACTTTTGAACCCCACTGGCTCCAAGAATAAAACATCACTAACATCACTTGTGGAACTTCAGTACGCGGATGACAATCACCATCTCCATTGTCTCAGAAGAGAATCTCCAAGCCATGCTTGACACATTCACGGAAGCATACTGAAGAAATGGTCTCTGCCTCAACTTCAAGAAGACCCAAGTCGTTTACCAACCTACCCCAGTGCAAGATCTGGTCTCTCCCTCCATCAAGATCAATGGTGAAACCCTACCAAACCTGGAACCATTTCTGCAACCTGGGGAGCCACCTCTCCTCTAAGGCTGACATTGATGCAGAGATCCAACGTCTTATCCAATCCACGTGCGCCTCCTTCGGACGCCTAAGGATGAGAGGCTTTGATGACTGTAATGTCCGTGCTGACACCAAGATGCTCTTGTACAAGGTGGTCATCTGCCCAACTCTAATGGGCAGCACGGTAGCATTGTGGATAGTACAATCGCTTCACAGCTCCAGGGTCCCAGGTTCGATTCCGGCTTGGGTCACTGTCTGTGCGGAGTCTGCACATCCTCCCCGTGTGTGCGTGGGTTTCCTCTGGGTGCTCCGGTTTCCTCCCACAGTCCAAAGATGTGCAGGTTAGGTGGATTGGCCATGATAAATTGCCCTTAGTGTCCAAAATTGCCCTTAGTGTTGGATGGGGTTATTGGGTTATGGGGTTATGGGGATAGGGTGGAGGTGTTAACCTTGGGTAGGGTGCTCTTTCCAGGAGCCGGTGCAGACTCGATGGGCCGAATGGCCTCCTTCTGCACTGTAAATTCTATGTCTATGTCTTCTGTACGGCTCAGAAACTTGGTCGACATACAGACTCCACCTCAAGGCCCTGGAGAAGTACCTTCAATGCTGTCTGAGACAGATTCTCTGCATCAGCTAGGAGGGCAGGCGTACTAACATCAGTCTCTTTGAAGGAGCTCAGAGCACCAGCATTGAGGCCATGATCATCTGAAACCAACTCCGCTGGGCCGACCATGTGCTTAGGATGTCAAAGTCCCGATTGTCAAAACAAATCTTCTTTGCCTAGCGTAAGGAGTGCTTCCCAACAGGAGGAGGACAAAAGAAGTGCTTCAAAAACACCCTCAAGCAGTGCAATATTGACGTCAATGCCTGGGAGACCCTTGTTCAGAAGAGACCTACGTGGAGGAACCTCCTGATTGAAGTGGCGCAATTCTTCAAGAACACTTGATGGCAAGAGGAGGCCCTAAAAAGAAGACTGAGAAAGGAACACCCACAATCTAGAGTACAAGAACCCATAGAAACCCATGAGTTTCTAAGATGGACAATCATACCAGTTGACAAGTAATCGCCGAAGAACAGAACTGCCCAATGAACTCTCCACTAAATTGTCCACTGAACCGTTCACTGTCTGAGCAAAAGGATCCTTTGTAGTAACTAGTGATGGGTGCACATATCAATAATATCCACATTCTGAGAAATAGTCGATCAAAATTGTTCCAACTCTCAACATTCTGATTGAATAATTTTGAAGGGGATCAGGAGAGAATCTGATCCCTGGGACTCTCTCACTTAATGATATTGTTTAATTACAAGCTGATATTCTACATTTCCCAGAATCTCAGATCATTGCTCGAGTTTGGGAAAATGGGTAATCACCTTATCTGAGTGTGGAAAATTCCTTCCTTTTTGGTAACGCTTGGTACAAGTCATCTTGGAGCAAGTGTCACAGTTCAGTGACAACCTCTCTCATGGAGCATGGCAGTGGGAACAGTTGCCTCTGATGTGCCCAGTTAAGAGTGCTGAGATCTCTGAATGCAAATACTGAAGAATACAAGCATAATATCCTTGATGTTTCTGCTTCTGCATTACGTCCCGTCATCCCAGTATCCGGGGAAATCTCAAAGGAATTTCAACCCGTGATCGTTGATGCTGTTTCTGTTTGAGAGTGAGTCTGATGCCTCGATTGGTGGTAGGGGGAGGAGACAGTGTGGGGTTGATGGAGGTGGATTTTGGAGAGGGCAGATGGTGGGACGATGTGGGGAAGATACCTCCTATCTTCAGAGGCAGGTACCAGTGTAAGAGGCAAATCCTAATGCATAGCATGTCACTGAACAATCCACAAATTGGGACACCAAGATACATTCAGCTCAGTATCTATACTGCCCCTTTAATGAATTCTACTATCCACTTGGCCCTGAATTTCTCACGGTACTTTTGATCACTGCCCTCCGCATTGCCTCATAGGTCCAGCAATGCCCATCCATTACTCAGCTTCTCAAAGATGTTGCTATCTTTCAGCTGTAATGCTAGACCGAGACCCCACTCTGCCCCCTCTGGTTAATGTAAAGGCTCCCATGGCACCATTGTAAAGCACGGTAGGGGTTGGGGGTCTCCGGGGGGGGGGGGGGGGGGGGGGGGGGGGCTGTCCCTGGTGTCATGGTCAATCTTAAACCCCAGCTACCACAGCATCACAAAAACAGATTAATAATAAAACTTATTGTCACAAGTAGACTTCAATGAAGTTACTGTGAAAAGCCCCTCATCACGGATTATTTCATCACTATTACATTTCAGCTTGTGGGATGTTACTGTGCACAAATTGGCTGCAGTGTTTCCCACATTACAACAGTGACTAAACTTTTATAATACTTTAACATGTTCTGAAGCTTGAAAGGACGACATTAATGCAAGTTCCTCCCTTACCTTGTCCTTATTTTCTATCCTCTGGCAGCCAGTTTATTGGCCAGCTCTCTGTGAGGTTCAGTCATGTTACTGCCTTTTCCTGGAGACAGGCCAATTGTGTGAGATTTCTAACCCCTAACATGTGACATCTAACCCCTGAGCTATGATATTTACCCACCTAACTGGTAACATTTAATCCCTCACACAACAGTAAGTATTTGGGCTGTTTGTATCAGTGGGAATTGTTGGCTAGATGTGTAAACATAGGGGCACACAAAGTCCAGTCGAACATCACTGAAGTGTAATTGTCAAATGCAGCCCCTTCAATTTTTCAGCATGGGAGTGGTTTTGGGTGTATTTGTGCTCTGTTGGAGTTTGGGCATTGTAAACATTATAGAACTGCAAAGTTGAATGAAGCCATAAGATGATGATTAGATGAAACTTTTGGATGGGGTTACTGTGGGATAATAACAGGTGATGGGGCGAATATTGTTGGCATACTCTTCACTTTAGGAACCTCCAGGGAGGCAGCTTTTGTCAAACCTGAGATCCATTATTTTTTGATATCAAGAAATGATCAAGCCAGCTGGATACACAAAGGGTTATGGACTCCAGCAACATCCTGGCTGTTCTACTGAACATTTCTGCTCCAGAACTAGATGTGCCCCGAGCCAAGTTCTTCCAGTACAGCTACAGCACTGACATCTACCCAACAATGTGGAAAATTGCTCAGATATATCCCATCCACAAAAAGCAGGACAAATCCAACCCAGCCAATTACTGTCAGTCTACTCATCAGCTATGTAATGAAAGGGATCATCGACAGTGCTTGAAGTGACATTTACTCAAGAATATTTCTTTAATGCCCAGTTTGGGTTGCGCCAGGGCCTCTCAGTTTGGTCCAGACATGGGCAAATGAGCTGAACTCAGGAAAGCTGATAGTGACTGCCTTTGCCACACTCGATCAAGAAGTCCTCATGAAACTGGAGTCGATGGGAATCAGAAGGAAAACTCGCCACTGGTTATAGTCATACTTAGCACAAAGGAATATGGTTGTGGTTGTTGGAGGCTCAATGTCTCAGCTCTGTTGCAGCTATTCTTCAGTTGTCGGGGGTTTCAGGTTATTGACCAAATGACTGTGAAGGAACAGTGATATAGTTCCAAGCCAAGTCTATGTATTCTCTCTCTCTTCAGTACTATGCCCAAAGGGGGCATTGGAGATCATGGACCTCCACCTCAATCTTACTATGGAGATGTGGGTCATGTGGTACATTCATCCAGTTTGTGAGGCTATTTAAAAATAGCATCCTTTGTTCATCTCTAACTCTCCTTTCATCGATCTTTCCCCATCAGCATTAGACTTTCTAAATCATCATTTCTCAGCATGTCAGACAGCATCTGTGGAGAGTTAATGTTTCAAGTCATTGACCTGAAGGAGTTTCTCTCGCTGAAATACTGTTAGACCTGCTGAGTAGTTCCAGCATCTTACAGCATCTATTCAGAGGGCTGTTAAGAGTCAACCACATTGCTGTTGAACTGCAGTCACGTGTAGGCCAGACCAGGTAAGGGCCACAGATTTCCTTCCCTAAAGGGCATCAGTAAACCAGATGGGTTTTTCCAACAATAGGCAATGGTTTCATGGTCATCATGAGACTTTCAATTCCAGATGTTCATTGAATTCACATTCCACCATCTGCCATGGTGGGATTCGAACCCAGGGCCCCAGAACATTACCCTGGGTCTCTGCATTACTACTCCAGTGACATTAACACTACACCACCACCTCCCCTCCTGGCCAGTTACATACCTTGGTTATCAGTCACCTATCCAAGTGCTTCCATTTCCTGAATAAATTGGTAGTAATATACAATAGATTATTATAATATAGATTATTTGAAAGTCCACATATACAACATCTAATACACAAGCTTTATCAAAGACCTAATCAGATTAGGCAGACACAATATGCCTTTAACAAATTCTTGTTTGCTTTCCCTTCTAAACTCATATTTCTGCAAATGACAATTAATCTTTTCTTGACAATCATGACAAATCGTTACCCCACTTCTGATTGTAGACAGGCCTGTATTTAACAGTGCTATCCCCCTTCCGGGTTTTCAATTGGGTAATTGATCAGTTCCCCTTCAAAGAAGCTGTAAAGACACAAAGGGCCAAGAGGCCTCTTTCTATTTTGTAAATGTCCATGATTTTACTCTTGTTTATGGAATCTTGCTGTATGTAAATTACCTGCTGAATTTGCCTAAAAGCTGGCAGTGACTATGCTTCAAAAGTACGTGACTGGATGAGATGCACATTCTTCAGGAGCTACAGAAACTAAAACTGACCTTTGGAGACAGGGACCATCCGAGGGTTTGGGCCCATTGTAGAATTAAGCAAAGTCCCCAGGAGGGAGTAAGTGAAACCCCCAACACAGTCATTAATGTTAGGGGCAAATAGGTGTCAGTGGGCTGTAATAGGGAGAGTGTGTATGCTAGAAAAGGAGGCAGTCTAACTGAGACGGGGGTTGCATGTGAACTAATCCCTTTGATCCTCAGGGAAAGTTTGAGAACAAGAGATACTTGTTACACTTGTCACTTTGCCACCAAGTAGATAAATGAAAACCAAACCAAAGCCACGTTAGCCCTCCAATCAGGAGTGAATGGAAAGAGAACGCAGCCAGTGACTGATACTTCATACTTCCATTGCCATGGTAACATCAGCAAACAAACAAATTCAGTCAGGCCCACAATGAGCTGAGTACCGGCTAATATTGAGATGTAGGAAAGAATCCGACAAATTCCCAGCACAGCCACTCAGTAAAACCATTATTGATCTGACCAACTCAATACAGTCACAGAAATCCAAGGAAGATCAAAATAAACGTGACTAAAAATTAGGCAATGGGCTGGATTTTCGTTTTTAGATTTGGGTATAGATTTTTTTAGATTTGTTCTCACGTGTACCGAGGTACAGTAAAAAGTATTGTACTGTGTACAGTCCAGACAGGTCGTTCATGAAAAACATAGCACATACGATGTGTACACAATGTAAATACACAGACATCGGGCGATGCACACAGAGTGTAGTGCTACTCAACAGAGAAGATGCGTGGAGAAATCAGTTCAGTCCATAAGAGGGTCATTCAGGAATCTGGTAACAGCAGAGAAGAAGCTGTTTTTGAATCTGTTAGTGCGTGTTCTAAGACTTTTGTATCTCCTGCCCGATAGGAGAGGTTGGGAGAGAGAATAACCCGGGTGGGAGGGGTCTTTGATTATACTGCCTGCTTTCCCAAGGCAGCGGGAGGTGTAGATAGAGTCAGTGGATGGGAGGTAGGTTTGCGTGATGGACTGGGCTGTGTTCACGACTCTCTGTAGTTTCTTACGGTCTTGGGTCGAGCAGTTGTCATACCAGGCTGTGATGCAGCCAGATAGGATGCTTTCTATGGTGCATCTGTAAAATTGTTAAGAGTCAATGTGGACATGCCAAATTTCCTTAGGTTTCTGAGGAAGAATAGTTGTGCTTTCTTGGTCACATCGTCGACGTGAGTGGACCAGGGCAAGTTGGTTATGTGCACACCTAGTAATTGGAAGCTGTCAACATCTCCACCTTAGCATCATTGTTTCAGACAGGAGTGTGCATGACACTTTGTTTCCTGAAGTCAATGACCAGCTCCTTAGTTTGGCTAATGTTGAGGGAGAGATTGTTGTCGTTACACCATGCCACTAGGTTCTCTATCTCCCTCCTGTACCCTGACTCATCGTTGTTCGAGATCCGACCCAGTACAGTTGTATCATCAGCAAATGTGTAGATGGAGTTGGAACCACGTAGTGGTGTGAGTGTATAGGGAGCATATTAGGGGACTAAGTACACAGCCTTGTGGGGCCCGGGTATTGAGGACTATTGTGGAGAAGGTGTCGTTGTTTATCCTTGCTGATTGTGGTCTATGGGTCACCAAGTCGAGGTTAGAGGTTTGACAGGAGCTTAGCTGGGATTATGGTGTTAAAGGCGGAGCTGTAGTCAATGAATAGGAGTCTGATGTAGGAGTCCTTGTTGTCGAGACGCTCCAGGGATGGGTCTAGGGTCAGGGAGATAGCCTCTGCTGTGGACCAGTTGTGGCGGTATGTGAATTAAGTGGATCAAGGCATTCTAGCAGCATAGAGTTGATGTGTTCATGACCAACCTCTCAAAGCATTTCATAATGATAGATGTCAAGGCCACCAAATGGTAGTCGTTGCTTTGTTCTTCTTTGGCACCAGTATGATGGTGGTGGTCTTGAAGAAGGTGGGAACATCAGAATGGAGTTGGGAGAGGTTGAAGATGTCCGCGAACACACCTGCCAGTTGGTCTGTGCAGGATCTGAGTGCATGACCAAGACCCATTGCTTTCCAAGGGTTCACTTTCAAGAAGGCCGACCTGACTTTGAGGCTGTGACGTTGGGTATGGATGTATCTGAAGCTGTTGGGGCAGTTGACACCGGTTTGTTGGTTTCTTGCTCGAAATAAGCATGGAATGAACGGAGCTCATCGGGGAGGGGTGTGTTGCTGCCTGAGATTCTACTCTGCTTTGCTTTGCAGTTCATTGTTGTTTAACACTTGCTACAACTGACAAGAGTTTGTGTTGTTAGTCTGTGATTCTTGCCTAGTCTGATATTGTCTCTTGGCATCCCTGATTGCTTTGCAGAGGTCATACCTAGATTTCCTGTATAGGTCAGGGTCGCCTGTCTTGAACGCCTCAGACCTGGCTTTTGGTGGGGCGTGAATCTCCCAGTTAAACCATGGTATCCAGTTGGGGAGCACAGGTACTACCTTCTGTGGCACACAATCTTCTACGCTCTTACCAATGAAGTCTGTGATGGTGGTGACAAACTTGTTTAGGTTGGCCACTGGGTTCTTGACTCCAAGCAATTGTGTCGCTGCTCGATTGGTGATTTAACTCTGGCGAAGTCTGATTTGGGAAAACTGATTAGCGAGTTAAAATTTTTTTAAAAGGAAAAGCCAATGCACATCAAGTGCAAGGTGATCTCGCTCTGTGTGATGCAGGTCTGGCCCATTCCTCACTCCTGCACCATGCAGTCACCTGAATCACCTCCGGTTTCAATGGAGATTGAAAATGGACTGTGTCTGTGTGAAATCTGTATTGTAATCGTCACTTTTAATGAGGCATCTGAAAGTGCTAGTTGCTACATGGAAAAATAGCTAGAATTGGATTACTTTCTATACTGAACTTTAGGAACTGCTACTGGGCGGCAAGTATAGCTCTGATCAGGAAGTGGGTAGTGGGAGAGGGGTCAGAGTGGGCGCGGGTGGAGGTGGTGTCTTGCAGGGGTATAAGTTTAGGACCACTGGTAACGGGACTTCTACCGTTCTCGCCGGCCCGATACTCCACAAGCCCAGTGGTAGTGGCGGCTCTGAGGGTATGGGGGCAGTGGCAAAAGCATATGGGAGTGAAAGGAGCGTCGGTGTGGGCTCCAATTTGTGGCAATCATCGGGTTGTCCCAGGGAGGATGGATGGGGGGTTTTGGAAGTGGCAGAGAGCAGGGATTGAGAGGCTGGGGGATCTGTATATCGATGGGAACTTTCCTTATTTGGAGGAGTGTTTGAATTGCCGGACGGGAATGGGTTTCGCTATCTGCAGGTGAGGGACTTTGTACGGAGGTAGGTTTCGACCTTTCCGCTTCTACCGTCACAGGGGATACAGGATAAGATAGTTTCAAAAATAGGAGTGGGGGAAGGGAAGGTCTCGGATAATTATAAAGAGCTCATGGACTGGGAGGGAACCCAGATAGGGGAGGTAAAGTGCAAGTGGGACAATGAGCTGGGTAAGGACTTAGAGGCGGGTCTGTGGGAGGATGCTCTGAGTAGAGTCAACATTTCCTCATCATGTGCCAGGCTCAGTCTGATACAATTCAAGGTGGTTCACCGGGCACACATGGATGACCTGGATGAGCAGGTTTTTTGGGGTGGAGGGCAGTTATGTGCACGGTGTGCGGGAGGGCCCGCAAAACATGTCCACATATTTTGGGCATGCCCGAAGCTTGGGGGATTCTGGCAGGGATTTGCGGATGTCATGTCCATGGTGCTAAAAATGAGGGTGGCCCCAAGTCCAGAGGTGGCGATTTCTGGAGTGTCGGAAGACCCGGGTGTCCAGGGGGCAAGAGAGGCTGACGTTTTGGCCTTTACCTCCTTGGGAGCCCGGAGACGGATTTTATTATCCTGGAGGGACTCGGAGCCCCCAAAATCGGGGGTATGGGTTAGCGAAATGGCCAGGTTTCTCAGGCTTGAGAAAATAAAGTTTGTCCTGAGAGGATCAGCGTTAGGGATCGTTCGGAGGTGGCAGCCATTTATCGACTTCTTCAGAGAAAACTAAACTGTCAGCAGGTACAATAGGAGAGGGGGGGGGGTTAAGGAACGTGGGGGGAGGTAGGGGAAGTTAGTTTAGTTTAGGCAGGATCAGCGAAAGGAGATGGAGGGATTGGGGAATTGTGTGTATAAACCATGTTGGCTGGGTATGGTTGTTGGTTGGGGGTGTGTTACGCACTGAACTATGTTTACATTTGTATTTTTTGTTATCATAAAATCATAAATGCCTTAATAAAATTTGTATAAGGGCACTTGGTGGAGGAGTGTGGTGGGTGGGGGGTGAGGGAGGGGGAAGTTGGGGGGTGAGGGGGAGACCTGAATGCGGTCTTGAATCCAAAAATGGATCAGTCCACGCCAAAGTCGCTGACCCCTACACGAGTGTGGATGGGGGGTGGGTGGGGGGGGGGGGGGGGGGGGGGGAATGGGGGGAGCACCTGGGGGGCGGAGGGAATTCTCCTTTTTCTCGCCAGTGCACAAGATCTGCTCTCGGATCGATTTTTTAATAATGGGGAGGTCGTTGTTGCTGAGGGTGAGGAAAGCGGAGTATTCCGCAGTATGTGATTTCCGCTCATGCTCCCCACCTGGTACACGTGGTTCTGGAGGAGGGGCCGCCCCAATGGCCGGCGTGGAGTTTGGATGAGGGGCTGCTAGCGGATCTGTGTTTTTGTGTATAGATGGCCAAGGTAGTGGATGAGAACATGGGGTTTAAAAGGATTGGGGAGGCTTCACACTCAGTAGTATGGGAGGCTCTGAAGGTGGTGGTGAAGGGGGGAAGCGATTGCATACAAGGCTCAGATGGATAGGGAAGCAAGGGAGGAACAGGCGCATGGTGAATGAGATATTGGAGGGTAATGGGAAGTATTGGAAGAACCCTATTCCAGAGTTATTGGACAGTAGGAAGCTGTTACAGATACAGTTTGATCTGGTGTCCATGGTTAAAGTAGAGCGGCAGTTGAGATGGGTGAAGGGGTACAGGGAGACCAGCCGTCTGCTGGCGAGCCAGTTGTGGCAGCAGGCGGTTCCTTGGGAAATTATCCAGGTTCAAGGGGGTGGTGGGGTGGGCAGTGTCGGCGCCGGAGAAGATGAACAAAATGTTTGAAGCATTTTATAAGAAGTTGCACAGTTCGGAGCCACCGGACGATGATTCGGATATGGTGGAGTATTTGGAGGGGTTGAGGTTTCGGAGCCATCGGAAGATGATTCGGATATGGTGGAGTATTTGGAGGGGTTGAGTGTTCGGAGCCATCGGAAGATGATTCGGATATGGTGGAGAATTTGGAGGGGTTGAGTGTTCGGAGCCACCGGAAGATGATTCGGATATGGTGGAGTATTTGGAAGGGTTGAATGTTGGGAGCCATCGGAAGATGATTCGGATATGGTGGAGTATTTGGAGGGGTTGAGTGTTGGGAGCCATCGGAAGATGATTCGGATATGGTGGAGTATTTGGAGGGGTTGAGTGTTCAGAGCCACCGGAAGATGATTCGGATATGGTGGAGTATTTGGAGGGGTTGAGTGTTGGGAGCCACCGGAAGATGATTCGGATATGGTGGAGTATTTGGAGGGGTTGAGTGTTGGGAGCCATCGGAAGATGATTCGGATATGGTGGAGTATTTGGAGGGGTTGAGTGTTCGGAGCCATCAGAAGATGATTCGGATATGGTGGAGTATTTGGAGGGGTTGAGTGTTGGGAGCCACCGGAAGATGATTCGGATATGGTGGAGTATTTGGAGGGGTTGAGTGTTGGGAGCCATCGGAAGATGATTCGGATATGGTGGAGTATTTGGAGGGGTTGAGTGTTCGGAGCCATCAGAAGATGATTCGGATATGGTGGAGTATTTGGAGGGGTTGAGTGTTCGGAGCCATCAGAAGATGATTCGGATATGGTGGAGTATTTGGAGGGGTTGAGTGTTCGGAGCCATCAGAAGATGATTCGGATATGGTAGAGTATTTGGAGGGGTTGAGTGTTCGGAGCCACTGGACGATGATTTGGATATGGTGGAGTATTTGGAGGGATTGAGTGTCCAGGATAGAAGAGGAAGATTGAGAAGGTTTGGAGGAGCCATTGTGGGTGGAGGAAGTTGGGAAGGTGATAGGGAATATGCAGTCGGGGACGGCATTGGGGCCGGATGGGTTTCTGCTGGAATTTTATAAAGGTTTGCGGACCGATTGGTGCTGTTAATGGTAGAGACGTTTGAAGACTGAGTGGCCTGGGTCTCACTCCCGGAGACGTTGAGTCAGGCGCCCATTTCACTTTTGTTAAAGGATAAGGACCCGGTGGAGTGTGGGTCATACTGGCCAGTCGCATTGTTAAATGTGGGTGCAGATATTTTGGCCAAGGTGCTGGCGCTCAGGTTGTAGGGGTGCCTCCCGCAGTCGGTTGGCGGAGGATCAAATGGCTTTTGTGACGGGTCGGTGATTATCTTCCAATGTGTGGCACCTACTGAATGTGGTCCCCTCTGAGGCGGTGGGGTGGGGTGGGGGGGGGTACAACAGGTGATATTGGTGTCAGATGCTGAGAAGACTTTTGACAGGGCAGAGTGGAGGTACTTGTTTGCTGCGTTGGAGCGGTGTGACAATCTCCCAGTGTCTCTTGCTGGGCGAGGTGCAAGCGGTGAAGATGAATATTTTGCCACAGTTTTGTTGTGTTTGGTCCCTTGTACTTTATGATGAACTCACCAAACACTTTGATCTGTCCAAACCAAGATCCTTTAATTGTGTCTCCTGCGGTAGGATGACATTCTGATACAGAGCAGATTATCATGGAGTCTTGATACTCCTTTGCAACTTACACCTTGCGCTGACCAAGTAAATGCACCTTTTATTAGCCTCAATCTCTTGTTTTGTCGATGGCCGGATCTGCCTCTCTTTATATATAGGTCCCAGGTCACGTGACCTTGATCTTGAACCCACACTGTGCCTGTATGATATGGCCCAAGTTTTTGTTTTTATAATAATAATCTTTATTAGTGTCACAAGTAGGTTTCCATTAACGCTGCAGTGAAGTTACTGTGAAATTCCCCTCGTCACCACATTCCAGCGCCTGTTCGGGTGCACTGAGGGAGAATTCAGAATGTCCAAATTACCTAACAAGCACGTCTTTCGGGACTTGTGGGAGGAAACCGGAGCACCCGGAGGAATCCCATGCAGACACAGGGAGAACGTGGAGACTCCGCACAGACAGTGATCCAAGCGGGAATCTGACCTGGGACCCTGGCACTGTGAAGCAACTGTGCTAACCACTGTGCTACTGGTGTTTTTACCAAAGGTGTTTTTTGTGGGGTTGGAAGGTTTGATCTCGACGTTCATATGGGCGGGTAAAATGGCAAGGATTCAGAAAAGGGTCTTCCAGAGGGACCTGCAGTCTGGTGTCTGGCGGCTGCTGAATCTGATGTACTATTACTGGGTGGCGAACGCAGGGAAGGTGTTGGGCTGGTGTGGGGATCAGGAGGATGTCAGGGTGAGGATGGTGGTTAGGTCGTGTCAGGAGAGTGAGCTGCAGGCGTTAATGACGGCTCCGCTGCTATTTGCTCCAGGGTAATTTTCAGGGAATCCGCCACATTAAAAGTATGGAGGCAATTACGGAGCATTTTAAGACGGGGGAGAGTCATGATGACTCCGATTAGGGATAATCACATGTCAGGTTTAGAGTCTGGGAGGATGGGGGCGGGATGGGAGTAATGGAGGATTTATTCCTGGAGGGGGGGTTTGCGAGTCTGGAGGAGTTGACTGAGAAGTACGTGTTAGCGCAGTCGGAGGCATTCAGATACTTGCAGGTTCGGAATTTTGCGAGGAGGATTTTTCCGGCCTTCCTGGTGTTGCTGCCATCGTGATCGGTGGAGAGACTGGTGTCATTGGGGGCAGAAGAGAGGGGCATTTCCAGAATTTATGGGAGGATTTTGGCAGAAGGCACAGCGATGCTGGAGGGGATTAAGGCCAAGTATGAAGAAGAACTGGGGGGGGGCGGAGAATGGAGGAAGGGGTGTGGTGTGAAATCCTGGGGCGAGTGAATGACACCTCGTTGTGTGCAAAGTTCGGGCTCTCACAATTAAACACAATCGAGCTTCCACAATTGGGAACATTTAACAGGGGCTGGAATGAGCTGAGTGTATGAGCGGGTACAGGTTAGGTGCGGGTGGTGTGGTAGGGGCCCAGCGAATCATGTCCATATGTTCGGGCCATGTCCTAAGCTAGAGAACCTCTTGGTTCCTTCTTCAGAACCATGTCGGTGATCTTACAAAGGGAATTGGCTCCTGGTCTCCCAAAAGCCATTTTCAGGATGTTGGACCTTTTGGAGATGTAGACGTGTGCGGGGGCAGATGTCTTTGCCTTCGCCTCACTGATTGCTCGCAGGTGTGTTCTGTTGGAGTGGAGATCAGCTTCTCCACTCAATGCCTCGCTGTGGTTGGGCGATCTCATGGAGTATTTGTAGAAATGAAATATGCGTTAGGGGTTCAATTGGGAGGTTTTACATAAGATGGCAGCCATTTGTCGTGTATTTCAAGGAACCGGTCACTGTTAAAAGTCAGATGGGGTGGGATTGGGGGAGTTGTTGGTGGAGGGTTGTTTTAAGTTTGTTCATTTGTTTTGTATTTTTGTATTTATATATTCAAAATGTTCAATAAAATAATTTAAAAACTGATAATTAAGTTCTTCTCATGACTGTTTCAAAATGAATTATTTCTAATATAACTTTACATCATTATAGAATTTACAGTGCAGAAGGAGGCCATTCGGCCCATCAAGTCTGCACCGGCTCTTGGAAAGAGCACCCTACCCAAGGTCAACACCTCCACCTTATCCCCATAACCCAGTAACCCCACCCAACACTAAGGGCAATTTTTGGATACTAAGGGCAATTTATCATGGCCGATCCACCTAACCTGCACATCTTTGGACTGTGGGAGGAAACCGGAGCACCCGGAGGAAACCCACGCACACACCGGGAGGATGTGCAGACTCCCAAGCCGGAATCAAACCTGGGACCCTGGAGCTGTAAAGCAATTGTGCTATCCACAAGGCTACTGTGCTGCCCTGGTCTTATCCCGCAGATAGGTGGAGTTTCTCTAATATTACCTACTAATTCATTGTCTTTACCCTTGGATCTGTCTTTTCTTTTAAATTTAGAGTACCCAATTATTTTTTTTCCAATTAAGGGGCAATTTAGCGTGACCAAACCACCTGCACTGCACATCTTTGGGTTGTGGGGGAAAAACCCACACAAACATGGGGAGAATGTGCAAACTCCACACGGACAATGACCCAGAGCCGGGATCGAACCTGGAACCTCAGTGCCGTGAGGCAGCAGTGCTAACCACTCTGCCACTGTGCTGCCCTCCATTGGATCTGGCTTGTTGGCCTTTTCGCTGCCTCGCGGTTCAGTAACTAGCATTTATATCTGACCTTTCATGACCTTAACGCATCTCTGTTGTTTTACAGCCAATGAAGTACTTTGATTTTTTTTAATGAATTTTATTCCAAACGTACATAAAAGGTTACAAAACATAAACAATTTGGGGAACAAACTCCCCAACACACACACAACTAGACAGTTTGTACAAATTTTCCCCTTTTTCACCCCTCCTCCCTTCCTCCAAGCCTCCCCCCCCCCCCCCCCCCCCCCCCCCCCCCCCCCAGCGACAAACAGCTCCTCAAACACGACCACAAACATCTCCCACCTTTCCTCGAAGCCCTCCGCTGAACCCCTTAATTTGTACTTATACTTTTCCAACAAAAGAAAGTCCTACAAGTCCCCCAGCCGGACCACCACCCCTGGCGGCGTTGCTGATCGCCACTCCAACAGAATTCTTTGCCGGGCAATCAGAGAGGCCAAGGCCACAACATCGGCCTTCCTCCCCTCCTTCAGCTCCGGCTTCTCCGATATCCAAATATCACCACCAATGGGTGTGGCTCAACCTCCACCCCCATTATCCTAGCGAACACTCCAGCCCAAAATCTCCCCAACATTTTGCAGCCCCAGAACATATGTGCGTGATTCACTGGTCCCCGCCCACACTTCTCACGCTCGTCTGTCACTCCCTGGAAGAACCCACTCATTCTTGCTTGAGTCATATGTACCCTGTGTACGACCTTGAACTATATCAGGCTCATCCTTGTGTGTGAGGAGGTCGCATTTACTCTTCATAGCGCCTCACGCCATACTCCCCAATTTATATCCCCTCGCCACTTCTCCTTAATCTTCACCACCCGCTCACCTCCCTATTCTCCCAGCCACCTGTATATGTCTCTGATACTGCTCTCCCCTTCCACATCTGGAAGCCACAGTCGCTCCAGCAGGGTTTACCTCGGCAACCTGGGGAACGCTTTCCAAACTTTCCACGCAAAGTCCCTT
Organism: Scyliorhinus canicula; assembly: GCF_902713615.1. Taxonomy (NCBI): domain Eukaryota; kingdom Metazoa; phylum Chordata; class Chondrichthyes; order Carcharhiniformes; family Scyliorhinidae; genus Scyliorhinus; species Scyliorhinus canicula. The sequence goes on along the minus strand of NC_052146.1, from coordinate 81,005,130 downwards.
ACCTGCAGGTATCTAAACTCACTTCCTCTTGGGAGCTCTACCCTCTCCTTCAATTCATCCATACTGGCAAAACCCTTCTTCTAGGTACAAATCCCTCCCTCACCTTAATCAGGCCCACTTCTCTCCACTTCCTATATATGACATCTATTCCGCCCCCTCCTCTACTGCCTCAAAACCGTGGTTTTCACACATCACACAATGGCGTTAACACCGACATTCCCTCTATCCTAAAGTGCCTCCTCAACTGGTTCTAAACCTTCACTGTGGACTGCACTATAGGGCTCTCCAAATGTTTCCTTGGCACCATTGGCAATGCTGCCGTCACCATAGCTCTAAAGCTGGACCCCCGACAGGATTCTTCCTCCATCCTAACCCATTCTACCCCTTCTCCTTCCCACCATCGCCTCACCTTCTCCACGTTCACCGCTGTGGTGAATCACAGTAGCGTAATTCACACTGTATTACTATGTCTCTGTAAGCTCGGCACATGAGCAGTTGCGCTGCTCTGCCACTAGGGGGAGTTGCACTGGGAGTGTACGGGAGTTTGTACTGGGCGCCACCCAAGGCTCCTCCCATGGCTCCTCCCCCTTAACCGGAAGTATAAAGGTTGATGCTGAGAGCCTGCCTGCAGTTCATCTGGAGTTCATCGTGTCACAGGCAGGCTCTGTTGTAAGACGATTAAAACCACTGTTCACTTCTAACCACGTGTCGCGTGAATTGATGGTCTCATCAATTTAATCGTCTTAAGAAACAGTAAGGAATGACCATGGAATCAGCCCTCAAGCCTAACCGACTGGAACTGGACCCGCAGGATGCAGAGGCGAAATAAATCTTTTCGCATTGGCTCCGATGTTTTAAGGCCTACCTGGCTGAAACAAGCACCCCAGAAACGACGGAGGAGCAGAAACTCAGTCCACTGCACGGGAGGGTGAGCCATCGTATATCTACTCAGCTAAACTGTACCGGCTCAAATACAGAGGCCCTGGCCCTACTTGATAGAATGTACGTGAGGCCTACCAATGAGGTCTACGTGCGCCACGTTTTTACTACTCGCCGCCAGCGCCCTACAGAATCGCTAGAAGAATTCCTCAGAGCCTTATCCCGGAACTGTAATTATCAGGCTGTAACTGCTACAGAGCATAGAGAACTTGCTGTCCGCGATGTCTTTGCTGCAGGCCTTAGATCGAATTACGTGCGCCAGCGACTGCTGGAGAAGGGGGCCCTAAATTTAGAAGATACTGTTGAACTCGCTACAACTATGGAGGTCTCATTTCGTAGCCTCACCTCGTTTCCTGCTGACTGCGCGACCCCGTCATGGGCCCCCGACCAGCGACTCCCCCAGGCCTGCGCCGCGCGGCCACCCAGCCACCATGCTGCCCCAGCCTGCCACTTTTGTGGTCAGCCCCAGCACCCGCGGCAGCACTGCCCAGCCCACAACGCGACCTGCAGCAGCTGCGGGCGAAAGGGCCACTACGCCAGAGATTGCCTGGCAAGGAAGGCCCCAGCCCCTAAAACTCCAGCGGCTCAAGGTAATCACTCTCTGCACTCACAGGCCCGCAGGCCCCAGAACGCAGCGGCCTATGCCCCGACTCCGCCCCCACCCGCCATGTGTGATCCATGGGGGCCGCCATCTTGGCGGACCCCCACCACGCGGTCCACCACGGGCGACTCATGGGGGCTGCCATCTTGGACGCCATCTTCCTCGCCGCCCGCCACGTGTGATCCACGGGGCGGCCATCTTGGGCTCCATCCTCTCCACACTCAGAAAACTCGATTGAAGACTGTGACCTCAGCGGGCACTCATTGCGGGGCCATCCCAGCGCAGCCGACCGAGCCGCCGACTACCCGCAACTCAACGCAGTCACACTGGACCAATCGCACCCAAAGCATCTCAACAACTCTATGACGACGGTCAAAATCAACGGGTACAGTACACCGCGCCTTTTTGACTCCGGGAGCACTGAGAGCTTCGTACACCCAGATCTGGTAAGACGCTGTTCGCTCCCTGTTTTCCCTGCATGGCAAACTATCTCCCTCGTTTCGGGTTCCCACTCTGTCCATATCCAAGGGCGCACCGTCGCAACTCTAACAATCCAAGGCGCTAGTTATTCTGAATTCCTATAGCTATAGAACGTATAGCTATTCTATAGCTATTCTATACGTCCTGCCCGAACTCTGCGCCCCACTCTTATTGGGACTCGACTTTCAATGCAATCTCAAGAGTCTTACCCTCAGCTTCGGCGGACCCCTACCCCCACTCACTATCTACAGCCTAGCCACGCTACGAATCTCCCCCCCCTCCTCTCTTTGCCAACCTCACTCCGACTGTAAACCCATAGCCACTCACAGCAGGCGGTACAGCCTACAGGACAGGGTGTTCATTCGATCCGAGGTCCGGAGGCTTTTACGTGAGGGGATCATAGAGGCCAGTAACAGTCCCTGGAGAGCTCAGGTGGTGGTCGTCAAGATCGGGGAAAAATTCCGCATGGTCATAGACTATAGTCAGACTATTAATCGGTTTACGCTCCTCGATGTGTATCCCCTCCCCAGGATTGCAGACATGGTGAATCAAATCGCCCAGTATCGGATTTTTTCCACGGTGGATCTGAAGTCTGCATACCACCAACTCCCAATCCACCCGGAGGACCGCCACTACACGGCATCCATGTTTACGCCCGCGCCAGCTAGCCCCCAGTGCCCCCAGTCCCCAGTCGAACCAAACGGGTATGATGCTCGGGCGGAATCGCCCCCGGAGTCTGCCATCGTAATCCAACCAACGGTGCTCATCCAGCCACCAGAAGGGGCTGCAACCCCAGTGCTCCGCCGATCACAGCGGACAACTCGGCCGCCGGACAGACTCAATCTGTAAGCCACCACCCCCGCCGGACTTGGTTTTTTTTACAGGGGGTGAATGTGGTGAATCACAGTAGCGTAATTCACACTGTATTACTATGTCTCTGTAAGCTCGGCACACGAGCAGTTGTGCTGCTCTGCCACTAGGGGGAGATGCACTGGGAGTGTACGGTAGTTTGTACTGGGCTCCACCCTTGGCTCCACCCAAGGCTCCTCCCATGGCTCCTCCCCCCTAACCGGAAGTATAAAGGTTGATGCTGAGAGCCTGCCTGCAGTTCATCTGGAGTTCATCATGTCACAGGCAGGCTCTGTTGTAAGACGATTAAAACCACTGTTCACTTCTAACCGCGTGTCGCGTGAATTGATGGTCTCATCAACCGCCCAGTAATAATGTAGCAGGTTCGGCAATGCCAACCCTCCCTGCTGCCTCTGTAACAGGGTCCTCTGGACCCTTGCCACCTTCCCTGTCCATACAAAGTCTGAAATAATCATATCCAGGTTTCCAGGTTTCAAAAGAAGGCCTTCGGTACAAAGATCTGAAGTGTATGGAATATGAACAGGACCCTCGGCAGAATGTTCATCCTCACCATTTGGACCCTCCCTCCCAGAGTCAAGTGCAGCGTGTCCCACCTCTTCAGATCCTCCCTAACCTCCTCCACCAGTTTTGTTAAATTCCATTTGCGAAGCATCGGCCATTCCCTCACTACCTGAATCGCCAGGTATCTACATCTGTCTCTGGCCACCTTAAATGGCAACCCCCCTTGATTGGCTCGCTAACCCAACTCGTTCACTGGGAACACTTCACTTTTCCCTACTTTTAACTTCTATGCCGAGAATGCCCCAACAGGCCCATGATCCTCTCCATGCTCGCCAGTAGGTCCGAAACATGCAATAGTAAGTCGTCAGCATAGAGCGACACCTGATGCTCCCTTTGTCCCCTCATAATCCCTCTCCACTCTGCTGACCCCCTAAGAGCCATTAGCAAAGGCTCTATAGGCAGCGCAAACAGCAGCCGCGACAGTCGGCACCCCTGCCTTGTTCCCCTGTGCAGTTCAAAGTTCCGTGAACCCTTGACATTGGCCTGCACACTCGCCATCGGTGTCACGTATAACAGGTGCACCCATGCCACAAACCTTGGCCCAAACCTGAACCTGCCCAGGACCTCAAACAGGTACCACCACTCCACCCGGTTTAATGCCTTCTCCGTGTCCATGGACAACTGCCTGCCCTGTATGAAGCCGGTTTGGTCCTCTGCAACCACCTCCGCGACACAACCTTCCATCCTTCCCCCCCACCAGCTTTACCAGTGCCTTCACATCTGTATTTAACAGTGATTATGGGCCCACATTCCAAGGGTCCAACTCTTTATTGATATTGATATGATTATTGCCTGCATCATTGTTTCCGGCAGCTCACCCTTCTCCAAAGCCTCATTAAATGCCCCCAGAGATCTGGTGCTAGGTCCGTTGCGAACTCTTTATAGAATTTTGCCGGATAACCATCGGGCCCCGGGGCCGTCACCGACTTCATACCCCTCATACTATCCAATACCTCAGCCCCAAGGGCTCCTCTAGCGCCTGCCTCTTCTCTTCCTCCAACTGTGGAAACTTCAGTTCATCTGAGAACCATCCCCGGTCCCCCTCTTCACCCCGTGGTGCGCCCTGTACAGCTCCTTATAGTAATCCTTAACACCTTGTTTATCATCCCCGGCTCTGACACCACATCTTCTGTTCCAGTCCATATCTTCAGTATTTTGTTGGACACGGCCTACCTCCATAGCTGTTGTGCTCTTGCCCTACACAACAACGTAATGCTGTGGCCTAGAAAACACAGGAGCCAATGAACATATAGCAAACCCCCAAAAATAGGAATGAGATCATTTCCAGAATATCTGCTTTAATGAAGTTGGTTAAGGCATAAATATTAGTCAGGGTAGCAGGGAGACCTCTCCTGTACTGTACAATAGCGCCGCACGATTGTTTATATTCCCCTGAGAAAATCAATAATACCCTCATGTGAAAGACATGATAGCTCTCCCTCAGCCATGCACGAGAGAATCAGTCTGGACCATATGCTAAGGTTTCTGGACTGAATCATTCTAATTACTGATTAAATTACTTCTCCACATTGTCCCAACATTGGCTGGGATCCAGTTGACCATCACTCCCAACCAAACCATGCCCAAACCACTTGAACCGTGGCCTGAGTTTAACCCTGAGTAAATGGCTATGTTTTGAATGAGTTAAAAATCATTCTTGTTTTATGAGAAATGTTGTTTTGACCGAAGTGAAATTGTTTATATTTACTATTTATCCCACTCACATGACCAAAGAGCCTCTTTCTGATTGGTTATGTTGCCGCAATGCCCCAGTTGCTGACTGTATTGGGTTAAATCTCAGACATGATCAATGATTTATCAGGTGTGATTTTTTTTTTTAAACACACAGAAAAATGTGGGGTTTATTTGAAAGATGAATTAACCATCTATTCGAGGACAGCGCAGACCAAACTGGAACTGGGAACTTTGGTTTTTGCTTGAATCATTAACCAATGGGTAGATTGACAGCAGCTATCAAATTTCACATTAACATCGAATGAAGGCATCGTCTATCAGGGTGAATTTTTAATTGGTTAATTTATTCAGAGATATAAGATTGGGGAGATAAGGGGAAGATGTTTTTGTCATTTCCAGTTTGGTTCCAGTCATGATTAAACTGGCTGCTCTTTGCAATGAATAAAGAGATGTCCTCCAGCACCTATGAATATTACATCAGGAAGTTGACACAAGTTATTAGAATGTGAGGGAAATATATTACTGCAGAAAATATTTAGACCTCCTCTGTGTGAACAGATTGGGCAACTGATTATTGCGAATGGGGAGTGAATAATGTTCCTGGAATTTAAAACATGAAAAATGGACTCCAAGGCAGAGAGAGGATTCCAGGGTGACAATGCAATATTAGGGGCATTGGCGGGGAACATGGACAGGAGGAGGTGGCATGGTGGCACAGTGGTTTGCACTGCAGCCTCACAGCACCAGGGACCAGCGTTCAATTCTGACCTTGGGAGACCGTCTGTGTGGAGTCTGCACGTTCTCCCTGTGTCTGTGTGGGTTTCCTCGGGTGCTCCGGTTTCCTCCCACAGTCCAAAGATGTGCGGGTTAGGTGGGTCGGCCATACTAAATTGGCCCTTAGTGTCCAAAGATGTGCAGGTTAGGTAGGGGATTGACCATTCTAAAAAAATGTCCCTTAGTGTTATGATGAATGTAGGAAGTTCAGATATATTGTATTATATGTATTTGGTTCTGGAGGGGTTAAAAGCCAGGGTTGGTGTGACAGCATGCTTTAAAAAATCCTGGTTTAAAATAAAGACAGACACTTTAGCTGTAGAAAGTGCAATTAAGGTGTTGTAAAAATAGGATCATAATTAATTCCAACCATGGATATTGTTTACCTGAATTTTATTTATAGAAAGAAGTTTCCCTGGGGTAGATAATTATCCATAGAATCCTGACAGTACAGACAGAGGCCAGTACAGGCAGCTCCCGGGAGGGTAAGGATGGCAGGTGTGTTCTGCCAGAGTGGGACCCGGAGGAAAATCTCTATGGATCAGTCTAGAGGAGAATGCTGATGAGGATGCAGGTTGAGATGCTGTGCGCACTCGTTAGTTAGTCAGACAGCGCCCTGACACTGTCAAGGAGCATAGAGGAGCCTGGTTGCAAGTTGGCAGAGGGCATTGTGCAGAGTTTGCCCTCTCTGCAGCCTCTGTCCATCTCCCTATCATGTTGCGGACCGAGGCACTGTCCCCATATCTGCTGCAGCCTTTGTGTGGACATTTCATCAAATCCCCTGTCCTCTCTTGAGAATTCAGCAACTTTCCCTGTCCAGCCCAGGAAACATCCAACATCATCTCAGAAATTCATTTTTTTCCTTTATTCTTTCATGGGATGTGGATGTCGCTGGCTGGGCCAGCATTTGTTGCCCATCCCTAATTGCCCTTGAATGGAGTTGCTTGCTGGCCCATTTCAGACAACAGTGAAGAGTCAATCACATTGCTGTGGACCAACCAAGAGTACCCCAACCTCTGTCATCAAGCTGCAGTATGCAGGCGATGCCTGTGTGTGTGCACATTCAGAGGCTGAGCTACAAACCATCGTCGGCGCGTTCATTGAGGCAGATGAGAGAGTGGACCTCAGACTAAACATCTGGAAAACAAAGGTTCTCTACCAGTCCCCTCCTGCCACACAAAGCTTACCCCCAACCATCGAGATCCACGGTGATTCCCTGGAAAATGTGGATCATTTCCCATATTTTGGGAACATCCTCTCGGTGTGAGCAGACATCGATGATGCAATCCAGCATCGACTCCAATGCGCCAGTGCAGTCTTTGGACCCCTGAGGAACAGAGTGTTACAAGACCGAAACTTTAAACCCAGCACCAGGCTCATGGCCTACAGAGCAGCAGTAGTCCCCGCCTTCCTGTTTGCATCTGAAACGTGGACAACGTACAGCAGACACCTCAAATCACTGGAGAGATGTCACCGATGCTGCCTCTGCAAGTCCTGCAAATCCACAGGCAGGATAGTCCACCAAACTCCACCTGTCAAATCTGTGGCAGAGTCTGTGGATCCAGGATGTGGCTATTCAACCACTGCAGAACCCACCTCCCCGGCCGGAGTGGAAGCAAATCGTCCTCAACCCTGAGGGACTGCCCAAGAGATGTACTTATTCCAAAGCAGAAGATCTTAAACATTGCCTGTTGTTGGTGGAGTGAGGAATGGATTTGTTGACTGAAGCTGTGTGAGGTATCGCCGTGTTGCATCGGCTGGTTGAACTGTCAGGCATTCAGCCAATACCTCTTTACTGGAAGTCAGCAAACTCCAAACGGCAGTGAACCCCTATAGCTGCACCTCTAACAGTGCCACAAGATTCAATTCATGACCTTATATGTGGAGTTAAATCTTGCTGCTGATTTGAATAGGAATGTAATGGCCTTACATTTTTAGTACAGCAGGGCCTGATGAGTAAACTCTGAAGACACTTGGTGGGTCAGGTCAGGGTGAAACGTTCATTGTGAGCCCTGGCACACACTCCCATTGACATCAGAGTGTAAACCTCCCATCATTGCACTGTGAGTACATGGTAAACATGTTGGGAATGAATCAGAACCATATCAGTGACCTTGTCTCCCAGATTGCAGGAAGCTGTCTTTCCACCAGGGTTACCGTCAAGTGAGGAGCGGTGAAATTGACGTCCCTATGACACCACCCCAAGCCCGATGGTAACAGTTCTTTTTGTGAATTTAGGAGGATGAAGGTATTTGGTCATTTAATCATTTTTGTACTGAATGCAAAGAAATGAGCCTGATTGGCTTTCTTGAGCTTTAAAACAAAAAGGAATCACTTTATATTGAGTTAACTACCCACTCAGGTAAAGATAGCAAATTATTTTAACAATTCATCCCACACATCTCAACATTTCTAAACCCAGATACGAAGTGTGCACAGTTTATTCTGCAGGTAGTTACTTTCTTAGTCGCATTAACGTTCAATTCTCAAAGGTAAAGAAAATTAGAGTTCACTGTTTATGAGTCATTTGCCAGTCACTGTGGCTGCAGTACAAACCTTTCCAGTTCGTCTTTAGATTTCAGGAGTTGAGTTAAAGCCCAAAAGTGCAATTGGAGGTCATGGATCTTCTTACGCCACTGGTTTCCGATTCTCCTGCTGATGTTGATGAGCTGACGGTCACTGCCCTGTTCCCAGGCGGCACTGGCTGCCCTGTGGCTGACCCTCCCAGTCCCTCAGGGAACTGGGCATCCCATGTAGCCTCGACTGCATCCAACAATCTGGCCAGGTCAGCAGCTCCAAATCGTGTGGCTGGCCTCCTCGGTGCCGTGGCTGCGAGCTGTGTGGGGTTGGCTGTGCAGGATCGGTTTAATTGCCGCAACCCCCTTGTTAGCGGGGAGCTGGTGAGCGCGGGCCCGGTGAATCAGCTGGTGGGACCCTCATTTGCAGCGTGAAGCACGTGCAAATTCACATTTTAACAATTAACATTTGAGGCCAGTGACAACCTCGCAGTGGGAAGCTTGCAGCAGTTCCCGCTCACTACCACACTTAGAAACCTATTCATTAAATCACGCCTGTTAGCTTCATTCTCTATCCACAGACGCTGTCAGACCTGCTGAGATTCTCCAGTATTTTCTGTTTGTGTTGTGGCATAAATGGCTCATTTTCTGGTGGGCAGGATGTGACGAGTGGTGTACCATAGGGATCAGTGCTGGGGCCTCACGTTTTACAATTTATATAAATAACTTGGGTGAAGGGACTGAAGGTACCTTTGCCAAATTTGCTGATGATATGAAGATAGGTAGGAATTTAAACGGTGGAAAAGGACATAGGGAGGCTTCAAAGGACATTGCTAGGTTAATTGTGCGGAATCTTCCCAGATTACCTCGGAGTGTCAGGCTCGGACTGAAATCGGCATGTAGTTCTCCAGCTGCACAGCTCAGTTTTTCGTCCGGATCTTGAGCCTTCTGGGAAAATGAAATTTCAGGGGCCGTGGTTTACACTATCACTGGCGGGGCGGGGCGGGGTCAGGCCTATTAGAGACGGCAAGGCCGGCTCCACAGAAGGGCATCTCAACCAGCACAAAAAGATAAAAGCCCCGGCTCTATTTCCCTCTTCCCCCCCCCCCGCGCCCCGTCAACATTGGGTGCTGTTACTCCACCCCCCCCCTTGCCCCCTATCACCATCAGCATCGGGGGCTCACACTCCCCCCGTCCCCCCCAAAAACAAAAACTCCCCAGAGGTTCCCCACTTGGCACTGCCTCCTGGCACCAGTTGGCACTGTTAGGTTGCACTGCCAGGTTGGCACTGCCAACCTGTGCCAGGGGTCAAAGCCAGGGCACTGTCCAGGCATTTCACTATTTCACTCTCTCACCCAACCCCCCTCCCCTCGGGGGGCTATACTTAGCTTTGCCCACCCCAGGGGGAATCCCCTCGACTGATTCTTTTTCAGAACTTGTTCAAAACTCTACTGACGTGACATCACATCAGCAAGGTATGAATATTGAGTTAGGAGAGGTCATGTGATGGGGGCTCGGTAAGTATATTAAAATGTGTTGAATTGTATTTAAATGAGGTTGCCGCCCTTTCTTGGCTTTAACTGCATGGCACCACCAGAGAGGAGCTGGCAAGAATCGCGTTTTTTGATTCTCACAGGAGTTTCCGCTAAAGTTGCCTTCCTCGCTGACGGCTAAAGTGGGCTGAATGGCACCCCCAGTGAGAGGGGTTAGATGTGACAAATGGAGTATAATGTGGGCAAATGTGAAATTGTTCATTTTGTCAGGAAGAATAAAAAAGAAGCTTAAGATCTAAATGTTGAGAGATTGCAGAGTTCGGAGGTACAGAGGGATCTGGGTGTCCTAGTGCATGAATCACAAAATGCTAGTATACAGGCACTGCAAGTAGTAAGGAAAGCTGATAGTGTCATCATCTATTGTCAGCTGAATTGAATACAAAAGTAGGGAGCTTATACACCAATTATGCAGAGCATTGGTGAGACCACATCTAGAGTACTGTCTACAATATTGGTCTCCTTATTTAATGAAACATGTAAATGCGTTAGAAGCAGTTCAGAGGAGATTTACTGAACTAATACCAGGAATGGGCAGGTTGTCTTATGAGGAAATGTTGGAGAAGTCAGATTTGTATTCACTGGGGTTTAGAAGACCGTGAAGCAACTTGATCAAAACATTTAAGATCCTGAGGGGTACTGACAGGGAGGATGGAGAAGATGTTTCCTCTTGCGAGAGAATCTAGAACTAGAGGTCACTATTTAAAAATAAGGGGTTGCTCGTTTAAGATAAGAGGTGAGGAGAACTTTTTTTCTCAGAGGGCAGTGAGACTCTGGAACTCTCTTCCTCAAAAGGCAGCTGAATATTTTTAAGGCAGAGCTGGATAGATTCTTGATTAACAAGGGGAGTGAAATGGGTATCGGGCGGGCAACAATGTGGGGTTGAGATGTGGGGCTGGTTTAGCACAGTGGGCTAAACAGCTAGCTTGTAATGTCGAACAAGGCCAGCAGTGCGGGTTCAATTCGCGTACCGGCCTCCCCGAACAGGCACCGGAATGTGGCGACTTCCCGTACCGGCCTCCCCCGAACAGGCACCGGAATGTGGCGACTTCCCGCCCGTACCGGCCTCCCCGAACAGGCACCGGAATGTGGCGACTAGGGGCTTTTCACAGTAATTTTATTGAAGCCTACTTGTGACAATAAGCGATTATTATTATTATTATTATTATTATTACTAGGGTCTTTTCACAGTAGCTTCATTGAAGCCTACTTGTGACAATAAGCGATTGTTTTTATTACAATCAGATCAGCCATGATCTTATTGAATGGTGGGGCAGGCTTGAGGGACCCACCCCTGGGCCTTGTAATTATATTCATAAGCCAGAAATTCACGCTTGCTGGGCCTACGCGATGGGCCAGACATTGTTTCCTTTGACCTGTGAATGTTAAAAAGATGTGATATCGCGCTGGCTTCCAACTAAGGGTTGGAAAATGCGAAACGCTGTTCCCCATTGGCGAAGGGCTGCCAACAGGGGTGGGAACGTGCCAGATCTGGTAGTACAGTGATTAGCACTGTTGCTTCGCAGTGCCAGGGACCCGGGTTCGATTCCCAGCTTGGGTCGCTGTCTGTTCGGAGTTTGCACATTTTCCCCGTGTTTGCATGGGTTTCCTCCGGGTGCTCTAGTTTCTTCCCGCAAGTCCCAAAAGAAGTACTAGTTAGGTTAATGGACATTCTGAATTCTCCCTCCATGTACTCGAACAGGCGCCGGAGTGTGGCGACTAGGGATTTTCACACTACGTCATTGCTGTGCTAATGTAAGCTTACTTGTGACAATAATAAAGATTATTTAAAAAAATAGTGAGTAAGAAATAAAGAAGCAAACGAATAAAATAAGTTGCAACACAATGTAATAATAATATTAGTAGGAGAATTCAATTCCCAAAAAAATACTAGAAAGAAAAAGAAGGGAAGGATAAGGAGGGTAAAGAATTCCTTAAAAATGCACCAGAGAACTTTCTTAAATCTACATATTTGATTTTATTTTGATTTGATTGTTTATTGTCACATGTAAGAAGTACAGTGAAAAGTATTTTTCTGCGCAGGACGTACATATTAGACAAAAAGAATATCAACAGAGTACATTACAAATGGTACATCGACAAACCATGATTGGTTACAGTGCGGAATAAGGAGCCAAAACAAAGCAAATACATGAGCAAGAACAGCATGTGGCGTCTGAATAGTGTTCTTACATATTTCCACTCAATGAGGAAGGAAGTTGTGTTTGTATCTAGGTCTGGGAATGAAGTAGGACTGTGTTTCCGTGGGAAAAGATCTGGGTAAGAGTGATCATAATATAATTCAGTTTAAAGTAGTCACAGAAAGAGGTAAAGAAAATGTAACAGTAGAAATACTCAATCAGTGAGCAGTGTAGGTGGATTGGCCCTGTTAAATTGCCCTTTAATTGGGATTAAAAAATAATTGGGCACTTTAAATTTATGAAAATGAAGAAAATAAAAGGGCATAAGAAGGGCAAGGTAAAGAGCGCAAGAGATTAATGGGTAAAATAAAATTACACACAGACCTGTACAGGAGGAGGCCATTCTGCCCATTGAATCTGCGCAGTCCCTCTGAAAGAGCATCCCACCTATGCCCACTACCCCTGCCCTATCCCTGTAACCTCACCTAATTCTGCACATCCCTGGACATTAAGGGGACAGTTTTTTAGCATGGTCAACCCATCTAACCTGCACATTTTTGGACTGTGGGAGGAACCGGAGCACCCGGAGGAAACCCATGCAGACACGGGTGATGTGTTGGGTACTCTGGATCCGTGGAGACTGCGTTACCTCAGCAGACACCATACAGGCTACCAACACTTGACATAGTACAACACTATTTTATTAAGCTAAGAAACTGTTTGAACTACTTTCACTGTGGGTCGACCTATTTAGATTAAATTAAAGACCTATGCTATCCTAACCAGTCTATCACTCAGCACATGGTGAAGATCTGTGCTGTAAGCTGTGAGCTCTGTCCCTTCTGAGAGGCTGCAACCCGAATGAGCGGGAAAACTGATGCCCTCTGTCTTTATAGTGAGCGTGCTTAACTGGTGATTGGCTGCGGTGTTATGTGTGTTGATTGGTCTTGCTATGTGTCAATCCAGTGTGGTGCCTGCACCATGACTATACTGGTGTATGTTATCTCAACGGGGAGAAGTGCAAACTGCACACAGTCAACCAAGGCCAGAGTTGAACCTGGGTGCCTAGTACTCTGAGGCAGCAGTGCTAACCGCTGTGCCGCCCTGCCGCCCCTTACCCAACAATCTTCTCTCAATAAAAAGTAAAAGATAAAAGGAATGGTAGGCTGAATTAGGATTTTTTAAAAAAGAAATCGCTTGTCGAGGGCAGAGGGTGTGACTGAGGTACAAATGAATATTCTTTCAACTAATGTTACAAAAGAAAGATGAAGTTGCTGCTGTTGAGGAGAAGGGAGTAGGAGATATTGAATAGGATGACATTAACTAAAGAGAAGTATTGTTAATTGTTGGTCATGCTCAGTAACTCGGAGAGTGCAAGATTCAATTGACAGTTCCTGGCCGCCTTCAGGAAACGGCGTCTTTCTCTGTTTAGCTCTTAAAAGATAGGATTGAGCTATAACTAGGTTGTTCACAGATACTGCCACCCACACAGCTGCTAACCAACAGGAAGCAACAAGAGCTCTGGGATGCTGTAACGCACAAACACAGTACCGAATCATTGAGAAACGCTAGACTGCACATAAACCACCCTGCCTTAATACTGTCTGTGTGGTTACTTTTAACCATTTTCTTTCCATTCTAATGTGAAAGTTTATTGAGGCTTATCCAAACAGTCTGATTCACAAGCTGTGTTCTGTCGCTTGTGCGATGGTGAACAGCCTCAATGCATCATTCCTCAATTCCCCTCTACAGAGGTGTGAGATTCAGCAAATTCATATGGGCCGTGGTCTAATAGAAACGTTCTAAATGCCATTTGGGGCGGGTTTTGTTCCCCACCATTATCTAACAAATTTAGTCACTTTTTGGGGCCCTGAGGAGTTTTTCGCCGGTTTACCACACTTTGAATTATTTTCATCACCGGGTAGCTGAATTCCTCATTTTGAAAGGGTGCCCGATCTCTAAGTGAGTTGAGTTGCCCCACCCATGGGCAATGTCACTGACCACACACATGGTCAGTACCCCACACTCCCCAAGTGAGGACATCCTGAGGACCCCACCATCCTTCAGGCCATCCCACACCACCTTGCAGGCCTGCCCTTCCAGGACCCCCACCCTCCACCCACTCCAACCTCCAGAGGTCCCTACTGCTGCTCTGCAATTCCCCTCCCCCCCTTCATATCCCCCTATATCCTCCTATCATGGGCATGGCTCCCCTCAGGCCCTGACCCTTGGCAGTGTTACCCTTACACTGGAACCCTGGCAATGCTCCTGCCAGCTTGGTAGTGCCACCTAGGCACCTCAGCAGTGCAGGGTGACCATGCCAAGGTGCTAACCTAGCAATGTCATGATGCCCATGCTCCAGGTGGAAAGCCAGGGAGCCACCCCTCCCTGACCACCCAGGGGCCTCTGATAGCTTGGGAGACTACTTGGGTGCTTCGCCTGGCCCATGTTTGTGTGGACAGTATGGTGCCGGCTGGGGCTTCCCTGGGCAGGCCAGTAGATCCCAGGAGGCTGGTGAGCTTGTTTAAGTAGGTCTAAACCCTACTTAGGTACGTGTGGCCTAGCCATGCCCATTGTGGGCATGATTCTGATTCCGACGCCTCACGAGATCTACCCAGATCTCACTTGACATATTGGCTGCCGGGAAGCCCACGGGAGTCCTCTCCTGGCATTTACCAGCCGCTTCCATTCGGGATGGCACGGCCAGTAGGTCGCGTCCATGGTATACCTTTTGTTCCATTGCCAGACATTGCAAAGAGAAATGTTTTATATAATCTTTTTTAATTTCATTTTTACAGGATGTGGGCTTCGCTGGTTAGACCAGCATTCATTGCCCATCCCTAGTTGCCCTTCAGAAGGTGGTGGTGAGTTGCCTTCTTGAGCCACTGCAGTCCTTGTAGTGTAGGTACACCCACTGTGCTATTAGGAGGAGAAGTGCCAGGATGTTGCCCAGCGACGGTGAAGAAACAGCGATATTTCCAAATCAGGATGGTGAGTGACTTGAGGGTGAACTTCCAGGTGA